>NC_135531.1:146376185-147008108 GCF_045843805.1 Urocitellus parryii
CCTGCAGGTGACCTTAGGCAAGCGGCCACGGAATCACAGACAGCAATGGCGGTTGCGGTGGCGGTTGCTGTTGATTGACAGGAGACTTCTGGTTCAGCAGCAGCTACCTGGGACATAGCAAAGGAATTCACCTCAGAGGTAACTGAGGCCTTGCCCAGAGAGTAGACCTCCAGCAGGGCCTTGACTTCTGCAGCAACCCAGAAAGAATTCCTCCAGGTGATGTTAGGCTGGTACCAGCGGAATTCCAGGCAGCAATGGAGTTAGCAGTGCAAGTGGCAGTTGACTGACAGGAGACTTCCGTTTCAGCAGCAGCTACCTCAGAGGTAGCAAAGGAATTCACCTCAGAGGTAACTGAGGCCTTGCTCATTGAGGAGACCTCCAGCAGGGCAGTGACTTCTGCAGCAACCCAGAAAGAATTCCTCCAGGTGATGTTAGGCTGGTACCAGTGGAATTCCAGGCAGCAATGGAGTTAGCAGTGCAAGTGGAGGTTGACTGACAGGAGACTTCCGGTTCAGCAGCAGCTACCTGGGAGGTAGCAAAGGAATTCACCCCCGAAGTACCTGAGGCCTTACACAGGGAAGAGACCTTCGGGAATGTCAGTGACTTCTGCAGTAGTGGAGAAAGAAGTCCTCCAGGTGATCTTAGGCTGGTGGCAGCTGAATCAGAGACAGCAATGGCAGTTGTGGTGGCGGTTGATTGACAGGAGACTTCCGGTTCAGCAGCAGCTACCTGGGAGGTATGAAAGGAATTCACCTCAGAGGTAACTGAGGCCTTACCCAGAGAGGAGACCTCCAGCAGGGCAGTGACTTCTGCAGCAGCCCAGAAAGAATTCCTCCAGGTGATGTTAGGCTGGTACCAGCAGAATTCCAGGAAGCAATGGAGTTAGCAGTGCAAGTGGCAGTTGACTGACAGGAGACTTCCGGTTCAGCAGCAGCTTCCTGGGAGGCAGCAAAGGAATTCACCCCCGAAGTACCTGAGGCCTTACACAGGGAAGAGACCTTCGGGAATGTCAGTGACTTCTGCAGTAGTGGAGAAAGAAGTCCTCCAGGTGATCTTAGGCTGACAGCAGCGGAATCAGAGATAGCAATGGTGGTGGCCCTGGCGGTTGATTAACAGGAGACTTCTCTTTCAGCAGAAGCTACCTGGGAGGTAGCAAAGGAATTCACCTCCGAGGTACCTGAGGCCTTGCCCAGGGAAGAGACCTTTAGGAATGTCAGTGACTTCTGCGGTAGTTCAGAAAGAAGTCCTGCAGGTGATCTTAGGCTTGTGGCCACCGAATGACAGACAGCAATGGCATTTGAGGTGCTGGCAGCGGTTGATTGACAGGAGACTTCTGGTTCAGCAACAGCTACCTGGGAGGTAGCAAAGGAATTCACCTCTGAGGTAACTGAGGCCTTGCCCAGAGAGGAGACCTCCAGCATGGCAGTGACTTCCGCAGCAGCCCACAAGGAATTCCTCCAGGTGATGTTAGGCTGGCAGCAGCGGAATCAGAGGCAGCAATGGAGTTAGCAGTGCAAGTGGTGGTTTACTGACAGGAGACTTCCAGTCCAGCAGCCACTACCTCGGAGGTATCAAAGGAATTCACCTCCGAGGTACCTGAGGCCTTCCCAGGGATGAGACCTTCGGGAACTTCCGTGACCTCTGTGGTAGTCCTGAATGAAGTCCTCCTGTGATCTTAGTCTGGAGGCAGCAGAATCAGAGACAGCAGTGGCTGTTGAGGTGGTGGCAATGGTTGACTGACAGGAGACTTCCGGTTCAGCAGCAGCTACCTCGGAGGTAGCAAAGGAATTCACCCCCGAAGTAACTGAGGCCTTGCACAGGGAAGAGACCTTCGGGAATGTCAGTGACTTCTGCAGTAGTCCAGAAAGAAGTCCTGCAGGTGATGTTAGGCTGGGGGCAGCGGAATTCAAGGCAGCAATGGCGGTTGTGGTGGTGGTTGCGGTTGATTGACAGGACACTTCTGGTTCAGCAGCAACTACCTGGGAGGTAGCAAAGGAATTCACCTCAGAGGTAACTGAGGCCTTGCCCAGAGAGGAGACCTCCAGCAGGGCAGTGACTTCTGCAGCAGCCCAGAAAGAATTCCTCCAGGTGATGTTAGGCTGGCAGCAGCGGAATCAGAGGCAGCAATGGAGTTAACAGTGCGAGTATTGGTTGACTGACAGGAGACTTCTGGTTCAGCAGCTGCTACCTGGGAGGTAGCAAAGGAATTCACCCCCGAAGTACATGAGGCCTTACACAGGGAAGAGACCTTCGGGAATGTCAGTGACTTCTGCAGTAGTCCAGAAAGAAGTCCTCCAGATGATCTTAGGCTGGTGGCAGCAGAATCAGAGACAGCAATGGCGGTTGCCGTGGCGGTTGATTGACAGGAGACTTCCCTTTCAGCAGCAGCTACCTGGGAGGTAGCAAAGGAATTCACCTCTGAGGCACCTGAGGCCTTGCCCAGGGAAGAGACCTTGGGGAATGTCAGTGACTTCTGTGGTTCTCCAGAAAGAAGTCCTGCAGGTGATCTTAGGCTTGCGGCCACCGAATCACAGACAGCAATGGCACTTGAGTTGTTGGCAGCGGTTGATTGACAGGAGACTTCTGGTTCAGCAGCAGCTACCTGGGACGTAGCAAAGGAATTTACCTCAGAGGTAACTGAGGCCTTGCCCAGAGAGGAGACCTCCAGCATGGCAGTGACTTCTGCAGCAGCCCAAAAAGAATTCCTCCAGGTGATGTTAGGCTGGCGGCAGCGGAATCAGAGGCAGCAATGGAGTTAGCAGTGCAAGTGGTGGTTGACTGACAGAAGACTTCTTTTCAGCAGCAGCTACCTGGGAGGTAGCAAAGGAATTCTCCCCCGAAGTACCTGAGGCCTTGCACAGGGAAGAGACCTTCGGGAATGTCAGTGACTTCTGCAGTAGTCCAGAAAGAAGTCCTCCAGGTGATCTTAGGCTGGCGGCCGCAGAATCAGAGACAGCAATGGCACTTGCGGTGGTGGTTGGGGTTGATTGACAGGAGACTTCTGTTTCAGCAGCAGCTACCTGGGAGGTAGCAAAGGAATTCACCTCAGAGGTAACTGAGGCCTTGCCCAGAGAGGAGACCTCCAGCTTGGCAATGACTTCTGCAGAAGCCCCGAATGAATTCTTCCAGTGATGTTAGGCTGGCAGCAGCGGAATCAGAGGCAGAAATGGCACTTGCGGTTGTGGTTGGGGTTGATTGACAGGAGACTTCTGTTTCAGCAGCAGCTACCTGGGAGGTAGCAAAGGAATTCACCTCAGAGGTAACTGAGGCCTTGCCCAGAGAGGAGACCTCCAGCAGGGCAGTGACTTCTGCAGGAGCCCAAAAAGAATTCCTCCAGGTGATGTTAGGCTGGCGGCAGCGGAATCAGAGGCAGCAATGGAGTTAGCAGTGCAAGTGGTGGTTGACTGACAGGAGACTTCTTTTCAGCAGCAGCTACCTGGGAGGTAGCAAAGGAATTCTCCCCCGAAGTACCTGAGGCCTTGCACAGGGAAGAGACCTTCGGGAATGTCAGTGACTTCTGCAGTAGTCCAGAAAGAAGTCCTCCAGGTGATCTTAGGCTGGCGGCCGCGGAATCAGAGACAGCAATGGCACTTGCGGTGGTGGTTGGGGTTGATTGACAGGAGACTTCTGTTTCAGCAGCAGCTACCTGGGAGGTAGCAAAGGAATTCACCTCAGAGGTAACTGAGGCCTTGCCCAGAGAGGAGACCTCCAGCTTGGCAATGACTTCTGCAGAAGCCCCGAATGAATTCCTCCAGTGATGTTAGGCTGGCAGCAGGGGAATCAGAGGCAGAAATGGAGTTCGCAGTGCAAGTTGTGGTTGACTGACAGGAGACTTCCGGTTCAGCAGCTGCTACCTCGGATGTAGCAAAGGAATTCACCTCAGAGGTAACTGAGGTCTTGCCCAGAGAGGAGACCTCCAGCATGGCAGTGACTTCTGCAGCAGCCCAGATAGAATTCCTCCCGGTGATGTTAGGCTGGTGGCACCAGAATCAGAGACAGCAATGGCCGTTGTGGTGCCGGCAGCGGTTGATTGACAGGAGACTTCCGTTTCAGCAGCAGTTATCTGGGAGGTAGCAAAGGAATTCACTTCAGAGGTAATTGAGGCCTTGCCCAGAGAGGAGACCTCTGGGAATGTCAGTGACATCTGTGGTAACCCAGAAAAAAGATGTCCAGGTGGTCTCAGGCTGGCAGCTGCATAATCAGAGGCCACAATGAGGAGGGCAGTGGTTGATAGATAGGAGACTTCCGGTTCAGCGGCTAATTTTTAATTTTTCTTAATTAATTACATTTTCTATACTTTGTGTAGTTTGTTTTTTTATTTAAATATGTCTTAAATGATTTATATAATTTATTGTAGATAGAATACATATTTGCCGTTCTTATAATAAATTTAGATTTTTTTTGTTAAATGTACTACTATTTAATTTCAATGATTTTTTAAAAAATACGACAAATTCTGAACCTGTTTTTGTTTTTTAGTGTATTCATACAGTTATAAATAATGGTGGGATCATGTTTAACATTTTCATAAATACACGTAGTTTTCTTCATTTCAATACTCAGTACTCCCTCTTTTCATGCTTTCTTCTGTCCCCTTAGTCCCAAGGCACCCTGGAGCCCAACTCCCATGAGCGAGGGAGTGAATGCATGGGTGCATAGCTGCTGGAAAACGTACCTGGATCTTATTAAACCATTCCAAGCCTAGACCTGATCTTCTTGTTCCTCTCTGCTCCTCCTCTTTTGCTAGAGTGTAGCTGGTAATGGACTGGAAGCCATAGCTGCAGTTAACTGGAGGATTGATCCTCTGTGAATGGAGGCAATGAGCAGAGCAGCGATGTAGGAATGGTAGAAACTTTAGAATCAGCTTTGGTTCCAAACTTGACTTGGCTGCCCCTCACTGTGTGACCTTGATCCCATTATATTTTTCCTGAATTGAATTCTCTCATCCTAAAAACCTAGCAAAAGCAAACCTCAGGGGTTCTCGCCCCACCAGAAACGGCCGTCAGCCTCCGCCATCAGGGCTCCCCTGGGAGGCATAGAGCTCGCTCTGGGAGCAGCAGCTTCACACGCCCGGTCCCTAACCACGCGGCCCGTTCCTAACCACGCGGCCGGTTCCTAACCACGAGACCACAGCCACCTGGCTCCACGGGTGGCCCCGCGGCGGGTGCAGAAGTTGAGTCCTGAACCAGCGGCCACTTTTGCAAGCGGCTGATACCTGAGCAGTTTGGCCCGCCCCGCCCAAAACGGCAGTCAGCCTCCGCCATCAGGGCTCCCCTGGGAGGCATAGAGCTCGCTCTGGGAGCAGCCACTTCACCTGCCCAGGTCCTAACCACGTGGCCACAGCTACCTGGCTCCACAGGTGGCCCCACGGCGGGTGCAGAAGTCGAGTCCTGAGCCCAGCGGCCACTTTTGCAAGCGGGTGACACCCAAGCGGTTTGGCCCTCCCCGCCCGAACCGGCAGTCAGCCTCCGCCATCAGGGCTTCCCTGGGAGGCACAGAGCTCGCTCTGGGAGCCGCAGCCTCACCCGCCCGGCTCCTAACCACGCGACCACAGCTACCTGGCTCCACAGGTGGCCCCACGGAGGGTGCAGAAGTCGAGTCCTGAGGCCAGCGGCCACTTTTGCAAGCGGCTGACACCCGAGGGGTTTTGCCCGCCCCACCCGAACTGGTAGTCAGCCTCCACCATCAGGGCTCCCCTGGGAGGCACAACCTCATTTGGAGTAGGGGCTGTGCAGAGCTGCCATCTGAGCAAGCAGGGCAGGCAGACTTGCGGCCCACTGGAAAGACAGGCCAGGTAGCTTGCCAGCGTGGTGGACACGCAACACTGAGGCAGTCGCGTCACACTGGTTGGAGTGGAGGTGGAGCAGGGTCGCCGCCCGGGTCCGGAGGGGGCTCAGCGACCCGTTGGAGAGGTAGTCAGGTACCCCCATTGGGAGTGGGGGCTGTGCAGAACTGCGACCTACCAGCCTAGAGGCCTGCCAGCGCGGTAGACTCGTCACACCAATTGGAGTGGGGACCCAGCAGAACCGCCACCCACATCCAGACCAGGACCAACGACCCCAGGGCGTGGTAGTTACGTCACCACAATTGAAGTGGGGGCAGAGCAGAGTCGCCACCCGTGCCCGCAGGGGGGGCAGACAGGCGACCGATTAGCGGGGTAGACAGATCACCCTAATTAGAGGAGGAGCAGTGCCACTACCCGCCCTGCAAGGGAGACTTCCCAACTATACAAGAGCAATATAAATAAATAGGGGGTAAAAATCAAAAACACAACACTTGCACCAAGCAGAAAGAAACGCGAGCAGTATGAAAAGACAAGGAAAGAAAGGACCACAAGCAATGCAGGTCAACTCAACTTTAGAAGAGGTAATAGCTGCAACAGATGGAATGTCAGATAAAGAGTTGAGGATATATATGCTTCAGATGATCTGGAGTCTCAATGAAGACATGAGACAGCAAAATCAGACAATGAAAGATCACATCGACAAACAAATCCAGGAAGTAAAAGATCAATTTCACAGGGAGATAGAGGTAATAAAAAACAAACAAATAGAAATCCTAGAAATGCAGGAAACAGTAAAACAACTTAAAAACTCAGTTGAGAATACTACCAGCAGAGTAGATCACTTAGAAGAGAGAACATCAGACAATGAAGACAAAGTATTTCAACTGGAAAAGAACATAGACAGCTCAGCAAGACTGCTAAGAAACCATGAGCAGAACATCCAAGAATTATGGGACAATATCAAAAGGCCAAATTTAAGAGTCATTGGGATACAGGAAGGCACAGAGCTCCATACCAAAGGAATAAACAGTCTATTCAGTGAAATAATACAAGAAAACTTCCCAGACTTGAAGAATGAGACAGAATCCCAAATCCTAGAAGCCTACAGGACGCCAAATGTGCAAAATCATAAGAGATCCACACCTAGACACATTATAATGAAGATGTCCAACATACAGAATAAGGAGAGAATTTTAAAAGCTGCAAGAGAAAGAAAGCAGATTACATTTAGGGGTAAACCAATCAGGATAACAGCTGATCTCTCAACACAGACTCTGAAAGCTAGAAGATCCTGGAATAACATATTTCAAACTCTGAAAGAAAATGGGTTCCAACCAAGAATCGTGTATCCGGCGAAATTAAGCTTCAGGATAGAAGATGAAATTAAAACCTTCCACGATAAACAAAAGTTAAAAGAATTCGCAGCTAGAAAACCATCTCTCCAAAAAATCCTTGGCAAAACATTACAGGAAGAGGAAATGGAAAATAACATTGAAAACCAACAATGGGAGGTAGGACAGTAAAGGGGGGAAAGTAGTCAAAGTGGATAATAAATCAGGTTTAGTAACATCAATAAACAAATATGGCTAGAAGAACCAACCAGATCTCAATAATTACCCTAAATGTTAATGGCTTAAATTCACCAATCAAGAGACACAGGCTAGTAGAATGGATCACAAAACAAGACCCAACAATATGCTGCCTACAGGAGACGCATCTGATAGGAAAAGATATCCATAGACTGAGGGTGAAAGGTTGGGAAAAATCATACCACTCATATGGACTGCGGAAACAAGCAGGAGTGGCCATACTCATATCTAATAAAATAGATTTCAAGACAAAGTTAATCAAAAGGGATAAAGAAGGACACTTCATACTGCTCAAGGGAACCATACACCAACAAGACATAACAATCATAAATATATATGCCCCAAATAATGGTGCAGCTTTGTTCATCAAGCAAACTCTTCTCAAGTTCAAGAGTCTAATAGACCACCATACAATAATCATGGGAGACTTCAACACACCTCTCTCACCTCTGGACAGATCTTCCAAACAAAAGTTAAATAAGGAAACTATAGAACTCAATAACACAATTAACAACCTAGACCTAATTGACATATATAGATTATACCACCCAACATCAAGTAGTTACACTTTTTTCTCAGCAGCTCATGGAACCTTCTCAAAAATAGACCATATATTATGTCACAGGGCAACTCTTAGACAATATAAAAGGGTAGAGATAATACCATGCATCTTATCTGACCACAATGGAATGAAACTGAAAATCAATGATAAAGGAAGGAAGGAAAAATCAAGCATCACTTGGAGAATGAACAATAGGTTGCTGAATGATCAATGGGTTTTAGAAGACATCAAGGAGGAAATTAAAAACTTCCTAGAGTTAAATGAAAACACAAACACAACATATCGGAATCTATGGGACACATTGAAAGCAGTTCTAAGAGGAAAATTCATTGCTTGGAGTTCATTCCTCAATAAAAGAAAAAACCAACAAATAAATGATCTCATACTTCATCTCAAAATCCTAGAAAAAGAAGAGCAAAACAACAGCAAAAGAAGTAGAAGGCAAGAAATAATTAAAATCAGAGCTGAAATTAATGAAATTGAAACAAAAGAAACAATTGAAAAAATTGACAAAACTAAAAGTTGGTTTTTTGAAAAAATAAATAAAATTGACAGACCCTTAGCCATGCTAACGAAGAGAAGAAGAGAGAGAACCCAAATTACTAGCATACGGGATGAAAAAGGCAATATCACAACAGACACTTCAGAAATACAAAAGATAATCAGAAATTATTTTGAATCCTTATACTCCAATAAAATAGAAGATAGTGAAGGCATAGATAAATTCCTTAAGTCTTATGATCTGCCCAGATTGAGGCAGGAGGATATAGACAATCTAAACAGACCAATAACAATAGAGGAAATAGAAGAAACCATCAAAAGATTACCAACTAAGAAAAGCCCAGGACCGGATGGGTATACAGCAGAGTTTTACAAAACCTTTAAAGAGGAACTAACACCAATACTTTTCAAGCTATTTCAGGAAATAGAAAAAGATGGAGAACTTCCAAATTCATTCTACGAGGCCAACATCACCCTGATTCCGAAACCAGACAAAGACACTTCAAAGAAAGAAAATTACAGACCAATATCTCTAATGAACATTGACGCAAAAATCCTCAATAAAATCCTGGAGAATCGGATTCAAATACATATCAAAAAAATTATACACCATGATCAAGTAGGATTCATCCTGGGATGCAAGGATGGTTCAATATACGGAAATCAATAAATGTTATTCACCACATCAATAGACTTAAAAATAAGAACCATATGATCATCTCGATTGATGCAGAAAAAGCATTCGACAAAGTACAGCATCCCTTTATGTTCAAAACTCTAGAAAAATTAGGGATAACTGGATCATACCTCAACATTGTAAAAGCAATCTATGATAAGCCACAGGCCAGCATCATTCTAAATGGAGAAAAATTGAAGGCATTCCCTCTAAGATCTGGTACAAGACAGGGATGCCCTCTCTCACCACTTCTGTTCAACATAGTCCTCGAAACACTGGCCAGAGCAATTAGACAGACAAAAGAAATTAAAGGCATAAAAATAGGAAAAGAAGAACTTAAATTATCACTATTTGCAGATGATATGATTCTATACCTAGCAGACCCAAAAGGGTCTACAAAGAAGCTATTAGAGCTAATAAATGAATTCAGCAAAGTGGCAGGATATAAGATCAACACGCATAAATCAAAGGCATTCCTGTATATGAGCGACAAATCCTCTGAAAAGGAAATGAGGACAACTACTCCATTCACAATATCCCCCCAAAAAATAAAATACTTGGGAATCAACCTAACAAAAGAGGTGAAAGATTTATACAATGAAAATTACAGAACCCTAAAGAAAGATATAGAAAAAGACCCGAGAAGATGGAAAAATATACCCTGCTCATGGATAGGCAGAACTAACATCATCAAAATGGCGATATTACCAAAAGTTCTCTATAAGTTCAATGCAATGCCAATCAAAATCCCAACAGCTTATCTTGTAGAAATTGATAAAAGAATCATGAAATTCATATGGAATAATAAAAGACCCAGGATAGCAAAAACTATGCTAAGCAGAAAGTGTGAATCAGGCGGTATAGCGATACCAGACTTCAAACTATACTACAGAGCAATAGTAACAAAAACAGCATGGTACTGGTACCAAAACAGGCGGGTGGACCAATGGTACAGAATAGAGGACACAGTAACCAATCCACAAAACTACAACTATCTTATATTTGATAAAGGGGCTAAAAGCATGCAATGGAGGAAGGATAGCATCTTCAACAAATGGTGCTGGGAAAACTGGAAATCCATTTGCAACAAAATGAATCTGAATCCCTATCTCTCGCCATGCACAAAAGTTAACTCAAAATGGATCAAGGAGCTTGATATTAAATCAGAGACACGGTATCTGATAGAAGAAAAAGTTGGTTATGATCTACATGCTGTGGGATCGGGCTCCAAATTCCTCAATAGGACACCCATAGCACAAGAGTTAACAACTAGAATCAACAAATGGGACTTACTCAAACTAAAAAGTTTTTTCTCAGCAAAAGATACAATAAGAGAGATAAACAGGGAGCCTACATCCTGGGAACAAATCTTTACTCCACACACTTCAGATAGAGCCCTAATAACCAGAATATACAAAGAACTCAAAAAATTAGACAATAAGATAACAAATAACCCAATCAATAAATGGGCCAAGGACCTGAACAGACACTTCTCAGAGGAGGACATACAATCAATCAATAAATACATGAAAAAATGCTCACCATCGCTAGCAGTCAGAGAAATGCAAATCAAAACCACCCTAAGATACCATCTCACTCCGGTAAGATTGGCAGCCATTAGGAAGTCAAACAACAATAAGTGCTGGAGAGGATGCGGGGAAAAGGGCACTCTTGTTCATTGCTGGTGGGACTGCAAATTGGTGCAGCCAATTTGGAAAGCAGTATGGAGATTTCTTGGAAAGCTGGGAATGGAACCACCATTTGACCCAGCTATTCCCCTTCTCGGTCTATTCCCTAAAGACCTAATAAGAGCATGCTACAGGGACACTGCTACATCGATGTTCATAGCAGCTCAATTCACGATAGCAAGACTGTGGAATCAGCCTAGATGCCCTTCAATAGATGAATGGATAAAAAAAAATGTGGCATTTATACACTATGGAGTATTACTCTGCATTAAAAAATGACAAAATCATAGAATTTGGAGGGAAATGGATGGCATTAGAGCAGATTATGCTAAGTGAAGCTAGTCAATCTTTAAAAAACAAATACCAATGACTCCTTTGATATAAGGGGAGTCAACAAGGACAGGGTAGGGATGGAGAGCTTGAGAAGAAGAGTTACATTAAACAGGGATGAGAGGCGGGAGGGAAAGGGAGTGAGAAGGGGAATCGCATGGAAATGGAAGGCAATCCCCAGGGTTATACAAAATGACATATAAGAGGAAAGGAGGGGTAAGACAAGATAATACAAATGGAAGAAATGATTTACAGTAGAAGGGGTAGAGAGAGAAAAGGGGAGGGGAGGGGAGGGGAGGGGGGATAATAGAAAATAGGACAGACAGCAGAATACATCAGACACTAGAAAGGCAATATGTCAATCAATGGAAGGGTAACTGATGTGATTCAGGAATCTGTATACGGGGTAAAATTGGGAGTTCATAACCCACTTGAACCAAACCGTGTAATATGATGTATTAAGAACTATGTAATATTTTGAAAGACCAATAATAAAAAAAGAAGAAAAAGAAAAATAAATAAATAAATAAATCTTTGACTGTGAAAAAAAAAAAAACCCTCAGGGGTTCTGGTAAGGATTCAATGAGGTAGCACATAAAATACCTATTATGAGCCTAATAGGTTTCAATAGGATGTGTTTTCTGACTAGGTTTGAGTTAGAAAATGAACATCAAAGAAACTAGGAGATCTCTGCTTTGTCATTGGTATAAATTTGTTCCTAATGAATCATTCTGATGAGTATAAATTCCGCCAGCCAGCTATCTGTTCTTCAAATGCTTCCCTGAAGGACTCTGCTGTCAATGTATTCATTGGTAGAGAACATAGTTTTATTCATTCAACACGTATTTTCTGAGCATAGGCTATGTCATAGGACTATACCTACTTGATTTATTACACTATGATGCCCCTGCAAGATAGCTGTGATTATCATTTGACAGATGAGTCAAGTGGGTTCAGTATTCTTCCATGATCACATGGAAGATGGATAGTGATTTGAACTTAGCCTCTCTGATTCCAGGATTTCTTTCTCCCCAGCTGCCTCTGTTTTTAATAATGGCAGTGCTTCAGGCAGGTCAAATTCATCAACACAGTCTCAGTTCCAGATGTCCAGTCTCCTGAGCTTCCATGGAAGTAGAGAGTTTGTGGGGTATGATACTGGTGTCTTATGGCTGAAAAGCCCAGCTAGATCCAGGGCTCCCATGGTGTCACCCTGTCCCTAGTATCCCCACCTGTAGATTTTGTCCTTCTATGGTGAGTAGGCTCTTCACACATGGTGGATAAATGGTCTCCTTTCTTTGACTTATATGTTTATAGCTTTCCAATGTATTAGCTTGGGGAAAGGGCCTCGTCTCCAGAGGTTCTACCAATGTCCTGGACATATGTTCATGGCTTTCATTGTCCTAACTTGGGCCTTATGTCCATTTCTCAGCTAACTCCTGGGGCTGGAATATGAAATATACTGATTCCAAGTTGAGCTTGGGTGATGTGACCTCAATGACTCAGTGTAGAAAGGGAGGTTTCCTCAGATGAAAATCAGGGTGCACTTGCTAGCACAAGAGGAAGTCGATGTAGGTGAAGGAAACGTATCGCTCTCCACCTTACAGGGCTGGATTGATTACATCTCAAGGTTGGGTCAGATGACGACAGGTGTGCTAAGCTGTCGCAGATTTCAGCAACACAAGCAGAGAGCAGGGATACCCAGGGCCTACAGTTCCCATTGTACAAGGAATGCAGAGTATCCAGGGGAAAGACTCTATAAGCTTTGACGTTCCCCCTATTTATTATTTCTAACTCTCCCTAGGTAATGCTAATATGCCATCAGACAAGTGAATCGAGGGAAGTGATTGTAAATATTGACACCCCTATTTAGCTGCACTTCTCCATACTAGCTGATCAGCTGCCTAAAGTCTCCCCAAAGAGACCCTGGGGTTGTCACATATGTGCCAAGTCCAGTCAACTCTAACCCCTTGTGGGTACCTGTTTCTTGAGAGGTCATTGGAGGAGATGCTGGACCATTGCCCCTGCTGGGTATGCTCTGAGACATGCCACCTTGTTAAGGGTCACCTCTTGGCACTCTTGGTGTCTCCTGGATCTGGTTGCTCTCCTCAGTTCTCACTACCTCAGCCATGCTGGGTTCCAGGCAGAAACAGAAGGTATGCCACTTTCCTGGCACTGTGCAGCAGAACTTTCCAAGGCAATGGAAGTGTTCCTTATCTGTGCTGTCCAGTGTGGAAGCCAGTCATTGTGGCTACTGATCATTTTAAATGTGGACATTACAACCTAATAACTGGATTCTCTAATTTTATTAAATTCCAATGCAAAATTAACCACATGTGGTTACTGGCTGCCATATTGCCATATTGGATAGCATAGCTCTGTAGGACTCAGCCTTCTTCATCTGAGAGCTAGACCTAGGGTCCTGATGCCCGCTGTCCTCTTCAACTCTTGTCTCCCATCCCTATTCCTCCTTCAGATAATGTGCCCCTCATGACTTTCTAGCAAACCATCTTCTTTATCTGTATCCAATTCATACAAATTGGTGCTGAAGGCCAATAAACCAGACAACTCTCTACTCTATTTCAAACTAATCAGATTGGATCACTTAGCTTTTTTCACAACTACAAAGCATTTTACTATCTGTGGCAAGTGCCTCTTAACCATGGTGAGATCTTTAAGGGTAAGTAGTTTGTGTTTATTGAACACCTACTATGTGAAAGCTCCTATACCTGGCCTATAAAATGGTCACTTGACTGATCTTCCCACCAACCTTATGTGGTAGATTTTTTTAGGTGGACGACAGACAGTTCTGTGCTCTGTCATAGCACAGCACACTGAATCCAAGAATCAGCCTTGCACTTCTTCCAAATGTAGGCCAGGCTGCTTGGAAGCTAATACCAAGCTGTGCTACCCACCTTCTCTGGTTCTGATGCCCACAAAGGACACCGTGTACTGCTGCTGCTGCTGCTGCAGTAAGACAGATCCATGGCACCTCCCAAGTTAATGACATCCAGCCTAAGAACTTTCTAGAAATCACAGTTTCAGACTTTGTGCCAAACAACTGGCCCAAGTTATTGTCCCTAAAAACATCTTGAAATTTGACCTATCTTATCCAGAATGGATCATACTGACTGCCCAAATACCAATGCACATGAAAAAGGTCTGCATCTGCTTCAATGGGTCAGATGCTGTCTGCAGAGGTTTTATCTGAAAAAAATTCACGAGTCCGGCTGAAGGGAGGCATGTTTCTGCAGCTTCCAGTAGGGCCCTGGCCTCTCTGGCAGGTGGGCCTCCCTCCCTTTCTTAGGGCTCAGAATAGAGCTGTACCAGGAAGGGCCACACAGGAAGAGACAGTGCTGTGGCTTACCTGGTCACTGGGGGTCGGTTAAAACATCAGGCACCTTCTAGATCTGCAGGAGGAGGGGTTGGAAACTGTAACCAGGTTCCAGTCCAGCCCCTCACTTGTTTTTTTTTTTACCATCCTTGAGTTAAGAATGGCCAAGAGGAGTAGAGGGACCAAATGGGTGCAAGTTCAAGGGGCACTGCTTCTTTGGGTGCTTGGAATAAAGCAGAGACCCCAGCTGCCCAGACAGAGCAGGTCTGCACCCCTGACCCAGGGCCTGAAAATCATGGCTTTGTGTTTATTTCATTCTCCATTTGAAAGAGCTCTGCCTCACGGGTCACTGGGTCATTTCTTCCTTGGGAGAAACCTCCAAGGACATCTTGTTGTAACAGCAGCTTCCTCGGCACCTCAGGGGAACGTGTAGATTCCAGGACCAGCACCCTTTCCCCACATAAATGGTAACAACCTGCTTCCCACTGGGCAAGAGTGAGCTAGCAGAGGCCTGGATGTCAATCCCAAGAGCGTCTCTTCTCAAACCTCAGGGGCCCTAGTTGGCCATGCGGAAGCTGGCCTAGACACTGAGGTCCACCTTCCCTGTATGAAGGCAGCTTCCACAGCCCCCAGTCAGTTCCAGCTGGAGCCACATAGAACAGGGTCCCCCTGGGGTGGCTGATAGTTGGGCACTGCTTTGCTAAAGTACTTTATATATTGTTTAGCCATTATGTCATACCTGTAGAGGACAAAGGGTACTCACAGAGAAGGGCTTTCTGGTGCCAGCACGTGCACACCACACCCCAGGGCCACACACGTGTAAGAGTGGCCTAGGGACCAGCCACGCCCAGGGTCTCACCACCCTACGGATGGTTCCCGTCTCCCCTCCAACCGCTGACCCCAGCCTGCCATTTTCCCTTCAATGCCACATGTCCATGGTGCCTGTGACCTTGAGCATCCTGCCCCTGGTAACCCTTCTGTTGGCTGGAGGTGAGCAGAGATGACCAAAGTCAACCGCTGAGACCAGCTGAGCAGCCCCAGCTGAGCAGGGCAGGAAGAGGAAGCGAAACCCCACAGAAGGCCAAATTTTTAGAAATCCACTGAGCCTGGAAATGTCCCTAACAGATAACAGACATTTAGAATTCAGAGAGCCTTGTGCACAACGAAACCCAGAAGTATGTTAAAAGAATAATATGCCGTGACCACAGGGTGGAAAGATGACTAAATATTCAGAACAGTTCTATGATTTATCATTTGTATAATACATCATAATACTAGACCAAAAGGAAAATATGATCCCAATGCTGCTAGAAAGTCTTCTGGCCATGCCAAACATCCTTTTCTGATTAGGAAAAAGAGAAGAAGAAAGGAGCTTAATAAATAGGGAATAAGAAGAAACTTCCAGAATGTGATAAAAAGAAAAGAAAAAAGAGACAGTTCAGGAAGAAGACTTGTTCTAAAAGAAATAAGCAAAACGTTAATAGCCTTCCTACGCATCAGAAAGTAGCCACTGGAAAAAACATAATAGCAATTCTGTTCACAACCATAAAGGGCTGGAAATAAATTAACAAAACTCTGCCAGACCCACAAGAAACCCAGGTGACTTTACTGAGAACTGTATATAGTTGAATACACAGAGATCAACTATTTTCTCTAGATAGTAAGGCCGACTTCTCCTAAATAATTATAAAAAGTCAGCATCATCACAGTAAAATTCACAAGATTTTTTTTTTCCTTTTGGAAGGAAAAAGAAAAGATTTGCAAGATGGGCTTTGAGCTTCTCCACACAATTAAATACACAAGAACAGCCAGGAAAGCTTGGAATAGGAATAATGAGAACTTGTACAACAGATGTTAAAATGATTTAAAAAATTAACATTTCAGTAATGAAAGCCATTTGGTAGTAAAACCAAAATAGAAAGACTGATTACACCAGAATGCAAAGTCTGTGCAAATTTCACAAAGAAAGAGTAGATGCTAATCCCATGGCAGGACCTCAGGATAACCCCAAGCACAAGAAGCGGGTCAGCTGGACGTGGCTTAGTGGACACCCCTCCCAGCTCCCGGCTGATCCCAACCTTCCTGGGCAGCCCAGCCGCCATGTCTATCCAGTACTGCCCCACGCCTGGGGGCCACCTATGTGCCCTCCAGCTGTGTGGGGGGCAGTTGACACATCCGGTTCCCTCTCATTCCCAATAACAGTGTGTTTCAAAATAACCAGAAGAGAGGAATCTGTTTTACCAACATCAAGAAATGGTAAAAGCCTGAGAAACTGGATATGCTAATTATCCTGATTGATCACTACATACCATGTACACGTAGTGAAACGTCACACTGTGCCCACAAACGTGCACAATTATCACATGGGGATTGGGAAAAAAGAAGACGCCATCTTTTCTGAAACTTAAAGGCAACTGAGCAGCAGTCAGGGAAAATGGTGAAGATGTCCTAGTTTCACTATTTTTGAAATGAAGTGACTTAATACGAGGGATAGGCAAGGGTGTGGGTGGATCTGAAGTGGGTTAGGTAAGATCTGAGAGGATTTGGCTGATAAGAGGAAATAAGTGTGATTATCCCAAGATGAGAGGGGAGGGGCCGGCAGGAAGCCAGCAGCCCCAGCAGGGAGTGGCACCAATAATGTCAACTCACTGGCTTTTAAGTGATAATTCAACTTAGTCCATAGTGTTGCTATCACAACCAAGATGGCGCCACGCACCTGTGTGGAGGCCCAGGAAATCTCCTTCACCTGCAGGAAATGCCTGGGTCTTTAAAAGAACCTTCTGCATCCACTGCCCACCTCTCCACCTCCTCCCAGCCTCACGCATCGCCCCTGCTTCTCCAGCCCCCACGCCTCTCTGGGCTCCGGGTACCAGGACCTCTGAGCACGGCTCCTCCATTTGGTCACTGCTGACACCAGCTCACTGCCAATATTCCGTCTCACATCACGACTCCCTCCCCTGTAAACAGCTTTTCCATGATGATCAGATTACATCACAACGTATCATAACGATATCTGTGATATCATATTATATAATATCATGTCATAAGGTCACATGTTGTTGAAGTAGCAGCAAGCCTTTAGTCTACACGGGGGATTATTTTCTTCCTCCTGCTTTTCTGCATGTTGATAATAAGCATATATTGTTCCTAAGATTTGTAAGTAATCATTCTCGGAAATAAGTCTAGACCCCATGGTTGATGGGTCCTAGCCAGAGCCGCAGTGGGTGAGTTCCCCTTCAGGACAGTGCTTCAAGGGCCACTCCAAGTTCACTTTGCGCCTCTGAGAAGCCACCACACAGGGCCTGGGACAGAGCATTTTAAAGTAAAATAATCACAGATGTTTGCGACCATTTCCTTTGCCACTGAATACCGTCCCGAGAGCCCTGCAGCCTGCCTGTGTGACTCAAAGGTGTGTGTACAGTGCCTTCATAAGGTGGCCTTTGGGCACGATGGAGTTTTTAAAGGAGAGTTTTGATGTGACACCAGTCAGGGGTCATGGTCAGGGACAGCTCATACAGTAAGCCCTGAGCAACATTAAAAGTGACCAGAAACAGTGCTCTGAGGACCTAGCCCAGGGACCACAATGGCCCCTCCAGCTGCTCTCAAGCCAGGGAGTAACACAGGAAAAGGCCCTGGGGTAAGCCAGGCTCATCCGGGCTTCCAGGAAGGGGTCCCCGGCTCTCACTCTGAAGCACCAGAGGGGCGAGAACCACTAGGGCACGGCTGGGGGCTCACAGAAGGAGACGAGTCCAGCCAGACCCCTGGGGTTGGCCCAGATGTGAGCTGCAGATTGACCTCCTTACCCACCCCTGTCAGTTTGGGCTCTCGTCCCTTTGAACTCCAAATCCTACCATCCATGATCATGATGTAGATAATGGATTACAAACATGGCAAGGCCCTCGTAAACGGCTTTTGTGAACAATTTGCAACACAGACTCTGAGGCCAACTGAGCTGGTGCAACTCATGGGTCACAGTCTCGTGTTTAATTTCTGCAGATATATTCACTTCCAGTTTTTGCTGCACTTTCCAGGGTAAGCTCAATGGAATCTGTTGTCAATGTAGAGCACCAAGCCCCCCTCCACCGCCCTCTTCCTCAGGTTTGGGACCCCCTCTTCTTCCCTTGCTTGTGATACATCTCTATCTGTCACCCGCCACGTCTCTGCCGGCTGGGACGGTGGGCCCCTTGGACACGTAGACATATTTGGACACCGTGACACTGTCTGGCTGGCTGAGGGAGAAGCTTATGGATTCCTGAGTCCCTCCCTAGTCACGGTGGGAGGGAAAGGGTGGCACAGTCCCTCTGGGAGAACTTGGGACACCAGTGGCCACATGGCCTCCGTATCTCCTGCTCTGCTGCTCACCACGAGGCTCCTCAGCAGTGACACACCAGGAAGCAGCCTCGTGACCACTGGCTGATTAGTGAACAGGACGCGCAAAGGACACTGTCCTCCTCCTTCACCAACCCACGAGGTCCCAGGGCTGAGATCAAGGCGCAGTCTCCACCCTCGGAGCCTCCTGTGCAGAAGAAACGTGCTTCGTGGTCTAAGGACCCCCTCCACAAAGGAAAGAGGTTGTCAGGGAGGCTGAGCTCACAAAGGGAGAGAAAGGAGAGGACAGAGCCGGGAGTCCAGAAGCAGGACCTGCCTGCACAAAAGCATCGCGCCGAGCAGGTGGCCCTGCTTAGGGAGGAACAGGGGGACTTCCTGGGGGGCAGACCAGACATCAGGGGGACCTGACAGTGTGTTCCAGGGTCAAGTCACACAGCCCTGGGGAAGATGAGGAGACTGGAATTAAAATAAAATCCTTTGAGGGTTCTAAGCAGAGCAAGGGATGCACTAGACCATGGGAGACCAGAAGGCCACTCCGTGTGATGTCCCCAGAGGCACATGTCCCACGTAGATGTGCCTGCCTCTGACAAACAAAGCAGGTGACCCTCCTGTGTAGTCTGTACTTCTCACAGCCTCAGGCCTCTGTGTAGCAACTGACTGTCCTCGTTCTCTTCCTAAATTAAAAGGCAATATGTGGTTGTAACAAGTGAAATGTATAACTGAAGTTTTAAGATATTAGTGTTAGTGATTAGAAAATAAGAGTACACCCTAAAACTAGTCTGCAATTTGTTTTTTATATTAAAAATGCCATCCTTCAATAAACACAGATCTTACTTTATCTTTTTAAGGATTGTATAATATTCTATAGTACAGATAAAAGACGCTTTATTCAATCATTCCTCTACCGACAGGTATTAAAAATGACCCAGGAAACACCTTTGTATGCGCGTCTGTCAGATTCCCAGGTGTGAGAAGGTTTGATTAAAGCCTGTGTGTTTTTCCTTTTAGTAGCTCTGATCAGATTACTTTCCAAAGACTTGGTGGCTGTTTGTGCCCCAGCAGCAATGTCACTTCCCAGCCTCGTCTGTGACACCACAGGCTCCCTTCAACTTCTGCCCATCCGATGGTGCAAGACCAGCATCTGTCTTAATCTGAACTTTCCCTCCCAGCGGGTAGAGCTCCTTTTCACATGTGTTTAGCTACCTGAATCTCCTCCTCTGAACGCACGGTCATTGTCTCTAGCAGTTTTTCTCTGGGATCATCTTTTTATACATTCAGGAGTTCTTCCTTTATTAGGAATTAAAAGCCTTTGTTCACCATATGCATCAAAAACATTTCCCCAGGCTTTACCACTGCATTTCAGCTCTCTTTTATCTTAAAAAAAAATTTTTGTTTTATGAAACTAACTGTGTTTACTTAGTTTGTCATTCATAGCTTCTGGATTTCTGGTTTTGACTGAAGGGTTCTGATCCACATCAAGCTGTAATAAATGATTTGTTAGATTTGTGTATCTGTTTGTGAACATCTGAACTGGTGTGGCTGAAATACCGTCTACCCTAAAGGACAAGTCCCCCCACTGGCACCACCACAGGGGACCCTGAAACCCTCTGGGAAGATGAAGTGTGAACGCACAACTGCGTTTTCTCGGTGTATGAAGGAGAACTGCCTAAGCCAATACAGATACAGATACGGTCAGGTCCTGGCAGGTCCCGCTCAGCCTCGTCAGTCATGCGTCCCAGAGAAGACGCTCTCCGGGCTCCACTCCCTGAACTCCCATTTAAACGGAACCGTTTAAAGCAGCAACTGAGCTCCTGGAAACGCTGAAATCTACACCAGCGAGTCCCATAGAGCACAAGCAACCTCCGAGCGGAGCAGAGCTGCCCCAGGGTCACCGTTGTGCCGGCATCCGGGGGCCTGGGGACACTGCTCATGGGTGCTGAAACCCCAGCCTTCATTTGCCACAGGTGGCTGGAGGTGCTCACCACTGGTGTCAACTTAAGGCTCAGCTCCTAACGGTGCTTTAAGTCCCTTTAAGGCCCCAGCCCTGAAGACCCTGCTCTCAGCCCCTCCAGGGAGGCCCTTGGCTGCTGCGCTCACGGCCCTCCCGGCCTGCCCGGCGTGGGGTGGACCCCTGTGAACACATAACGGGGCACATACCCGAACATGGTGACCAGCAGGTTGACGAGCAGGATGTTGGTGGACAGCATGTAGATGCACACCAGGGAGATGGTGACCCACTCGGGGAAGCAGGGCAGGCTGTGCTCGTCCAGCTCCACGCACAGCGGCTTGGACTCGGTGCCGGTGAAGGTGCAGTGGGCGAAGTCGTAGGTGGTACCTGAGGGGGTGGAACCAAAGGCCCAGTGATGCCCCTCTAGAGGGCCCAGGGCCCTGGCACACCGGGGAACCAGGATGTGGTCACGGATATCCAAGCAAGGGACACACCTCAGAGTCACCTGTCCCTCCACTCTGTGCTTCCTGAGCTACCTCCCTGCTCCTTAGGGACTTCACTGAGGTCAAGATCAAGCAAGGGCACATGTCCCATGGCCTTCACGGGTCAGCGGGTACCCAGGCACAGAGCTTAGAGGTCCAGCCTGTGAGACACGCACAAGGGCTCTGAGGCCACAGACGGGGGCAGTCCACCCAGAGGGAAGGGTCTCTGAGCTGAGAGCAGAAGGCTGGGCAGGAGCTGGCCACGGGGGCGAACGGGAGGAGCAGGTGCCCAGGGCGTCCCTACAGAGCCAAGGCCTACGGCGTGGACATCACTGAAGACATCATCCCTCCCAGAACGAGAGATCTAGATGCCCAGCGACCGGACACACTTTTTTTCTTTTTTAAATTTTTACACTAAAACTGCGGGAAGCCATCAGACTGTTTTAAGCAGGGGACAACACATCAGACTCTCCTCATCTGGCTGCAGCGTGGATGGGGGGAGCCAGAGAGGGAGCTGGGAGGTTGGGAGGAGGGTGCAGGCAGACAGAATGGGATGCTTAGGGTGGGCTGGGGGCGGGGACGCAGCAGGATGTCAAAGCATCTCAGAGACAAAGTCCACACAGCCAGCTGAGGACGTGGATGTTGGGGTGGACTCAGAAGAGGATCAAGAATGACATCGAGGCTCTGGGGTGCACAGCCGAGCTCATGGTGGGGAGACTGAGACAGAAAGATGGAGTCGCCCCCAAAAGGGCACACAGCACACTAAAAGCCGAGATTGCTGCCCCACTGGCCACAGTGTATGCTCTCAAGTGGGACCAAAACACCAACACGGAGGACCCTCCCGAGGACAAACGCAATGGCTTATGGGAAACAGCAAGAACGGGGAGCAGACGGGATAAAAATGACGAAGAGGAGGAAGGACCGTGTTTCTAACGTCCTGGAAGAGGATCCAGCACAGGGCGCCGGAGAGACTGAAGAAGAGAGAGCCACAGGACACTGAGAGGTGCCACCAATCAGGGCAGGCGCTGGCTCCAGGAGGCCTTTGGCATCATCTATGGCAGGCAGACAGGAAACGAAGGCCGGGCTGATGTCAGCACCATAAAGATGCTTTGCACAGTTCCCTGCCAGCACCAGCACACGCCCTGCTCTGCTCGCCTGCGCTGGGTATGGGCGAATTAAGCCACGGGGCCACCACGGCTGCCTCCCCAAACCAGCTGGCACTGGGCTGATGTAAAAGTTTAGATTCCGGTTCAGAGCAAATTTCTCCACGATGCTCTTTTTGAAACAAATAGGTGCCCCATTACCCTGTTGTAGGAAAGCACAGCTAGTGAGCGGGGTGCCTCCAGCCACCACGTTACTCTGAAATCATTCTTCAAAAGGTTTGAAAAGTGAAATGCTGGGGACAAGGGAGAATCCTGCTTAGGAGTAAAGACAAGGTTTGAGAATTGTTTCTTCAGTCCGTGGCTCCGGCCCCCCGCTCAGTGAACACATGGAACTGCGGTCAGGGTCAGCCCCGGAGGCTGCCTTCTGCTGGCCCCCTCCCAGCCCCATCTCCACCTGAGCCATGTCGGCTTACCATCCACGTCGCTGGGCACCTGGCCGAACATGGCCAGGTAGGGCTCGTAGATGACGGAGCGGAAGATCCACCTCCAGTGCTGCTCGTTTAGCCTCAGGATCCCTTGCCTGGCCACCCCGAAGGCCACCATCCACATGGCAAAGAGGAACAGGAAGAAGAAGACATCGACCAACTGCCAAGGAAGAACATCAGAACAGAGTCGGGAGCGTGCCCACTGGCAGTGGGGCCCGCAGCCTGGCTGTTCTCAGTTAGCCCTGGTCCCAGGGCCCTGAAACTCTAGGTTACCTGTGCTCACTTGCTAATTTTTAAAAAATGGCCAGCATCACCTTTGGGTCTGGGGACAACGCTTTTCCAGAATTAAACCTGAAGGATGCATGTGCGTCCACCAGTCTCCAAACCAGCTCGGCACCCGCCACTGAGTGACAGCCCAGCTCAAGAACATACAAAGACCTATGGGGAGGACCTCTCTGTGTCTAGACCTCACGTACTTGCATTCTTTAAACCCCTAAATTATTTCTGTAGGTTTCTTTTCCTTGGGAAACAAAATCAGTTCTTATTAGACAAGAATGGACAATTTGATTTTTTTAAAGTTTTTGCACACACAGCATGACTTCATAGTGACTCCCTGCCTCAGATATGCTTTGAACGAAAACCACAAGCTCAGCCTCGGTGTTGGAAAGGAACGTCCAGATGAGCTCATCCAGGCCCATCTCGCTGCAAGACAGACAGTGGAGGTCTGAGCCACGTGGAGAATCGGCCTAGGGAGCCACCGCCATGTGTGATTTCCCCTCTGGTGCCATGTGAGCCTGGGGGGTCCTCCCTGCATGTGTCCCAGGGTCCGAGGTCAGGTTCCAATCCTCCCCTCCCTGCCCACGCTCTTAGCAAATTGTTCAGACTCCACTGGAAGCACACTGTAAAGTGTGCATCTGAACACGGGTGTTTATTTCCTACTCCCAGCCATCTCTCCTGAAAGTTCAACCTGGGGGACGCCCTTCATGAGGACATGTGGAAGAAAGCAACCGTCACTGATTGAGAAATGCAACCATCACATTAGGGGAGAAAGCCTCCTGTCAATCATTAGTGGAACTGAACGGAGCAAGAGAACCATGGCGAGAGGGACTCCTGGCTTTTACCATCCTCTGCAACATTATGATCTTGGGTCCTAAATTTCTGCTGACAGTGAAAATGTGGATCAACCTTAGGGTGAATATAATGTAATCCAGGTAGAAAATGACCCAGCCGGAGTACAGCGAACTTTTATTAGAGGGGTGCAGCCTGTGGAGAGAAGGAGAACAGATGTGTGGGACGTGGACAAAGCATCGCACCGTCGAGTTTTTAAAGTAACCAGAGTCAGGGAGCGGCTGAGAGCCAGGAGCTGAGCGTGTGGAACAGGACAGGAGCACCACCACTGCCCTCTGCCACATGGGTGCCAAAGAAGGCCCCAAGAGCTCTGGAGGCTCCTGGCTCCCTGTCCCTCATCCTCACCTCCTCCTGCCATCTTTGCTGGATCACAGGGAGGTGTCCAAGATGATGCCAACCCCACCCCAACCCCTGGACTTGGCTCTGCCAACTTCCCTCAAAAACTCACCGGGGTCTCCCTGACACTGATTAGCTAAGCCCTGCTACCAGAGGACACCCCTGTCAATTCTGAGATTCTCAACCCCAGCAGGAAGGATGAGGAAGAAATGGCGTGCTCACCCCTTCGCCGTGGAGGGCAAGCACGCCACCTTCACAGGGGCAAAAGGGAGCAGGTGGGCTCCTCTGCAAAGCGGCGCCCTGTGTGCCTGTCCATGACGCAGCCTCCCCTTTGGCCTGGAGGGACGTGGGCAACGGACCTCGCCTGGGGCTTCCCAACCCTTCCTCAGGGAGGGCGGCTGGTGCTTTGCCCTCAGGGGCAGCGTTGGATTTGTCTGCTGACACACTCTGGCTCCAGGATTGAGGATTGTGCTGGTAGCTGAAGGACAGCTCCGTGGCCGGTTTTCAGGTTAAGGTCACACATGTCTTAGGTTACACACCCCAAATGAACCAGTAGTAGCCTAAGGTATCGGCATCCTCCTCACTCTTTACTCTCCTCGGTGTGGAGTTCCCTCTCCCCAAAGCCTAGAAGGCCAAAAGGAAAGATCACAGACCCCCGGGAGGGAAGAGAGGAAACGCTGACCAGGCTGACCAGGCTGACCAAGCTAACCAAGCTGACCAGGCTGACCAGGCTGACCAGGCTAACCAAGCTAACCAAGCTAACCAAGCTGACCAGGCTGACCAAGCTGCCCAGGCTGACCAGGCTGACCAGGGTGCCCAAGCCGACGGGGGCCTTTCCCAGTCGACTCCAAGCAACAGCCCCCATGGGCTCAGAGGGTCCAAGAGTTTTTCTCCACTTTGGTGCCCACAACATCAAAAATTAGGGAAAGCAATGAGGATAACTCACTGAAACACAATCCCCGCTATGAAGTAGAACAGGCCCAGCGTGTCCATGACATTCCACAGGTCGGTAAAATAATTCACCCAGTTCATGTACCACTGCAGCCCAGGGGAAGAGAGAGGTGTCAGCAGCCTGGGACCACCGTGTGCTTCCCATCCTCCCCAGGTCCGCTCTGTGCCAAGAGATCCCTAACATGCCCTGCCACCTGGGGGACCCGAGGCTGGGCTGGGCGCCAGCGGCTCTGCTATTCATGTGTTGCTGGTCTGTCAGGAGGAAGGTCTCCTGGTCCTCCTTCAAGATGAAGCCGCAGAGGGCGAGCACCACCTGCCAGGGCACCTGGGAAGCACGGGGCCACCTTGCACGGTGAGTAGCACAGTCACACACCTCACAGTTACAGAGGGGCCATCCCTGCTGGGCTCGTTGTCTGCTTCTGTATCCATGTAAGATTTGTCTGGCACATGACAGTAAAAGGCCTTAACTAAAGGATATCCAGGAGGAGACGCCTCTCTAGCCACTGTAGACTGGAGTTGGGGAGTCCAAGGGGGGTCCTCTAACTTGTCATCTGTCCTCCTACTCCAAGTATGTTTCCTGAGGGCCCACAGGATTGCAAACCCTGGGCCAGCCTCCTGGGACACAGAGAGATCAGTGGGTGCAATACCGATCCTCAAGGAGTCCACTGTTCCATGGAAAGACAGGTGTAAACCATGTTAAAACCAAATGTGAAGAGGATGGGAGAGAAGGCAGAAGTTCACCGGGGAGTAAGCTCAGATAAGGGCCACCATATTCCCTGTGCACACCAAGAAAGCCATGGCAAAGAGGGCCCGGAAGGGCGAGGCCCACTCATCTCTCCATCTGAGACGGCCAGTACTCGGGTCCTGCTTCCTACCCTGACCCATACACCAAGGCCTGGAGGCTAAGGTGCGGCCCTGAGCAAGGCCTCCCTGTTCTCAATCTCCAGGCCCCTCAAGCTCCCACCGGGAGGAGTCAAGACGCACAGCCCACTTCCCAGGCACCTCCTTCCCCACGAGTGAGTGGAAAGAGCAGCTGAGTGGGCAACAGAGGAGGCTGCTGGGAACCAGTACCCGTGGGAGGCCACGGCTGGAGCAGCCCTGGATGGACCGCATGCTGGGAACTGACCGCTGGGGAGGTGGCAGGGGTGTCCACCTGGCTGGGCAGCATGATTCCAACTGCCATTTGCTTTTCCTGTGCCTGGTGAGACGAGGGTCTGCCCTGGCACTGGTCTGCCCCTGCCCTCCGGGACCCAGGCAGATACCAGCAGCCTACACAGCCTACACGACCTTGCCCAGGTCACCTTCAGAAGTCACCCTGGCCTTCATGCAGACACCTTAGGCCAGTTCCAGGGCTCCAGGAACCAGTGCTGGGAGAAAGCTCTTTTTATTTCTTCTTCTTCTTCATCATCATCATCATCATCATCAATGAGAGGAGGCCTCTTCTCTGAGCGTAAGGGCAGAGGCAGACTGAATTTGTAAACTACCAGCACCATGTTGCAGGTTCTCTCAGGATCTGGGGACACGGTGGGCCTCGAGATTGAATGGTGCTCTCTGTGAAGGTGCAGGCGACTTGCCCCATCTTAAGCAAACACTCATGGTGCCTGCTTAGCAGAGCCCAGGTGATTTAGCAACTGTGCCATGCTATTGACTGTCCTGGTTAAAAACCCCAAGTCAGCACATCAGTATCTGCCTCCAGGCCGAGGTCACCTGGAGACGCTACAGAGCAAGGCTCTTTGACTCCCAGACACAATTTAAATCAGGTGGCCTCTATTTCGGGGTTGTTTCCTCTCACAAATGTGAATCAGTTTAATGAAGACCACACCCGGCCAGCAGAGCCACTTCCTGGGGGAAAACTAATCCCTTAGGAGTCCAAAGGCACCGGCTGCAGACAAGAAGGGAAACAGCGACCCCAAGTGGCAGGTTCTTTAACAACAAGCCCCTCACAGCTACAGTCTGAGGACTCCCTGGATCCAAGGCCAAGCAGCCACTGCGGGCAGGACCACTGAGTTAACACAGGTCAGTGTTGGACCAGGAACACTGACTGGACACCCTCGGTACCACCTACCAAGCACCCCCATTCTGGACGCAGAGGGTAGGGGCTCTCCGGCCTTGCAGGCCTCCCTTCCTCCAGCAGCCCCAGGGAAGACTCTAGCCCACTTTCCCTTCTGATGTTCCTACCCACCTGCCCTCTGTCCACTCAAGCTCCATGTTCCTGCCCTGAGCCCTCCTTGCTCCCAGCCTAACCTGCCCCAGGCCTTCTCCAAGCAGGATAGCTGCCTGGGTCTCCCCACACAGGCCAAACAGGTGACTTAGTGGCTAAATGCGCACATGATGCTTGAATGGAGATGTCTGTGATGGCAGCAGTTCCCCTGGGCCAACCTGTCCTATGGTGCTGGCCCCCACTCAGCTCTCCTCAAGAGCTCCTGGAAGTGACCCACCAGTCACCCTAAGGGGAAAGCTCCACGGGCCAAAGGTATTTGTCTGGTTCATTCTGTATCTTCAGGGTCTCGGGCAGGGCCTGGCACGCAGTAGGTGTTCACTGAATACTTGGTGAAAGACAGAACACATGGAAAGGGACTGGGCTTCCAGAGTTAGGCCCATCTCCCTGCGGTCCCAGCCAGGCCGGGCTCTTCCTTCCATGGCAAACAGAAACACGCCCTTTTCTCAGCTTCATGGTTCCTGTAGATGCCTAAGGACCCGCCTGGCAGCTTCTGTGTCCTAATGGGACGGGAGCAGGGTCAGGGATGAGACTGGTGGGGCAACGTGTGAGAAGATGAGGGTGGCGGAAGCAGGAGAGCATTTCTTACTGTTTACCAACATTCCAAGATGAGGCACCAAGGTCCCCTCCCCTTGGAAGGCTGCCCTGAGCACCTTGATGCCAGGGAGCACCTCCAGGTGCCTTGCTCCCTCCCCATCCTCACGACTCACTTCCCACTTCCCTTTGCTGCTACCACACAGTAAGTCAGAGTAGAACTAGGTACAAGGCTGGCCGCTGCAGAGCGAATGGACCGTGTGATGGGCTAAATCATGTACCCCAAATGGAAGTCCCACCCTCTGCACCTCGGAGCAGGACCTCGTCTGGACAGGTCATGGTGATGTGACTGAGTGAGTCAGGAGGGAGTCGAGTGAAGCAGAACGGTCCCCACCCAAAGTGACCGCTGTCCTCCGGAAATGGGGAAATCAGAACACAGACAGGCTCCTAGGGAAGACACCACATGGATGTGACACAGGGTCACAGTGTTGCTTCAACAGGCCCAGGGACATCAATGATGGCCCAAAACTACAGAAGCCGGGGAAAGGAGCCAGCCCCGCCCACACCTGACCTCAGACTCCAGGCTCCAGAACTGTGAGCAATGAGCCCGTGCCACTGAAGCCACCAAGCCATGGTGTTTTGTCACCACAGCCTTACAAACCATCACAAAGCATGACCTGGACAGGGCCGTGGCCTCAGGAGGCAGAGCATGGGGCTCCCATGGGGCTGTCGTGAAATCGGGAAAACGCTCTGCACCCCTGCAGGACCTGGGAGAGCTGCAGGAGACAGCCCGCCCGGCAATCGGCCCCGTCCAGCACTGATGGTCACTCAGCCCTTCCTCTTCACCTCCACCCAAACCTCCCACCTCAGGGAACAGGAAGACAGGAGCAGGGCACTGGCCCAGGACCTCCCACTCCTCCCACCTGGCAGACATAATGGATCAAGATGCTCCCTGCTGAGAAGACACTCTCAGACTCTTCCCACCCCAGGGGTCCTGGAAACCACACACCCACACAGGGAAAGGCTGTCAGGGCCCTGTGACGAACAGGACAGCATCTTCTATCACTGGGCCTACTACTCCCCAAACTGCAAGCACCCCGTATGTTCTAAGGGCCCTGCACACACTGCGGAGCCCACACATTTTGAGGCTTGGGCTCAGAAGGGACCACAGCAGTGGCGGCAACAGCAGTTCCTAACAAGCTGTGAGCCCCGATCTGAAGGGTTCCTCAGACAGCTTTTCCTACAGGTTCAGGGACAGCCCCACTCTTCACCATCAAATGATTTCTTTGAGAATTACTAACTAAACACCTGTGACAGGTGAGGCCAGGGCTCAAGTTTTGGATTCAACAGTGGAGAGGGGAAGCCCAAAACAGCAGATGCCCAAAAACCAAGAAAAACCCAATCATCATTTCACACCGACTCCCTGAATCCCACAGGGAACCCCGCTTTTGTTCTGACACAGGGCATCACGATGCCCTTAGCTGCTGGAAAGTCCTCCCAGATGCCCTGCCACCTGCTACACTGACCCTCTCAGGGCGACAGTCACGGTAGGAACACGGATGACTCCTTATAATGGCAGGGGCTGTAGACCAAGGTCTCTGTCCCTTGAACACCACCCACCCCTGACTGACCCATCATCATCAATTAGCCGCAGGCAGAGGGCAGAACACCGGGCTGGAAGATCTCCCCAGGTCGCCAGCAGTTTGCAAATGCACCCCAGGTTCACGAGCAACCAGCCAGCAGGGACACTGATGTCCTGACTTCGAGCCCCAGCTCCGTAGCGGCTCCCCCTCTGCTGGGCACTAGGAGGACGTGGCCCGAGCCCCTGAGCCCTCCTACCTGCCTCACTTCATCACAGAACAGGACGAAGACCAGCGCGTACAGGACCAGCTCAGAGGTGTGCCGCACCGCGTGGAAGTCCATGAGCAGCACGAAGGCAAAGAGCAGGAGGAAGGCGATGGAGAAGACCACGTTCCAGGAGAAGACCACGAACGGGGAGGTGAAGAAGGCCACTTAGTGCCACAGGAGCTGCTTGTGCTTGTCCATGGGCTTCTTCCTGAAGGAGAGGCCAGACGTCATGGTCCAGGCACGCGGTGGAGCGGTCAGGTCCAGCCCTCACGACACACACACATCCAGGAAGGGACCACACAGGGCTCCAGGACTGAGCCCGCCAGACAACTCCGCCTAGATAACTGACCCCACCACCCGCCCTCTGAAGCCAGACCCAGGAAAAGCCTCCCTGCAGTGAACCATCCCTTATCCAAGAGCGTGCAGGTGTGGAAGTGCATACACACTTCACACTTGCACACGTACACACACACACACACACACACACGGGGGTGCCCCAGCTCCTACCTGAACGACACGAAGCCACAGCCCACCAAGGGAATGAGAAACAGACACAGAATGATCTTCCAATTCTTGGTGTCCCGGAAGATCTCTCCATACCATTGCTTGGAAAGAAAATTCTACAAGGACACAAGACAACACAGATTTGATTCACGCAGGTGACCTCTCTCCCAGCCCCCATGCCTCCCCAAAACAGATCTAAGTTAGTATTCTTATAAGCTGCCTGGGCTCGTGAGGGCTGTGAGAGAACAACTTAAAATCCTGTTTGATTTTAGGTTTTCTTCTAAGCTGGGTATGTGAGCTTTCAAACAGCCACGTGAGTGCGAGTTCAATACACCGATGGATCTTTGACCAGCTGATTCTCACTATGTAAGTCCACACCAGTATCCTTCTGACTCTCTTCTCTAATGATCACAAATTCTCGGGGCATGGCCAACCCTGTCTGTAGGCCCCAGGGATCCCTTTCCAGACACAGGCAGGTGTCAGTCTTGCAGGAAAACTAAAAGGAAATCAGGAAGGATGAGACCAAGGTCAATGACAATTCAAGCTAAAATGCTCCCAAAACTTTGCCCAGACTGTACCAGCCCCTGGAGGTGGGGCAGGGCTGTTTCTCCAAGGTGGAAATTAGAAAGAGCTGGGGTAGGAGAGAGGGTGAACCTGACCACAGCCAAGGGACCCACAGCTCTCAGAAAAGAGCCCGACAGTGGGAGGAGCTTGTGGGGGATGCGGTTAATTTTCAATATTTTTAAAGCTGCTAATAGCATCTGATGTCAAGGCCTATTTCTGGGCACCTAGTTCTGTGGCTGGTGTTTACCTGCACCCCAGGTTGGGCGATGAAATGCTGGTCTGTGGCCTCCACTGCCAGCTCCAAACAGTTGCTTCCGCCCCAAGCTTCGCAGGAGTAGACCAGCAGCTGCTCTGCCAAGTCCTCGTCACTGCTGTAGCACTCCGTGAAGAGCTCTGCACCATCACCAGAGACGGAAGCCAGAGTCAGGGCTGGCACCTCGGGAAGCAGCTGGCCCCCAGCCGACCCCCAATCCAAGGACAGCGTGGGCACGAGAATCTCATAAAAGGCACAGAGAAGCCATCACAACACAGTCACTACCCAGCACAGAGCTTTTTAAGACGCACCACACCCTGCAGGGCCAGTGTGATAGTGGATGTCAGTCAGAGCTCAGGGGATCAGACACAGGAGCCTCCCACGTTGGTGGGCTTTGGTCTCGGTCCAGGCAGAAGGACAGGAGACTCTCTGCCTCCCCTTAGCTAGCACAGACTCTCCATCCCCTGGGCTTCTGTGCTTTCTTGGTAAGATTTCTTCACAGATAAGTCACAGCATATAAACCATAGAAGGTGGAAGAAACACTGACTTGGAGCATTCAGGTGTGCTCAGTGACAGAGACCACTGTACAGAACCTCAGAGGAAATGTTTTAAAGTAAAAATAGAAACCATGGCCACCTGAGGTCACCTGGAAATTAATATATTGAAAGAAATGGCTGCACACCTCTTTTCCAACACCAAGAAGCTGAACACATTGTTACGTTAGATTAGACAGTAGACAAAGGTGTCATGCAGATGTCACCCTGCAAACTTAAAGCTGCAGAGGAACAAGGGAGACACTGAGCAGACCCAGAGCTCTCTGCTGTTGGATAACAGTTGCTCCCAACTCTCCCATTTGCACGTGGTCCTGTCCTCTGCAAAAAAGGGCACTGACCAGCTTTAATTAAGGATTGGATAGCAAAGAGCAGCCAGATGACCAGTCCCGAGGCATCCAGGAGAGGACGGCTCAGGAATGCCTGCTATCCCAGGCCGTGGCTGATCTCCCCCAGCCCTTCTGGAGCTCCAAGGCTCCTACCTTCAGGGACCTACTCGCCAGCCATCACTGGAGTCGCCCTATGGGACACTGAGGCCTAGAAACCCAACTGCTGCCTTTGCCATTAAAACCAACTCTGCATCAGACCCAGGGACCTGAAGTCTTCTGAGAGCAATTATGTATACACGAAATGCAGACTCACTTGTTCACAGTGTCTTAACTATGTCCAAAAAACACCCTGAAACCTCCTGAGGTGTTGAGCTACTTAGGCCTGAGCCAGGTAGCTCTGCAATGACAGTACTCAAGATTTTCACATTCACTCTGGGAAAAGTCCCAAGTGCCTGGAGCAGGAAGCCTGTACACAGCGTGGGGGTCTGCATGGGTCTGCAGCCTTCCGTGAGGCCAGCAGGGGGAGCCCAGACACTCCAGTCTGAGCCTTGGTCCACCTGCAACTCCCCTGGAGTCCCTCTGCTGTGACTTACCCACTGCGCAGGTCTCGTACTCATTTGCCAGGTCCTCTGATTCTCCAGCGGCATTGATGTCATTCTTCACTTTGGCCAGAGTCTTCAGAAGCTTGCTGGCTCCCAGGGCTGCCAGAGTACAGCCCCTGGTCTTTTCAAGGGGTGGAGAAACTTAGGTTAACTCAGAATCCCTTGAAGCGGTTGAGTGGACACTAATGGTGAACAAGGATGAACTCAGAGCATGAGCAGGAAGGGGCAAAGTCCCAACTATGTGTAACATTTCAAAGTAGAATTTGTAATGAGCACAAGAGTCTTGGACCTGAATATGTTCAGTCCTAAACAGGGCGACCTCGAGCCTGAAGCTACTCAGATGAAGAAGCAGCGCAGGAAAAGAAAAACATCAAGATAAATGCCCCGAGAAATTGCCAGTAAGAGGGGATGGAAGCCAGTCCTCTATTACAGCTTTGTCGGCTGCACAAAGAGCTCCCAGATGGGGACAAGTGGGTAAGGACATAAAGGACCTGAACTATGTAACCAGAGGCCATATGTGTGAATTCAGCACTCCACACCCAACCTGATGCTCTCAAAGTGGAGAAGCTAGTGTTACGTGCTAAATCACACATAAAGTTTTCAATAATTTTTCCAAAGCAGACTTTTTACAAGCTCTATTTCCTGTTCATAAGGCAATAAAGCCAAAAATTAACTTTTTAGACTAAATTTCAATTCCTTACCAACTGAGGAAATAATCACACATCCACACATACTGAGAATCAGGTGCCCACTAGGTGCCCCCCAAGGCAAGCCCACTCTCCAGGGACCACTCTCCTGAACACACCTCCATCAACATCCAGCACAGCCATGACACACAGCCATGACCACCTGGCATCTGCAGTGTGGGAGCAGTGACAGAGAATGGGAGAGCAGTGTCTGAGACTGGGGTCTCTGATGACTTAATGACTGTCGCATGCTTGGTGCCTGGGAAAGTTTCTGTGCAAAAGGGCAGCATGTCTAGTTGCTATGGTGACACCCTCCATAAGAAGGCTCTGTGCTAGAGTCTTATCAGCCTCAACCTTGCTCTCAGGCACACAGCTCCTGGGAATAGAGGAACTCTCTTGCTACACAGCCACAATGTGTCACCAAGTTCCTGAACCTGCCTGCCTAACGTAACTTTAAAAATGGACTTTCTTTTTAAAAACTATTTATTTTTTAGTTGTAAATGGACACAATATCTTTATTTTATTTTAAGTGGTGCTGAGGATCGAACCCAGGGCCTCACACGTGCTAGGCGAGCCCTGTACCACTGAGCCACAACCCCAGCCCCTGAACAATGGACTTTCTTGAGAGCTGCACAAAGCTCCTAACATTGCACATTGTAACTGTAGAATATAACAGCAGAATAAGCTTCATAATGTTGCTAACTCTGTACCTTTCATGAATACAGAGAATAATGCTTGTACAGTCTTTAATCTGATAATGAGGCACATATAAATAAAGATGGCTGGTGTAATTCTTAGACCTGCTTCTCCATCAGAGAGTAGAGCTCCACCTGATCCCAGCCATTATCTTCAAAATCTGAGTCCATAAAGTGAGTTTTTATTTTCCTAATCCCCATCGTCTCTCACCGGAATCTGCTAATTTGGCCTCACTAGTCGCAGAACTGTGGCCATTTTTTGGGGGGGTGATGTTTTAGAGTACACATGAGATTTGAGGTCAGAATTGTTACAACCAAGCATGCCTTTGGTGTAAACTCAAGCTGGACATTTACCTGTTCCCAAAAGACTTTGGAGAGCTCCTTCTTGTTCTGCAGAATGGCCCAGATGAAGAGAGCTTGCAGGGAGTGCCGGGTAATGAAAGACACATCCTGGGAGGGGGCAGAGCACAGGGTCAGCTGTGCAGAGGCAAATCACTTCAGGTGCCCAGGAAAAGGTGGTCAGGAAGCCCAGGGGAGCGCCCTGTGCTGGAGGCTCTGTGGCTGGGCCATTGGAACAGCAGAGTGACGCGATTTCCATCTCTGCCACCCTCCAGGGGGTGTAATTTGATGTGAAATCTTTCATCTATCATAAAATATAAAGTACAACTAGAAGAAAAGGTATCAAGAGTGAAAAAAAAGTGCTAAGAGCAATTTAAAAACTAAAAGACCTCTGACAAGCCAGAGAGAAAGCAATTCCTTCTCATCATATAACTCTGTTTCTCATCTAGGGGGAAAAAATTATTCAGATTAAATTCTAACATTCCTGTGGTTAAAGTTCAACTATCAGAACATAAAATGTGCTTCTTTCTTTGGATTCTTATTCAAAGATTCGACTCCTAATACATCAATTAGAATCCCAGCTGGTCTTCAAGATTCAAGACCTGTCCTGATAGAAAACAGGATATATTCAAGACCTGTCCTGATAGAAAACATGTATATATTCCCTTTCGACTTCTTTTCGTGTTTCACCAAAGTCTTAAATGCATAATGTGTAGTTAGGGGTTGTGTTGCAAAAAAAAAAAAAAATCACATAAACAGTGTCCAAAAGAAGCTCTCTGGACACTTCGACTTTCTGAGAACACCTAGCTTCTTCAGATTTTTAACTCACACACACTTAAAAGTCCCAGAATTCCAAAAGGTAATGACCTTGTTTGGGTTTCCCCAGAAGCAATCCCGAGATAAGAATTTGAGGTAAGTAGGTTGTTTGGGAAATGATCCCAAAGAAACCAGTGGGAAAGTGAGGAAATGAGACATGAAAAGAGAGACATCGACAAAAAGTGTGGAATCAAGCATGCTGCCATGGTGGGCACTGGAGATCCGCTCCCCTGGACAACTCTAGAAGTTCAGGCAGAACACTGCCCCACGCATGACCGGCCCGTCACTGGGCTCTGATCAGCACAAGCATCTAGCCACAGTCACTGGTGCTGGTCAGAGGAACCTGTCTGCCTGCACTTCACATGGAGGACCCAAGCCAGCCCAGGAGCACACCCACACACCCTTTCAAGTGGACACCTGGATTATCCTTTGGGAAATAGTCACTGTCCCTTTTATGCCCAGCAGTTCTTCAGTCCTTTACGTGGGCAGCAGGGAGGTACTTTAACCAGCTCATGCCCGGTAGACCAAGAAGTGAGCCAGCAGCCATTCGTTTGCCCCTGCTCCCCACTAACTGCCTTGAATGCTGCACCAAGCTTTATGATTAAGAAAAGCTGCGACCAGTTTAAAGCAGAGCGTGGAGCAAAACATCAGAAAACTCACCAGATAGCATCTAAAATAAAGGCAGTAGAAAAAATCTTATGTCAATCTGTTGGCCACCTTATGGCAATGAGGAGGGAGTAGGAAAGACAAAGATAGAGGTGTTTTTGTTTGTTTGTTTGTTTGTTTGTTTTTCAAAGATAACTCAAAAGATGGGGGAATTTAAGCAGACAGTACATACATGGAGTTCCACATCCAAATCGTCCCGGCTATTTCTGTCTTCCTTCCAGAAGCCTCTTCGGAAGTTTGCAACCAGCTTCCAGACGAATGTGAGGAGGGCGTCGTTGTAGGAGTTCTTGGCAATCTGCAGGTTCCGATACACGAGGGTGCTGAAGTGGCTGGAGAAGAGCTCGGTGAGGACGTCATTGGTGAGGAACTTCTGCAGGTTCAAGCCGTTCTCCAGAAAGAGGCGGACAAATTTGGGCCGGTCCTTTATGAGAGCCGTGAACATGACCTCCTGAAGGTCCGCCGACTAAGGAGGAAGCAGAAAGCGCACTCACAGCTTCCGTCCCAAAGAGGACACAGGCAATGACCTCCCCAGCCACATCATATTTCCAGCTGCGAAGTAAGAAGAACTCAACTCTCTTTCAACACATCACTGAATTATAGTTTAGACTCCTGGGGGACACGTGTGGTGGGTGGAGTCTGTGACACTGCCTGCTGCGGGCATTGGATGCCACCTGGGCTTGAGCTTGTGTGGAGCAGACCCCACCGTCTGGCACAGCAGGAGCACCCAGTTAGGGGTGGGTGGCAGCAGTGTAGCCGGAACCCTCTCTCTGGAGTCTACAGCAGACACAGATTATCATCAAACCAGTGCAGCCTGGGACCAACCAGTCCCCTGGGACCTACTGTGCTTCACACATGCCCACAAACCTTCATCTGGCAACCCGATTCTCAAACACACTTGGAAAAATGGGGTCCATGGAACCACACGCCACCAAGCCCGCATCTGCTCGTGTTCCATACCCCAAGTCACTGGAACACATGGCAGTTAGACCTGATTTTTAGTTACCTTTATCTCCACTTTCTGAGCTCCTGATAAAACTAATACCATAGAAACTTACTGAGAATCTTAAGAAAAGTCATCAGTGTCGACTTCAGCCACAAGCCAGTAGGCTGCAGACTAAGCCAGCTCCCAGACACATTCCGTGTCCTCCAGAGGATTTATGGCAGTTTGGTTCCATTGTCAACATTTAAAAATTCAAAGATTCATCAAAATCTATACTTCCAGCATCAAGATTTAGGAGTGGAAACCAGACGCCCTGACAACAAGGGACCCATCAGCTAGAGTCCGGTGGCAGCTGCTGCTCCCAGGCACCCCCACCCTAACTGAGTGCTTCTGCTGTGCCACAGTCTGGGGACAGTGCTCTCTGTCCCCTCGGTCCCCACAGCTCCCCACTGCTGCCCACCCACCCACTTCATCTGCTTATGTTTCTCGCCTGAGCTCTGATCCGGGTGAATATCTCATGCCGATGGCAGCGTTAATGGCTTTTGTTTATGTCCAGTGCTGGTCTCAGAGGATCACATGTTGCCTAGAGAGGGAACCCTCAAGGGTCCTTAGAGTTTCTGCCCTGTGCATCCGACGGGCTGAGGCTGGAAGCAGCTCCCCCAGGGACGAGTCAGCTGTGCTTCCTCTGCCTCAAGGCAAGTGTCCCCTGTGCCCAGCATCTTACATTTCACTCTAAACACGTTTCCCTTTCCACGAGTCACAGACTGGAGATGTGAGCAGTGGCTCTCAAACCCAGGGGCCTTGCTGAAATACAGACCGTGGGGAGTCACCTGGAGATGACTCAGCAAGTCTGAAGTGGAGTCCTGCTAACAAGTTCCCGGGTCATGCCAGTTATGCTGCCACCAGCCTTGGGACACACCACCAGCACAGCTGGCACGTGGGAAAGGGAAAGGCTTTGCAGTCAGACATGTCTTTGTTCCAACCCAATTTTAACATTTTCCAGCTGTGTGACCAAGGCTAAGATTTCATCTCTGAACCTCAGTTTGCTCTTCTTTGAAATGGGTGGCTGTGAAGGTGAAGTGAGACATTTGGCAAAATGGGGCCCATCGAACCCCATGCCACCAGACAAGTACCTGCTCATGTTCTATACCCTGAGTCACTAGAACACTGGCAGTTAGGCCAGGTTTTTGGTTACCTTTCCCTGTATGGGTCAAGCTCCTTTCAGAGGTTCAAGTTCAGAGCAGGCCTTGAATAAGTCATCAGAACTTCCCCTCATGCAATGCCCACAGAGCTCTGGTTTGTCAACCAACAAAAGGAGATCATCTTGCCGTGGATCAATGTGAGCAGCAAATCAGCTAACACAAGGAGACTGCTTTGTGCACCGTGGACGCTTAGACAAATACCAGCATTACTCCAAAGATTTTATGTTTAAACAAATATTTATACAGTGCTTAATAAGTGTCAGTGTTCTAAGTCCTTTAGAAGCATCGTCTGGTTTGATTGTAATGACAGCACAGTGAGCTAGGTAGTGCTGTTATCTCCATCTTCAGACAAGCAAAGGTGTGCCGGTAAAGGTTTAACACCAGCTTTTGGAAAGAACTGTAGGCCCTATTTTGTAGTGTTTGCCAATTCCCATGGTGTAAATACTCCCACCGTGGCAAAGTTTCAGCTACCAGTGTCAAGTCAGTGACTGCAGAATCAGTAGCAGGCCACATGTATTATTTCCAGGAGGCAGAAGCAACACACAAAAATAACCTCCAGAGCACAATAGTGGTAAATGCAGCAAAAGAATTAGTGTTGAGTTTTGATTGACTCTTACCTTTGCTTTTCACTAAATTTATTAAAATCTAAGTTCACATAACTTGATTTTCAATAATAACTCTATATAACAACTAACTCACAAAATCCCTAAATATTTAGCAGCCAGCTCTTGCAAGTCAGTGCAAAGTGGCTCAACACACCATTGTACGAAGAAACTGAGACACAGTCCTTGCCCATGTCATGCAGATGAGCTGGCTCCAGAGAACATTCTCAACCACTGTGCCCTTCATGTTTAACAGTCTTTATCTGAGCTGATCAAATTGAGTGTACAATTCAATATGTGACTGAGTTTATGTTTATTTGTACCATCTAAACTTACCAAAATACAACATTTCACACACAGGGATTCATTTAGGACTCAATTAATAAATCTATTTCTAGTTCCTAACTAAAGCCTGCAATGTGTAACAGGGCTTGCTACACTGTACAGAACAAATACAAGATGATGTTTGCTAAAGGAGTGAATAACTTTAAAAATTCATGAGCCATTACTCTGTTTGTGCTGCCATCATTAAAACTGATCACATGGAATACAAATCCAGTCCTAGTCTTTGATTAAACAAAGGTCTGAGAGTGTTTTCTGAACCTGGCTGCTAAAGAGGAAAGATATGAGGTATATATACCTTCAAATCAATGCCTACTTGTAGAAAATTAAATAAATCACTAATGACTTCAATTAATTCAGAAGAACTTAAACTTCAAAGAAGCAGTCTTGCAAGCCTACAGTTGGTAATTATTCCTGTCAAGCTGAACTCCTAAGGCTGATTGAACTTTCGCTGTGTATAACAGGTCCCCACTAGAAAATAGGGGCCTAAAACATGGGTCAGATTTAAAAGCAAGAAAGGCAGTCTGCTGGACAAGATAGTTTTTATTGCATGTGCAAATTCTATATCCAAGATGCTCACTTGGCTCTGGGGATTCTGAGAAGCTGTAAGGCATTCATGGGGTGTTCTCAATCAACTCTTCTGTAGCTCACTGCTGATAAATCTCTTATCAGACTTTGACTAAGTGCAGGGGGGGTGAGCCAACACAGTGCTGCTGTCTTGATTTTGAGTCAAGCTACTTTCCAAAATCCTGCACCTGTATTTCCCATACTTTCTGCACCTGCATTGCCCATCCATCATAGCATTGCCCATGGTTATCATAGTATTTCTGGACAGTACAAAATCCTGCACCTGTATTGCCCATCCACTTCCAAGAGCAGATCTGCAGTCCCACATCAGACAGAAGGCCACCTCTCCCACAGAGGCTAAAGGGCTAGAAACCTCAGGTGGCATAGGTGGGTGGATATTCTGATGCCACAGCCTTCAGCTTTACTGTCTCTTCACAACAAACCTATAAGTCATGTTATCATCCCACACCACAGAAGAGAAAAATAACAACCCTTACAAGAACTCACTGCTGAGACCACTGTCCTCCCTGACCCTGGAGACCTCAGGTGGCCCCTCATTTACCTCCCACTGGCGGTCATTGGTAAAGATCTCATCGCTGGCCAGCTCCAGCTGGTTCCACTCCAGCAGAAGCTTCAGCTGCCCATTCCAGTTGTCCTTTTCTTGCTCATTGGTGCTGAAGGCTGTAAGAAGGCAGCAAAAGAACAGGCAGAACAAAGGCCCACACATAAGAGGGTCAGAGACTCCACATGGCTGACACCAGAGCCATTTGTCAAAGGTGATTCTCAGTCTGCTCTTGGAATCAGAGCCTCCCTCCATTGTCACTCACTCTCACCCACAGCCTCTGCCCTGAAGTATGCATCAAAGACCAACTCAGACCACAGCCTCTCCCCACATATTCTCTCATGTTGCCATAGCACACTGACATTTCCACATAGACTCAGATGCAGCCTGAGCTCTGCCTCAAGGGTCACGTCTGATATGTATTAAATCTGACTCTATCAAGTAATGAACCATATCACAACAGTGCTCTTTATGCCTTTACCACATCTAATGTTTTCTACATCTAGGCATCTATACAGACATAATTTCAATTTAGTAAATACTATGATAACCAAATTTCTGGAAAGTACTAGAATGATTCTAAATGTAGTGAAGGTCTGATTTGCACGTCCCGTGTGCCTGACCCTACTGTGTATGCATTCCTCTTATTAACCATGCAGCTCCATTCCAGATGGCCTAGGGCCTATTTACTTGAGGTAGCATCTACTCTGATGGAATTCTAAGACAGCAAAGGCCACACAGGAATTGAATGAAAAGTTATTTATGTGTTTCAAGTCTGTGCACACCTATGTGTAACTCTAGAACAAATGTCCATGGTTTTCATCACATTCTCAGAGGAGTCTGAAACTCAAAAACAATATTTCAAACCACTGCTAGAAATAACTTTTTGAAGAGTATTGTGATCATATTTTGTCAAAATTTTCATGATGCAAAAATTCTTATTCCATCAAATACATACATTCAAGGAAATTCCCCTCCCCATAGCAATAGTATTCTATTTTTCCAACTATGATAATAAAAATCAAGTGCAAGATAATACAGGTTGAGTATCCCTTATCTGAACTCCTCAGAACCAAAAATGGTTTATATTTCATTTTTTTCAGATTTTGGAATATTTGCATATATTTAAAGAGATTTTCCAGGGTCCAAAAGTAAACATAAAATTTACTTAAGTTTTATATGCATGATATACACATAGCCTTAATTTGAAGCATTCATAATAGCTTTGTATATGTATGTGAAATAGCTTCATGGTATTATGAAATTTTCCACTTGTGGCATCATATCAACACTAAAAAGTTTCAGATTTTTTAGCTTTTTTAGATTTTTTTCATTTGGAATTTTGGAGTACAGATTCTCAATAAAATTTCTTTTAAATAATAAAGTGTATAATAAGTTTATAATAATAATAATAAAGTTTCTTTTAAAAAGAAGTACATGCCACCAAAAGTCACAGAAAACAACACAAAGCTAAAACTGCCCATGGAGCTGTTTTCACTTACCTTTATACAGGGCATAGGAAATAGCATTGCTCACAATCTCATTCCCAGCTTCTTCCATTTTAATAACTGTTAACAGGTGAGAACTTTCAAGAATTTCTTTGAGCTGGCAACATTTAAAGAACAAAGTTGTCAATCAGCTTATTTCAGACATAAAAAACATAAACTCTCTTTTGGTAAGAGATCTTTTTATTCCATATTTTTTAAATGCCCACTTAAAGGGGGTTCTGTATCTCTCTTACATCCAACATCTGAACCCATAGCTTCTGATTTCTAAATTGTAATAATGAGTCCTTGACCTCAAAGACAATAAAGTACTGGTTATATAAGAATACACATAGAAATTTCTATTAAAAAAGCTTACTAGGGAAGAGAAAGAAAGAGAGAGAATGAATGTATGTGTGACCAACCCTAGCACATTAAAGATCTCAATTGTTGAATAAGTAACTAAATGAGGAAAGAGCAAAAGAAAACCATAAAAACCATCTGAATGTGGTCATAAAGATGTAAGCATCAGAAAAGGTTTAAATGCAAAAAAGAACCAAGGGGACTTGGTGATTAAGTAAAGAAATGAATAGGTTTCTTTATTCTCCTTTGTGATCTTCCTATAATTTTAAAATTTTAGTCATGTTTTATAATGAAAGAGCCTCCTATTTCAAAGTTTGGGAGCACTGGTGAGCTTTGTAGGAGCTCAGTGAGAAAGGACTCCGTGCTTCCTGCTCGAAGAGAAAGAAAATCTGACTTCAGTTGGACTGAGTTTGAAGAGATGGTGGATTCTTCTGGCAGAATTTAGAAATGAGAACCTGGAAATGCAGATTTTCAGCTGGGTGGGAGAGAAAAGTTGGAAGATGGCATGATGTGAAATAAGGATTCTTGAATTTAGAAAATAGGAGGTGAGCTTTTAAGGCCTCTTTTTCCTGGGAAAGGTGATGATGGAGGTCAGAAGATACAATATCCAGATGTGATGAGAAAAATAAATGAACATGGCAGGAAGACACAAAACATAAAGAGTTTGAGAGGGGGGAAGATGAGAGCATGGAGAAGAAAGCCATCTTCACCATTTTTGCAGCCTTTGTTCAGGCTGAAAGAAAGGGCCCCAGCTAGATATGACAGGCAAAAAGAGGGATCCAGGTTCCAAGATTATAGAGAACAATTCAGAGTGGGAATAACCAAGGGGTGAGATATCTTTTCCTTTGAAATTAAAAGGAAGAAAAGAAAATGAATATGGATACAGAGCAAATTGGTGAGAGCCAGAGAGAACTGCAGGAACCTCCTAACTGGTATCTCCCTCCCCATACACTTTTGCTTCCTCCAATCCTGTGCCCCCACTACAGACAATTTGAACTTTCACGAACACAGTTCTGATCATATTGTCTCCCTGATTTCAGGCTTTCAATGGCATCTTTTTATACCTGAATAAAGACTAAAACCTCAAAACAATATACAGAGAGCTGGCTACTCGGGTCCCTCTGAACTCTTCGGCTTCCATTCACACTTCCATCTTTCAGCTCCTTGGGTATGTCAGACCAGCCTCTCACCCCAGGACCTTTGCCTTGCCATTCCCACCAACACAATTTCAACCATCTTCTCACCTACTCTCATCCTTCACAAACTGGCTCCTCTATCACTTCTTCTGCAAGCCTTTCATAAAGCCCCACATCAGGACCACCTCCCTTGGCACATGTCTTTTTTATCATGTTATTTTTCTTCAAAACACTTATTTCAATTTGAAATTATATGCTGTATTTATTGTAATTACTCAACATAAATTTTTTTCAATTTCTTCTTCCTCTATGAATACAGACTGTTCTGTTGTATACACAATTTTTTCTGTAGTGTCTACGCCAAAATATAGCACACAGTATATGCTCAATAAATACCAATTAGATAGTTTTAAATGAATGAATGAATGAATGAACAATATCTAGATTGGCTGATGGATTAGGATACTACAGAAGATTAAGTTCTTGAGAACTTCAGGTGCAGATATAGGAGAATTAGTAGGAGAGGTATTAGGAGAAGAAAGTGTTGTCCCGGTAGAAGAAATATAAGGGATTTTTTTTGAAAGGTCAAGAAACCATGAGTTCAGGCTTTGAGGTTGGTCATCCACACGATCAGTGAGGAAGATCGATCTTACCCAGGAAGATTGCTTCTATGCTTCACGAAATGTAGACATTCATTCATTAATAATACCACTTTTGAGCCTGGTCTTTTAGGAAATCTGTTTCTATGAAACCCTTTAGGAGTGTATAATTAAAATGCAATGATTTTCATTTTTGGTGTATGTCTTCTGATTGACATGATTATAAATGTATTTCATTAGATATGAATGTGAATTAGATATAAATCCCAGAAAGGATAATAAAATCACAGGGATAAAATGTGCCTAACATTTAGTTTAAGATGAATTTTCTGTGCTTTCTTGAAGTAGAAATAAGAATCCCTCAAAAGTGTTGGAGAACCCATTAGATGGCCTCTGTTCTTCAACATGACGTGGTGCAGACCCCACATGTCAACTTGTACAAGGAATAAGAGGAAAGTCACTGGAATGGAGCTGAGCCACCTTTGATAGATAAACTAAGAGTTGCCTATTCCTTCCCCATGAATACCCTTGCACTGACCACTGAATTTCTCCCACTCAACAGAGAACATTGAAACTGGAGATCAATATGCAACATCTTGCTTTGATACAAGACCGTTGGGATCGGTCTATTTATATGTTTATAACTGACTCAACCTATTCAGTTATGAGAATGTAGGGAATCAGTCAACAAGAGGAGGGTGACCCTTCCCTTCCTCTCTGCAGACTGCCACACAGGGAGCACCATCGGAACCGGTCCCCTGGCACTCTTATCCTTCACCTACTCAGGGTGGGGAGTGACACTGGCCTTGCCCAACCAGCCCTTGGCTTCTTATCTTGTTGGGATCTGCTCCTTGCAGAGTGCTAGGGCTCTGGTGTGCATCTACAACCTGCCTTGCCTGGTGGGGAGGCCAGCAGGTCCCTGGTGCTGCCATGCTGGGTGGGTCCACCTCTCCTACCTGGGCCTAGGCATAAGGAGGCCTGTGGTGGAGGCAACTGTACACCTCATCTTTCAACTTTGCCTTCACCACCCATAAAGCTGCAGTTTTCATCTCAATCTGATTTTTGTGTATATCTCTCAACTAGACTTGGATCAGACACAAGAGAATCTAAGTGAAAACTTCCATATAAAACTACCCATTTTAGCTTCTTTAGTAAAGTCTGGAAAATATGATATCTCAAGTAGAAATATCATATAAACAAACATTAGAGAGGCCCAATCAGCATCTATGTCACTTTCCAGCCACGAGAGGAAGGTCCATCTGTGTTTTCTACATTCTGAGTTTTAGACAGTGAGGTCTAATCCAGACAGGACTCGTATCCTGCTCATTTCAATATCCCCTGCACCAGGGTGACCAGCTAGGATCCCTGTTGTGTCAAATTACAGAAGAACACGAGGGTCCCATTTCCTGGTCCCAAGAAGGCTGGGTTGACTCTTCTCATTGTTTACTAGGATTTCATTTGCCCTGAATTGTCATAAGAATGACAAAGGCCACCATGAGCAAGAGGAAAGGGTCTCCTCTATTCCAGGACGCTGATTTGCTGCATTTGATATTTGGAATTAAATACTGTTAAAATACCAATCTAGTGAAAGAATCATCATTATTATGATGCATACTAAATCTAACCTTCAAGTCTCATGATGAAATGGGCTCTGTGATGAAAATAATTCTGTGTCTGAGTCTGTTATTTTCTTTATGGGAAAATTCCCAAGTGGCAGCTCATGGTCCTAAAAATATCCAAATACCTAAGGCCATTTTTTAATGGGTTGATGTGAATGCACCTGTTGACATTTATGTGGACCTTCTAATGAGTTGAGCAGTAGGAAAGCAAGTCGTTCCAAATCAACAACAATCCTGAATCAAAGAAAAATGAGAAAGTATAGCCTAACATGTTCAAATAGTTTTATAAGCCCAGCCATTAATAGCCTGGTAAGTTTTCCAATAAGTTCAGCTTTCTCACATAATCCAGAAAGAAAGGTGAGAGATTCTGAGCTGAAACTCAGGCAGTTAGTGCAGAATGGCACCTAGTCAGGAGAAAGTTTATTCAGTAGATGTAGGCTCAATTAGAGTCTGCATTTTGAAAATTTCATTACCAGGGATTTCCCCCCTCGCCATCACCACTACATACAAAACACAGAAGCACATTTGTGGCATCATGGCCTAAGAGACAGATTACGATTACAAGCTTTGCAAACTGCCCTGCATTTAAACTCTTTAGAAGGAGTGGACGCTTGGAGAGTCACTTAGCTCATCCACATTTCAATTTCCAGCAGGACACTTGGTGTGGGCCAAAGCAGAGCCTCAAAGTCTCAGAGGACAGACCAAGCACCTGCAGCAACCAGTGGAGTGGGACGTGTGAGTCCCCTTTCCCATGAGCTCAGCCTCTTCTCCCTCAGCTCTCCACCTCTCCCCCTGAGCTCACCCATTTGATGCAGCTCTCAGTCTCCTCCTTGGGCAGCCGGGACACGGTGCGGGGTAAAAAGCGCACCAGCTTCTCCTTCACCATGGAAGACGTCAGGGCGTCCTCCTCCTCCACCAGGCTGGCAATCATGTCAGCGATCTGCCCCGAGCCCTCCACCACCACACAAGGGATCTTACTCTTGATGGAGGTATTGATGGCCTGGGAGAGCAGAGAGTTGTGCAGACGTCAGAGACCTGGGTCATCCAGAGCCCAGCTCGGAACTGAGGTTCTAAGGCAGGTCAGTGAACAAAACCCATCGTCCTTGCACTTATTCCTTGGGGACTTCTATTTCAAATCAGAAGCCAATGAAATACCTGTACCTGCTTTAAGAACGGTAAGGAGCCCTATGGCATCCTGTGTCAACATCAACTTCCAAAACAAAGACTCCTGTGACACCACAGGTGCTTCAAAATATCCTTACATACAAACCAAACGTTGATATAGCTTTAAGTGACAACGACTAAGATTCTGTTTATCATTACTGTTGGTATCTTATCTGATAGAAGTTACTAAAACTTATATTTTGAAGGTCTGAAAATACCTTAAAAGCAGTAGCCCAGATTTTGTGTTCTGTTCATTATATATTTCCCTTCTTGAATAATTTAGTTTGCCCTTATTATTAAAAAAAAAAAATAACCACGTACCCTACTTTAATTTTCTTTACAATAATTGCAGAGGTCAGCATAGGGGAATGAGAATTCTAATCATGTGACAGCAGAATGAAGCACAGAGATACTGTGAGACCCTTTCCTCCAAGACTAAATGCTTCTCATAGGGAAGATGTGTCCCCTAGAGGAGGGTATGGAGCCCAGCTATCGGCTGAGCAAGCAGGCTGGGAGCCCTCTGCCTGCACTGGAGGAGGGTGCGGGGCATGTGCTCGCTGCAGAGCTGGAGACAGCCGGCAGTTGCTCTCTCCCCTCCCCGGGTCTCCTGTGCCCCTTCTGTGGGTTGTGAGCTAGCTTAGCAGACCTCTGTGCCTGATGCTATAGAAATGCCACCCTAGACCTGCAGGGGCTCTCTGATCTTCCCCTCCATCCAAAGCCAAGAAATCTTCATTCCAAATCTAAAATCATAATACATGCAGCCACCTTTCAGTAACTCTCTCTCCACCTCTTCCTCTTTGTAGTATTCCTGCTCTTCAGTATTCACTGGTGACCAGTTCACACTGGGAAAAAAGTCCATTTTAATTATTTCCTGAGAAGTCTTTCCCTGAAGGACCTTTGTTCAACAATGGTCTCAAGAGCAGACCTCACAGTGGGTACTTGTTAAATACCTGTTGAACGAAGAAGGAGTGAAAAGACCACTGTTCTAGAAAAGCATAGAGAGAGGAGCTGGACTAGGATTCCTGTAACTCTGCCAGCAAGTTCCTGCAATGGTAGGGATGTTCTCTGGCCAAAGGAGGGGAGCAGGTGAAAGACTAGAGTTTTCTTTAATCTAACCCAAGATCAGGGTACAAATTGGATGGAGAAGGGCCATATGCAAATCAACATGGAAATTACTTAATAAGAGGAGTTAAACAGGACTTTCACACAATGTCCTATTTCTAGAAAAATGATCTCTTCAAACACTGACTCAAATACAGTCAGCCTAATGCTCTCTTATAAAGTCCAACTGAAGCCTAGCTGCAGGCAAGAGGAGCTCAGCCATGTGCAGAGCCTATGTGGGGGCGGAGAAGCTGAGATTTGCTCAGGAGCTCAGTGTTATAGGTGCCCTGTCCCTTCATGGGAAGGGCCACAGGTGGTCTGGGGATATCTGACTTGGTGGCCATGGGGGTGTGATAGCTCCTCTCCACGCAAGTCAGTTTTCCAAAACACACACTAGTTGTGATCCTTCAGTTTTCTGAGTGAGTGGCACCACCCTCTTTGGCAGGCTGACTGTCAAGGCTGATGCTAAACACAGAGCCTACTCATGTCACTTCAAATCTTCCTCCCAAGTCTCCTCTGCTGAGGAACAACCTGTGTCTGTCAAGGAGACAGCATATGGTACAAGACACTTCCCTCTTGTAGTCACAGAAGAAACTAGTCAGGAGAGACTGGATAAACCCAAAAGCCCTCAAAATACAAATTTTTAGTAAGCTTGGTAACCAATCTTCTAGAAAACTAAATGAAGACTCACTTTGAAAGTCTCTCTTCCACCTCCTTGGGCAAAACACACAATGGGGATCTTGCCACCATAGTTGGAATCTGCAAAACATAAAAAGTAAACTTTATTTTGGACTCAGTAGAAATGCTCCCTTACCTGAAGAGCAGGTGCACCAGGTGCACTCAGAGCTTCTTCCCTGTGAGCCCAGGGAAGGATGTGGGCAATAGATGCTCAGCCTGTGGACTTGACCTTGGCACTACTTGTTGACCACAATGGGTGAATTTAGGTGTACAAAACTAGGAATAGTATGACTCGGAGCCATTTTGTAATCTGTTACTAATATTTAAAATGCTAAAATCTGTACTTGTTTGCTTTGGCTGATATAATTAGAGTAGGTTCAAGTTTATCTTACAATAATGATTCTCATTTGCCCAGTGGGGTGTTCTCTCAATAGAGTTTAATGTACATGTAAATATATCCCATTGTGAAAGGAAAACGAGTGGGAACATCTCCAAGATGTCCCTGTGGTAGGGTCTGTCACTAAGTCACCAGTAATCTGGTTCCATGGCAGGACACATCTCAACACCTTGTCCTCAAGAAGAGAAGGTGGATGTCACTTATAACATCAGATAAAAACTTTCCCTGAATTGTCCCCTCAAGACTGATGTTTAAGTGGTTGCATTCACAGAAAGAGCCAAGATTCAAACCATCCAACTGTTAAATAAGTGGGTCAGTTTTTTATCATTTCTATCCTAACTAAAGGCATTGCTTTTAAAACTGTATTTGCCATCATGGGTTTTATTTGTTCTTAAGTGCTGTCCAGTGGAAAAAAAAGATGGCAGACATTCTATATTGACAAAGAAGAGTGGAGGAGACAGCACTAGTCATGCCTTCAGCATGTCAAAGGGCATAATTCACAGGGACCCGGGCAGAGCCTCCCCTTGAGAGACCTCATGGTCTTCATAGGCCCCAGGAGGGCTCTTCAGGTTCACTCCACAGCTGGCAGACACGATTGTTGGTGCCGCCCTATTACCATGGACATTGAGACTCACACTTCCTGAGCACTGACCTGGACTCGTGCGCTCAGAGATGTACTTCTCCAGCTGATTCCAGAGCTTGGCTTCAACCGTGGGGTGTCCATGACATCCATTGTCCACAAGCAGCAGGTGGGTGTGATTGTTGTCCAGGATATACAGAGGGTCCCTCGTGAAGTCATCCATGATGTACTGAGCTGAAAAACACCCCTGGGAAGTGCAGGGGACTTGTCTCTGAGATTTTATTCATTGACCGAGACGCATGATGACATCTTATGGTCACAGTAAAGCTAATCTCTTGGCTCAACTACACTGATGCCTCCTCCCAGATCCCTAGGTTCAGAAGAGTCGTGGGTATCTGGTGGTGCAGGCTTCCTTATAAATAGAGGGAAATAAAGGCTCCAAATGGCTGGGCCAACTTACCCACTGTCACATATATGACCAGTGGCACCATAAAGATCAGATTCCCAATCCAGTTCTTGGTCCGTTGCCCCTGGCTCCTTTGTATAAATTCACTAGAGTGCATAGCATTCAAAAATTACATACCCATGTGTGTGTGACTGTGTAAGCATGTGCACATGCACACGTGAACACGTGTCTACGTGTCTGGATACACAAGCAGAGGCAGACACTGTTAAGCGCACATACCTGTCTGTCTGGAATCTACCATATACTGGTACCTGGGCCAGGGTCAAGGGATTAGGAAATGGATAAAAGTCTTTGCATTTGAGAAGCACTAAGTAACAAGACCCTTAAAAGGTAACTAAATAGATACTTTGTCCCAATAGTACCAGAGGAAAAAACAGGAGAAGAATCCTTGCCAAGAGCATTCCTGACTCTCTAGTCCACTCAAGTTGTCAGGGCTGCAGTAAAAGGTGTTACGACCTTGACTCCAAGAATGGACTGTGAGTTGGAAACCCAATGTGGAAAGCAAAGCTATTGATTCTACTAATGATGTGTATGAAATCAGAACAAAATTAGTGGGTCAGTTTTTTATCATTTCTATCCTAGCTAAAACAGAAAGAAAGTAAAATTCCAATGGCATAATCTCTTCTCTAAGTGACCCTTGTTCAGTTAGAAACTCCAAGCAGGAAACTCCTGACCGTGACAGGTGAGATGATATTTTCAAAACGGGCACATCCATGAGTTTGAACAGGAGCCCCACAAACTTTCATGGAACAAATAATTCCCATTTCCTTTACACTCTTCCAGAATACACCCTGATTCCAAAACCATGACTGGAAAAGAATCAGAAAAAAAAGCCAAAGACCTTATACATACATTTCTCTGATGTATAAGGATACAAACAACCCCCCCCCCAAAAAAAAAAAACCACTGGCTAATTAAAGGCAGTCAGCCTCTTCAATTATGAGTCCATAACACATAAACACAAAAGATCTTCCAAACTCAGCTCTCATTCTTGATTTAAGAAATTATAAACTAGAAATAAAAGATGATTCTTATGACTGTGTTAAGTAGGTGCATATTGAACCTTAGCCAAATCATGTCGATCAGTAAAATACTAGAACCCTTGCCCCTCGTTATGAGACCAGCATGCTGGATGCCTCTTGTGGTCCCTGATTTCATACCTACCACTACTCTGAAAATTCTAGCCAATGCAAGATGATAAGCAAAAGACATAGGGTAAAATTAAATGAAAGAGTTGTTTTGATTTTTAAGTTACTTACAATAATGTGGTGGTAAACATAGAACAGTCAGAGAATCTGCTGAAAAATTATTAGAAGTAGGAAGAGTCCAGTAAGTCTCTGATTCAAAACAACAATAAGCAAATCAATACTTTCATATGTACCTGCAAAAATTACTTCAAAAATTACACTAAATAACCATAAAAATATAAAATCCCTAGAAATAACATAGAACCTGACAAAGAAATCTGCAGAAGTATTTTCCAAGACTCAGACTTGCAAAAGCTTAAAGACATATATTACTGGAATAAGAAGGGGTATTATAATAATTTCAACTTTTCCAGTATCAATTTAAGGTTTAACATGATCACACTCAGCGAGTGCATTATTATTCTTGTTTTGTCCTATGACTGTATCTGACAAAGTTCTTCCCAAACTTACGTGGAAAAAAGCATGGTAATGAATAGGAAAGAAAAATTTGCAGAACAAGAATAATCAGGAGATGCCTGTGCATATTTTTCACGCATACACACACAGTGTCTCAATGATTTTTAAAGTGCAGCACTGCCTCAGGAAAAGCAGATGCTGGGGATGAGGGGGCGAGTACTGAAAGAGATCCTGTTTGTGAGGCGTGGCATGGTTTAGGTCAGCTAGACGTCGGGTGATGGGTTCTGCCATGGAGCCTTGAGTAGAAACCAGAGGATGAGTGGCCACCAAGCTATTACAACCAGGTGGTCCAAGGACACCAAAGACCAATCACTGCAACCCAGGAGAAGAGGAAAGAAACCAGGAAACCAGCCCCCGGATCGTCCGACGTGCTGTGAATCCACATGACATCACCAAAGAGTGTCATTAACAGAGCTAGCACCTCACGGCTCTAAGAGCAACACATTTATCATAGAAATGAAATAAAGGAAGAGGGAAATTATAATTATGCTTAATTCCATGACCCAGTGATAGACACATCAATAGCTTAGTATGTTCAGTTCTTTCTAGATATAACACATATTTATAACAGGAATTATTCTAGGTAACCAATGTATATTTATGTTTTATATGTATAATTATATTTCATACTAAAAAATTATACTTCCTATACTATCAGAATACCTTTGGAAATAATATATTTTAATAGTTCCATGATTTTTCCCTCATATTTGCAAAGTACCCACCTAAAGATTTCCCCATCTAATAATAAATGTTATCAGATAATAAAAATATAATAATAGAAATTGAGAAATAAGAATTGCTTGATATTTAGGTTTATGCCAACCCTTGCCTTATAAGAAATGTTTCAGTGAACATCTTTGCCCAAGTATTATATTCTCTAGTGATACATTCACAAGTCTGATTGCTGGACCTATTATATGAAGAGTTTATGCTCTAGATACAGATAGCACAGGTTTGCCCTTTATCCAAAATTTTATGAAGATCCCATGCTTCTGTATGTAATGGAAGGCTCTAAACATTTTCTAAATTAGCAATGGCTAGACTATCGTCATCATTCACTGGCTTAAACCACCCAACTCAGCGTGATATCAGAGGTAAATTTTCCTTGCCCTTTACCTATCACTCAGGGATAATTCCTCTACTTGTATTTTCTCATCCTTCTTAAATCAACTTTGGAAAACTATAGTTTTATAGAAAAAAATATCAATTTTCATGAGATTTTTCAGATTTATTGATATACAACTAGATGTGGCATTCTCAGAATTTTTCTCAATATTAAATATTATGTCTAATTTCTCAGCTCCATTTATTCCTTAAATTATATTCTGGAAAGTAAATTATTGACGCAGTATTTATTTTCCAGATGGCTGCTTGTTTGTCTATTCATTTCTGAGTGATGGACATTTCCATTAAATCCTTACACATCATCTCATGTTTTACTTGTAGACTGAGAAGAACCCCCGACATGGCCTCCAGGGAGAAGGGCCCCCTACATGGCCTCCAGGGAAACCCTGAAGTCTTTTCATTCTAGTGCAAGGGTAAAACCACAAACTTGAGAGATGTTTTGCGATGTTGCAAATTAACATCTGTACTGTATCCACCATGGGGATAATTACCCACTCTAAGGTGGCTCCTTGCGCATGGCAAGCGATGCTGATAGAAGATGGCACTCAGTCCCACCCAGCCTGCTGCCACCTTCAAACCCTGATCCAGGGTCCCTCACCCCTGAGGGTGCTATTTACTTGTAAGGCCATTTTGCCATTGCTTATTGAGCATCTAGTAATAATAGAAACCACCATTCACTGAGACATTTAGATAAATTTACCCTGTGACCATGCAGGCTGTGATTTGAACAAGTCACAGAGGGACCTGGCTCAAGACTGTGTCCTGGGAAAGGAGCGACACCCAGACTCCTCTCCACCCTCCTCCACTCTACCACGCTGCCTCGTGGGACGCTTGGCGCACCACTCTCCTTGGCGCACCACAGTGATCCTGAAACTCCCTCATATTTATTGTGTGAACTTACAGAGCCCTAGGTGGAAGAAGGTGGAGAATAAACGAAGGTTTCTAAACATTCTAAACAGCTTCTGGGCAGGGACCACCCATTGCTTAAGGTCCTCAACTCACCAGAAATATTGTCTGCAAAATTCCACACTTGATAAAGACCCCATGCGGCCACCTTGTATTTTGAACCTGAAAGGTGCCTTGATTCCTCCCGGATACATTCACAGGAAACATTAGCCAGGTGGGTCTCACAGCCTTCTCACTGCCAAACTAAGTAGGGAGCACAGTAATTGGCCTGCATGCCTGTGGGTGTAGCCGAGCAATGAAGGTATGACACCAGCATTTGCAGTATTTTGGGGTGGATTCAGGTCCTGGTTATGAAGAATGAAGGAGCCAACCCTAACATGAGGTTGCTGGGAATGAACTGCAACCAATAAAGCACATGTACCTTCAGGCGGTTCTGGGAGTTCCTGAAGCATGCCATGCTTGTGCGCAATCCAGAGACCCACAGGCCATCCATGTAAGGCAGGCCTCTGAAGGCTGCCCTGGGCACCCCAGAGCCCTGATATCCAGGCCACAGCCCCATGTCCTTAGCTCTCTCCCACATCACCTCCCCATCCCACCCGTACCTGTGTATCACAGTTGCGGATGAGGGTGTCCGGGTTGGAGACCATGCCCCACGCTGCTATGCCAATGGCCACAATGTTCTCTTCCGAATTCCTGCTGATGGTGTTGTCTCTCACCACCTCACCGATATACTTCATCAGGCCGTATTGGGTGTCGCCTGTGAGAATCCAAGCACCTGTCAACAAGGGGAAAGCAACTGTTCTGCTGGTACCAGGGGAGGTTTCCAGGCTGTGCATCCAGACCCTGGCGAGCACCAGGATGCAGCCCTGGCAGTCAGGCCATGGGATGGGTGAGGGACGTCCCCCAGGCTCCTGAGAAGCATTCCTCAGGAAACAGATTCAGGTCCCACTCTAAATCTGTGTCATCAGCCTCTCTGGTGCGTAGGGTCAGCAAGTCTGCATCTGCAATCAGTGTCCAGGGGAATCTTTACCAGCAGTAAAAGCCTGGCCTGAGCCTTCCAGTGAGCTAGGTGGTTCTGCCAAGGATAGCAGTTTTACTCTGCTTGCAGAACCTGCAGGTCAGATTGGAGCGGGATCTTCCAGGAATGGCCCTGGTGTCTGCAATTTTGCTTTGCTTTATAATTATGTAATAATTATAATTTTGCACATGGGTCAGGTCCGTATTTGATAATCACAATGGCAAGGGATTTGCAAAAGGATGCATGTGTGTGTGTTCAAAACTGAAGTACCTAAAATACCTACAAAATATTATTTAGCATAATGGAAATGACACTGGTCTAATCTGCAGCTCGAACAGGAATCCACCAAGAGTAGTGACCGGCCTCTGGGGGTTAGCCCTAGCAATGGAAGCCCCAGAAGTTGCAAGGCAGCCTCTCCTCTGGCTGTTAGAAGGTATTTTGTTTATCATTTGCCTCCAGGATCTAATCAGCAAAGAGGGACAAGCTCAGTCCCTTCCCCTTCGGAGTCCTTTCGATATTTTAAGATAACTTTGCTGTGGCCCTTACAAGTCTTCTACCCACTTCCTTCAGCTAATTCTCATAGGGCTGACGTTCCCCCTAAATGACCAACCTGGAGGACCAGGAGACTATTGGCCACCTCACTAACCTAAAGACTTTGGCCACCTCACTAACCTAAAGAGAAACGGGCCCTCATCCTTCACAGGGATTTTTTTCTGTTTTCTTCTGCTACATTCTCAGCACCTAAAATGATTCTGGCACAGAGTTGGCACTTAATAAATGTTTGTTGAATGAATGAATGTTGTGTGCGTGTGTGTGTATTTTCAGGATTTAGTAGCAAGGAAGCTAAACTGCTTAATTCCTTAACAAAGTGTCTGACACAGTGACCACTCAAATTGGTGAAGAAATTGAGAAGAATAAATGGGGGGATCACAATTTCTTTTCTACATTACAGAAAAATTCACATCTAAATAAGACTCCTTAGTTCTGTCGGTCAAATTATCTTCCTAAAAGAAAATGCAAAATGTTGAACTCAGAGAAACTGAGCCTGCTTATAAGAAAACACTGTCCAAGCCTGAACTGAAGGTCAATCCTCTGAGCTGTTGGCACTTACTCTGCAAAATGCAATGGAGGTCAGAGAAGGGCTGAGGACCTGTGCAAGACGTAGGAAAACTGAAAAGACATTGGTTGAAAGCTCCATGGATCTGGAGTGCAGATGGACGAAAGGCAACTTTTGCTCTAAAGGACACTGTAGGAGTGTGAGGGATGGCTGTTATCCGATAAGAGTACCAGTCAGTGTTGACTGTCCGGGGCTTGAAGGCCACACCGGGGTGAGGGAGGTGCCTGCTCTTGAGAGAGGCATGCTGAAGAACTGGGGGCTAAGGCCACCAGCCTGCAACTTACTTCAGATCCTGCCCCCCCAAAAAACATAACATGTAGATATTTGTGAAATAAGAACAGACACGTGGGGAAATGTTAACAACTGGGGGGTCTAGGAGAAGCTTGTGAGGATGTTCATCGGATCAGTTTTGCAGATTCTCTGTAGATTTGAAAATTTTCAAAATAAGGCTAAAAAGAAGGACAATAATATTAAGTTGAATATTTCAAGTAACAAAGTCACCATGGTTTTATCTCAAATGCTTACATGGTACTTAGAATTTGCACTCTCTCTTCTTCCAAAAGTGTATCATTGATCTCAAAAATTAAAGGACAATCAAATTTTCTTTTGGGTGCACCAGAATATTCTGGGTAAAAAATTATATGTGTAAATAATAAAATGAAACCTTTAGATTTAAATAAAACAAAATCATCCTGAGGAAGCCCCTTAAGGGGGATAGAAAGGGTTACCTGGTGAAGCCCCTGTCTGTCCATTTGAGAATGCTGTTAGTATTAAAGCGGTGGTTAATCGCGAGGCTGCACGGAGGATTCATCCTGGGAGCCCACCACACTGCGCGACACCCACACCCACACCGGTCCCCGCCGGTGGCACCTTTGGATTGCGGATGTAGATGAGCCGGCTGAAGATCTTGCGCATGCGCGGCTTCAGGGCGAAGTTTTGGGCGCCTCCCGTCACGGAAACGACCAGGTTGGGCGTTTTCAGGTGCCAGTGCTGGGTCAGCAGCACGTAGAGGGTTTCCGGGTCCGTGTCGCAGTACAAACGGATGTACTGTGCGGGAGGGAAAGCGTCAGGATGGTGTCGGGACCCGGGGGCTGTGCGGTGGAGGGCACGAGGTGGGCTCTGAGGCCCAACCCGGTGCACCCCGGGGCCTCCAACCCCGCCGGGAGGTGTCCGGAGCAGTGTAGCCGCGGCGGATGCTCGTAGTCCTGCTGCAGTGTGGGGTACACATCAAGGGGCCCAGGCTGGGGTGGACAGAGCTGTGCGCAGGCAGGAGACCATGCTGGGCCATCCTGGGAGCAGGCCATGGAAGAGAGCAGTGGAGGGAGCCCGTGGCCTTCAGGGCCACCAAGACAGGGCTTGGGACCGAGAGGGTTCCAAGGCCCAGGCTTCCAGCCAGAGCAGTCTGAGGACAGCGCTTCATGGAGACAGGGAGCAACCTCATCTAACCATTGGACACCTGTGCAAAACTCTGTTTGAGAGCTTACAACGGGAGCAGGTATAGGGGCATGTCATCTTGTCAGTACACATGTATTCTCACACCCAAGCTAAGTGGATAGTTTACAAAAGTATTCCCTGACCTTTTGTGGCATGAGATCCAACATGGGTGTTATAAAAAAAAACCCACAGTGTGTGTGCAGGGACAGCTGGGTGACCACCTAGTCCAGCTGAGCATAATCTGATCACTACTTTGTGACTTTTGCAAAAAGTATCTTTTTCTGCTGCGATTTCTGGACACTCCTCCTCCATACCATTAGACAATTAGCAGTACTTCAAGGTAGCTCAAGTTGTCTCAGCATTCTAATTAGCTAGCTACATAGAAGACCACGCTTACCTTGCCTTTCTTCCCCAGCGTCTCAAATTGGATATCCCCAAAGGCATCTGTGGGAAACTCCTTGGTGTGTTTCTTGTAATTCCATTTCTCGCTCTGGTTGATCTGGGTGCCTTCCATGTGGTGGCTCTGTGTGTAGCCACATCTGCACACGTTTTCCCTGAACCAATGATATTGATAGGAAGGAGCAGATTTCATGCAATCTACTTAAGTATCACCTCATGGAATAACCATGCATCATTAACTTAAACACAGAAAGAAATTCTACCATCATGTTTTATTTTCAGACCATTTTCCTTATCTATGTTGTTTGTACAGAAACTATTTTTGATGTCTAATTCCTGTTGATTTTCTATTTGCCAACACACTGGCCCTGTGCCAGGAGCTGGGATAGGAGAACAGAGCCTTGCCCTCAGGGAGCCCACTGACCATGCAAGCAGGCGTGGGGCTAATGTGGGATTGGTCTCTGAAACCAGGGGTCAATTTATTCAGCTTCTCCTCTAGGTCATAACACCCAGGAGCCCTGGGGCAGGCCTCAGCCTCAACCCCACCACTTTTCTGGCCGGTCCTGCTCTACCAAAGTGAGGTGAGCAGTCCTTCCCAAGGGCTGTACTCACTGGGCTTACACAGTCCCCTAGAAGGGGCCCAAGTGTTCCAGAGTTCAGAGAGACCCACCTTCTATAACAGATGTTAGCTACTTGGGAGATGTTCAGTAATTTGGGTGAGACAAAGAGTATTGCAATAAACACTAGCTCTCCCCATTAGTACAACAAAACTAAGTATAATTGTCCATTAAATGACACATGCATCACAGGAAATTGGAAGAGTACAGAAAGATAGTGATAACTCCTCTTCCTCTTCTCCTTCCACAATGTACTGTAATCACTCAACAAATATTAACTGAAACTGCACTCTGGGTCAGACCCGGACTACACTTTGTAACATTCCAGAATGAACCAGATGCAATTCCTGTCTTCAAGGTTCTCATGATCCCTTGGGAACAGCCGAGCACAGACCTGGCCAAGTGTATCGAGGAACAGGAAAAACACTTCCTTTGATCCTGGCATAATCCCATCCCTGTGGGGCTGACTTGAAGGCTGGAAACAAGGCCAGGTGTGTAGATGGCCTGGTCCACAGTGTGTGCTCTGTACAGGTGACCCTCAGCTGATGGGGGTGCCAAGCATGCAAGCCAAGAAGTAACAAAGGAAGCAGCAACCCAAAAGAAGCAAAAAATGCAGTCAAAACATCCAAAACACATTTATGATTACTTGACACCTCTGTCCAGAGCTAGTTACTTCTTTAGTTTTGGATTCCCAAGGAGTTGGACAGTAACAAAAGAAGTTCTAATTTGGCAAAAAAGAAACAAATGTTCCCCCTCCTCCTGTTTTTGTTTTTTTTTTTTTTTCTGCCTGTCCCACCCCTTGGTTCTGTCTCTCCTGGTCTTTCTCTCATCAATCTTTGGACAGGATTCAGAAGAGTTGTAGGAATTTGAGGGACCAGGGCCAGTAGAGGAGGACAACAAGAGTGTGATCATAAAACTTGCCCGGGGTCACTACCAAAGCCATCCTTGAAGAGATACAGCAATGGGGGGAAAATCATCTCAGCAGGGGTCCCACAAGTCACAGGCTCCCCTAAGGGAAATGGCGAGGGGAAGGCTGTCACTGATAGGTCAGTGGGGGCTCCTAGTGGAGATTACCCATTTGACGTGGATCCTGGGGGCGTTGAAATAACTCACAGCCTCATCTATGCCATCAGCTTCTGAATCCTGTGAACTGTCCACAATGGATAGGCCCAGGAACAGAACATTCCACCAGAATTTACATTAGTGTACTTTTCTTGGGAATATGGGACTAAAAGAACTGCTCCCACCTCCCTTCAGGACGAGGCTTGGCACATGGAAGACCAGGCAATACAGCATCAATCTGTAGGTGCCCAGGAGGTGGAGATGAGAGGTGGAAAGACAGAACTTATGGAATCCCCACATGTACAGTCGTGGTCCCCAGCCATCCTAGAGGTCCAGATTCACAGTCACTCTTCTCTTACATGGCATTCCTGTCTCCTTAGCAGATCCCTTCTTTACGGCTAAACTAGTTGAGTTTTTTGTAACCAAAAAACCTTAATTACTATAGAGTATGGAAATTACCTTTATTCAAAATATTTGTCAAAATATTAAATATTTGCTAGAGCTATAAAGATTGGGCTAGAGACCAGATCCCCAAATTGCCTCTCCAGCAGCACCCTGTCCTCCAACCAGAACAGCTCCCAAGGGCACCACTCCATCTGGCCAAGAAAAACGTCACACAGAATTGAGCACGGTTTGCTCAGCCCTTTCTCTTACAAAGTCCCTGGGGACTTCCCAAGCTGTGGCTGACACCCAACTCTCCTTTCCTGTCTCCATCCTTTGGGATGTGTCCTCACCCACCCAACTTCATTGCAGGATGGGAAGAGATTCCTTCCTTCCTGTCTTTGCCACAACTGAAGACAGACTCTTGACTCCTTTTCTCTGCTAAAGGTCGGAGTGAATCTCAGGTGACTTTAACCAAGACCCTTTGTCCAGCACTACTGTCCTTCCATTTATTTATTTATTCATTTTCATTTAAAAAAATTGTTCCTTTTAGATATACATGACAGTAGTTGTACATACATTAAGCATAACTTTTTCTAATTAGGATCCCATTCTTGCAATTGGACATGATACAGAGATTCATTGGTCTTATATTCATATATGTATATAGGAGTGTTATGTCTGATCCATTCTATTGTCTTTCCTATTCCCATCCATTCTCCCTTCACTTTATTTCCCTTTGTCTAATCAATTGAACTTATATTCTTTCATCCCCCTGCTCCTTATTGTGTGGTATCCACAGAGAGAATATGGGGCCTTTTCTTGGGGGGGGGGTGTTGAGGATTGCTTATTTTGCTTACCATGATATGCTCTAGTTCCATCCATTTGCCAGCAAATGCTATAATTTTATTTTTCTTTATGGCTGAGCAATATTCCTTTGGGATTAGTGGAAAGTGACTTTTCTCACAGCTCTATGACTCTGAACTCAGTGAGAAAACTATTTCTCTCTGAGGAGAGTGAAAAAAAGCACTTGACTGATACTCAATAGTGGACAGATAAGCTTGAAGACTGGGAAACTGACAGTACATCAGACAAAGATGAGAAGACAATTTTAGCTGAGCTCCTGGAAATTGTGAGGAAAATTAGTAGACAAAATGGAGAAAAAATATTAAAAAGTGCTGGGGAATTCTTGACATGGGAAATTCCAGGATCAGAGGGGAAGCCTGCACTGAGCTAATCTAGAGGCTATTTGGCTCATTAAAATGCATGAAAGTCAGCTGGGTCTGTCTAAGCCCAGCATGGTATCTTCATGCAACAGTAGCACCAAACTGGATTGGGAACTTAGATCCATGAGTTTGGCACTAAGTCCAATACATGAATTCAGCAGACACCAACCAAGAGCTATAAACTGAGCCTAACAAATCAGCAGAATTTCTGGCACAGAGAATTTCTGGCATGGAGACCATTTTGCAGGGGGTCATACAGGTTGGAAAGGCCAGAGGAAACCCATGTTCCAACGCTCCCTTGAACCTGGCAGCACATAGGACTAGTTGTAGGCAACTCAGTGAAATCCTATCTCTAAATAAAAAACAGAATAAGAGTAAAAATTTTTACTCCTCACACTTCAGATAGAACCCTAATATCCATAGTATACTAAGAACTCAAAAAATTAAACAAGAGAACAAATAACCCAATCAACAAATGGGCCAAGGACCTGAACAGACACTTCTCAGAGAAGGATATACAGTTAATCAACAAATACACTAAAAAATGCTCACCATCTCTAGCAATCATAGAAATGCAAATTAAAACCACTCTAAGATACCATCTCACTCTAGTAAGAATGGCAGCCATTATGAAGTCAAACAACAACAAGTGCTGGCGAGGATATCGGGGAAAGGGTTCACTTATACATTGCTGGTGGGACTGCAAATTGGTGCAGCCAATCTGGAAAGCAGTATGGAGATTCCTTGGAAAGCTGGGAATGGAACCACCATTCGACCCAGCTATTCCCCTTCTTGGACTATTCCCCAAAGACCTAAAAAGAGCATACTATAAGGATACAGCTACATCAATGTTCATAGCAGCACAATTCACAATAGCTAGAATGTGGAACCAACCTAGATGCCTGTCAATAGATGGATTTAAAAAAGTGGCATTCGTACACAATGGAACATTACTCAGCACTAAATCATGGCATTTGCAGGGAAATGGATGGCATTAGAGCAGATTATGCTAAGTGAAGCTAGCCAATCCCTAAAACACAAATGCCGAATGTCTTTTTTGATATGAGGGCAACTCAAAACAGAGCAGGGAGGAAGAGCATGAGAAGAAGATTACCATTAAACAGGGACAAGAGGTGAGAGGGAATGGGAGAGAGAAGGGGAATTGCATGGAAATGGAAGGAGACCCAGTAATGGAGAGCCAAGTGCTAGCACCTGTGCCTGGGTGAATGAAAGGAAACATGGATAGGGAGGGGCAAGAGGGGAGAAAGGGGAGCAGCTGGCATAGGGGGAGGAGGGCTCAAGGCCCAGGTCCACTTCAGAGTGTCAGGGCTCAGTAGTAGGGCCTACGCTGAGGGAGGCAAGAGTACCCAGGCAAGGGGCAGGGCTATACTTTCCCAATGGTCAAATCTCTGGTGGCCAGGGGCTCAAGTAAGGAGCCGGGCCCAGTAATGGAGAGCCAAATGATAGCACGTGGGCCTGGGTGAATGAAAAGAAACATGGATAGGGATGGGTGGGAGGGGAGAAAGTGAGTGGCTGGCACAGGGGGAGGAGGGCTCAAGACCCAGGTCCACTGCAGTGTGTCAGGTTTTGGGAGCAGGGCCCAGGCTAAGGGAGCCCAAATGGCCCAGGCAAGGGGCAGGGCTACGGTTTTTCAAAGGGAGCCCTCAGGGCCAAGAGGCCAGGTTAAGTCACCTGGCACTGGTGAGCATCCTAGGATGGGGATCAGAAAGAGTGGGTTGCAGAGACAGAAAGGACAGGAGGGCTGAAACAGGACACAGCCTAAACGCCCTCAGGATGGGTGTGGGTGGTGTGGGGGCCAGGACCCCAGCAAGGAGGGACCTAGATGAAGGCCCAGGCCAGGGCAGAGTAGGGAACACCAGCCCGGGAAGGTGGGCTTGCACTAGCGTACTGTAGTACAGGGAAGCCAAGGGGAGCAGAGAAGCGTCCCCAGCGAGGGTCCATCATACAATGCCCAGAAAAGCACTGAGCAAGAATGGCCACCAGAGGCTCAAGTGAGGAGCCAGGCCTGGCAATGGAGTGCTAAGGGCCAAGGCTGGCATAAGGGGTATAGGACATGGACCTGGCTTGGGAGGGAAGGCTGGGATCCAGTCAGTGGGAGCCAGGTTCATGTGCCAGAGCCTCTGCCAGGTGTCATGGTTCCAGGTGTAGGACCAAGGGCCCAGGGAGACCAAGGGGCCCACATGAGGGTAGGGCTTTTTTTCCCACAAGATGCCCTGGCACAGATGAGATTCAAGGTCCAGGGACCATGCCAAGTGGGTCTGGCAAGGGACAAATCCAGGAGGACAGCAAACACAAGGCATGACACAGGGTCACGGTTGTTGCAGAGATGGGCAAGAACCAGGACCCAAGCAAGGATTCCATGTAAGGGACCCACCCTCCCAAAAGAGGATTAGGAACCCAAGGAGCAGGAGGCCCGCTCTGCAGGGGAAAGCACTAGGGGATGGAGAGGAAGGAGACAGAGGGCAGAGCAAAGGGCAAGGAGGGGAGCTCACTAGGGGCCCCAAGCCAGGAGCGCCCAAGTCTGTCTTCACAACAAGAGACAGGAAGCCAGGTGACATAAGGAATGCAATCAGGGGCTCAAGTGAGCTGCCTGGTCCTGGAATTGAAGTGCAAAATGTCAGGGTTAGGCTGGGATGGGGTAGGGGCAGCATACAAGGCCAGAGAGCATGGGATTGAAGTGATTGGATCAGGCAATGCAAAGTCGGCACTAGGCCTTGAGGGGGCAGAGGCCAGCCAATTCCACTCCTCTGCCCCAGATGTGTATATTCTCAGAGAGGGACCAGGATCAAAGGAGTGCCAAAGGAGGGCACTGTGAGAGGATACCTTGTGTCCAGAATTGGGGTGGTTGGTGGGGAGCCAGGACCCATTCATGGAGCCCAGCCTAGGGAGAAGCAATGCTGGTGTAGCACAGTATTGTTGTAGGGTCAAATGAGGCAAGGCACCCAACATAGCAGGAAACAGTTTTATTTGGCTGAAGCCAGGTTCATAGGGCACAGCTTTTGCTATAATCAATCAATCCCCTGAACCTCGATTTCAGGCAGTTTCAGAGTTTTATACCCAGCATGTAATAGGAGGTTTCAGACGTTCACAGTCTGAAAAATTTCACATAAAAGCAGCTTTTTCTTTCACTGTTTTAAGCAAGTTAACTCTTCAAGGACAACTCCTGAGATGGGGAGAGCTTCTTTTCCCCATTTTTCCTCTCCCTGCCAGTTGTTACCATGGAGCCCAGTTGGTAACATATCTTAAAAATGTAGACATCTCTGTGAAGCCCAGCTCAAGGCCAGTGGCCTTGTTTGCACATTTGAACAATCTACTAGACTGGTTATGTTTGTAAAAAACTAGTAAGGGATGCCCAGCACCTGGAGTGCTGCTATCTTCTCGGCCAGTGGCCAAAGAAAAAAAAAACATGGCAATAGGAAAATAGTAAGTTAATCAACATTGAACTATTTTTCAGAGACTCTTTTGCTGACAGTCCTATAAACAGCCATGGTGAAGAATTCTGGAAAAACCCAGTTAAGGCTTTTCTTTGGAGGAAGGGGTGACACATCAATACAAGAAGAACAGAGGGGATGCACAAGAGGGGGCTCGATAAAGTGGCTTTAAATCAAGGGAAAGGGACAGGGTCATGGAGAAGGGTGCCTTAAGCAAGGAGCCAGGCCCAGGAATGGAGATCCAAGTGTGTTGTCCCAGGCAGGGGTCCCATGCAAACAGGGCCAGAGAGGGGAGGGAGGGGAGAAAGGCACACGGGTAGCACAGGGAGAGAAGAGCTCAAGGCCCAGGTCTGATGGATTTCAGGGTTGGGGAGCAGGGCCCGGGTGAGGGAGGGCAAAGGGTCCAGAAAAAGTGGAAGGGCTACATTTTCCATAAGAGAGCCCATAGGGCGAAAGGCCAGAACTAGTCCCCTGGCCCTTGTGAGCATCCTGGTAAAGGGATCAGGAAAAGGGGTACCACAGGGACAATGACAACAGGAGGTCCCTAGGAGGGCACAGCAGGAAGTGATAGAGGACATCTGTTGATGGGGTGTGGTTCAGTACCCCAGAAGGATACCAGGCAGTGACCTAGAGGAGGGCCCCGTCCTAAAAGAGCAGGGAAGGGCAGGGCTGGGCAGGAAATCAGTACTAGGGTTCTGCCATGCAGGGAAGCCAAGGGGAGCAGGGAAGGAGCCCAAATGACAGGCCCCTAGTACATGCCCAAGGAAACACAGAGCAAGAAGAGCCACCAGAGGCTCAAGTGAGGAGACAGGCCAGGAAATCGAGAGACAAGGGCCAGGGCTAGGGCCGGGGGATCAGGACAGTGAACATGGCACAGGAGGGAAGGCAGGGCATAAGGCAGTGGGGAGGCAGGCTCCAGGCCTAGGGCCATTGCCAGGACTCAGGTTTCATGAGTAGGACCAAGGGCCCAGGGAGAACAAGAGGCCTGGCCAAGGGACAGGGCTCTCTTTCCCATGAGGTGCCCTGCCCAGACAGGGGCCTAGCAAGGGATAAGGGCCATAAGGAGGAGGATGGGAGGGCAGGGTGGGGTGTTGCAGTGGGTGTGGAGAGGGGCAAGAGCCAGGAACAAAGCTAGGATCCTCGGTGAGGGACGGATCCCACCAACAGAGCATTAGTGACCCAAGCAGCAGGAGGCCAGCACTTCAGGGATAAGCATGAATGGAAGGAGAGGAAGGGTTGGTGCTAGGATGTAGAAACAGAGGGCAGAGCAAAGGGGCACCCAGTGGAATGCACTTAACAGCACAAGCAAGGGACCCCAGGTAATCCCAAACGCAAAGTGACAACTTGTGATACCATGCATCAGGAGGAACAGGGTCCAGGGCTCAGGAGAGTAGCCAGGTCTGGAAACTGGAGGGTGAAATGTCAGGGTTATGAAGGGATGGGTTGGGGTGGGGCATCATGCAAGGCTAAATGGTAGGGGAGCTAAGGGAGATGATCGTGCAGAGCAATGTCAGTGGATGGCCCAAGTCCACTGCCAGGTGTCAAGGTTTGGAAGACGAAGGGGGCCCAGCGAGGGGCAGGGCTGGTTTTCCCATAGGGAGCCTTCAGGGCCCAGAGGCCAGCCAGTTCCACTCTCCTGCCCCAGGTGTGTAGAACCTCACAGAGAGACCAGGACCAAAGGAGGGCCAAACAAGAGCACTTTGAGGGGATACCTTGCATCCGGATTGGGGGTGGGGTTGGTGGGGAGCCAGGATCCCTTCGAAGATCCCAGGCTAGGGAGAAACAGAAGGATAGGAGGGTCCAAGAAGTGTCAGTATCCCACAGTACAAGGGGAACAGAGGGGATGCCCAGGAGGGGGCCAGAAATATGGGCCTGAAATCACGGGACAGGGACAGGATCCTCAAGAAGGGCACCCAGGGATTCAAGTAAGAGACAAGGTCTAGAAATGGAGAGCCAAGTGGCAGGACCTAGGATGGTGTCTCATGAAAACAGACAGAGCTGGGGAGGGGAGGAAGGATAGAAATGGGATTGAGTGGTGCAGGGAGAAGAGGGCTCAAAGACCAGGTCCACTACTAGGTGTCAGGATTGGGGAGTAGGGCTCAGGCTGATGGAAGCCAAAGAGCCCAGGAAAGGAGAAGGGCCAAAAGGTCAGTCAAGTCCCCGGCCCTGGTGTGCATCCTAGTAAAGGGATCAGGAAAAGGGCCACAGCAGGGACAAGGACAACAGGAGGTCCAATGAAGGGCACAGCAGAATAGGCCAGAGGAAGTGTGTTGTTGGTTGGGGGCCAGGACCCCAGCAAGGAGACCAGGCTAGGGTCCTAGATGTGGTCCTATGCCAAGTCAGAGCAGGGAAGGGTAGGACTGGGCAGGCAGCCAGCACTAGTGTTCTGCAAGGAAGGGAAGCCAAGGGCAGCAGAAAATTTGCCCAAGCGAGGGGCACAAAGTTAAAGTCCAGGGAAGAGATGATAGGAGCAAGAAGGGGCACAGGAACCTCCAGGGAGGAGCCAGGCCAGAGAATTCAGAGTGGAGAGCCAACGCTGTGGCAGAGAACTCAGGACAGTATACAGGGCCGGGGAGTGAAGGCAAGGAATCTGAGAAGCGACAGGCAGGCTTGAGGCCCAGAGCCACTGCCAGGTGTCCAAGTTCCTTGTTTAGGACGAAGGGTCAAAGGAGAGCAAGGGGCCCAGATGAGGGGCAAGGATCTGTTCCCATAAGGGTCCCTGGCCCAGATGAGAATCCAGGACCATTGAACAGGCAAAGGGGGCCTGGCAAGGGACAGGGCCCAGGAAGAGAGCAACACGAGGACACAGGTACCTTTTTCCTCCTTGTCACCTTGTTCACTTTGCCCGACAGCCGTGAGGGCTAAACTGGGAGAGGCCAAAAGCCCAGGCAAGATTCCTGGCAGGTATCCAAGCAACTGCAAGAGGACTGAGCCTCATCCCGAGATGGAGCTCTTATAAATCTCCCCAGAGCCAGGTGGGGCTTCTCCGCCAACTGCTTCCCTGACTCACACGCTCAGTCTTCAGCCAGGGCCAGGCTCCCTCGGGAATTGGGAGCCAGCATCTCAGGTCTGTAGCTATGGCTTCTCCTGAGAAAAACCCATCAGAGGCCTATTCAAGACTGTTCTAGGACTAGACCCCCTGAGGCTCTGCCACCTAGCCACCGTGTTGAAGAAGTCACTGCTTGGAAAGGACTACAACAATGAGCTGAACTTGGACAATGGGTCTAAGTCCCCCTCCAAGAGCAGCAGCAGCAGCAACAGCAGCAGCTCAACCCCAGAAAATGCCCCTCCTGCTGAGGAAGACAACGCTCTCTCCTAAGTGGCCACACCCCTTTCCAGACCTTGGGGCAAGTGCTGCTTTGGCAGCTCTGGACCAAATTCTCCTACTTTTCTCTCCTTTACACACCCATTCTCCTGGAACAGGGGTGTCTAGGTGAAAGAGGAAACTCAGACACAGGGAATTTTTCTCTAAGACTTTTATTGCTAATCAGACTATTATCTTGTAACCTGATCAGATAATAACCGTGAGCTATAATGATACTGTTATTTTAAGTGATAAGAACCAGCATTGATTAGAATACCATGTCTTTTAGGGAGAATTAAATTGAGTGCTAAGAACCAGCATTGATTAAAATACCATGTCTTTTAGGGAGAATTAAATTGGTGCTTCTTTTAGATGGCAATGTTTTATGTTAAATTTTAAAATGCCATTTGTATAAAATACACAAGTACTTTCTTGGTGTATCCTATCTTTGAAAGTACACACATGTGACTACACACATGTACACACATAACTGGCAGCAGTAGCTGTCTCTGGGGAAGAGAATCGGGAGACTGAGAGACAGAGATAGGAGAGCGCTTCATATTTATTATACAGGTTTTTATTGTAATTTATCTTGTTTTAACTTTTGAATTACTTTTTGGGTTACTACCTAGCTTTTTCATAAATATAATTAATCCACAATATTACTTCTAGAATTTTTTCTAATGAAATCACAGGCAGTATTCATGACCATTTTTATTGAAGCAATGATTACAATATTGAAAATCCATAAACAATAGGAATGGTTAAAATGCCAGGCAAGGTGGTACATGCCTATAATCCCATCGACTTGGGAGGCAGGGGCAGGAGAATCATGAGTTCAAATCCAGCCTCAGCAACAGCGAGGTACTAAGCAACTCAGTGAGACCTGTCTCTAAATAAAAAGTACAAAAATAGGACAGGGTATGGGGGCTCAGTGTTTGAGTGCCCCTGAGTTAAATCCCCGGTATAAAAAAAATGGTTAAAGTATGGTGTAAACATATAATAGAATATAATACAGTCATTACAAGTTATGGAGGAGATCTCCAGACATGAAAAAATGGGTAGCATGTAATATTCACAGAGAAAAGTATTTTAGGATTCAGTAAGTTCTCCTTGTAAAAATCTGTGTACTTTGAAGCAAGTAGGGGTGCCTAGAGGAAGGCTCATCATTATGTATGGTTATTTTCAATTGGTGGGATTTTGGAAGTTCCTTTTATATGGCAAGACATTATTTTTCAAGAAAAAATATAAAGTGTATTTTTTTAAAAATGTTCCAGGGAGCTTCCATCCCAACCCATGTTTACTCTCCAAGGTCTTGATGTGTACTGCTGTTGTCTAAGGTACCACGGTTTCTCCAAAATGTCTCACCTTTCCCAGGTTTAAGTGAGGCAAGATTCCATCTGTCACAGGAACAGGGAAGAGATGGAGGGAGGTGGCCAGGAACTGGGAGAAAGTGCACATATTTTTGAAAAATTACAACGGAATTGACAAAAGAGAAAAAACTATATACAGCTTTGACATATTTTCCAATAATCGCTGTTATGGAGAAATAAAAGTTACCTATTGGAGTGAAGGGACGAGAGATGTTCTTAGGTACACAGACTGATTAACGAAAATGCAGGAAGTCAGAGCGGCTCTGTTCTCACCCCATGCCCTCCCAGGTTGGTATCACATACCTGTACAGAGACCTCGTAGCCCTTTGCCTGGGCTCCCTAATAGATGGGACAGAATCCAGGAGTCATGAGCACTGGGTGACCTTGGGTGGTTTCTCCCTGCTCTTCTGATGGCCTCCTCCAGGTGCCCTCTCATACCAGGTCAAAGGGACGCCTCTGTCTGCTTAAAACAGGCCTGTTTTCTTTTTCCTATTAGCCCAGCTCTGCTTCCTCTAGAAGGAAGCTGACAAGTAAGCACTGCCCAGGGTAGTGGCAGTCACCCCTGTAAAGCGCTTCAGGATTCCAAGATCCATCAGGTCACTCTTCTGGTTCTTACAGCTCTCCTGGCACATAGGCAGATAAGGAAACAGGGGATTTCTGCAGCTATGGGGCTTCCAAACTAGTAACTAAACACAGTAGGTGGACATCATAGCAGAACTCAGAGCCCAGGGCTCCTGCCTCTCAATTCAGTGCTCTTGTACTCATTTCCCACTTTTTTTTTTTTTTTTTTTTTTTTGGCATCAAGGATTAAACTCTGGGGCTCTTAATCATTGAGACACATACACAGCCCTTTTTATGTTTTATTTTGAGACAGGGTTTCCCTGAGTTGCTTGGGGCCTTGCTAAGTTGCTAAAGCTGGTCTCAAACTTCTGATCCTTCTGCTTCAGCCTCCCCAGTCTCTGCGATTACAAGAATGTGCCATCATACCTGGCACTCACTTCCTACTTAAGTTTGGTTTTGATTCCGTTCTCATGTTCCTCTTCCCACCTCTCTACCCTGATCCATATTAGGATTGGAGCTGTCTGGGCAGGAGCCCTGAGCACAGATGTCAAGAACATTTACAACCTTGGCGCCTTGCTGGCACCTGGTAAATACTCTGTAAGCACAGTAGTAATTGATATTAAAGTTTATCCACATCTGTACTGGGAGCTCAGTGGTTAAGAGCTCGCCTACCAAATGCAAGGCCCTGGGTTTTATTCCTAGCACCACAAAAACAAAATTATCCATATCCAATATGTAGCATGGATATATTATGTAGCAATCTGTGGATATATAAATTTCAATTAATTTTCACAGTGAATATTGGTTGACTCAATGGATCAAGGAATGAACAAACTAGAATCAGTAAGCACACCATATGTGCTAGGGAATTATTGTGCTTTTTTTCTAGTAAGTGAGTTAAAAATTACCTGGTGCAATAAATATTCTGTAAATAGGGGCTGTTTTTAGGAATTCTTGTCTGTCTAGTGCTAGATGTATAGTAGATCTCAATAATAGAATGCTCTTCAGAATGACAGAAATTTGGGGTCATTTTTTTTCTTTAAAGCCTAGTGTGTGTTGAGCCACCTGAGCTAGCACCAGCTCTGGATCTGAGATATCACTGAGCTGTGGGTTGTCCTCATCTCAACTGGCACCCCGGGAATGCTGGACAGAGGCTGAGCTGGGCCGCCCTTCCCTTCCCCTGACATCCTCTTCTTTTCTCCCTTATTTCCCCCCACAGGCTGTTGCAAACCTTGGTCCACCTGTTGAAATGCAACGTTGGCACTGGGCTCCTGGGGCTTCCCCTGGCCATAAAAAATGCCGGCTTACTGGTAAGAGACAACTTTGGGTTGTGAACTGGTTGGTCCTTGGGGGGCAAAGGGGACATGTGCCTCTAAGGCTGTTGCACAATTCATCAGTGAGTGATCTGGGGGTGTGCTCTATGACAGGAAATGCACCTATCAATCTCCTGGAGTCAAACTGAGCATCCCTGGAGGGGAAGGGACGCTACTCATAAGGTGCTGCCACACTCATTCAGACCCCACATTGCCCCTGTCTTCCCAGTTCCCAGGAGTATATCTCACCAGCAGCCAGGGCCCTGCAGGCATCTGAGTGTGTGACTTCTGTTTCAAACCATTTGAATGGTATAGGAGAAAGTGGCTTGGCCATGAGGGCAAGGATGTCTCCCACTGCCCACACTGCCTTGCACTCCTTGACCTCTTGTTTCTGCCTTTGGAAATTTGCCTCCTTTCTAAAACTGTTCTGTTTATATGAATATTAATGCTGTCCTCATGAATATTAATGATATCAGTATGAATGGTAATGTTGTCCTCCTGAATATCAATGCTGCCTTACCTCCTTTCCTGCTACACTTGTATCTGCCTCACCTGGAATTTTTAAAGCACTTATGAAGGTGAGACATTTATTTTTTAATAGACCTATCTCCTGCACCTAACGGAAGGCTCTGAGGGCAAGAACTGTCTGATTTCCCTTTAGACCTTCTCTCAGTCCCCACTGTAGAGACTGTCACACAGGAAGCCCCGATTAATGCCTATTGAATTGAATTGATTCCAAATATGTCATATCAATTTAGTTCAGGGAGATCTTCCTTCTCTCCAGGCCTGGTAAGTGGCCTCATGGCTAAAGAAGGCACAGCGAGACCCTTACTTCCTCATATAACTTCTGATATGTAGGGGTTCCAACCCAGAGGTGGAACTCTCCCCCTTGGGATCCTCTGGCTTCTCAGTCATCTGCAGAAGAGTAGCAGGACCACAGAACCTTCAGCAAAACTGTCCTTGCCAGTGTGGTATATGCTTTTTAAGATGGCTCTTTTATATAGTCGAGTTTTGCCTACTAAGAGGAGTTAGATAATTTCTTTATTCTCTGTCTCCCTGCCCAGAACTCCTGACCAGGATCCAGTTGAGAAATGTTTATTGAGAGCTACTATGTGTATTCTTAGGCCCCAGGAATACAAAAATGAACAAGACAAGAAAGTTTCTGCCACATTCAGGCTACATTCTGCTGTAGACTAGTGATGCTCTTTACCCCTCACTTGTTTCTTTGTGACAGATAATGTTATCTCATCAATAAAGGCAGGAGTATCCAGAATAAAGGAGGTGAGAGAGAGTCCTTCATTACTTTATGCCCTTCTGATCAGATCTGGAAGATTATGATCTTCCATCTGGAATATTGACAAAGTAGACACAGTAGAGCAACAATTTTCAAATGGGGACATTTTGTGAACCCCACCCTTATATTTGTCACCTAGACATTTTTGGTTGTTACAACCTGTAACTCTCACTGACACCTAATGGATAGAGGCTTGGGATGCTGGGCAATATCCTACAACGCGCTGGACAGATCCTTAAAACAGTCATTTGCCCCCAGATGTCAATAGGGCCTTTGTTGATAACCTCTCTACTAGAGGAAAAGAATTAAGTCACCAAAGGAACTTGTGAGGACTAGACTGTGTAAAAGGTTGAAATCATCGTAAGAGACTACAGCAGGGTGAAACTGGAGGCAGATGAGAAAGGCCTGGGTTGTATGGAGAGTGGTGAGATCTGGGTCACAGGTAAAATCCTAGCAGAGATTGAGCAGCCACTTTATAGTGGTGCCAGGAGGGGCATTCAAGCACAGCATCCAGGGGACAAGGACATCCATGCACTGTCTCCCACCCTGGCAAGGAGCCCTAGTGCCCAAACTGAGAGAGGGCCAGGGTGGCGTGGCCAGTTTGCCCATCAATCACCACCCAGGGCCTCTCCTCTCCCTTCAGGTTGGGCCCATCAGCCTGCTGGCCAACTCACAGTGCACTGCATGGTCATCTTGCTGAACTGCGCTCACCACCTCTCTCAGAGGTGGGTGCTGCTCCTCTCTCACCCCAGCACCAGGCCCCATCCACTGGGGTGTTGAGTTTCCTTTGACCACTGTCCAATAAGTAGGCCACTTCTCTAGGCCACCAAGCTGCTCTAGATCCAACAGAAATGGTGGAGGGGTGGGAAAGAATCCCAAGAAGAGACCCAACTCTGCTGCCGACCAGCTGGAAGGCTTGGTCAGTTTCCTGCACCCCTGTGAGCCCAAATCCCCTCATCTGGGAACATCAAAGGTGATAAAAGATGGTAGAGCACTCCACAACGACCATGTGAGGCAAGACACGCAGTCGTCCTTCTGTTCCTTTTAATCTCCCCACCCCAATACTAAACCCTCATCAGAGTAATTTGTTCCAGGAGAACCCCTGTAAAGACAAGCCAGTAGACGCAAAGACGTAATTAGCCACCGAATGCATAGGGTACAACTTCAGTTATTGAAAGCACATAGTGTGTCAAGGTGTATGGGTTTGAAATGAATGCAAAAACAACTTCAGAAAGAAAAGACAATAGCCACAAAAAAAAAATAATAATAATGCTGAGATCTGCAGAGTGTTCAAATCCAAAGCTTTACTTCTTACAGTAAATCTCTATAGTAGGTCTTATTTCTATTTCCATTTTATAGATAAGTAAATTGAGGCTTGCCCAGGGCCTTGCCCAGGGCCACACAACCAGGGGGTAGCAGAGGCAGTGTTGGAAGGCCTGTCGGACTCCATTCTTAACCATGTGGTCTTGAGCTTGCTGGGTCATTATGTTCCCAGGCTTCTGACTTTTTCTTGATGATTTCTCTTACATTTTTCTCTAATGCAGAGGCCCCCAGGAGGGTGGCTTAAGTGCTGGCTGTAAATTTCAGATATGTTTTTGGGGGACTTTCACAGTTTTTCTTTTCTAAGCCAATGTTTAAAAATTTAGAAATTTCATATTTAAGAAAAAAAAATAACAAGAAACTCATCTGCTTTCTTCTCATTAGTCAGATAATCTGGTACTTCTGGGCCTTCATTCCTTCCTTGTCCTTCTGGAGTAGTAGTCCTGTTGATCCTGTTGAGAACTGGACACACACTTGCCGTGTAGCCACTGACCTCACTACTCCCTGTTCTTATGTCCTGTGCCACCTACTAAATCACTAATCCCGGTCTGATCCCCAACCTTCAGACTCGTATTTACCAGTCCTCTGCAATCTGACCCCATTTGTGCATGAATGCCAATCTCGCTAAATTATCAGAAATATCAATATATGATAATAACAATACATAATAAAAGTGTGTTTCCAACACTTCCTGATAGCCATCTCTCACTGTCTCCTGCTCAAAGCCTAGTCTGCATGTGGAAAAGCGGAGACTAGACTTGCTCATGGTCTCCAGCTCATGAGGGAATGGTATTTACCCTGTTTCCTGTCAAGCCTAGAGCCCTGTCTCTGTCCTAGCAGTCCTGAAACGAATGCTGTGTATCCAGGATCTCAGCAACCTGCTGCTGCTCCCATCTGCTCCTCTCCAGGACCAGGACAGTCCTATAGCAGGGCCTGTCCCACCCTGAGAAAAGGAGAGAGACAGGGAAAAGGGACAGGGTGGAACCTGGCTATCGCATCCTCCTGCTGGGCAGGAGCCTGAGCTTGGTTTATTCGTGGGACTCTGTCCGTGTCGGCGTCTCAAATGTCCTGATAACTGGGCAATGAGAAGGGCCAGAATAGTCAATAAAGGACAGCATCCCTGACTGGCCACACCTGCTCTGCCTCCTTCCCCATCTCCTCCCCTGACCATATCCCCTCTCTCCTGCATGACAGACCTAAATCAACTACTTTTTATTAAAAAAAAATCCATTAAGATCCACTTAAGGATTTGTTCTTAAAAAGATAACTGCCAAAAGGAAAAAAGATAACTGCCAAAAGGAAAAAAGAATAAAAAGCAAACCTCTGAAAGTTGTATAAAATATATGATTATCAGAAAATTAACAGAGCACTCTATGCTGAAAAACAAATAGATCATAATTACGCACTCGAGGAGCAAATCGTAACTCCAACAGAAACATTCTAAGTTACACATTGTCCTTTCCTCCTAGATTGCAGACGACTTTTGTGAACTATGGGGAGGCCACAATGTACAGCCTGGAAACCTGCCCCAGCCCCTGGTTGAGGTCCCTTTCTGTGTGGGGAAGGTAGTAGTCGTGGATGTAGAAGTAACTGTGACAATGACAATCATCACAGCCTCATCTCTTTATTCTTTATTTCTCTTTTAAAGTTTTAAGTGAATATGTCCTTAGCCAGGCATGGTAGCACACACCTGGGTAACCAGTAGCTTGGGAGGCTGAGACAGGAAGATCACAAGTTCAAGGCCAGCCTCAGCAACTAAGCAAGGCCCTAAGCAACTTGATGAGTCACTGACCTCCCTCAATAAATTAAAACATAAAAAGAGCTAGGGATGTGACTCAGTGGTTAAGCACCCCTGGGTTCAATCCCTGGTACAAAAATGAAATAAAACAAATGAACATGTTCTTTTGGGAAACTATCAATAGAAAATATCTTCAATAGCTCCATTCCCTACCCGACTCGTTACTCAAGAGGTAGGCCCTGAGGTCTAGTTAGTCAACATTCCCTTTGACTTTTTCTTTCTCTAGGTTTACATCAACATATGTATGTGAATGGACATATTAATTTGCACATTACTTAGAATCTTTTCTGGAAATTTGCTTTTTCATCTAATAGTATATCTGTATTTATTTCTCATTGGAACATATAGATCCACCTCATAATTTTTTAGGGCTCCCAAATGTGGATGTATACCACAGTTTCATTTGATCATTCTCCTAATGGTGAATTTTTAGGTTGTCCCCTTGCTTGATAAAAAGTTAGAATGGTTTTCTGATCATCCCAACAACCTTGGTGAGGTAGACAGGGTCCCGGAAAAACGAGGTGACCAAGGCTCATAGAGATAAAATAGCATATTCAAAGGCACAACCGTGAGTAATGGTGGAGTAGGGACTTGAAAACCTCACACTGCAACCTTTTCCAGAAAAGTCCTTTGGGAGGTAGTGGGGTCAATATTGTGGCTGCCACCATCCCAGGAGGTCACTGACCTCCCCCCAAATAGTCACTCTGATTTTCAGAAAGGTGAGGTCATGAACAGTTTCTGATGATACCCTCAATGACAGTTAGGGCAGGAATGGCCCTTAGAGATCACTAGATTCACACCTGTTAAGATAGAGCATAAAGGAGCTCAGAGAGGGACAATAAAGTTGCTCAGGATCACACAGAAAATTAGTAGCAGAGCAAGGACTAGAATCCAGAATATCTAGCTCACACTCATCTAGTTTCCATGTACTATTTCTTTGGAAATCCAGTGATCCAGAAGGAGTTGGAAACATTTGGGAAAATATTAGTTCAACCAATGATTCATAATTTTTAGTGTACTAGGAGATACCTAGGGAGCTTGATTAAATACTGTGTAGACAATCATTAATGTATGCTCAAGCCATTCAGGTAAAAAGTCAGCTGGGAATTTTATACAAGAAGAAGGCACAGATGCCACCTACCCCAAGTACTGAGCATAGATCCACTCAGCTCCTGTGTGGATGTGGGACAGTCAGACAGGGTGTCTCATCATGGGGCACAGTGAGGTGTACGGGGCACTGCTGTGTATGTTCTTGCCAGAAAAATAAATTAAGGAGCTTCATCTGATTGAGTCACTGGATCTAGTATCAGTTTATAGAAAGCACAGGGGATAGAGAATCCACATAAGTGTCACGAGGAAGTCCTCAGCTGAGTCTAGAAGATAGATCAACTACAGGACATGTGATCTGATATCAAACAACCAAAAAATGAACAGTTGCAGGAGAAAGGAAAAGCAGGATAGGAATAATAGAGCAATTTTACAAACTTCAAAATAGTTTTAATAAAATGCAATGCATAGGGCCAGGGATGTAGTTCAGTGGTAGAGCAATTGCCTAGCATGTGTGAGACGCTGGGTTTGATCCCCAGCACTATGAAAAAATAAATAGAAATAAAACAGCCATAAAAGATATTTTGGAGAGAATTGTGATATCTAAAATAGGGACTATGTATTTGAAGATATTAAAATTCATTTTCAGAATATCAGTCTTAAAGAAAATATGCTGAGGTGTGTAGGGTCAAAAATGTTATGACATCTGCAAATGACTTTCAAATGATTCTGAAAAAAAATCTGTGTGTGTGTGTGCGTGTGTGTGCATGCGTGCACGCACATGCGCATGTGCATGCACATAACCTGCGTGCAGATGAATATGTACACATATGCAAAGATTTGGGGCCAAAACTTAACAATTGATATGTTTAGCTAACAAATATATGGATGCTAATTATATGAACTTTTCCTGAGGGCTTGAAATTTTTCAAAACAAGAAAAATTGGGAAAAAAAATCTAAATCCACCAAAATAATTGTTTCACCAAATAAACACTTTAAAAATAATTTTAGGCCAAGCACAGTTGTGCATGCCTGTAATCCCAGTGGCTCAGAAGGCCGAGGCAAGAGGATTGCAAATTCAAAACCAGCCTCAGCAACTTAGTGAGGCCCTAAACACTGTTTCAAAAAAAAGGGGGGGGTGGCGCTGGGGATGTGGCTCAGTGGTAGAACATCCCTGGGTTCAACCACCAGTTCCAAAATAAATAAATAATAACTTGAATGTTTGTTTTCTCACTCTATCTCCCTCTTTTTTTCCCCCAGGTACACTGTCAGCTTCTTATTGATCATCACCCAGCTGGGCTTCTGCAGTGTTTATTTTATGTTTATGGCAGACAATTTACAACAGGTGAAGAAGCCTCTTCTGGGCAAAGGGAGAGAAAAGCAGACCTTCTGCTGCTTAGGGCTACATTAGCAAAAGCATGTCATGGGAGGAGACAGCTTCATTTCCACTCCCGGATTAGATCACGACTGGGAATTCTTTCAGTCTTGAGAATCATGTTCTAAAAGGATCATAAAAAAGCCAAAGCAACTTGAGAAAATTTTTAGCCTGAAAAGTATGGGTAAAATTTACATTAGGTACCATCTCAGGTTGTCATGTAGAAAATGACTAACTGAAAATAAGGAAAACCAGTGGCTAGCTTCCTGTTATTGCCTGCCTAAGACACATTGCAAGTCAATCTCAGCCTCTTGTGGAACAGAGGAAGCATACCTAACAGCCTGAAAGAACTGTGGCAAGCCTATAGACGCACTCTGCAAGCAGATAGGCTTTGCTCAATATCCAGAGCTTCCTGACTTGTAGGGCTCTCTAAGGTTGAGGAGGATGTGCTTGTGTGATAAACGCTCTTTCTCTGGCTGCATGAAAGAAAGTCATTTGGTGGGGAAGAAGAGGTTGGGCTAGCTGACAAAGTACCCTTCAACCTTGAGGTTTCATGACTCTAAGGGTTCCTGGTTCATGTTGATGAATTTGGTAAATAAAAATACATGGCACCCAGTAAAACTAGAATGCATTTTACACACACACACACACACACACACACACACACACACGAAAAAATACATGACATCCAGTTAAACTAGAATTTTGGATAAGTAGGGATATATATATATATATATATATATATATATATATATATATATATAAAATATATATATATATAATTTACATTTATATATGAACATATATGCAAATAATTATAATATATAAATAATATATATATAAATATATATCTCACTACTTATCTGAAATTCCAGTTTAACTGAGTGTCGTGTATTTTTCTCATGTATACTAAAACATTATTTGTGATTTTCTGAAATTCCACTGGAGCTGGACATCCTGAGCTTTGTCTTCAACTGCCATACCTTCCACTGTGTTCTCTTTCAGATAGTAGAAGAAGTCCATGTCACCTCCAACACCTGCCAGCCCAGGAAGTTCCTGGTGCTGACCCCCATCCTGGACATTCGTATCTACATGCTGACAATCCTGCCCTTCCTGATCATGTTGGTGTTTATCCGGAACCTCAAGGTGCTGTCTGTCTTCTCAGCAATGGCCAACATCACCACCCTGGGGAGCATGATCCTGATCTTTGAGTATATCATCCAGGTTTGTGCCTGAAATCATGGAAGAAAGGTGTCAGGGTCCAGGGCCTCTGAGACACCTGGGATGGGTTATTGTCATGGTGGGCAGGTGGAGGTGAGAAAGTTCCATCCTCTGCTCTGAGCATCCCCTGCCAAAGTGATATCCAGGAAAATTTCTGCCCCACAAACTCTAAAAGCTGATTATCTCTGTTAGCAGCATCCTGTCCTCCTCAGCACCAGCATGGATAACATTGAATAACAATGAGTCATTCAACAATTCATAGGTCCTTACTACCTTCTGTGATCCCAGGCATTGTGCAAGGAGCTGGGGACTCAGGGGTAAGTAAAAATAGGCAGATAGGGTGTCTCCTCTCATGGAAGTCACATTCATTCAGGGAGATTAACATTGATTAATGACCAACAAAAACTGTAAGCGTGGTAGGTGACAAAGGATGCATGGGTGATAAAGGAATTTGATCTACTTAGTACCATGTACTTTACCTATCTAACTTACTGGATTTCACAATACTACAGTTTTGGAAGTACTGTCTTTATTCCATTTCCAGACGAGGAAACTGGCATCCAGAAAGCAGTTTTTCCACTACCTCCAATCAGTTTGCCTCTGGAGCTCTTGTACTCTATCCTCATCACAGGTCCTAAAACTCCACCATTGCACTCTTGTCTTTGAGTCTAGAGTCTTTGGCATTGTCTCCTTTTCCTATTGCTGCTAGAACAAATGACCACAAGTCCAGGGGCTTAAAACATCACAGATTTATTTTACAGCTCTGGAGGTCTCCTGGGCTAAAATCAAGATGTCCATGAGTCTGCACCTTTGCTGGAGGGTAGGGGAGAATCCATTTCTTGCTTTTTTCTGGTTTTGTTGCCTGCATGCTTTGGCAAGCAAGAAAAATCAAAGCCGGAAAATCAGACCGAGTCTTTCTCATGCTGCAGTCTGTCTCCTTTGATTCCCTCTTCCACTTTCTAAGACCCTTGTCCCATCCGGATAGTCCAGAGTAATCTTATTTTAAGATTAGATGATGAGGGCTGGGATTGTGGCTCAGTGGTAGAGCACTCGCCTAGCATGGGCGGAACCCAGGTTCTATCCTCAGCACCACATAAAAATAAAGGCATTGTGTTGTGTCCATCTACACCATATATATATATATATATATATATATATATATATATATATATATATACTTAAAATAAAAGATTAGATAATGAACAGCCTTCATTCAATCTGAAAACTTAATTCTCCCTTGCCATGTGCCATCACATAGCCACAGGTTCCTGAATATCTTTGGGGAGTGACTGTTCTGCTCACCACAGAAGTCCATTAAAATAATTATTCCCCCTAGACCCTCCATATCTGCCCTGCCAGCCTGTGGACCACACAGCACTGAGAAGGGATGAGGAGAGGCGATAGAGGGCTGGGACATAGGAGACTGAGTCCTTATCTGAGCTGTCAGTAACTTGCAGAGAAGATTTGCATAATTCCCTTCTTCTCTCCATGTCCTGCCTTTTCCACAGGTAAAGATAAAATGGCTCCTCACAGCCAAAAGTTGGGAAACTCAAGTGTTCATTGAATGATGAATGAACAAAGAAAATGTGCTATATAAATATACATGATAGAATATTAGTTAGCCCTAAAAAGGAGTGAGATTCTGAAAGATGCTACAACATGGATGGACCTCAAAGACATTGAGCTAAGTGAAATAAGCCAGACTACCAAAAGACAAATACTATGTGATTCCACTTATATGAAGCAGCCATAATAATCAAATTGATAGAGACAGAGAGTAGAATGTGGGTTACAGGGAGAGGGGTTAATGGAGAATTGCTATTTTAATAGATTCATGTGTTCAGTTTGGGCTGACGAAAAAGGTATGAGGTGGGGAGTAGTGAGGAATACATAACAACGCAAATGCACTTAATGCCACTGAGTTAGACACTTAATGGTTAAAATGGTAAATTTTGCTATGTGAATTCACCACAATAAAAATTAAATGAATGAATGAATGAATGAATGAATGAATCATTTTTTTTGCTTTGTCTGTGGTACTCTATGACAAAGATATTTTATTCAAGTTAGAAAGTATCAGAGTAGACATTTTTGTGATTGTAAATATTACAAGGGGGGCCACTAAGTATGTGATTCAAGCATTAAAAGATAAGAAGATGGACCGGACTCCAGATATCTCATGAGTGCTCCTAACACTGATTATCTCTGTTGTGGTCAGGCATGACCCAGCTTCTACCAAGTGATGGTTTGGGATGACTTTGATACCATGGCAAGGCCAATGTCTTTCTTTTTCCTTTCAGGACATTCCAGATCCAAGCAACCTGCCCCTGATGGCAAACTGGAAGACCTTCTTGCTGTTTTTTGGTACTGCCATCTTCACATTTGAAGGCGTTGGTATGGTAAGACTGCTGGGTTTGAGTGAATGGTCCCTAATGTTCTTTAGGGTTGCCAGTTGCAATTCCATGTATCTAAATGAATAGCATTTAAAAAAAAGTGCAGAATAGTGATGCATTCAGGGTGTCTACTGCTCCATATACCATACTATGTCTTGAAGACTGAGAATTTCCTAATCATAAAAGATGGAGTTGACCTGATATCCCAGTGGCTTGGGAGGCTGAGGCTGGAAGATCACAAGTTCAAAGCCAGCCTCAGCAAAAGCAAAGCACTAAGAAACTCAGTGAGACCCTGTCTTTAAATAAAATACAAAATAGGGCTGGGGATGTGGCTCAGTGGTCAATTCCCCCTTAGTTCAATCTCCAGTACTCCTCATATCTCCCCAAAAGAGAAAAGACAGAATTGAGCATTCATGGCAATAGAAAATGAGAGAAAAATGAAAGCAGTGTGGCCATGTGGAGAGGCCCCTTCCTGACTCTGGGCCCACCCAGAGAAGGACAGCCATGCTAGCAGGGACCCGAACCTACACCAAGTGCCACATCTCTTTCTACCCTTTGTTTTCCAAACTCTTTTCACCTCCAGGTTCTGCCTCTCAAAAACCAGATGAAGAATCCACAGCATTTCCCCCTTGTTCTGTACGTGGGGATGTCCCTTGTCATCTTTCTCTATTCCTGCCTGGGAATCCTGGGCTACATGAAGTTTGGGTCAGACACCCAGGCCAGCATCACCCTCAACTTGCCCAACTGCTGGTACGTCCCCTGCTGGCCTCAGGTATAGGGAGAAGCATGGGATCTGCGCCTTAGCAAGAGATGGGCATTCACTTGGGTTTTCTTTAGCAACAAATATTAACTGTTAATATTACTATTAATTGTAATAATCAGTAAGTTTGATGATCTAGGCAGCATGCACCATCTCATTTAATTTCTTAAACCCCATGAGTTAGCATTATTATTATTAACTCCATTTAATAGATAAGGAATTTGATATTTGGAGAGGCTCTAAGTAATTTTCCTAGCTCACATTGTGAGAAGCTGAAGCTTGAATCTAATCTCTCTGACCCTAAAGTGCAAAGACTCTAGAACAGAAATGATCTAGGAATGTTAAAGAAACCAAAACAGAACAACAAAAAGTATAACTCAAAGTAAAGATTGAAGTCCCACAGATGGATTGCTACTCAGATCCCAAGTTTCAGATACAGGCCACACCACTATTGCTGTGCCCCAGTTGGAACTTGGTCTGGAGTTCTTGTATTCAATCATTCATTCATCCAGAAAATATTCTGGAGGCTGGCACATGGTATGCCATGGTACGTTCGCTGTTAAAGTGCAGTATTGGATACATAGTGGCCAAGCAGTCAAGACTGCCAGTGTTTAAGAGCACATGTTCTAAAGGTGTCTAATTGACCTTGGGCAAGACACCTGATCTTTGACTCCCAATTCCTGTGCTCAGTAAAATGAGGACCATACTTATGCCTCTTTATATCAGTCAGGATAGAGTAAGTTTTGCTCCAATAATAATCTCAGTGGCTGAACACACCAATGCTTAATTGCATGCTCATGCTGCATGTACATTATGGGATGGCTAAGGCTCTTGCTGTTGGAACAACCACTCTACAAAGTGTGGCTGGTTGCCATGGCAGAGAGCACAGGGAATCACACACTGTGCACCAGGCTGGCAAAGCTTCACCTGGAATGGCAGGTATCTCTCCTGCTCACACCGCCCCACTCTGGGTACTCTAAGGATGCAGGATGTACCTGAAAGTCTTTGGTGAGCACCATAAATGACCACGACACTCTCACAGGGTGGTTTGGTTTGATACAGAAAATGCTTAGCACATAGTAAGTCCTTGTGGAGTGTTCAGTCTTGTCTTGCTGTGCCCCACAGCTTTGGTATGCCTGAGATAAGTAGGGTGATAGGGAATCGATTCCCCATAAAGCCAGGGTTGTAAACTGAGGAAAAAGCCACCAGCTGCACTGACCTCCCTGTGTTGTGATAATGACTAGATGATATAATCAATGTGGGATTTACTTGACATTGTGCTTTATGTTATGGAAGTAAGATATTCTGTACTTGGGAGACTGAGACAGAAGGATCACAAGTTTGGGGACAGCCTGGAACTTAGTGAAACCCTGGCTAAAAATTAAAAAAAAAATTTTAAAGATCAGGTGTGTAGCTCAGTGATAGAAATTTTATCAAGCATGTGTGAGGCCCTGGGTTCAATCCCCAATAATGGGGGGAAGGGGGAGAAGAAATTCTAATAACCATGTAGGCGAGACTCTTTCCTTCCGAGGACCACAGCTGAACATGGGCTTTGACCTCCACCAAGGCTTAGTGCCTGTAGTGTGATCCTGGCTGATTTTCATGTTTTCCCAGGGAGCCTTAAACACATTTCCCTTTCCAATAGGAGAAACACCATCGACTCAAGAAAAAAATGGGCAGAAGGTATGAACAAACAGTTCACAAGCAAATAAAGAATGACCATTTTATATTTGAAATGATGCTCAAAGCAGATTATAGAAATGCCAGTTAAACAAGACACACATACACACAATGGCATAGATTGTCATGTACTCATACACACTTTTGACAAGCTGGGACTTCAACACAGTAGGGCAAGTGGGCACTCTGACCCATCATCCTTATTGGTGGATTTAAATATTATGTTCATGTAGAAAAGCAAACAAAGATATTTTTTGCAGCATTGTGGCAAAAAGACCAGTATTCTCAAAAAATAATTCAAATATTTATTAATTAGTGACTAGTTTTAAAAAGTATTATATCCGGCAATCAGAATGCCAAATAGTTGTTAAATGGAAGGGCCAGATCTATGTGTATCCACAGGAAGCAATCTCCAAGAAATATTTGGTAATGAAAAAGTAAGGAGATCCACTGTAGTAGAGAAATGTGTGCAGCATGTTCCTCTGTGGGTGGGTGTGAGGCCCCACATGGTGTGGAAGGTTATATATACGCAGAGTATTTCTGGGAAGCACAAGACGATTCTGAATGGTTGCCTAAGGAAAGGGGCACTGGAGACTGGGAATCAAGGGCAGGGAGGCTTTTCACTGTAGGACTGTTGTACTTGAATTTTACTCTATGCAGACTAGGTTTTAAATAATTAAAAGGAGGGGGTTCCTGGGTTGTGGGCTTGTTGCCTCGTCATCTCCAGGAATGTGCACTTTTTAAATATTTATTTTTTTAGTTGTAGTTGGACACAATATCTTTATTTTATTTATTTTATGCGGTGCTGAGGATTGAACTCAAGGCCTCGCACATGCTAGGTGAGCGCTCTACCTCTGAGCCACAACCCCAGCCCAGGAATGTGTACTTTTAATGAGCTTGCCAGGAGGGTCCTGACAGCCAGTCTGACCCAAGTCACTGGATATTAGCCAATTTTGTAACTCAATGACAGGTACCAGTTTCTGAACAGTGAGTGAGTCCCAAACAGCCCTTCCTGGGGGCCGAATTGCACTTCACATCCTCTTGATGATTGTCTGCAGGTTGTACCAGTCGGTCAAGCTGATGTACTCCGTGGGCATCTTCTTCACCTACGCCCTCCAGTTCCACGTCCCAGCTGAGATCATCATCCCATTTGCCGTCTCTCAGGTGCCAGAGAACTGGGCACTGTTTGTAGACCTGTCTGTCCGCACAGCCTTGGTCTGTCTCACCTGTGAGTAGGATGAAAAGCACTAGGGCAAGGAGCCACTCGGGTGCCTACCCCGCCGTCACTGGCTCTGCCACTTGCTTTCTTTGTGACCTAGGGCAAGATATTTAATCTCCCTGGATCTCAACTTTTCCACCTGAAAAAAATGGGCTTAAAAGAACTATCACATAGTGCCGCAGCCTGGCAAAATAACTGGGGGGTGACGAACAACTTGTGTACCTTGATGCAGCAGGAGTGGAAGCCATTTATTGTAGGACAACAGAGGTATTTATACATTCCACACAGCTTATCTAATTAACATAAACTAGATACAGCAGTCAACCAATCAGGAATCTTCACATTTAATGGCTCACTGACATTACTTCACAAACCACTCCCTCTGGCATTTTGCCAGGCGCCATCCAGACTTGTTTACAGTCTCTAACAACATAGTAAATATTACCGTAATCTCTACTGACTACCTATGGAAAATATAAGCTGATTTTATGGAGGAAAGAAGTATCATTCATTCACCCGCTCTCCTATGTGCCTGGTACTGACCTGCTTGGTTTGAGGTGTTTGGAGTTCCCAGTCTGTACCCAGAGTTAGAAACCTGGATATGTGTTGTTCTGACATTGTTCCCAATCTCAGGAGTATAAGTTGAAGAGAAAGATAGAGTTCAGGCAACTCTGGATCAGGGAAATTACAGGTAGAGACATGGTCTTCTGATGACATGTACTGTTTCTAGCATACACTAAATGGCCATTTTTTCCTTTTTTATTCATCCATCCGTCATTCATTCACTCAAGTATTGTTTGTTAAGCACCTCCTATATGCCTGACATTGTGCTGGACACTAGGGACTCAATCACTAATAATGGGACTAGGGATTTAGCTTAGCATATATTCATCATCACCATCATAAAGAATAGTGAGGATGTAGCTCCAGCTCTCATAGGGTTTACAAGATGAACTGCAGCTATCTGCAAGGAAATAATGGCAACACTTTGTGGTGAATGTTAAGATGGCACAAGATGAAGCACCCGCATGACAGTTAAAACTAAGTAACAGACACCCTGTATACTTAACAGGATCCTGTTCCTCACCCTGGGCATGTCAGGGGATCAGTCCTCTCCAGTGGAGATATACTGGTTAAGAGATATGCTAGGAGAGAGGAGGTAGATCACATATAGGGAGTAGGCTGTGCACAAACCCAAGGTCAGTATTTGCCTGTGGCCCACTGGAGAACTAAAAGCTGTTGGGCACAATCAGAGAGTAGGTCCAAACATATGGAAGGACCCAAATCCTGAACTCACAGCTAAATCAGTGCTGAGGAGTTTTGGCAACAGGGAGCCCTGGGAGGGCTCTGAGGAGTGGGTTGCTTTGACCAGAGCTAAGCCTCTTGGAGCATGGCTCCTGTTCACCTTGCAGTGTAGCTCTCCTTGAACACATCTCTTCTGTCCCCTTCAGGGTGAGCTCTCCTGGGGAAAGATGCTGATTTTTCTCTGTACCTCCACTGGTAATGAGCTTATCATGCATCTGATGAAGGAAAACTATGGATAGGGAGCACACTATAAAGAGGTGATGGGCTTCCAAGGATGAGACCCTGAGTCCCTCTTATGCTCAATATGTTGGAGCAATTTCAGAAAAAGGTGATGGTTTTCTTAAAGGTCCAGCAAGCTGAGTCTAGAAGTTCAGATCAATGGTAGAGTGCTTGCCTAGCACATGCAAAACCCTGGGTTCCATCTCCAGCACCAGGAAAAAGAAATATACAGCAAGCTTAGATGCTTTCCAAAACAATTTTTCTCTAATTTGTTCATAGATAAATTATATGGGCATATGAAATTAAATCATATAAATTGAATATTCCCTCATTCAAATATTATCAAAATTGGACTCTGTTGGCAAATCCATGATATGCATTTATTGTATGTATAGGAGATGGAGATTTAATGTTTAAAGAAGAAGAGGGATGGAGAATGGGCAGCTAATGCTGTCTTCATGTTTTATATTCTGCTTAATTACCAGAATCCTTTTATGAATGGGGAAATAAGTGGTTGAGATTTGTATACAATAGAACCATCTTTCTTTTTTAATCCATCCTTGGTTCTATACAGAAGTTGCATGATGTAGATGGTACAATTTGTTTCAGTGTTTATATAAGAGTCAAACCCTTATGAGCACCTACTGTGTGCCAAGTAGGCAGCATAGTAGAGTAGAAAGAACTTTATTTTTTTGTTGTTGTTGTTTGTAGATTTTTATTTTTTAAATTGATAGATAAAAAACTATGTGTGTTTATGGTATCCAACATATTTTGATAGATGCATACACTGTGGTATAACTGAACTAAGGTAATTAACATACCTACTAGCTCAAATATTTATCATTATTTTAGTGAAAATATTTAAACAGTACTATCTTGTCAATTTTCAAGTATACAATACATTGTTATTAGCTACAGTCACCACGTCATAAACAGATCTTTTGAACTTGATCCTCCTTTCTAACTGCAATTTGTCCTGTGTCTTTAGGTCAACACCTCTCCAGTTCTCACACCCCTACCCTCTGTCACCTTATTCTGTCTTTGTACGAGCTTAATTTGCTAGACTCCATCTATAAATCAGAATAGGGATGTGTCTTTCTGTGCTGGGCTTATTTCATTTCACATACTGTTTCCCAGGTTCATCCATGTTGTTACAAATGACAGGATTTTCTTTTTTATTTTTAAGGTTGAATAGTATTTTTCTGTGTATATATGCAATATTTTCTTTATTCCATGGCATGGTTATTGTGATAAACATTGCAATGAACATGATAGTTCAGATATTCCTTTGACATATTGATTTCAATTACTCATATATATGCCAAGAATTGACATTGTGGGGTTATATAATTATATGTTTATATTTATAAAAATTTATACTTTTATATTTGTATAATTATAAAACACTTTAAATTCTCTTAAAGAAACTTGGTATTGAGTTATCTAGTGACTATTCTAATTTGCAACAGTATATAGAAATTCCCTTTTCTCCACCTCCACACCAACACTGGTTATCTGCTGTTTTTTCAACAATGGCCACCCTAACCAATGTGAGGTGATATCTCATTGATATCACATATATATATATATATATATATATATATATATATATCAACATAATACATATGGAGGCTTGGGCCTTTCCTGAGGGGACTTGTGATAACAGAAAGAGACCTGAGTTAGAATTCAGGAGGTTTGGGCACTGTTTGGCTTTTAATTGTGTGGCCTTGGACAAGTTGATAATGTGGCTCTCTTGTCAGATAGACCACTGATCTGGATCTCTGAAGGCTGGCCTATTTCCAAAATTGTATTGCTCTTTTTTTTTCCTATATGCTTAGGGGGATGGGAGGATTGACAACTGTTTATCTTTAAATATAAATAGCTTTAGGCCTTTTTGGGTGATCAATCAAGCAAATGATTTGTAGACTGAGCCAAACCTGCACTGCATGCTGGCCAGACTGCTGCTTCATCGCAGAGACAGTGCGTGTTTTTGCAGAAATCCTTAACCACAAATGTTCCTCAGAGGCATTCATAATTGTATATAGGAATAGATGGTCAGTTTCTCATTGGGGCGGGGGGAGGTTCTTCTTCCTGCTGAGGAATGTGTAAGCCACCTGAGAACTTAAGTCTAAAATAATTAGTGAAGAACAAAAGACAAAAGTTGAGCCCCTGATAGATCCAGTCCACACAAGAGCTAGAACTAGACAAGGAAAAATGGCTCCAGTGGTTTAAGGGGGTACATCAAAGGCAGGGATAACATTTCCAGGGTAGATTTTTGCTTTTTGATATCTTACAGTCAGCAGGTTGATTGGCATCTTGGCAGGTTACACCCATTTCAGGTGCTGTGTGGGACATGGCAGAGCAGAAGAGAGGTTCACAATGTGTAGGGGGGAATCTTATACAGAGGAAATGTCCACAGGAAGTTCCCAGACACCAGATGTTCCTATCCACTAGGCTCATGCCCTGTGGCCCACATGCAGCCTGTAAATGGCTCCTGACACCTGTGTGCATTTCTTCTTGAAGAAAAATATTCCATGAAAGCAGTAGTTCCAACAGTCGTCATTTTCAGAGCTCCTGCCCTGTGCTGGGCAGTGAGAATACAGTGGGGAATCAAACCTTAGCTAAATTTAATATTTGGTAGCACATAAAAAATTGTTTGAAGCTCACTAAAACGACAGGAATATTTGCTGTAGATCAAAGGCTCTCAGATCTCCACAGGATCAGAATCACCTGAAAATGTTGTAGAACGATAACAGAGGCTCAGGCTCCAACCCTAGAGAGTCAGAATTATGGGGTTGAGCCCAAGCATCCATCTCAACATGCTTCCAACACCCAAGAAAGACTGAGAAACTCTGGTCTAGGGCCATGGAACAACTTGGTGATATTGTATCCTGCAAAGTTAAAGCATAGACCCAAACTGAAAATACAGAGAGACCTCCATGTTTGTTGGCTCCACATCTGTGGTTTCAACCAACTAATTGAAAGTATTCAAAAAGAAAAATGGTATCTATATTGAGCCTGGACTTTTTTCTTCTCATTCTATCCTAAACAATACAGTATGTTATTTATATTTTATTAAGTAGCATAAGTAATCTAGAGATGATAATTGGAGGTTGTGCATGGGTTATATACCATGAGCTTCTGAAGATCTGGGGATCTGCGGAGTGTCCTGAAACCAGTCCCCTCACAGGTATAGAGTAATGACTGGCTGTTAAAATGAAAGGCTTGGTTACTGTTTTTCTTTTTAACTGAATTACTGTAATAAAGAAAAATGAAAATATACAGATTCTGAACTTTCATATATGAACATCAAATTTTTCCATATTACTTCTGGTTTTTAAATCCTACATTTTTCACTTTGATCATTATGAAACATTTGTACTATATACCTCCTCCTAAGGGATTTGAATGTGATTAAAGGAGATGCAAAACTGCCCTGTGCTCATTCATAGTATCTTCAGTGCAATCAGAAGAGCTTGATGATAACTATCAAGCTTTCTATTGCAGTAGCAGTGGGGAGGGGAGGTGGGTGAATCAGAATCCCAGCCCACCTCAGCCTCTACCAGCTGTGGCCGGCAGGAATGAGTAACCTGTGCAGCCAACCCTTACTTCTTTCACAGTAAGATAGAAATTGAGTTTGCACAATACATGATCTTGCAATTTCCTGATGATGGACAACTAATTCAAATATTTTTTAAAACATCATGTGAAAATGCATCACAGAGCAGCCCAAACAATAAAGCACAGCAAAATTCATCAGATTTCACCTGAAGGTCCTGTTACGGGTTAGAGCTGAAATGTTCCCCAAAGGTTCATGTGTTGAAGGCTTAGTCCACAAAGCAGCAGAATTCAGAGGTCAGGCCTCTGGAAGATGACTGAATCGTGAGTGCTCTGACCTCATCAGTGGATTAACCCACTGATGAATTCAAAATGGGATATTGAGAGACAATAGAAACTTCAGGAGGTGGGGCCTCATAGGAGGAAGTAGGTCACTGGGGTTGTGATCTTGAAGGCAATTTCTTGTCCCTGACCCCATCTCCTCACCCTCTCTCTGCTTCCTGAAAATGAAGGGACTGATAAGGAATAATCAAAGGAAGTTTGCAGGCTCTATGCCAGAGAGGTCTTCAGGCCGGCAAGTTCTCATTTGGAAAGTAATCGAATATTTCGTCTAGAACTGGCTTGGAATTTCTTCTGCATTCCCAAGAAAATATTTCCAGCTAGTCAGAGCCATCTTTTCTTACCTCTGAACATATAAGACAATAGAAAAGAAGGGAGTTGCTTTTATCTACTGATAATTGAAAGAAAAAGGGCCCAACAGCCAAGATTGACACAAAATAGATTAGGGGGAAAAAAAAAAAAGAATCACCAACATCGGTGTCAGTAAGGGCAAGGAAAGAGTCTAGGTGTGTGGTGCTGAGCAGGATCTGCTGTCTTCCCTGGCAAAAGCCTGTCTTTACTCTGAAACTTGTCCACATAGTGCAACCAAATGCAAAATCCATTGCAGGAAAGAAAAAAAGGCATTTTATTGAATACTCTTGAGTATTTATGAATTTTTTTATTTGAAGCTTCAAGTATTTATGATTACTTTCTAACCAAGTACCTTACAAAATGTAACTCTCTGTTTTAAAGCTGTACCATCTTTATCTCCAAAGGTGACAGAAACAGGTGTGCTGTAATGATGAATTACCAAATTGTTTGGATGTATTTGAATTTAGGCAGGAGAGTTTCAAAGAAACATGATAGTGTTGCTGGTGGGGAGGTGCACTTGTAACTGGGGGGAGGAGGGCATCTGCTAGCATCAAATATAAACACAAACTTGGACAAATTCCAAAATGAGATTGGAGTGATTTATATTCTTCACTAATACTTTATTTTCTAAATAATAAGCAGTGTTTTAAAATTTAAAAAAAAAATTAAGTATAAAGATATCAGTTTTCCATTACTGTGACCAAAATGCCTGAAGACAATAATTTAGAGGAAATAGTTTATTTTGGCTCCCAGCTTCAGAGGTTCAGTTCGTGGTCAGTCAACTTCATTGCTCTGGCCTAAAATGAGGCAGAACATGGCTCCATACAGAACCTACATAAATTTTTTAAATAATCAAAATCTTATTATAATTACTACTTTACCTTGCCAGAGTTCCAAAACTGGAAAAACAAAACGCAGCATGGAAGTGTAAAATGTATTTAAAAGCCCCCCAACTTGACATATAACTTATTAATATTTAAATTTCTTTGAAGGTGCTTGTTTAATTATCATAGCCATAGACAAAACCCTTCCTTTTAAACTTGGAAATGACAAGATTTTCTCCTTCTTAATTAACCAATTAAATCCACAACTTGATATACTTCAAGACATTAAAAGCAGAGTACTTCTGATGGGAAGTGCTCATAAGACATTTAAGAAGAAACAGCCAAAACCTACTGAGGGGCTTCAGGGAGGATTTTCAATGTAAGTTTGAAAATCAGACGTCTGGAGACATATTTTGCAGATGGCATGATTGGGATTATTAGAACAATTGTCGTCGCTTTTGTTTGCTGTACTAGGATTGAATCTAGGCCTTGTGCATGCAAAGTGAGCACTCTCTCTACCGACCTACATCTCCAGTCCTTTTTACTTTGATAGGGGCTCATTAAGTTGCCCAGGCTGGCCTCAAATTTGTGATCCTCCCACCTCTGCCTCCTGAGTAGCTGGGAATATAGGTATGTGCCATTGCACCTGGCTAGAACGTTTTATAAACTGAAAGCCAACACAAAGAGGCACTATATTAACTATTGTGAGGGTTTAGATTGCTCAGTACTGAGATAAAAGTTCATTAACATGATAAACCTTTTATTAAAGTCTGAAGAAAATACTGAGCACAAGTGAAAGTAAGGTGTGCATCATCTAAAAAACAGTAAAAAACATTACATGGTCTGCAAAGGAGGAATTTGATCATTTTCTCAATTTGATCAAGCATAATTAAAGGGAAATTTTCTTTCTCTTGGGTTCTTTTTCTTTCATGCCTTCTTCCTAACTAAAAATATATGCCATGAGTTGGAAACTATTAAAATATGACTAGAAGAGAATGTGAAATAAGGATGGCATCATACAACTCTATCATGCCAGTGTACCAGAACAAGGAACAAGTCAAGTCAGAAGTTGCCATCTCGTATAGGCAGAACCATCCACAGCTGTATCCCCAAATTTTGAGTAATGTGTAAAATTAAATGTTGCTCCACTGTTCTCTTTTCAGGCATGGAAGACAAACTCTGTACCCTGTTGTGGCCAGCAGCAGTTCCAGGCAAGGGATGGTGAGTAGAAGGGACAGTGTCCATGCCTAGGAGACTGTCTTTGTACAGCTTTTGGGTTCTCTCCTACTGATATACCATCAGGAAGGTTCAAGAGTGGCCAGGCCACCAGCCTACATCCCTGAACATCTGCACCAGAGTATCCTTGCAACTGGACACAAGTAGTGTACATATCCAAGACAAACCTTTGTTGTTTTAAAGCCACTGTAATTTTCAAGGCTTATTTGTTGATTTTGTTTTTGTTTTTAACTCTAACACCATATAAGTCTCCTGACTGAAGCAAAAGGATACAGTTATAAATACATATCCAATAGGTTGCTGACAGGCTAATCTGACCTGGTATACACAGCAGGGGTCTACTAGTTATGAGGAGGAAAAACTGTTATAATGCAAAACTGATCCCAAGCCAGTCTCTTCTTGTATTAAAATATTTGAGTACTTTTCCTTATGACTAAATGAGACCCTTTTGATCACAAAGACTTAAAACAAAATCTTACACAGATGTTCATGCTACATGGCAACCCAAGTTCAGTATGTCATAAATGACCTCAACTTTATCTGTCATTTTATTCCATCAAACAGGGCACCAAAATTTCTAATATTTGAACATGCATCTTTCACACAAAAATTGAAAATTGGTTTTCAAATCACAGTGCTAGGTGTCCGGTTAGCTTCATTACCACTAGAGGGAGCCATCTGCTTTATTTTCTGCCTAACGTCGTTCTCCAAAAAGATGGAAAAACTGCCAGCTATACCTGAGGAGAAATTAATTCCAGTCTAGACACTGCTTTTCTAAATGTAATATCGTGCTGGTGCTAGGCTGGCCAGACAGAAGCACCTGCAAAGAACTCCAGGCACCTCAAATGACTGATTCAAGAGGTTTGAAGCAGGGATCAGAAATATATAATTAAAAAAAAATCTTCCCCAGATGTTTCTGATGCAGAGCTGTTTGCTGCCATTAGTATACAAGGTATCAATGAACTTGTCCTTCTCTCTCTCTCTCTCTCTCTCTCTCTCTCTCTCACACACACACACAGTCCAGCTAGATAAAATCAGAACCTCCTGGGAACAGAATTTCAATAAAACACTTTACAGCAATAATAAATCCCCAGGACAAAACATGGTTATCTTCAAATTTAAATTTATTAAGACATTCAGCTATGTCTGTCAGTCTACTTCCAAATTTGCTACTAAAAAAAAATAAAGTCACATCCCACATTAGGAATACCGAGTCTGAAAAACACTTTTTGAGCCAAGCCTATTGTATAAATAAATGACTAGTTTCTTTTCATATCAAAATTCCCATAAAAAATTACATTCCCCCCTCCCCAGTTCTACCTGTAGCCATGATGAATGTAAAAATTTAAATATGACACATCCTTGTCAAAGAAAAGGTGCAAAATCTATTAACAGCTTTAAAAGTGGCATTTGCAGAGTGTGATCATACAGTTAAGTACTCATTCCCAAAGTGCAAATATTGCCATAATTTTAACACTGCTTTAATTCAATTGCAAGAATTAAACATTACACAGGATTGAGAAGTACACTCGGGGCCTTTATCAGTGCCCTAAAGCCCCTCCCACTTTGGTTTCCTTCACTAAAGCGGACTCCAAAGTGTTCATTAGAGTTTCAGTTTACTTCACACAGCCAACAAAGTATACAATATATTAACAAAAGTTCCATATACATCAAAATAATGAAGACTCCATCATGAAGTTCAAGAGTCTCAGATTACGTAATGCACCCGCAAGGCCCAACACCCACCCACCCCCTTCCCTAAAGCACAACTGAAATAAGAGCGTGCTTCAATCTTTGAATACAATCAATGCTTCTACATCTTTGATTTAATTGCAGTGCTGTACAAAACTAAATAATCCCCTGACTGAGTTCCAATCAATTGAGGGAAAAGGGGGTGGAGAAAAGGTCACCACTCATACTTCGCAACATGAATGATCCCATCCCTGGGAAACTCCACTTCTGCCTGCTTCTTCCCATGCGGACCTCGTGCTCTTTATCCACTTTTCCTTAGCCCCCTTCAAATACTCAAATCAATTTCATTTAATCCCTCATATTAGGGGCCATTCCTGAAGATGCTGAGGTTGAATTTTCTTGGCAAACCTCTACAAAACATCAATATAGAACATATAAATACATTTTGATTAGCATACATTGCATTCAAGGGGATGAAAGCAGGGGTCTCCACTGAGAGTGCTTCCTGGTGTAGATCCTTGGAATGTCAGTTTCCTGCCTGATCATTTCATATATTCACTTCTTAGATCCAAGTACGAAGTTCATCTTGAGCCAACTTCTCCAGAGTACCAAAGCAGAACACCCACTTTCTTTCCTCTAGGTTGACTCGCTGGGATGTGCTTCATCTTTCACACTCTGAGGACACTCTCTGGGGTCAACAGACCCTTCCTGGCTATCTGATCTTCTGGTGATGAACTCACTACTGTCCCCAGAACCTTCCTGTATCGTGGTTCCTGGAGGATGCTCATGGTCTGCAGGCTCAGTACCTTCCTGAAGCATGACATTTTGCTCAGCTCCAGCATGAGGCTGTGCAGCCAGCTCTGTCCCTGATCCAGGAAGCTGAGGGGAGTTTTTGAGGTGGCAGTGGCAGAGAGGGCAGGTCTCCTGGACATACAGCCATTTCTTAAGACAGCCTGCGTGGAAGAAATGACTGCAAGGCGTGATCACAGCAGATTTCATGTCCTAAAAGAGGGGCCGAAAAGGTAGCTCATAAATGTCTAGCATCCAAACTCTCTGATGCTACCCACAAGAGTTCTGGCTCCAATATTTCTTCATAACACAAATAGAAAATTTCTAATACAGATCTTAGAAAAAAAGCTTCATTTTATTTTAGTAAAAATGCTATTGCTATCAGAGACCCCCCTTATAAACATAAGAACTACTGGCTAAGTAATTTTTAAAAAAAGAAAAACAGAAAAAACAAAAACGAGGAAGAAACTACCTTCAAAATAGGTGTGCCTAAATATGAAATGCAAGAGTTAAACAACTGTAGCAGTATGATTACTTGAGCCATTGGTGTGACACAAGTATAATTATAACCTCAGAAAAATCTGATGAGAACAGGACTTTTACCACAGTTATGCTGCTACACAGCTGAACAGACTACTCCAGGATGAGATTATTTGCAAGGAGAGACAAAAATCAGCCACATAACACCAGAGTATTGGCAAGGAAGTGGCAATTTTATTTGACCCAGTTTTCAAGGTTTGGTCTGTATAAGCCAGTGTTCCTCAACTTGCATTAGAGCCACTTGCTATCAACATATTCTAGGGCTGTCCCAGACCCACTGAATCAGGATATTTGAAGATGTGATTCACAAAGCTATAGTTACAATAAGCCTTCCACAAGACTTTTACGTACCCACGTTTGATAACCAATGGAGTAAGGAGTGGCATACTTTGCATGAATATTCCTTGCATAAGATGTATATAGGGAGGGAAGCCTGAGTACATTGTACAGATATACACTTGGTTAATAAGCATTGATTTTGTTTGAAGTCCCAAAACAAGAAATGATCATCCCAGAAATTCCTTGCCAAGAACACCTGGGAGTCAACTTTTAAGCAGAAAGCCATCCAAAGAAAAGCAGCCAGCCGGGAAGCTAAGCAATTCTACTCTTATTTTCCATGATATCAGCAGGTAGTTCTAGCACCTCAAAAAAAGTGATGTGACAACAGGAATACAAAAAGAGGACTCTCGAATCCCCAGATGGAATATTCAGACATTGGCTGCTGAAGCTGATGTGCCCTGAATCTGTTTCTAATGTACTCTGCTCTGAGTGCATGAGGTTACCTGGCACAAAAGAGCTGAAGACCACTTTAACAACAAACAGAACGATGGCAAAGAGACCTGGGGGAAGGGAGCTACATTACTCGGTTCCTTCAAATGCAACCATCACCTGGCACACAATGTTTTGCTAGTATCTAAAGTGTTTTAATCACATTTTTAAAAAGTGGTATAGGTACATTTTACTATGAGAAAAATATTCTTATTCTAGATAGTTTTAAGAACACACAAAAACAAAGACCACCCTACTTTATCAAAGTAGCCCTGGAGAAAGTACATTTCCTGTGTATTCTAACACTATTTACAGTTTTATTCCACCAGACACACTGTTAAGAGTGATTTTAAGTGGAGTAGTTTCTGTTGTTGACCATAATTTTTATCCACACTCCAGCATTGGTGACTGGTGACTAAATCTAGGCCTCCCCCACCTTTTTTTTTTAATTTCCAAGGTGATTTGAATATTTAATTTGTAACTGAAGGCAATCATCAGCTCTCTACAGTGTGTGTGCCAAAGACAGCAGGCAGGTCAGCTTCAGAGGTTCACCAAGGTGACCTCCACCGTATCCCCCACCTCCCACAAACACTACTCCCTGATACTATATCCCACAGGTGAGCACAGTCTCCACCTATGGTAAGTCCATGAACACTTCTTCCCCCATATCAGGAATAGTAAAGGACTGAGTCAGAATCTTGACACACCACTTTTCAGAAGCTGCTGACTCCTGATGGATAGTATACATCTGGTAGTACATATGCGTACGTGCGTGCATGTGTGTGTGTGTGTATGTTTATTCAGGAGTAAATATAAAATACACCTGACCTGTTTTTCCTTTATTTATGGGTGAGCAATAATGTTGAAAACAACGATAATTAGAACTGGAGGGACTAAATTAAAAGCTTACTTTTAAAATAAAATGGAAATATTTTATCAGATCTTTAATAATTTTAGAAGCACATTTTTTTAAAAACCCAGGATTTAATGCTACCTGAAAACTTAACTTGTACTTGGTTAATGTGGTTGCAGTGCCAAGGTGTATACTGTCTGATCCACCTGAGTGGATGTCTATTGAGTGAGTTACCTGATAACAGATGGCACAAATATCATTGTGTTTCTCAAGCTGCTCTTTTGTAGCAATGGGTAAGGATTTAATCTTATTCACAGCATCCCGGCGGAGAAGAAAGCTCTTCCACCCTAGCTGGGCCCGAAGCCACACGTTATAGTAGGAATGGATGAAGATGATCATGGAGCCCATCACAGTCCACTCTCCAAAGATGGTCTCTGAGACACCATAGGCCACCACACAGAGGGCCACGAGAAACTCCAGCAGGCGGTAAGTGCCATTCACATAGTAGATGACATCATCCATGTTTTCCACTGGCTCTTTTCTGAATTCTTCAACCATAAATAAGACATAAATAAAAAGTGTTCCCAGAACCTGGAAAAAAAATGTATATGAATATTTTTTAAAGCTTTTTCATAAGCTTTAAATATTAACACATTCTTGGTTCTTTTAGGATGCCATACTTAAAATCTAAAGAGGCATATCCAGGGAAAAAATAAATATAATGTATATTTTAAAATAAATATAATATAAAAAAATATAAGGAGGCACTGGTGTAATTAAAATGTGCATGAGCTTAGTAAACCACCTATGAGATAACAAAAAACCACACCTTCATACATATCTTTCCTAAAACAATGAATAATCAGTTTTCTCTAACTCTTCAAAACCCCTCTATAGTGATTTCTCATTCTATAGTCATTCCTCTTACTAAAAACTCAAAAAACCTTAACTTCTATAGGAACAATGAATAAATCTTTACCACCAGTATTACATTCTCTTTTGTTTCTCACTGAGCTAGCAGCAAAGATCCACCTTTAAGTTACAGTAGCTTATGATTTCTAGAGCAATACTGTTTGTGTTTTGCGTGTTTGTGTATAAACTATATATTGCATCTGTGTGTGTGATATATACGTGTGTTATGTATATTTATATATGTCATGAAACTACAGGTATTTCAAGTATCTAATTCAAAAAATCTACTCCAAACAAGCTCGAAAATAGTTTAATATTTTATAATTATTTATTTCAGATTTCTGTAACAACTCTGTATCATAACATTTTCAAAATGAGAAACTGAAAGGATTAATCATCTTAATAAAAACTACAGCAAGATAGACAGGTCTATCTAGCATTGTTACAAACTGCCTTCTAACTCCCATGCTCAATACCTGTAATGCACTGTAGTAAAGAGAGTGGGAAGTTACCACAGAATAAGCCATTTAAAGTCACTAATCTTGAAAAAGTTTACTTCGTTTTCAGAGAGGAAAAATAAGAAAATCAATTATTATATAGTAATTAATATTAGGCTTACCTGAAGAGACGTGAGAATACTACTGGAAATGATGATAAGAAGCCAAAAATCCATGTGGAAAAACTGGCAAATCATGTAAGCCATATATGCAGGGAATACCAGTAAAAATAAACAAAGGCTTACAGCACGGAAGTGCTTCCATAAACTCCTGGAGAAAGACAACATTATTCCTTAGAACCTGCCACTGGTCACATTTACCAACTGCTTTAGCTTCTTCAGCAATCACAGAACTATGCATGTTATTTTTTAGTTATTCTTGAGTCATTTGCTACATTTTTCTCATAACTTTTCCCTTGTTTTAAAAAGTACTAGTATGTGGATGTTGATTGTATGCTCTTATGACTGTAGGCAATAGTTAGAAGCACAGAACCTAGCTGTTGATTCCTATTTCCCTCCCATAGTCAAGAGGACTGCCTCTCTCATCTCAGACCAAGGATGCTGGCAGCCCTGAGTAATAACACATAAACAACTCAAATTTGTATCCCCAGGCTCTCATAAGCCTCTTAATTTGCTCCTTTCCCCCCCAATTCCTCTGCATTTTATTTTAGAAGAGGCTACCAGCAGGGAGGCTAGTTCAGCATCCTAGGAAGACCAGAGATGGATGTGCTGGTTCTTACTGTAGTGGAATTATGGGTTGTTATTTTTTCCTTTCTCTTTTCCAAGCTTCCTATAATATTCTATCAGCTTCATTTTCCAGAGATGACAACTGACCCTACTCATTAAGCTATTAAGTGATTATTTAACTGAGCTCATCCTTGAGTTCAACATCTTAAGTGCTTTATGGAGAAACCTTAAGCTTCAAAAACAAATATCAAGTAACTATATTATTAAGTATGAAGATTAAGATTATTTGAAATATATCCAAGAACTCTGAGCTTTCAAATGGGTTGTTTCAGCCATTCTACCATTTGAGAAAATTTTACAGAACATTTGGCAATATGCATTATGGGGCTACAAAGATAAATCTGATGAACTATAATTAAAATGCTAAACTGCAATGTTTTAGAAATCCATTGTCACAACTCTACCTCCCTAAAGACTGCCTGCTCCAAGCAATAATTTCAGATATATTTCTATAATCAACTAATTATTAAAACGTGGCTGGAATGCTGGGAAAAAAATAGTGACACTGAATTTTAAGCAATTCCTTATATAATTTCCTTTCATAAATTACAACTACCAAAAATTATATCTTTAAGGAACTAATAGTTTTGAGTTTTATTCCTTATGAAAATTTTTGTAATACAAGATATACATGAATCCAACTACTAATTTCATTTGGTCCCATAGGTGTCAAGAATCTCCATTATAACTCAGTAAGTAACAACTCTCTAAAAGGCTCTTATCCCATAAATACCTATCTTTACAATTATCTGACAGCCTTTATTTTTCTCTTTTTCACTTGCAGCTTTTTTTTAAACAATGCTTTGTTTCCTATTTTAATAACATTTCACAGAACAAAATTACATAATAATCACTATATTTACTGGACTAAATATGTTCTATTTTTAACTTTAAAATTGGACAAATATAAAAGGTATTGAATTTTTGTAATTTCATAGTCTCTGGTAAGACTTTTTGACTACAGAAATCTTGAGGGAAAAAAATAAATTTTAAAATACCGGTTACATACTTGTTTTCCATCTTTACTGTCCATCATTAACATTCCCTAAGGCTGTAGATAACAAATTCATGGAAAGAATACTATAAGAATTAAGTTAAATCAAAGAATATTAGGAAATTACTTACTTATCTCTAGATGCTCCCAGTGCCAAAACAATAGGATCTGCAATCTCTAACATAGACTGTAGGATAGAAGCTACAACAATGAAGAGGATAATACTGAGCAGGAATGCCCGGTGAACCACCTGGAGTTCGATCAACCCCGTCTGCACTGCCAGAATTAACAGTGTCACTCCTTCTGTCATGCCCCTAAAAAAGCAGACATTTGAGAAGTAAATAATGTGAATCTCATTTAAGTCCAAAGAAAATAATCTAAAGACTCAAAAGTGTTGTTACACAGTTTGTAAATCAAATTCCGAAAATTCAGACCAAAACCCTTTCTGGTATGTACAGTAACTTCATATCATACAACATGAAAGTGAAATGTTAGTGTGTACTCCCCTTCATGTGCAAAAGCAGATCACCTGCCATTTTAGCATACCATGAAAGGAAAAGAACAATTTGCAACACTAATAATTTTTCTATCCAGACTTTGTTAATAAATCATTTCTTTCTGTCTCTCGATATCCACTATCAATTAGACCTATGAATTGTCATGAACCATACCCTGATTATAAAAGAAAAAATATCAGTAAATTTCTTCATAATCTTCCAGAGGGAAATATCTCTTTAAAAAGACCATAAGAACCAGATAAATACAAATACTTTTTGAAATTTAATTTTCATACAGAAAAATATAACATAAAGTCATAAGAATTTTTATTCTATTGACTTGATATATAAAGACCTCTCAAAAATAAATGAGAAATGATTAAAGGACAGGTGCAGTTTTTAAAACTACACATAGCAAATATTTCAAACTATGATGACACTAAGGATCAACAAAAAATGTGAGAGGAATTCAGCACACTAATGTTGAGACAGACACCAAATCTTCCTGGAGCAAAGCTGCTATATGAATTTAAATGTACACATAATTTTACTGATATAATTTTACTCTATGGATATACTACAAAATTAAGATGTATGTATAAATGAAAATCCAGTAAATAGGGGAACTTGTTCTATGACACCATGGGATGCACTCAACAAAATTCAGACTCTGAAACACTCAGCAGGACAAACACCTGGTATCCTCAACATATGATGAGAGGTGGAGTGGGGAGAGAATTGAGAGATAGCAGGGACCTAATAGACAATCAAACAAACTGCAATATGGAGTCTTATTTGGATCCTGAGTTGAGTAAAACAATGGGTTAAAAAATAATTAGGAAAATTTGAACAACTATAGATATTTGATAGCAAGGATTTGTTTTATTAGGGCTATTATTCTGTTGCAATTATGCTTTTCAAAAGATTTACATATTGAAATATTTAGGGACAAAATGATACTACTCCAAACAATCATGGGGTTGGGGGCAGGGTGGGTGGAGCTGATAGGAGCAGGAGAACAGAAATGGGCAATGAGCATGTGGGGTTAATTTTACTACTATCAAGTAGTTTAAATTTTTCCTAATTAAAGATTTTAAATGAGAAAAGATGTACAGATACTTAAAGCAGTATTATTTTCTAACAGCAAAACAACAAAAAAGAGTTGACAATGAACCCCAAAAACAATATATATATATATATATATATATATATATATATATATATATATATATATATATATATAAATGTACTTTTTTCCATATAAAAATTTTTAAAATAACCATCTAGAGCTGTTAACTTTGTGGAAAGGAAACAGCAAACAGGGGAAAGGAGCAGTCACCTTGCATTTTAAACCTTGTAAATTATATAAATCTTCTAAACTTTTACAGGAATTATTTCTCTTTTCTTATTCCCTTTACGGGAACCACCCCCTTTTTTCCATCTTAAAAGTTCTTGGCTGGGACAAGCAGGAGGATTATGGATAATAAATATTTAAAGATTTTAAGAAGAGGCTATATAAATAAATGAAGGCTTTTGAGAAGAGTTTCTATAAACTCATAAAAATGAAAAACATTACATTCGTATATGAAGGTAACAGAAATCATAAGAAGTTCTACAAACAGATTTCTCAAAACCTGATCTTACTTTTTTTTTTTTTTTAAAGAATTTTTTTTTTTTTTAATATTTATTTTTTAGTTCTCGGCGGACACAACATCTTTGTTGGTATGTGGTGCTGAGGATCGAACCCGGGTTGCACGCATACCAGGCGAGCGCGCTACCGCTTGAGCCACATCCCCAGCCCCTGATCTTACTTTTTTAACAGCAAAAAGTAGTATTCAAATTTTGTTTGTTCTAACAACAACAACAAAAATTTTAAGGATGTATCAAACATAGAATCAGATTTGAATAGGACTACACTGAAACTTCCAAAGGGAAAAAAGCTTTGAAAAATCTTAAAGCAATCTAGAAAAGGAACAGTGTCATTGTTATTCATTGTAATATACATACAATCAAAATACGTTTTAACATGGGAATTTAATTATTTTTTCATAGTATTTTTATCTCAATGTTTCCATACTTCTAGAAAACCTCCTCAAAATTCCATTTCCTCTAAAATCCATCAACCAAAGCAATTCGTCATTACTTCTTAAAGCTATCTACAGGCTTATGTTGCTAGACACATTCAATAAAAGAACTTACCTATTCATGGCAGGGTCATTCATGAAAGCTCGATAACCCTGCAAGTAAAACTTGCAGAGTGTCAGAACACCCAAAGCAACAAAAGAAACCGTGAAGACTAAACCCAAAAGAGAGTAAGGAGTGCTGCAGCATTCAGCAATGCTGGAAAAGAGCAAGAGAAATTAACAGATATGAATTTTCTATTTGGAATAAAAACATTTTCAGCCTTTAAATAACCACCAAGTTTCATTAGATCCTCATTTAATCACCTCAAGACAAAATCTGAGATGAAATCACCTGATCACTCTATAAATACTTTAAATCATATTATTGTTATTCAAAATTACATCTTTTCTGGCTCTTTGGCAAATATTCAGTACTTGGCACCCTATCTGAAACAAGATCTTTATTTTTTCTTAATTAGCTATCATCTCCTTCAAATGCAATGAAATTCAGAAAGCTTAAATTCTGTTCAAATCTTATGAAACATATAATTAGCTGCTGGTAAGTATTCAAAAGAAACTTGTACCTTTGCCCATTGTTCCTTCTGAAAAATACTGGCTGTTCAAAATGTTCAGACTATACTGCTAATAGGATCACTTGTTACAACTCTTTATTTGACCAAATGGCTACAGAGTAAGGGCCTCCTGGCAACCCACAACCCTCTATCTACAACAGTATAAAACATATTACCAGTGTCTCACATTTTAATTCAGGTTTAGTTAAATGAATTTTTTAAAGGATGATTTTAAAAGCATATCCAAGAGTAAAGTCCAGGATAATTTAAAAATAATTTTAGTATATCAGTTTTTAACATAAAAGTTTGCTGTGAAACCACTTAAACAGACAACTGGAAGACCCACTAGATCTTAGAAATACTTTCATTTAACATATTAGATATTAATTTAGGTATAAAAATATATTATAAATAATATGAACTATTATGTAGTAATGAGTTAGATTTAGCATTTACACAGCACCTATATATAATTTTATACACATGCATACACAAACACAAACACATTAAGCTTTAAGATTTCAGAGAATTTCATTTGTATACATGAAAATTCATTTAGGTAAATCAACACCTATCATTTATTATGTAGCTCCATACTTTTATAGTTTTTTTCCTAAACAATTGCTTATAAATTGGTTTTTATGTGAAAGCAACTAATGTTGTATAGACCTATGTATATTATAGAAAAGTATGTCTGGTTTTCTGCTAGCAGCCAAAATATCCACTAGTCATAGTGGTTGTTAGCTAAAATAACAAATAATTTCATGACATTCCTACTAATCTAAATTTCCGAAATGTGACATTTTTCTTCCCAGGAATCATTATATAATGTTTAAACAAACTATTTAAGCAAATATGAGAATCACTACTTCTATTCTTGTCTTCATATTTAGAGAAATCTTTTACACCAAAACTATATGATCTAATTTCATATGCAAGAGGAGCACATTCTTCTCTAACTTCAGAAAACAGTGTGCATTTATTTCTCAAAACAGAGCATACTGAAGGATCCAAAGGTTTAAAACTGAACTTTGAGGAAGTGAGAGAGTTCTGGAAATTTATAAAACTTTTCTTCCCTTCTCTCTTCAGTAAGAGACATTTTTATTGATTTCAATTTCTATTTTCTGGAGGTAAACAAAACATCTTTTTTTTTTTTTTTAGTTGTTTGTGCTTTTCTGTTTGAGTAGGGTATTCTAGTAAATTTCTAATCTTATTTTTGTAAATAAATTGTTTTTTGGCAATGAAACACATGAATATAACCTGGCACATAAAAACATCAAGGACAGAAAACAACTCTTAGAGACAAAAATTAACAAAAAGAATCAATATGGGAGCATCTCAACTAAAACCAAATCAAAATATTCTCATCTTGAGAAAGGATAATCCATCTTGCCTATGTATAGGAAAATAGAGGGAAAAATTATTTTGGTATGGTATCCAAAATCTCAGTATTACTTTTCTGCTTTGTAAATAAATCCAAATTCATTCACAGTTTAGTAACTAGTTAAAACTATTAAAATAATTATGCTATATATAATTTGAAAATGAATTCAAAATGAATAATTTGACTTAAAGCATGAGGATTACAGTCTCACATTGGAGTTACTATCTTAACCATAGTTGTAGACCTTTTTCTTTTTTTTTAATCATTTATGATTTCTGCATAAAACCTCCATAATATTTATATAAAAACAAATACTATTCAATACAGAATTGGTCATTAAAATTTGTCTGACTTTGACATCAACTTATTGCATGCTTATACAGCTACTTATAAATAAAAATGTGACTCATTTTCATAAAGTACAAAATCTGACTTCTATCAGTAAGTTTATCCTACATTTTAAAATGGATATCGCCCCATCACATTTTTATAGATATTTAGATTTGTGTTAATAATTTCCATCTTAACCAATAACATGTTCCTTTAGGACTACGAATTTGTCTTAAAACTTCTCATTACCTATAACACTTAATACATGGTCCTCCATCATACTGGATAGTTGAATGAATAGCAATGGCTCTAATAACTGGAACTCAGAACTTTTACCTGTCTTTATTTATTTTCATTATTGTATTTCAAAGTAACAATGAAACAAGGAACGAAGATTCATACCCAGAGTGGAAAAAATGAGAAACAGGAATCTGGTGTAAGCTCATAGAAAAGACAGTGTGCTAGGGAAAGGACTCAACTGTCCTAAGACTTATAAGAATCCTGTAAATTTTAAAAACCAAGTCTTAGAATTCTGTAGGGTTAAAGAGTAAAGTACTATGACTTATCCGTTTCATCAATTATTTATCACTATGTCAGTTCTGAAGCAAAACATTAAAAATATGAGGTCACACAGTAAGAGTACAGAAAAGTCACAAGTTCTGAACTCAGATGGGGTTTGAATATTAGCTCTATTTCTTGTAACAGTGTCACATTCAAGTTACTTTTGATACAGTTTCCTCAGCTACAAAATGGCAATGACAATAAAAGTAATTATGTCTCCTATTTGTTAGAAAGATTAAATGTGAGGGGCAAGTTTGGCAGTGAGATATATTAATAAATGATAAGTGATTTTTTAAATATCATTTTTCTCTTACTGACCAGTAATTTAACTTAAAATTGAAAAAATACTTTTATACTTTGCTATGTACCTTTCCACAAATCATTTGCTATACTTTAGTCCCCAGTACAGCCAAATATATTCTCAGACTCCCATTAGCATACCCCTGTACTGGCCAGGCCTTGGTACCCACTGAATGAAAATCCTACCATAATGAAATATGAAGTCATATAACATGACTTCAAAAAGTAATTTCCAAAAATTGTTATTCCTAGATTGAAGTTTTCTCTTCCTAAGGTTATATATAGTATCATTGGCTCTTATTAATTACCTTGTAAGAAAAAGGAAAAGAAGCCTCTCACGCGATGCAGGCTGATCTCGAGTACTGAAGTAGGAGTAAATCTGAAGAGCAAATAAGACGAGCCAGAAAACCATAAAAAGAACAGGGACTACCAGCTGATTCCATAAGGACATTCCCAAGGCTAAAAGGCCATACACCTCCACTACCTGAAAATAAGAAAATAAGACAGGGAAACATTTTTCATCACCCTCCATAGACACTTTTAAACACTTTTTTGAGTTTAATCTGAAGTATTTAAAGTAAAAATTAAAATTTTTTTTGCAAGACTGTTTCAGCTAAATTTTTTTAAAGTTAGCTCTCTAGATAGTAATACTATTATGTTTATACAAATTTATTCATTTTCATATTATTAACACTTCACACACCATCTGATGGCAACAGCAAAATGCCTTAGCAGTTCAAGAGTAAGGTCAAAGTAAAATCACATTCAGAATAGAACTACTCCTGAAGCAATTTGAGGAGGCTTGATAAATACTTATATTTAATCAAAATAATCAGAACTAACACGAATAATACAATAATGATTGAGGGGTTAGGAAAAAGAATCAGAAAAAAATTTTTTCAGGGTTTACTCAGGAATGTCATAGATGAGAAGTAGTTCAGTGAAAGACAAAGCTTACTTACTCACTGGAGAAATCTATTTTACTGCACACGAGGTAGCTAACAAGCCTTTCCCTCAGATGAATAAATTCCCCTTGATCCTACTGGGTATTCACTCATCAACCATAGTTCTCAATCTTGTTTGCCAAGTGCATTAACACCAGGAAAAGGGCACACCTTTAAAAAGCTTAGTAATCTGCTATAACTCAATAAACTCATTTTCCAGTTATAAAACAATCTCTAATGGAACTGATTAGCAAGAATCAAATGTCAGAATCTGATTGAATCTAAGATCATAGCTGTAACCAAGTTTCTATATAGTTACTAAGCCAGGGACCAGTCCCTGGAAACCCAGTAGTGTTCTGCCAGGCAGCCTACAAAACCCTACCTCAGCAGCCAACTGATCTTGCCAGCATCTCTCAGTGTGACACCAGTATATTTCAAAAAGGTGTAAAGAGCTTTAAGTAGAATGACTTGCAGATTATTTTATATTTTTCATCAGTAAAGCAATTCTTTTTCTACAGCCTACCCACAACAAATTTCTACTTTTCTCAGCTAGAAAATATTGTTAAAGTGAATTGCTTGATTAGATATAAAAGTATCATTAGAAGCAAGCAGATTATTAAGAAGTAAAGAGTACATTCTCTATTTTCCATTCAAGGAACATATCACTAAAAAGTCTAACTCTACATTTCTTGCTTACCCATTTTTCCTAAGTCACAAATTTCATAACCTATAATTTATTTTCAACTACTCCACCTGGTGATGCATAAATCTTATGGCAACCAAGGGAGTTGCCATAAGATTTATGCATTGAAACAACATTGAAAAAATGGAGACTCTGTCTTATGGGTATTACATATTTAATAGTCAAAAGAGGGTTACTAAGTATCTCCTGTTTATCAAATTAGAATAGTGCCACAAGATAAAATTAAAAAGAAAAAAAGTTCATCTGTTAAACTTGTTATTCTCACTCGGAATATAACTACAACCCCTCCTTAGAAAGCATCTCTACACTGAATGTGGAAATAATATCCTCTTCTTTGAAATATGTACTTCTGGGAACCACCCAGGTAATCACTGTGTAAGACAAAGAAAGGAGATAGAATCAGGCTTAGACCCAGAGCTCAGGCAGTTTTTCCTTAAAGATCTGCCCCTGAGGCATAAGAGAGCACGTCATTTGTGTGGTCAATCTAAAAGCTTCCTATACTTTCTGGTCATATACATAGTCAAGAGGCAGAAGAGAATAACCATGCAAACACATTTTTTCATACCAGTCAGGTTTAGATCTATTTTATACACTGAAACTGAAAAATAAATCAAAAAAATTTATCTCCCAAAAGTCTAGTTTGTGTCTGGGAGTAATTTTTCTTAGAGCAAAGGTTTAAAAAAAAAAAAAAAAAAAAGAAAGAAAGAAAGAAAAAGACTATTTTATGTTGGCAATGTTAGCTCCAGCACTGCATCCAAATGAAATCCATCCATAATATAACCCACAACTATTTAACTTTTCAGTTTAAATTTAAAAAGGGAAGAAACTATGGTCACAGCAGGAATATAATCAGAAAAAAAAAACCTAGGATGTGACTTCTAGATATGTGATTCTGTATTATTTTTATCTCTATTACAACAGCTAACATATACATCTGCCTGGCACTAAACTGACTTTTAAATCTCATAGCAACCCCATGAAGAAAGTACAATGTTATTATTAGTTCCATTTTACAGAAAGTGAAGATAAGTGATTATCCCAAAGTTATACAGTTGATAACAGCAGCTCTGGGATATAAACCCAAACAGTCTGCTCTTAGACAATCACTTCCCTTTACCACCTTCTCAAGAGAACTTCCAAGAAAGAATCTCAGATGCTCCTAAGTGAGCTGAAAATAGTCACTGTTTTGAAGCTGTAGAAAGGAATGTTGTAACTATGACTATGAAATAAAAATGAACAAGCTCTATTAATGTTTATGTAAAATTTTATTCACCTGTGTGTGATGATCTTACCTGAACCAATTCTCTGTATGCAGACTTAGCAAGGTTATAAGGTACTAAAAGATTAGAGCCAAGAAAATAGAGAACTTCCAATCCAGTAAAAATCATAGCAAATTTGTTGATAATAACAATAGTCTCCAGAGGAACAAGGCAGAGTCGTGCTAGCAGAGGAAGCATATGAGCTGAAAAGAGCCAAATCTGCTTCGTTTTCATGACACAGGAGCATAAAGTACACACCACCAACTGACCTAAAACAGGATAGAATGCATTTAATTCTGAGCACTTGGTAATCAAAAAAATAAATTTACTGTTGATAATGATGGTAACACAGCTTTTAAAGAAGTCCAGATCTACTGTATAAAATTTTAAATCAAATTTTCACTTCATCAACTATAATTACATATTCACCTGTATTATGAATGTTGAAAACTAATTCACTTGGCATGATTAGAAAAAAGCAACATAAATCTCCACTTGTTTTCATCAAATGTCTGACTACATTTACAACACGGAGAAAGTTCTTTAAAACATAATAATTCATTTCTACTATTCATCGTTAGACCCTTTCCAAAAGGTACTCAATATTTAACTGATCAGGACTATAGGTAAAAACATAAAATCCAAGAAATACACTTACTTATCCAAGATTACACTGCTTTTGAGATTTTTAAAAAGATAGTACACAAACTACTTCACAATCAACATTTTTCATTTAACACACTGTACATCTCTCCATGCTAATACATATGGCTATATTTAAAATTTGTGTGGAATACTAAATAATGCATGTGATAAAATATTAGCATTTGGCCTTTTCCTGATATTTCATAATTATGAAGTGCTTTGTTTGAATAAGCTAGTGCATTTAAAACACCATTATACATTTATGATATCCTAGCATACGTTTACTACTTGGGGCACATTTCCTAACATTTTCTTAAGCTAAATTCCTAAAAGTGGAATTTCTGATCATTTTTAAGGCCTCAGACACATACTGTCAGACTATCCTCCAGAAACAAGTTATCTAGTATACAAGATGCCCATTTTCTTATTGGTTTGCCTACAGTGAGTATAATTTAGAGAAGGAAAGAACAAGAAATATTTTCTAAGGTTTCTGAATTTTCATTTTTCGGTTATCAATAGAATTGAACATTACCAATAAGTATATAAAAACACTTGCAATTATTTGGTGAAATTTCGTTCTCATTCTTTACTCATTTTTCTATTGAAATAAGTATCAATGTTTGATCAAAATATAAATCCTGTAAGCTGATTAAATTGTTCTACTGTATCATGTCTTAATATTTTAAATAAGTTCATTCTTAACAAGTTTCACTGAAAATAAACTAATCATTTTCTTCCTAAGGAAATGTTTCTATTTTTGGTGCAATGGCTCTCCCTACCCAACATAATACAAGTATTCACCTACATTTTCTTTTAGTAATTTTTAATTTAAAAACTAATACATTTTGAATTTATTTTGGAATAAGGGAAAAAGAAAGATCTAAGTCTTCTTTCCAGATGTTCAGTCCATTGTCTAAGAACTAGTTATTAGAATCACCCATTATTTTCTTTTTAATTTGAAATGCCACTTCAGTACACTCTAAAATCTTTTACATATTTGGGTTTGTATACAAACTTGCCATTTTTCTTTCCCAGTGATACACTGTTAACAGTGCCACCCTGTTTCATTTCTGTGACTGAACAAGTCCCCCCGTGGCTCTTTTCACAATTTCTTTAAGACTCTTAAGCATATTATCTTCTAGATTAGTTTATAAGTCACTTATTCATATTCTCTTCCTTCTTGCCAATGAAAAGCAAAACAAATTTGCAGTTATGTTTGTACTTTACCCATAGAAAAATACAAAAATGGCAACAAATTCTACACAAGGCTGAACATCTTTAACAATCTACTATGTTATAAAATGTGTTATTTTCTCCTTCAAACCATTAGTTTTTCCCCTCTAAACAACTAGTATCCAAATGTGAACAATATTCATAAAGGCTTAGAAAAGAGAAGAAACAAGAGGTGAGGTCACCAAAAGAGATTATGTCAACATCATTTTGGAAGATAGAAAACAAAGAGGAGACCACTCATTGTGTTTTTAGCTAGACCTCCTCCCCCTAACCTGGAGTAAGAATGAAGTTTGCTTTTTGAAATATGCTGAAACTGAAGCTCCTGGACACTATACACAATCCATAACAGAGGGGAGATGCCCAGATGAAAATAAAAGGCTACACCTCAAGAGATGATCTCTCTCTAGATCCCAAAGCACTGCTGTTAAGTTTATTACTCAGTTCTCAGCAGTCAGTTCTAATCACTGCCAGCTGCCTCCTCTAAGCTCTCTGAGAAAGCTTACCAGCCCAAGTAAAAGGATTACAAAGACTAACACCTTGGGGTACCTGCCTCTAACAGCCACTCCCACTTGATCACCCACACTGGAACACACCAGTTGGCAAGCCCTAAAGAAATTCCAACAACTTAGCAACTCCCTTTAATACAATGATAGGTAGAGGATCCCTAGACATTTTATATTGCTTTGTTTTTTTCCCAGGTGATTCTAATCCTGGCTTGAGAAACACTGGTTTCTCATGAAAGACAAAGACCAAAACAAACAAACAGAAATAAGACCTCAGAGGAAATGAAGAGACTGCAAGTAGCAAAAAGAAGTTTCAAAGTAATAATACCTTCAAAAATATAAATTATATACCTAAGAAATAAAGACTACCATGATAAAAGAATTCAAGGAAAATATTTTTCTTAGATATGAAAATTATATAACAAAAATCAAAATACAACAATAAAAGGGTTAGAAGATAAACGTTGGGAAATCTCAGAAAATAAACCTGCCCCCAGCCAAAAAGAGAAAAGGCCAACCAGATTAAGTGGAGGAAAACACAACAGTAAGAAAATTAAGGGCCCAACCTAGGAGGTCCAAATCCAATTAACAGGATTTCTAGAAAGGAAGACAGGACAGAACAGCAGGGAAGAATTTATCAGCATTGAAAGAAGAAACCTCTGGGGAAGGAGTCCAGAGAATGGAGGGGAGGGATGCAGGAGAGAGCCGATTTTCATCATAAAATGATAGTATATTTTGTTGGTTAAGAATAAGCATATATTTGGGGTGGGGTTGTGGCCCAGCGGTGGAGTGCTCTACCAGCACAAGCGGAGCCCTGGGTTCGATCCTCAGCACTACATATAAATAAATAAATAAAAGGCATTGTGCCCAACAACTAAAAGATAAAATATTTAAAAAGTAAATAAATAAATAGTTAAAACTGAAAGAGAGGCTTGTAATGCTTTAATACTAGGAATGCTAAGAAATTTTGATTCCAGCATCTTACTTTATTGTACTCAGAGCTACAATAAATTTTCTTGTTCAGCATGATGTAAACTTCTCCTAATCTCTGAAATTCCCAAAAGTCTAAGTCAGCAGCACATGTAATGCTCAGCTCTGGCATTACAAGCTTCACTTGACTTCTTTCAGAGAATATGACTCATACAACATATTCTCTTTGAGAGAAGACTACTCCTCCTATTTAGGTGAGAGGAGGAAGGAGTCATATTATTAGTGGAATCTCCCCTGGAGCTCCACAAGAGTAAACTGCTTTTTTGATGTGCCTGTGCCAAATGGTAATTCTAAATAAATCAAAATCATAATCTCTGGATTCCAAGATTCTACTAATAGAAATGTCTCCAAGAAATTTTCAACCCTATAAGGTCACAGCATATTCAAAGTATTTTGTTTTTCAATAAAAGTTTATTGTTGAAATGGAAGAAAAGGAGTAGGAAGTTACTTTAAAATCAAAGTCAGAAAAAAATGCCATTTAGTAGTTTATAGAAATTATTTTATTTCCTTATTCACTGAATCTTAGTTGGGTTGTGGCCATAAGTCACTGATCAAGGAAATAATGTCTACACACATATTAAGGTACATCCATAACAAAATTTTACATGCTTTCTAACCTAACAAATATTCCCATAACACAACCCTACAAGGCATTTTCACTCCCCAGTCAAAAATACTCTACAAGCAGCCAGCTCACTGTTAGCCTTTTATATCCCATTAGAATTACAACACAACCCACATATATAATTTAATATTTTCTAAAAGTCATTTTGAAAAGCTAACAGAAACAGATAACAGAACAATATACTTTAACCAATACATTTAAAATATCATATATACATTCAACTCATATTAAAAATTAAAAGATATTTTACACCCTTTTGGACTAAGAAAAAACTGAATGTGTGTTTTTGCACACACAGCACATCTGAATCTGGAAGAGTTACATTTCAAGTGTTAAGTGGCCACCTGTGATAAGTTCTGGACAGTGCAGCTTTAGATTTTGCAGGTCTGAATCAGTTCATAGTATTCCCCCACACCACAGAAGACAGGGGCCTCTTCAAATGCAAGGGCTAATATCAGAAAATAGTCCTCTTCAAAGAAATTCTTCAAGCTCCAATATTCAGCTTTTTAATACCTTCTACAAAGGTTAGTTTAAGATTCACAGAATACGTTTTCTGGAATACAGTTTTTCGGAACTTTGGCATAGTGCAGTCTGGTAGCCCACTTTGGACTGTATGGATATTTTTTTAGGCCTTATCCAACATTTCAACTTTAAATATTCTGCTATTTCAGTGATTCAATCACATCTAAAATTCTTAACATTTCTGGCAATTTATTTTTGACAAAACAGTGATGACTTTAAACAATGAGTAGATTTAAATTTTATTTTAATCTTTCAAATAGCACTGTTTAAAAATTAATTTTCCCAAATACTCAAAACACACACAAAAAAACAAAAAACTATGAGGTATAAACAATATGATTATAAAAAACAGAAACACCTATTTGTGGGGAAAAGATTAAGAAAATATGACATTAAACAACTATTGTACTTAAAGAGAATCATCATTAATAACTTGGAGCTTTTGCATTTTTTTAAAAGTACACACCAATTTTTATCATAGATACTAAAGTACGGACTCAGACTCATTGGTTCCTACCAATACTTTTAAGTCTTTAATGATACATACCTATTAAGGCAGTGGTAAACCGATTCATGGAGAGAGGTTCTAAATACATTGGTCCCTCATATGCAGACTCCAATTCACTCCTAACATAGTCTCTAAAGAAGAAAAACAGTAAGAATGTATTGGATGGAGGAGAGAAGCAGCTTTATCACAGCATTTTCAAGCACATGTTAATAACTTCTACAGTTAAGAAAAAGTTTAGATATAAAGAATTATATAGAAATGGCTGGGTACAGTGGTGTAGGCTTGTAATCCCAGCAGCTTGGAAGGCTGAGGCAGGAGGATCACAAATTCAAACCCAGCTTCAGCAACCCAAGAGAGACCCTGTCTCTACATAATATACGAAAAAATGGTTGGGATGTGGCTCAGTGACTAAGTGTCCCTGGGTTCAATCCTTGGCACCAAAAAAAAAAAAAAAAAAAAAAAAAATTATATAGGGATGGCCTTTACTTCTATCTTCCAAGTACTGGAAACAGATTCAATTTACTGAAACTGAGTTTTACTATGCAAAGAAGGTAGCCAAAGTTCCACAATATGTTGATTTCCTTTTTTCCCATGGCCTTATTCAACATTTTGTGCCCCCCCCCAAAAAAAGTTGAAACATCATCCTTCTATCCTAGTATGAAAATCCCTAATCACAGTATACTACATTTCCCCTTTTGTGCTTCAACCATCACCTCTCTTATTTCTCCCAAAGTGTGTCCCCCAATATAGTTCATTAGCTACAGATAAAACCACAACTATATCACAGCAGCACAGCCTAAAAATTGTTATTTTGGGGCTGGGAATGTGGCTCAGTGGTAAAGTGCTTGCCACCCATGTGTAACACCCTTGGTTCATGCCCTAGAATCCCCCACAAAAAAAGGACCTTTAAAAAAAAATCTATGGGAATTTGCAAAGAGAATTATAATATGTAGATTACATATTTATTTTGAAACAAATACTACATCACAAAAAATTCAACATTTGACAACTGAGAAGTAGTAAGCTTTAAGCAATAATATAAAAGCCTTTTTACACTCTGAGAAAACATAAGCAGGAAGCATAAAAAAGGAGAATTTATTTTGTTATCAGGAAGTTGAGTAGTATTACAGAAAATAGTTGTCTTAAGTTCTTTTGGCATCAAAGAAGGAAAATTTATGTAAAAAAATTCCTCCCTCTTTTCCTCAACTGTTGAATGTATTATTCATTGTACTTTAAAATAATTTGAATGTTTTCAGTATTTCTGAACAAACTCAAATTCATTATTTTTTTCTATGAAATTACTTCCTGTTAGGCAACCAAGTTGAATTCCTTTAGCATAGCATAACCAAACAAGGAATGACCCTTACATAATCAAGCAGCTGAGTACTGACAAATTCAAAATTTAAAACTAATTTTTTTTTTAAACAGGAGCAGTTTGGGGTTTGGGGGATGATTATAAAAGTCAGTGATTGACAAGCTCCACAGGTGATTTAACAATTCTCCATTTCACTCTCTAATGACTATTTCTAGTATGTACTATATTCACAATCTCTTTCTACTGAAAGAAAAATCCAGATTCTCAAGAAGAATAACTTGTCAACCAGGAATAATTCTGCCCTGGAAAGGACATCTGTACTGTCTAGAAACATTTTTGATTATCACAACTGGGGGAGAGAAGAAAAGGCTGCTACTGGTACCTGGTAGGAAAAAGCCAAAGATGATGCTAAGCCTTCTACAATACACATGACATTTCCCCAGAACAAAGAATTATCTGACATCAGATGTCAACCATGTAGTGGCTGAGTAATTCCTACGTATATGCAAAGAACACATTCCTGAATATTACAGGTAACCCCCAATATAGTTACTAGGTTTTCTGCAGTTGTGAGAAAGGAGAATTAAGAATTATGAAGTTTAAAATTAAATACCATGTTTACAAAGTGTTTGAAATGCTCTTTAAGAAGTAGAATTATATTTAAAAAGAGATATAACTCTGAGTCCCAGTATTTCCTAGGCCTCTAAAGTCAAGTAATTTCTTTTTGGTCACACCATATCCCTATCTAATAGATCCAGTTCAATCATGGGACAGGAAAATCCCACAGGGACAGAAAGCAGACTGGTGGTTGCCAGGGGCTAGAAGAAGGGGAAGTAGAACCATCTGTTAAATGAACACAAGGCTTTATTTTAAATGTTAGGTAAAGGTGATAGCTATATAAATGTATCATATGCCATCTCAATAGTTAATTTTATAGTATGTTAATTTCATCTCAATTAAAGAGCATCAACACAAGAGCCCTATCCTCAAGGGGAAAGCCAAAAGGTGCCCTAGAAGGGTTCTCTTCCCAGTAGCTCTCTTGGTGGAGGGCAAAGGAGACCACAGAGAGGAGTTCCCTGTCATGTTTTCTCTCCCATTTGATTCTGTCATCATATTACAGATGTCCTATAATATACTTCAGCAAACTCAAAAATATTCTGGAAATTCTTATTGAGACATTTGTCAACTATTTTGCATTATTTTAAAGTCTTCTTTAGTTTAGCTTCTTTTTAAAAGCTTCTTTGTCTTTAGAGTTTCTTCCCTTAAACTCTAATAACATATAGCAAAACTTCTAATAAAAATTAATATGCTCTGCACAATTTTTAACTTGTAAAGAAACTGCTGTACATAATATGTTGCTAGCACTCTGTTAGGCCCTGTGGATACTACAGTAGACAAAACACAGTCCCTGCTGCAGTGAGGTTTACTAACTAGTAGCAACACTTTATCCTTACCATTATTAAGTCACACAGTGAAAACTGCAGTTCTAACAACCAAAACATGTCCCTAGACTTTGCTTCCTGGGGGACAAAACTGCCCTTAGTTGAGAACCATTACAATAAAATAAAATAAAACTGGAATAAAATAAAACTGACTAAATATCTGGAAGGCCTGAAAGAAGCTAGAGAAACAATTTAAATAAAGATGTCATATTAACAATTAAAACAATTTAAAAGAAGATGCCAAAACAATTTAAGTAAACACTGTGTAAATGAACAATTCAGTTGCATAGTAAGCATATGTTTGTGCACATATAATACTTAAATATAGGTATTTAAACATCTTAGCATCTTAGATCTCTTGTACTGAATGGTGCTTTGTTTGTCCATATTGCAAAAGATAACTCAGAAGGCTACCACTTTGTTTTGTGGGAAAGATTAGCTTTCTTAATTAAGATCTTTTGAAAGCTTCCCATAGGTGGCCAGAATGTACAGATTGTTCCTAGGTTGTTCAGGGACTTAGACTGCTTAACAGACTGATGTATAAAGATCTTTAATCAGTTAATGGAATAGTGAGCTCCTAGGTTCTGTTGTTTGTGTAACTTTTATAACTCATGTGCTTTTTTACAGCAAGAATCTTTCTAATTGCAAGCTATATTTGAGGCCTTTTTCATACATCTTAGTCTTTATGCTCCCAATTTCAGTTAAAAGAGAAGAGGCTATCACAGTGGATTAGAGAAGTTTCAAAGTGTTTAGTTTATAAATACTTAGGACTGATTGTCAGTAGTCCACAAACTGCACAAATGAAAAATGAACTTTAAGAAGGAAAAAGATTTTATTCAGTTATAAGGAGAAGGGACTTGTTTCTAAAATACATCAACTCAACAATAAAAACAACCCAATTAAATAATGTACAATGAGTAATGAATAAAATGAATGAAAAATGAACTAACATTTTCCAAATAAGATTTCCAAATGGTGAATGAAAATATGAAAGGAGGCTAGATATCATTAGCCAAAAGTAAAATGAAAATCAACAGAACAATGAACATACCACTATGATGACTCTGCTAATAATCACAAGACACCAATGAATGTTGACAAGGATGTGGAAAAATTGGAACTTGCAAATACTATTGGAAGAAATGCAAAATAGTGTTCCCATTTTAAAAAACAATCTGGCAGGCCAGGAGGCTGAGACAGGAGGTTTGTGAGTTCAAAGCCAGTCTCAGCAACTTAGAGAGGCCCTAAAAAATGACACCCTGTCTCTAAGTAAAATATAAAAAAGGGATGATTTGGTTCAGTGGCTAAGTTCAATCCTCAGTACCAAAATAATAATAATAATAATAATAATAATAATAATAATAATAATAGGTCTTGACAGTTCTCAAAAAGTAAATATAGAGACCCTATAATACCACAATTCCATTGCAATGTAAATGCCCAAGGAAAATAAAAACACATGTCCACGAGAAAATGTCTATAACATTATTTGTAACAGCCAAAAAGTAGAAACCCAAATGCAGCATATCCATACAACAGATTATGACTTGGACAGAAAAGGAAATAAAGTACTGATACATGTTACAATATGGATGAACCTTGCTAAATGAAAGACCAGGTACAAAGGACCATTATTGGTACAATCCAATGTATATAAAATATTCAAAATAAGCTAACTAAAGAGACAGAAAATAAGACTGATGGTTGCCTACAGCTGGGAACAGGAGAGTGGTGGGAAACAGGATGTGAATGTTAATGGATATAGAGTTCCATATGGGGCAGTAAAAATCTAAAATGGATTTTGGTGATAGTTTGCACAACTCTGCAAACACTAAAAACCAATGAGCCACATACTATAAAGGGGTATGTAAATTTTATCTTAATAAAGCTTTTTTTTTTTAAAAAAAGAAAGTCAGTTATTAAGCTGCCCCATGAAATCTGAACCATTATATTTTTAAAACTAAAGTCTTCTAAATTTAAATAGTCTCAGTATCTTATAAATATGGCAAGTTCAAACTTCAATATTTATTAAAAGTCATGTCTTGAATTATTCAAGGACAGCATGTCTTTTCTAACATTTTGTGAGAAAGCACCATACAGTATAAATTATACTGAGGAAAAATACTAAAATGTGCCATACTTTGAAATTCACTCACTTAATACCAAAACTCTAAGATAAGCACTGTTTATAGTGTCAAACAAGTCATTTGCTGAGGTAACATATTTACTGTAGTAAAACTAACCCTAAAACTAATTTTCTTTCCACTAATTATGCTGTCTCCTGAAGATGACTGAAGAAAAAATTAGAAAACCTATATTTAAGTTAAAGTCTAGGAATGTCCCTACTTCATTTTTCATCTGTAAATAGCAAAGGATTTTAATAAAGATGAAAATGAAATAAGAATAGGAAGTATTTTTGCCCACGCAAACATTATTAAAAAATTTTTTACTGCTTGTTATATTTTAATGTTTTAACAATGAAAATAAACTTTAAATATTAAAAAAAAAATTCCCATAAATTAAAAAGTTGAAATTGCCAAGAATGGTCAGAAAAAGTGTTTTTATTAAACTTCAGAAGCTGCTTTGTGTCCTTACAGAACAATTTTGACCTCTCTGAAAAATCCATGAATTGGTGATACTATAGACAAAAATATAGCTACACAGATTTAGTCATCAGTATACCACTAAACTACACGGAAACGGAAAAATTATGAAGGAAAGGACAGGTTCATAGTTTTTCAACCAGAATTATAACTAATAAAGCAACAATTATAATACCTCTACCATCAGCTTTGAGATTTTCTTGTTGATCATCAATATCTTACCCATTCTAAAAAGTTATCAACTTATCACTATACCATGGAATTGTATCATTTAAAGAAATCATTTTTTAAAGCACTAAAATGCTCACAAAACATTGTTGTGTGATTAAAAACAAGACATAATATGAATGAAATTCATTAAGTACTTACTGTATGTCAGAAATTGTGCTAAGAAACTTATGTCTTAATTGAATTTTAAAACAGTCCTTCAAGAGAGTGTCATTTTATAGGTGAGGAAAATAAGGATTCTCTCTCTCGTAATATCCAAGGTTATAGAACACTAAATAAATAACCTAGGATTTGAGCCTATCCAACCACGCATCCACCCATCCACAAACTATGTGAAAAGCTCTTATGTGCCCAAGCACTCATTTGCACACTAAGATGGTAAATCCAGAGCTCAGATGCTAACTCTTACATATACTCTACACATAGAATTTTTGTTTAAAAATGAACAAATAAAGATGGAGAAGTGTCTCCACCTTGAACCTGAGCTTAGGTTCAGAGGTATCCAAGTAATGCATCACATACAAACTGTGTATTGGCTGGTGCTGGTAGTGCTGGATGAAGACAAAATTTTGTCTGAGTCAGTACTGGCCCTTGGTCTAGTTAAGTTCTATGAATATGCTACTGGAAACGACTTAAATTGTTTTCATTCTGAGGACATAAATGTATAACACAAAACAAAGGTCACTGCCTGTTGTTAAGTGGAACACAGCTTGATTTGAACACTACTCTGGCAGCTCCAGATTTGCAATGTTGACATTAGATGGCATACCCTGGGCAAGGATAGCGGCATAAATTAAAGAGTAAAATATCACCCTCCTGGGACCAAACTGAGCAAAGAAAGTCAACCAGGTAGGAAAAGAAGAGACAAAAGCAGAAGATTTGAGTTTCAGGGAAGCTACTCTAGAACTTTGAGAGCTAAGTATATAAAATATTAAGGAAGAAGGAGGGCCTGCATCTACAAGAGGGGCCAAAAGCCAGTTGACTAATTATTATAATTATTCTTACTCTTTTGTTCCAACTGAAATGGTGAGAAACGAAGGTATGAAAAAACTAGAAGAGAACACTAGAATATTAATAAATCTATCTCTGTGTGGTAAAATTTCAGGTGACTGTTAAAGGTAGTAACACAAAGTTAAATGCCACGCATCTCTGAATTGGGAGTATTTTATTACAGTAAGTAAAATTCAATCGCAGTTCATGAAACCTAAGTTTCAAAAGACATATGTCCAGATTTATTTATATTTATGGTGTCACTTTTGGTTCACCTACATTTTGACAATGTTTCAAAGGTAGGAAGCTCATATGCATTGGCTGACCTGAGTCTTAAAATTAAGGTCTAGCAGACCTAGGTAAAGTGACAATATTGTTGAAGAGGCAGAAATTCTAAGATAAATGATTAGTCTTATCAAATTATTTCTATCAATCACCCACTCTATATAATTGCAGCTTAGAGGGATTCCACACATTAATAAGTTGACTTCCTAAAATGCTCAGAAATACAGAGTTAAGATGCTCCATGCTCCAATAGCCTGTCACAGAAAATGTTTTTCTCAGACAATACAAAAAAGTTCAAGAATATCCTTACCTATAAACTCAAGGTTTTAAATGGAAATAAAATTTGAACATAATCCCAGCTATTAATTCTGAATATTTATTTAGAAAATACATATTTAGAAAACAAGTATCAAAAAGATCTGTTTTTTAGATACTTACCAAAGTCTTAGCTTCTTAACAGTATTCATTTTCATCAGCAATTTTATTGGCAAAAGAAAACTTTAAATTAAGTTATAAATTCAGTCAGACATTTCAAAAAAGGTGTCACATTGTTACCTGGAGATTTGATGTCCAGCATAGAGGAGCAGGGCAGTCAAAAAATATAAATAAAGCTGGACCAGATGCTGCCTGGGTAAGGTAAGTAACACAACACTTAAGATATAACCTGCAGCAGAAATTAAGAGAGAGATTTAAATAAAATACAATTCTAATTTAATCCCCCAATTAATTACACTAGAAAAGAGCTTAAAATAAAGTATTTCCCAGTTAGGTTTCAAGAACTTCTGACATTTTTTTATTTTACTACCAAAGTTCACTCAGTACCCTTAATATCATAATGGATTTGTTCTTGTTGAAAATATACATCATTTGTAATTTTCTGTGTAGATTTTTCTACTTTATGATCAAATACTGCACACCAAGGTGCAACTTGATTCCTGTCATCATCTATCTTTCCTCAATATCTACTTATTTGTTTTACATCAATTCTCTCATCTCTCTAGTCGCCAAGGAAGAAATGGGAGTCTCAATGTCTTTTTCTAAGGCTATCCCATTCGTTACTCTGACTCCAGATCCTTGCTCTTCTACATCTCCTTCAAATTACTCTGCTTGACACCAGTCCTCGCCTTTCTTTCAAAGGATGTGCAGAGCTCTCCCCCATCTTGGAAACAACTTCTCCTTCACAGTGATTTCTCTCCTTTTCCTATTAGCTATCTTTCTCGTTCCACTGAAAGATGTTTCAAACCAGCTGTATCCAAGGTTTCTAGTTTCTGACCATATATTTCTCCCTCTACGATCTATAAATTCCCTTTACTCTCACACTTGAAGTCACTACTGTCTTCTTGTCAAATTAATATAGCCTGCTTATTGTTGGTCACACATCTAAAGCAACACCCTTAATACTCTATTATTCTCTGGCTCTGTGAAATGCATTTCCTTTTATTCTCTAACTTTCCTCCCCTTCACTTTCTTTTCACACTTTCCAATGAACACTGGAAATCTGATCCCCAAATAATTGCTTTTCTCTCTATAAAGGATCTGACACAAAGAATTTATTTTGTTGCTTTGAGTATTGACATCCCTTTCCAGATACATATTACCAATAAATAGCTACCAAAACCTACTGCATATGCAAAATCATATGCTTATTTCTTATTCTAAGTGGACATCTTATATAGCCCACTTAAATGTCCTCATATTCAACAAGCACAAACTAAGCTCCATTTCTTCTCCCTCAACAAGGTAGCTCAATCTTTTTTACTCCCCAAAATCCCTCTCACTCCTACTCAAAACCTGACTTCTGAGCATGTGCACCACTATTCACTCTAGGATTAGCCAAAGAACCCACGAAGACAACACTTTTCCAACTGAGGAACTCATATCTAGCTGGGACTAGAAATAAGCAGAAGGACCTCAGAATGCAGCACAATAAGCACCATAGTGGTGTAAAGTGAGTGCCTTGGGTCATGGAGGAACACAAACACCAGACCAGGATGATCAAAAGGCAGTGCAAAGTGAAGACAGAGACCTGTAGTGGAAACTGAGATTACCCTGGCAACCAAAAATGAAAACTGAACACAAATTCTGGGGAATTTCAACACTTAAAGAAGTTTAAAGAGAAAAAAAAAAAAAAGAAAAAAGAATCAAAAGAGACCAAAGAGGAAAAAAATCTGGGGGTGGAGGAGGATTGGGGGGGGGGGCCTTTCCAGAAAAAAAAATGTGGTCAATGGCTTCAAAAACATAAGAAAAGTCCGCAGGATGAGGATGCCAATGAAGTCTGAATTTTACATTTTATGTTACTAATGATTTCAGTGATGGCACTTTCAAGAGAATGTTCATATTCAATAGCAATAAAAAAGACAAAATGCCGAGGCACCAACAAAAATGTCCAACACCTATATGAAAAAAACTGTAAGGCACTCAAGGACTCAAAGTAGATCTTGACCACAGGAAGGCTTTATGTTTTCTTGCACAGAGAACAACACCCCTATACTATCACTTCACCAGAACTTAAAATTATAAATAATAGTGCCATTTCAATAAAATTGTCAATAGGACTTTTTGTTAGGGTAACAGGACTGATAAGTTCATGTAGAGATATAAAAGCACTGAAGAGGAAATAAAGAAAAACAAAGGGACTAATCCTATCAGTAAAATATAATCTAAATCCTTAATAAATAAGAGTATGCTAATAGTCCACAAATAGGCACATATACTACAGGAAAAGGGGAAAGGTTTGGAATGAAACAAAACATATGTGAGAATTTAGTATATTATAATCATTGGGGAAAAGATGGGCTAAATTAATAAATAGGTGGAACTTCAGAACAGTTATTTAAATTAAAATTTATTTCTAAAAATTAAAATATCTATAAAACAATGGTATATGCAGATAAATTTCAAGTGGACAAGAGATTTAAACATAAAAATTAAAACAATAAAAGTAATAAGATAAAATATAAGAGAATTCTTTATTAACTGAAGAAGGAGGAAGGCTTTTCTAATTGATTAAATTCTAAAACTTAAAGAAAAAAAACATTCACTCAGAATCTTCAGATTTGCCAAAATGGAAAGTATCAACAAACAAAAACAAAAACAGTACAAAACTTTATTTCATGATTATTTAAAAGCAGTAGTTTTGGCTCCAAGATACATAAACAAAATCAAGGTATAGAGGTAACATCTGTTACAAAAAACGGAAAATACATATTTATATTTACTTATATACACATAAAAATATCTCGAGTTATACACAAAGAAATAATAATAGCTACTTGTTGGGGCTCATACTGAGAACTTAGTGGATGAGGAACAGAGATAGGAAAGAAATACTTTCTTATGTTTTGGTTTTTGAAAACAAAAACATTACTATTTTAAAAATTAAGAACTTTAACAAAAGCATTTTATAAATATTAGATAATACTTTAACAAAGGTTACTCCAAAAAATTGTTCAAGCTGAAAATATCTGTTCATATCTGAGGTTAGTGGTAAAAGTAATGATAAGAGATTGGGTTTACTCTACCATGACATGTAATAAGTGTCTCTTAATAAGGTTCAGTTGAGTTCCCAAAGTTATAAGCTAAAGTATGAATTTCAACTCTACCATTCAACCCATTTAATTTCTAAAATTAGTGTATCTAGTTCTTAGTCAGATATTTTTATAATAAATATTTCAATCTTTTCAGAAATCATATATGATAAGCACATTTTTAAAACTAAAGTGTGAATTACTTTGCTGAGTAAGCTAAATATCTAAGTATCCAATTGTTCTCCTACTACTGACTGGAATTACTTTCCATAAATTGGCTAACATAAAAGCCTTTAATAAAGGGCTCAGAATTATAGTAAAAGAACCTTCTCATTTCTCAGATTCTTCCAAGGTAGTGCACCTGCAAGGGATGAGTTTACTGAACCCTAATGTTCTACTTCTAGTGTAACCTCTTTTCTACTAACACCATACTTCTTCCTACAATAGCTTAGCTGGTACCCTCTGTAAGGCATTTTCAGGGCTAAGGTTCATCTCAAAAAATCCTCTACAGATAAAAGGTATACTTGCAGTAGCATGATGAGTAATTCCAATTATAAAAATATTAACATCAAACTGCTATAATATTCAAAACATACAGAGTTATGTAACAGAAATGTTAATAAGAATGTAATGCTCATTACATGTAAACTAAAAATTGACTAAAACCTAAGGGTACTGACTTATTCTAGATCAATTTAACTTTCATGCCTGTGTTTCTTTACTTTAATTCCTTTAATCTCTCATCATTGTCCTTACCACTAACCTCAAAGCATATAAATTATAACTCCAGAAAGTTGTTGTTTTTTTTTTTGTTTTGCTTTGTCTTTTTGATACAGGCTCTGGCTATGCTGCCCAGGCTAGCCTCACATCTTATCATAGCACAACTTCCTATGTTTCGTTTAATTGAAATTAATGCTCTTTCTTTAAATGCAATGTTTCATTTGTCTCAAGGAACAATAAGAAATACTGCATTTTAAACAACTTTCTGAATTACTACCAAATGCGAAAATAAGGACAAATTTGAAGGGACCAAATGCCTGAAAAACTATTTTTTCATTCTTTACATTTAATCATACTAAAACCTAAAATCTTTTCTTCTGCCTTTGGTTTTATCTAATAAAATAAATCCAACACTGCTTGCTTTCTTCTAGTCCTAGTAATTCATATGCAATGGTAAGACAAGAACTATAAACAAGATTCATAAACATTCTTTAATGACTATATCACAGTCATCTTTATGTAACTGAACCTCATTTTACTTAAATTCACAACGCAGAAAGACATACATCAGAATGTTTACAATGAGGTCACAGAAAATGTGATGCAGACACTTACCTACATAATGCATATTAAGAGCCAAATACTTATACTGGAAAAGAGGGTTGTTATTGAGGCTACTTCTTTGGATCTGCTGGAAAAAGGAGCTGACATCCCATCTGTAGAGGACATCCAACAGCATGATGCTGGGTACCCTCAGGGCTACATTCAACACTGCCTCCAGTTTCTCCTTTGCAGCCATGGTTTTTTGTTTTTGTTTTTTTCTTGGAGCAGAACTAAAATAAAGAAGACATATATAAAAATAAATTGGCACAAATAATTTTAAGACATGTTCTTATGAATATTAAGGACTGTCACATACTATATAAAAACTAAGCCAGGCACCATGGCACATGCCTGTAATCCCAGTTATTTGGGTGACTCCTGACTCAAAACTAAAAATAAATAAATAAATGAGACTAGGCATGTAGTTTTATAGCAAAGTACCCCTGGGTTCAATCCCCTATACCACCACAAAAATAAAAAAACAAAAAGCCCACCCCCACCTCCTTAGTCCTATCTCCATGCCTAGCTATGCATGAAATAAACTTGTATTGTGTTTTCACAGTGATATTTTGAGATATGCCCAAACTTAAAATTCTGATTAAAATGTTCAGACCTCAAAACCTATTTTTTTAAAAAGTCACTAACTTCAAATATAGGCACTTAGTAACAAAACTCCCTGTAAGGATACTCTACCTTTTTTCCAATGAATTTGGGGGGAAAAAAATCACTCCTATGCAATTATTGAATTTTTTTTTTAAAAAAGAGAGAAACTTTTGAACATTAGAAAGCTTGCCTAAGCTATTCATCTTACAGTCTATCCTTTTCCTTACTTAAAATCAAAACTGAAGTACTAAATTTAAACTCCAGCAAATTCAATATGAAGATACAGGTAAAAGAAACATTATTTGCAATAATGTTTCCTTAAATCATTAAAGGAAAATTTTAGTCCAAGATTCCCATAATCTCTTTTCAAAGATGGGAAAAGAATGCTTATCAAATTCTTCCCTTGATACACAGACATGCAGGCACATAGAAGAAGCTAGGCACTGGGTCTGCAAGGTCTCTCTGCTTAGAGGTTGATAAGTATTCAGAGAATGGAAAGAAGGAAAAAAGCAAAAGGGTGGGGAGAAAATGAAAAGCAGTTATTAGGATCTTAAAAGGACAATTCAGTATAATCCTATTTCATGTAGTAGAACTACAAATTAATCCAAGAATTATAAGAGAACAAATAAAAGTGGGTAAAGGACAATTTAAAAAGTAAAGATAATTTCTGGATTGTTGGCTCTGACAATATCCTTTTAAGAATTCTGCTAAGAAAGCTAAACACATTTCTAGCTTTGGCAGTAATTTCAGACATTACAGGATAAATGAAAACATTTATTTCTGAAGAAAATTATAGTGACAGATTGCTATGCTATGGTGAAATATTTGTCAGTATTTCCATCTTACCCTCCAATTTTCATAACTTCCTAGCTCAGATTTTGTTGAAACTCAAAAGCATCTGAACTTAGTTTTTTAAAGTTCATATATCAATCATTCCCTTAACCCAAGTGTTTTACATAGGTATATAGTACCAATAATTTGTAAGTAACATTTTTATGGATAAATACAGTAATTTTGCTTACTTTAAAATTTTTTCCTACACAAGAAAGAATAATGTGAAAATCAAAACCAAACAATTGTGTCCCAAGGAGGATATAAAACACTGAAAAATTAAATCTCTAACCAACATTCACTGTAAACTATACCATTTAGAAACCTAAACTACATTTCTGAAAGCTCAGTCTTAAAGTTGACCCTCCATGTCCACATTCTACATCCATGGATTCAACTAATTTTAACTCAAAACTACTGGGGGAAAAAATTATACCTGTATTGAATACACACAGACTCCTTCTTGTCATTATTCCCTAAATGGTACAACACAGCAACTACTTACATAGCACTCATGTTGTACTAGGTGCTAAAAGTAATCTACAGATGATTTAAAGTATACAGGAAGAGGTACATAGGTTGCATGTAATTTATATAAGAATTTTAGGCCAGGAGTACAGACACTTGGGAGGTTAAGGCAGGAGGACTGCAAATTGGAGGCCAGCCTTGGCAACCTAGTGAAAATGAAAAATTAAGAAGGGCTATATAGTTCAGCGGTAAAGTGCCCAAAGTTCAATCCCAAGTACTGCAAAAAAAAAGAAAAAAAGAAAAAGAAAAGAAAAAGGAAGACAGATTTAAGCTTCCACAGATTCTGGTATTTGATGATGGTCCTAAAGCCAATCCTCTGAAAATACTGAGGGACCACCGCATTAAAAATAAAAATTTAAAAATCCTAGGGAAAATATATTAAAATATTCTTTGTAATGTCCCTTTCAAAAGTGGATCTGGGTGATTTTTTTGTTGTTATTTATTTGTTGGTTTGCTAGGTTTTCTAGAGTATCTTTGTTTTATCATGGGAGTAGGATTAAAAAAAGAAATTGATGGTGAAAGTATAATGCACTTAAGCCATTTGGATGACTTCAGAAAATATACAGTAAACAACTATTTACTTTGGTGGTCAAACTGATAACACAATGCCCTCTTGGGAATTTATTTCAAAGTATATGAATAATAGATTTTTTTCACAATCAACCAGCCACTTGTGAAAAATCACCATGTATTGAGAAAATAACATCACTGACAGGCTTTACACTATAATGGAAATGTGTTTTTCCATATTCTAGAATCCAATGTAAACCTCTATTTTTATTTTTGCAAAAAAAGGGGAATCTGTTATGAGTTAATAACTTGCAGTACATATTTATCTCATCTGATTTGGAGTCTTCTTGTTTTTAATGTTTTATAATTTTAAAATGTACTTGCTTTCTCCATTTACAGAGCTTTGAAAGGGGTCAAGAAAAAAAAAAACTAAACAAATAATCAGTCCTGTTTTAGAAATCTGGAGTTAAGCAAGCAGGGGATGACAGCATTTCCCTAATCCTCACAGGGGATCATCTTTATGAAAGAAGGCCATTAGCAGAATGGTACATGTTCCCTCCTAATTTCTACCTAAACTCCTACCTCACAAATATAACAAAAAGAGAAAATAAAACAAAACTCTGGATCTCTAAAGCTGTCAGTACAAAAATATCCAAGAGGACAGATCCTCAAATGCCATAATGGCCCAGTCTACACAAGACTCAAATCTTTAAGGACCTTAGAGATGGGTGCAGTGACACACATCTGTACTCCCCAAAATTTAGAAGGCTGAGGCAGGAGCACTACAAGAGTAGCCTTGGCAACTTAGCAAGTCCCTCTCAAAAACAAAAAGGACTTGGGGTGCAGGATGGGAGGGAAGGGGTTGGCCTAGTGATAGAGTACCCCAGAGGTTCAATCTCACACATATACAAAAAGACCTTGTATAGCAATAAGTATGCTCATTTAATAATGAATTTATTACTAAATGTTTCATTTATTTCTGAGTGGTATTTAAGTAAGAAAATGCAAATAATTTAGTAAAAAAAAACACATTTCCAAACCTCATCATTTTGAACCTAAGTACAAGTACACATGACAGGAGACCATCACAAACACTGCACACTACAGTCTAGTACCACACACCAAACTGATATCTACACAAATCTCTGAAATAGTTATCTTGTTTCCTGAGACAAATTCATTCATTCCTGCCAAATCACTATTATTATATTAACATGAAGTAAAAATGGAATCTTGTTTCCTGAAGAGATTATACCTCTATAATGTTTGATTCAAATCTAATTTATTTAGTTTTTTACCAAATTTAGTGTCAAACAGGGCTAATGAGCATTTTCTAAAGTTGGAGGGAATTCAAAAATTCTCTTAAAACCAAAACAATACCAAATAACCCTAGAAAACAAACAGCAGAGCTTACAGCAATTTTAAAGGTTTGATACAGCCAAAACCAAATTATAAACTTTCTACACTGCTTTACCATCCCCACAAGATCTTAAAATTTTCTCCTTGAACTGTCAAAACTGGGAAAATAAAATAATACTCCAACATGATGTCTCTGCAAGTAATATAAACTAAATGTGACTTAAATATGCTTTACACAGTAAAACAGCTCAAAACAAATAACAAAAACATTTCTTTCCAGAAACCATAGGAAAGGTTCAATAAATGCTGCCCAGACAGACAAGACCTTAACAATTTCAAGAGATTACTTTCCCAGACTTGGTAACAGCAATGGTACTTACAAACACAGTAATGTCTTGTATAAGTATAATGTCCAGTTTACCATTCAGATTTGTGGGTTAGGAAACACAAGGACCCTCTTTCTATAATTTCCTGAGTATCACATTTTGGTTTCTGAATGTGAAGAAATCAAACAAACCATCCTAAACAATTTAAAAAAGGTAGATTTTTAAAGTCACAGTTGGTCTCCGCTGAAAACACATGTTAAATAAGAAACAGAAATGGAAAATATGATCTTACCAAAAAAATTAACAGTATCCCACATCTCCTAAACTCCCTTTTAAAAAGACAAAGCAGAAATAAGACCGACACAAGATTCAATGTAAGGCTACTAACAATTTAGATAATTAGATAATTGATAATATAGGCAAATTAGACTGGAAGTTTCTACACCCTTTTCCCACACCAAAAGGAAAAAAAAAAAAAAGTCATTTATCATTAATCTCCTTGCTTTGTCCCAACCTGTTAAAAAAAGAAAATTCTACCATCAACCAAACTGATCTTTTTTTAAAATATTTTTTTAGTTATAGATAGACAATACCTGTATTTTATTTTATTATTATTATTATTATTTTAATGTGGTGCCAGGTATGGAACCCATTGCCTCACACATGCTAGGCAAGCGCTCTGCCATTGAGCCACAACCCAGGCCCCCAAACTGATCTTAAGAAACAGATTTTTCTGACTGTCCATCTGTTAGGATGATAAGACCTGAAAATGTAAGAGTAAAGATAAAGCCTAAACTCAGCCCAGAACTGAGATATCAAGAAAGAGAACGCACTTCTTACATAAGCATTGGCACATGTTTTAAATATAGCTGGTCCTCCCCACTCCCACTCGTTGCTAGCTAACTTTATATATACCTGAATTCCATATAAACTACTAGCAATTCTGTGATTTCTTATCATCTCCCAGTACGTCAAAGAGTCCGCCCTGAAATACAAGGGCCATTTTTTAATTTAAGGATCAGACAGAAAATAAAAAGTGCTACCTCTGCCATCGGGCGCTCAGCTTGGGTCACGACTGCAGCACCGACAGCTCATCCTTTTGGGCATGATTCAAGATTCAACAGAACTGCACACTCCGTATTTTAAAAAATAAAAAAGACACAGTCCTCCTTTCCTTTCAGACTAGTTTCCTGTTTACTGCAGACTCTGATGCAAAGCCATCCATTAATCTTTGATGCTTTCTCATTGCGAAGGCCCCTTCCTCTCCCCGCACCTCCTCCCCCCACGCCTGCTGATCTCAGATGCGCTTGAACTATAGTAACCCCAAGCCAGCTCGCGGCAAGCAGGCAGCGCAGCAGCAGCAGCAGCAGCAGCAGCAACAACGCGGCTGCGGCCGCCCCGGGGCTAGGGGATTACGTTCAGCAAAAACTCTGCCAGGAAAGAGGCCCGGGAGCCCCCCTCCTGTCTAGCCAAGGGTGCAGGCTCTGCCGCGCCACACAACAAAAGGCCTGCGACTAAGATGCGAGCAAAGTTCATAATTTCCGTACAGACTGGGTACTCATGCCACAAGGGAGGGCTTAAATCTCGGGGTTCTTGGGTGTGCAAAGCAGAAATGGAGAGGGAGGCCCGAGGAACAGCCAGCACGAGAGGAAACCGAGGGTACAAAAAGAAAGGCATGAGCAGCAGCTCTCTTACTGTTAAAAAGGGGTGGGGGGGGGGTACTGACAGACGGGATGCAAAGCGACGGGTCCCCACTCTTGGCAGGCCTGTCTGCACCCCTAATTCTTAAGCTGCCTGGACGCGTGCAGTCTGGGGCTGGGTACACGAATGAAGGGCAAAGGCGAAGGTAGAGAGGGAGGGAAGCCTGGAGGCAAAGTGGACAAAGATGCTGAGAGGTAAAGTTGGAAACAGAATCTGCAGAAAAGGAGCTGGGAACGGGTAGTTCAGGAAAGGAGTTGGAAAAGGCCTTGAAATGGACTGCTGGAGAGGCTAACGGAGAGAACCCAGAGTGAGGGCATCTCAGGAATGTGAGGGGCATCTCCAGGCGCTGGAGAGGCGAAGAGATGCGAGGGTGGGGAGGCTGCGGCCGCGGCCTCGGAGAGGGAGGAGGGGGCCCCGCGCTGGGCTCCGGGAGGGAAGCAGAGTCGGAAGGGGCCGGTCGGGGCCCTGGGACCGCGGGAGGGGCTGAAGGATGAGAGGCATGGGGCGCGGGTTTAGAGGAGAGGTGGACCCCGCAGAGGCCAGGAAGAGGAGGAGGGAGGTGAGCCGGGAAGGAGCGAAGGGGGAGAAGAGGAAGGAGCGGGCGACCGGATGGGGGAGGGGAGGGGAGACCAGGGAAGCGGGCGGGGGCGCTGGGATGCGATGGGGCTGGGCGGCACAGTCACCTCTGGCTGCAGCCTCCCTCCCAGCGGGATGGCGCTGCTGGCTGACAGTCTCCGCAACTCCCCGGCTCTCTTGCCTGCCCTCCTGTCCTCTCCAGGCGGTGGCGGAGGGGGCCGGGACGCCGCGGCTCACAGCGGCGGCTCTTCGGCGCCGGGCCTTGGTTGCGGCTTCTTGGGAGGCGGAGGCAGCGGCGGCGGCAGCGGCCCAGCCCGTGCGGTCACCATCGTCCGTAGCGGCAGGCGCTCACCGGCTGAGCCCCTTAGCAGCCGGCGGCGGCAGCGGCAGCCATGGCCTCCTGCGCTCGCTCCTCCCGCCCCCGGCGCTCTGCGGTGGCTGGCCCGGCTCCCGCGCTCTGCGCCTGCGCGCGGCACCGCCAGCGCGGCGCGCCCCGCGCCCCGCCCCCCGCGCGCCCACGCTCACTCACAATCGCGCGCTGGGTGGTTCCCGTGCCGCCTGCGGTACCCGGGCGGGAGACACAAGCTTCTCCCGACCTACACAGCCGGCTGGGGCAGCTATGGAGACGCGTACCACGGCGACACCGGTACCGCACTGTGACACGCGCCATTCTGACACACGTGCTCTCGCACACTGCCCAAACACCAAGAGCCGCACGCGCTCACACCCACGCTCACCTGCCGGGACCACGTGGGAGAGAATGTGAAGGGCTGGTCCATTCCCGGTGCAATCTCGGTAACAAAGATGCATGCAAGAATTTTTTTTTTTTTTTTTAGACTCCCTCTCTCATAAGACTAGACTATCAACGCCCTTGGGACCATGTCCGTGATCACTCAGCAGGGCCCACTACCGAAGGGGCACTCAATAAACCTCTGTGAAATAAGAGCTTGAATGATGGAGCTGAATAAATGAGTTGCAATTGTTCACTGAGTATCTTTTGTTTGAACACTCTGATTCCTGTGTTTGGTTCAAATAATTTCACTATAGTATGAAATCATGTTTGTGGGTTTGTCTTGTCTGTTGGTACAAGTCTAAAAACTGATTGGTGTACACATACTCTCCTCAACATAGAGGAAATCCATTTGTTCTGCTCAAACAATAATGAGCATTCCTACCATAAATGTCAGTGCTATTAGGGCCTGAACCTTGCCCACAATGCTAGCCTGAAGCGTGTTGTGTTACGGAACACATCAAGGATGTCACTAGTTGCTGGGCTTTAGCAAGACTTCTAGATCTATTGCCTAGCCTCACCAGGATCTTCCACAATCCCTCCACTGTTGTTGCTATTTTTTGGATAGTCCTTGGAGAGCAGGTTTCCACTAGAAACTAGTGTGACCTGTCCTCTGCACTATAAATGGCACTTCCCCTCAATTCTGAACATCCTATGTCTTGCCAAAGTTGTATAAGCAAGCTCTACATAAATAGAAAATGTGATCCTATAGGAATCAGTCAACCAGATTCAGAGTAACTTGCCTTCTACCAGCTGGACAGCTCTTAGAAATCAAGTTTTAAATATTTTGAGAACTGTGTTCATCACTCTTTATAACCACCTTTTTATCCAGATGCCTTAGACCACTTTAAGATAATCATTAAGCCTGTCATATCACAAAGAGGCAGTTTTATGAGTCTTTATATAGCCTAGTAAGAAATTACAGAGGCTACATGACTAATGATTGGAATAGGAAACTGCCCAAGATAGCAAGGCCTTCACCTTCATTCCTTCTGTTTTAACAATTTTACTATTGCAGTTCAAGAAGACAGAAGGTCAGAAACAGATTACAAAGAAATCATATATAACACTAAATCATCATTTGATTTATTTATCATTCTTAGTTAGATTGAAGAATCTTGAAAATATTACTTTAGTATTGTCATTGGATTTGTAATTTATTTAAATGGAGGAGAGGCCTGTCTCAGTTCTCACCGCTTTAAAAACACTCTCTGTAGGTCCTTGTAAAAGCAGGAAACAGTCACCTATCATTTTACCTTTGAATTTTACAGCAGCTATCTATAAATGCTGAAGTTCAAAACAATGTGTAAAGAAAATTACTCTGGTAATTAAAGGGTTACTGCTATTATGTTGCTGCTAATCCAGTTTTGGGAAAGCACCACAGTGCAGAAGCAATTAACCAAATCAAACTGAAAAAGAAAAGACAAGGAAAGAAGAAGGGGGGCAGGGGTGTGGAGAGTGGGCCACTCAAACAGAAGAGAGCAAGCCGAGAGAGAGAAGTAGAACTACTTCCTGGAGATACCCAAACCCACCCCAGTCAGGAAAACACAGGAGCTAAACTTACTGCAAATACTTAAAACAAACTTAAGGAATTGCCCAAATGCCACAGCTTGGTCATAAAAGGAACTAGCCCAGGTTTCTAGAAGGAAAGAAGTGTTAAGACTGGGAAATGGCAGTGATTTTAAAAGGTCTGATTTTAAAAACCAAGTTTATGCATTCAGGATTCCCAAGGTTATCTTCCTTTCTCATAAATGCATGTGACATGTGATCTCATGGCACACAAGCTTAGTGTCTGACTCCATAAATGCGTCCAACATTAAGTCAAAAGTCAGACCTGGTGTGGTGGCACATGACTGTAATCCCAGCAATCGGGAAGCTGAGGCAGGATGGATCAAAAGTTCAAGACCAGCCTCAGCAAATTAGGCCTTAAACAACTTAGCAAGACCCTATCTCTCAAAAAAAAAAAAAAAACGACTGGGGATGTGGCTCAGTGAGAAAGTGCCCCTGAATTCAATCCCCAGCCAAAAAAAAAGGAAAAAGAAAAAGAAAAAAAAAAAAAAAAAAGGAAGTTTAACACAGTGTGAATTTGCCACAATTCCAGTCAGTCCAAAGAACTAGTTCCTGAAATACTTACAGAACCAACTATTACAGATAATCAATAGTCTCTCTCTCTCTCTCTCTCTCTCTCTCTCTCTCTCTCTCTCCTCTTTTTTTTTATGCAAATCTGCAGGTAATTGGTGGTCAGCTCTGTATGCACTGGCTTCTGGACCCAGAGACAAGATCTCCTAAAACAGAATCACAGGATGAAACCAAAATCCAAAAAATGTGGATAGCCTTCATTGAGAATATTGGGGCAAAAAGAATTTCCATGTATCAATTCATTCCCTGCTTTCTTCATCCCTAATATTTTCTGAGCATTTTGAGGTTTTTCTCCAATTCAGATAACTGGACATTCAAAAAGATTCATTTCAGTAATCAACTGTCTAGAACAGTCTGAAAGGACCCATTCAACCTGGCTACCCTCATGATCTGATTTTAAAAACCAAGTTTATAAAGAAAATTGTAGTTCTGTTAGACAACACAGTGTGATAAAGGAAAATTTACTCTTTCATATATATTGTATATATGAAAATATATGGATATATATATGAAAACAGCTTAACTCACATAATATAGAATCCACCTATTCTAAAGTGTATACAATTCAGTGATTTTTAATATGTTCAGAGTTGTACAACCATTACCATAATAAATTTTTAGAACATTCCATCCTAACTTCCCCCTCAGAGGGTAATGTATCCATTAACAGCACTATCTCTCCCTTCCCCTTAGGCTCTAAGCAATCACTAATCTTTCTGTCTTCATAAATTTGCCAGTTCTGGACTTTTCATCTAAGTAGAATCATATACTATGTACTCACTTGTATTCAGTTTATTTCACTTAGTGTAATATTTTTGAGATCCATCTATGTGTAGTCTTATGAATACTTAATACTTGATTTTTTTTTTTTTTTGCTTGCCAAATACAATTTTATTGTATGGATGTACCACATTGTATTTATCCATTCATCAGGTGATGAACATTTAGTTTTTTTTTTTATCTCTGGAGCTTTAACAAATAATGCTGCTATGAACATTAGTGCATAAATTTTTGAGTATCTTAAGCCTATACTTAACAGAATTACTGGGTCATATGGTGACTTTATTTTTAACTTTTTTTTTTCTTTCTTTGACACTGGGGATTGAACCCAGAGGTTTAACCACTGAACCACATCTCAGTCCTTTTAATTTTTATTCTGAGAGAGGCTCTCACTAAGTTGCTTAGAGCCTTGCTAAATTCCTAAGGCTGATCTTGAACTTGCAATCCTCCTGTCTCAGCATCCTCAGCAGCTGGGATTACAGGCGTGTGCCACTGTGCCCAGCTATGTTTAACTTTTTAAAAAACTGCCAGACTGTTTTCCAAATCAACTCCTCCATTTTACATTCCCACCAGCACGGTAAGAGAAGAGATTCATTCACTCCTAGATTCAGTTACCTCCTACCTGTTAGCTGTGGGACCGTGGGCCAACTTACAAACACCTCCATTTGTCACCTGTAAAACAAGAAGGATAGTAGTATCTACTTCACTTGGTTTTTATGAAAAATAAATGCAATGAGATGTGCTAATATTCCTCATACAAAGTAAGCCCTCCCTAAATGTATTAGTTCTCCTTCTTTTATATTTGGTTGACAACTTTTATTCTGTAATAATGCCAGAAATGAAACTGTAATACCCTATTAACAATAAGAGATACATGCACATAGTTGGTGATGAATAAATATTTTTCATGGATAATTGGAAAAGCAATAGAGCTTATAGTATTTTTTTAAAAAATTTAGTTGTAGATGGACACAATACCTTTATTTATTTATTTTTATGTAGTGCTGAGGATTGAATCCAGTACCTCACATGTGCTGAGCAAGCATGCTACCGCTGAGCTACAACCAGAGCCCCTTTTATATTATTTTAATACCCAATAATTTTATCTCTTTCCACCTAGTACAGAACTAATATCTGAGATCTTAGGAGGAGACAGTAAAGAAATAAATCAGCATTTTTTTTCCTTTTTGGAGGACGAAGGCTGAATTTTTCAGATTTTCCTGAAAATAATTTTTTATTTCCCCAACATTTACATACAGAAAAATCTATAATGACCATCCATATACACATCATCTGGATACAACTATTATTAAATTTTGCATATTTGCTCTGTGTGCGTGTGTGTGTGTGTGTGTGTGTGTGTGTGTTGCTAAGCTATTTGAGAGTAGCTGTAGGTATCAACACACTCCATCCCTAAGTATTCTAGCTTGCCTCTTCTAAAAGTAAGAGCTTTCTCCCAAATGATCAATTACCTAAGGAAATAAAGGGTAATTCCCTAAATCTTCTACTGTTCAGCCAATACTCAAGTTTTCTGAGTTGTCCTCTACATATTGCTTACAACTTTTTCTCCCACTGAGAGTCTAATGAAGTTTTACTTGTTGCCTCAGTTCAGCTGGGCCACATCCCTATTCCCCAGCTTTGCTCTTAATCAATCTGAGTACTTGTGACTTGAATCTCTGATATCAGCAGGAAAAAAAAAAAAGTATGTTTGTTGTTGTTTTCAGATTTAATCTTAGCTGGTGTATTTCTGTCCTACCCAGCCACTTTCTTACTTTCTTTGTCTTAGTTCTGATGAAGACTGAGATAAGAGTAGTTAAAAAAAATTGTGTTGTTTTTCATGCATGATGATATTCAACTAAACAGAATGATGTTGACTGTCAAAGACATGTTGGCTTTCTCCCTGCTGTTTTGATTTTTCTTTCCCTTTTCTAATGCTACCTTGAATTATGATAGTCATGTGGTCCATTGCCCATTGCCCATGGATAGATCAACCAGATTATCTTATCTCCCTTAATGATTAGTCCAAGGAAGGACTGGTGACCCATGTCAGGACAATCAGAGTGGGACTAAACACCAGAGCTTTAGATTGAACTGTTGGGAGAACAAATTCTCTCTTTTCTGTTAGACCTGAAAGAGGAGGGCAATACAGATGCCCCTCATCTTACAATATGGTTACATCCCGATAAACCCTTTTTGAGTAAAAAAATATTGTAAATCAAAAGTGCATTGAATGCACTTTACCTACCAAACATCCTCGCTTAGCTACACAGAACACTGTGGAGTGTTCACCCTCATGATCTCATGGCTGGCTGGAGCTTTGGCTCAGTGCAGCTGCTCGGGACCATACCACCTAGCACTAGCTCAAATTCAAACTTCAAAATACAGCTCCTATGTAACACATATTGCTTTCGTGCTATCATTTTTAAAAATCCATACATCAAAATCCTTGTAACATAGGGATTGTTTGTAATCTGGAGACATAAAAAGAAACCAGAACCTGGTCACAGCGTGTGAGTATTGATCTCATCTTCATCTGAAGCCAAGATGTTTACCCACCCCCCTTTAATTATATTAGCCAATACATTACTTTTTTTTTTTTTTTTTTTTTTTTTTTTTTGCTTATTTCAGTTTAGGCTATACTTTGTTGTTTGCTGCTTAAAGAGTCCCAAGCAATTCGGTTCTCTTAATTTGCTCATCACTTACCCTCGAATGTCATATACTCTGAAGATAAAATAGTAACTAATAGTAATAATAATGCTAAGTTCATAAAACATTATTGTACAGCTTAAAATGCTGTTATAAAACCCAACCATTTAACCACTATCCAAAAAGGGAAGCTTGGGGATACCTTGGAAACATCTCACCCACCATTCTCATTCACAACTATTTCACTAATCCCTAAGGCAACTCTTTTCCCGACTTTGATGCAGTTACTTCCTTTCCTTTGACCATCTAAATATGAATCCCTGAACCCCATGATTTAGTTTCACCTGTTCTTGGATGTTATAAAAACCGAATTAGGTGTCATGTGCTGTTTTGTGGTGAGCTTTTTCTGCTTAACATCATGAGATTTAATTATGTTCTTGTTTGTTGCAGTATAGATTTCCTTCATAGGAATACAACACTATTTATTTATTCTTTCTACTATTTATGAACACTAGGTTCATGAACAGTAAAGTTCCAGTTTGGAGTTATTATAATTTACATTGCTTCTGACGTTTGAGGCTTGTCTTCCTGCTGTGTGCCTATGTGTACACAGGGCTGCTTGTCTTCTGCTGATTTCCAAGGTGTTTGCACCAATGTACACTCCCAACAGCGATCTTTGGCAGTTTTTGTTGCTCTGTAACCTGTAATTGGTATTGACAATCCTTTTAGTGTTAGCCATTCTAGTGGGTTTTTAACTTGCATTTCACTAATTGCTAAAAAGGTTGAGTTTTTTTCATGTTTACCAGCCTTTTAAATATCCTCTTTTGTGAGTTGCTCAAGGCTCTTACCCAATTTTCTCTTGGATTATTTGTCTTTTGCTTCTTGAATGTTTTGTAACTCTTTGTGTGTATTCTGAATGCAAGTCTCTGGTCAGTTAAAGACACTGCAAACTCTTTACTGTAACTGCCTTTTTCATTCCCAAAATGGTATCTTTTGATGAATATAAATTCTTGGTATGAATTTAATATTTTTTATGTGTAAGCCTTGTTTTATACCTCTCTTCCCCTTGTTCCTCAATGCCATTTCTGTCAAAAGTTGAGTATGCCTCTCTATCTGGACCTGCTTTTGAGCTTTTTATTCCAGCCCACAGGTTTGTGTTTAGCCTAGGTTGATACAAAACTTTCAATGACACTAGCTTAAAAAGGGGTCTATTTTATGTGATGCTGGGTATGGAATCCAGAGCCTTGGGCATTTTAGGAAAACACTCTACCACTGAGTTACACCACCAGTCCCAGGAAGTCTTGATCTAGGTTAGAATACACTGTCCCACTTTGTTTTTTCTTCATTTTCAAGAGAATCTCGCTGTTCACATTTCTGAATCAATTTTGGAATCAGCTTGTCCAGTTTCCCAAGATCCTGTTGAGGATCCTTATTCATCTATCATTACATGAATTCCTGGATACTTGATGTTTCTTTATGCTATTGCTAATGCTGAACTTTTTTATTTTTATTTTTTGGTGGTGGGGGGAGGTGTTCCAGGGATTGAACTCAGGGACACTCTCGACCACTGAGCCACACCCCCAGCCCTATTTTGTATTTTATTTAGGGACAGGGTCTCACTGAGTTGCTTAGCACCTCGACGTTGCTGAGGCTGGTTTTGAATTCACAGTCCTCCTGCCTCAGCCTCCAGAGCTATGCCCAGATGAAATTTTTATCTTATGTGAGGCTATCAGAATATATAACAGCAACTTTCAAGAGTCCCTGGACTCCAAGAACTCCTGTCTCTTGAAGTGCAAAGGCAGACACATAAATGATTTGATTTGATGGTGATAGATGTGCAAAGTGGTATGGGTGGGTTACAGTTGAGGTGAGTATAGTTACCATGAGGATATACGCGGTGTGAGGGAAAGGGGAATAGCCCATTCTCTGGGGTCCTCGGGATGCTGGAAAGGGAGAGCATCCTCACTGTTGAAAAATATATGAAAGTGAGCTAAGTGAGTAAGGAATTAAAAAAAGATGGTCAGTAAACCAAGTTCTGCTATAGGCAAAACGTACAAAAAGAAAGAGGGATTCACCCCCCCATGCTGTAGATTAACAGAATTAAGAATGATTAGACAACATACAGAGGACCACAGCTTCTTGCCATAGCCAATGAGTTATAAAAAGCCCCCCCCCACTGAGATACCAGTAGCAGTGGGTACAGATTGTTCAGATTCTGTAAAATAACTATTTTTTAATTTTTTAAATTTTTTTTATTGATTGTTGTAAAATAACTATTATATGTTATATATTCTATAATGTAGAAACAACTGGAGCAGTTTCATGGGACAATAAGAGAATCAGTGACATCGTAGGCTCTTTTTCACCAACTTTGTTGCTTTCTGCTCTATATCCATATAGTCTTTCCAATCTACTGCTATTAAACAGAAAAAAAAAAAAAGTGTACCAAGAAAGAATCAAGTTTAGCCAAGTTTAGATCTATAGGACAGCCAAAATGTAAGACTAACTTCCAGCATTACTACTGACCTCAGTTAAATAAAAGGGGTAAATAACTATAAAGTAATAGATATTAAAGGTAAAACCCAGTACTCTTACTTTAAGACTGGTGAAACTGGCTTGCTGGATATTTAAGATCAAAACTTGGAGAGTAAAAAGTAAAGAAATAAAAGAGCCAAGAAAGAAAATGGCCAATATTTGGCTCTTGCCCTCTGAGTTAACTCAAACCCAGGGAACAAGGGAACTTCTCTGATAGGTTTGTGACTCTGGGCCATGTGACCTCCTGTTCAGAGAAGATGAATGATACTCAAAAGAACAGAAAGCCACCGGTGTACATGCTGCAAAGAGGAGGGTCATTGCAGAAGGAGACATCCCTGATGCTTCTGAGGGAAGCTACATGGTCAAGGGGACCCTTGTCCTTCCTGGCGGATGGCACCAAAGGAGCTAAGCGGCTGCTCACAAGTTCCCAAGTGTGACCCCCTGAGGGAACTATCTAAGAATATATAGGAACAAGGTCAACTTGACCAAGGCAGGTCAAGTTGACATTGAACACCTAGCAAGAACAGTTATGACCAAAGTACAGCCAGACCCAGGCATTTAAAAGACAATAGTTCTTTGAATGGAACTTAATACATACACTGTGTCAGCCCCATAGCCCTGGTACCCCCCAAATTCTGAGGCATTTTTCCTTTGTGAGGCTCATATTTACCCCTTGTTGGGTGCAGAGCAGGCTGAACTGTGTTGTCTCCAGGGCAGGCTGAACAGATGTTGGCTGCTAGATAGCCCACGCACTCAAACCCCCCTCTATCTGGTCCTTTATCACCTGTTTGTGTCAAGTCCCGCTCAAGGCTGAGCACTCAACCCCCCTTGGGCCAACAAGGCAGCTTGCAGACCCAGAGGCCCCATTAGATTTGGGCTATAAAAACTCCCTCCTGCCAGGCCCCCCTCTCTCTTGCTCTCTCTCTCTTTCTCTCTCTCTCTCTCTTGCTCTCTTTATCTTTCTTGCACGCGCTCTCTGTCTCTCTCTTGCTCTTGCTCTTGCTCTCTCCCTGTTCATCTCTTCTCTTCTTTCTCTCTCTCTCTTTCCTTTTTTCTTTTCTCTTTGTTGCACTGCTGCAACAAAGATCTTTTGGTTGCTCCTAGTGTTGTGGTCACTTTCCTTTCATTGGTGCCGAAACCCGGGAGAGGGTTAAAAACCACTTTTGGGTCCCTCTTCCTTCGGGAGTGCCACTCACCGGATGGCCTGAACCCAGGCCTGAACCCATTTTCTCGACTGCCAGAACGCCATCCACCACCGGCCTTCGATTGGTGAGTTTCCCCTTCCTGGAGTCCTAAACCCAATGGTGGTGTCAGGAGGATTTGACCGTTGATTGTCTGGCAAACCTCTTTGCCCACCTGCAGGGAGGAAAACACCCCAACACAGCCTTCAAGGTCACGGTGGCCCTCAGGGACTCCTTCCTAGGGCAGAATAGACTCCTGGGTTCAAAATTATTCCCTTCCCTTCCCAGCTGGTAGTTACCAGCATAGGCTTTGTATGTCTCCCTCAAAGGACTGTGTAACCTCCAGGAACACATAACAGAGAACTGAACATCACACCCCACCCAGACCTTCACGGTCTTGGTGGCTCTCCTAAAATCCTAGTCCTCACACCTTCAAGGCTCGGCCGCCAGAGAGATCGTTAACCTCCCCTTCCTCTCTCTTCTCCTGTCTCTCTCTCTGTCTTCTCCTGTCTCTCTCTTTCCCCTCTTTCTGGCCCTGGGAGTCTCCAGCTTCTCCAGGAGGGGTCCCGAAAAGAAAAGCCTTGGCCAAGGTCTCCCACGGCTCCGGCTCCGTCCAGGACGAGCTCTTCGACTGTCAGGATTCGGTGACGACCAATCTCTGCAGCTCGAACCTGCCACTAAGGCACTCCTGATTTTTGGCTCTAGCGGGGATGCCCCTTTTGCCAATAAATCAGTTTCCTCCTTCTCTCTTATACTACGGTTGAGTCTCCTTCCTTCTCCTCTATACCGAGTTTGCGTCCCCTTCCCTCCTCCTTATACTACGTTTGCGACATGGGTAATGTGTCCTCTCTGCTGGTCGACTCTCCCCTACAATGCTTCTTGGATAACTTCAAAACCCTCTCCTTGACACCAGACATCAAACCAAAATTGATCAAATACAGCACCCAGGCTTGGCCCACTTATCCCTTAGACAACCAAAGCAGATGGCCCTCCTTTTGGGTCCCTGGATCCCTCCATTCTAAGGGATCTCTCCAATTACTGTGAGCATTCGAAAAAATGGGTAAAAAGCTGCTACATCAAAGCTTTCTTCTTGCTTGTGCTCTCTGCACCTCTTGCAGACCTCTGCAAATTTTTCTAGCTTGCAAACCAACACCCACAACCACTGATCCCCAATCTTCTCCTCCTCCAGACTCATCCACTACTTTTGACCCTACTGATGAATTTCCACCCTATCACCCAGCTCAAATAGGTCCTCACCCTCAACCTTCTGCCCCAGCCCCTCCACTGTCTCCCCCACCTGAACAACCTGACTTCTCCTCTCCACTCACTAGATCAAAAACTAAACAACCGCCTTTCCTCAAACCATGCCTCTTTCCTGAGGTAGCAGGTCCTGAAGGAATCCCTTCACCCACTCACTCCTCTCTTCTCCTGTCAGCGCCCACACCAGGTGCCACCAGGTCCTCTTACCAGCTAACCCAAAGCTCAAACAAGCTGAGGAGAGCCCTTGGACCCCTATCAGAGATCTGGTAAAAATGGCCTTTAAAGTTGCTTTGTCAACACTGAAAACAGGTTACTAAGAATTGTCCCTTACAGGCTTTTGGGGATATTCACTCCCATCCTCCCCTCTGCTCTACCTGTTCTACTGCTCAAGTTTTCCTTGCTAGGGAAAATCCTATTCTTTTACATCACTCCTTCCTCATTCTCAGATCCACCGAGCTGCTCTCAGCCCTGCCTTCCTGTCTTCCCCTCCTTACCCAGGCCCACAGAAAAGTCTTAACTGACCTTCTCCAGAAATCTTCACCATGGCTGATTTTAGGACTTTCAGCAAAAGAATCTCTACGAAAAGTTCAATGTAGATAAACTTCCTATTTTCCTGTTGCCCTGTTTTACTTGGCCACTGGCTGAAAAAAAAAAAAATCAGCACTCCAGGCACTGGACACCCCATTACTAGTTTTTCACAAAATATGTAAAACAAGGCATCTGGCTTTGAGCTGGTGCTTCACAGAGAAGGCTACATGTCTAAGATAAGGAAGTTACCAACTGGGCTCCATGATAACAGCTGGCAGGAGGTGGGGAGGGTGAGGGGAAGAGGAGAGAAAGGGAAGAAAAAGCTCTCCCCCTCCCAAGTGTCCTTGAAGGGTTAACTTGCCCAGAACAGAGGGAAAAAAAACTGCTTTTTGTGAACTTCTGCAGACTGTGAACTTCTGAGCCCCTTCCCTTACATGTTGGGTACAAAATTCTGAAAGAACCTAAACTTGGGGTTCAGGAGATTAATTGATTACAACAGAAGCAATGCCCTCTGAATCTGGTTGCAACCAAATAAAACTGTTTCCCTATCTTCAGTGCTATCTTAGGTGCCTTGCCTTGTCCGTCCCTACAATAGTATAATTCTATATACTTAAACATTGTTCATGTTTTCATGAAATAGTCAACAGATGTGATTAATTGTGTGCTGCAAATAACAAAATATCTCTTATTAAAATGGAATAACTTGCCTAAATTCAGAAATTTACAAGGATTATTTAAAGATGTAAAAAAAGAGTTAACAGATAGGAAAGAGAAATTAGAAGGTTCTAAGTATGGATTTAATAGAAGGAAAATGTGTTTCTGGATAAGAGAGTCTATTAAGTAAATAAGAGGGTTTAAGCAAGTGATGAAGAAGGTCTGTGTACGCTGGCTATATAGGTTTAAGTAAGTACTAAAGAAGGTCTGTGTATACAACTATGGTTAAACAAAAACTGTTATTTTGCAATATTGTAATATGTTATTTCTTTAAAAGCTAAACTTGATTAATATAAAAACATCAATAGTAATTGTGGTACTATTACTCTTCTTTGTATATTAAATGTGTTCATATTTTCCAGATATATAAGTCATTAAGATAGAAGCTTTAAAAAATTATATCAAGCTAGTGTTCTCCAAAAGGTTGCATGGTTATTTTAGGCTTATAAAAATAGCATATCGGAGATTTATTTATATCATTTAATGTTCTATAACTGGACCTGTTATCAATAAGATTAATATAAAGTTCTATACACTGGGTACAATTTAAATGTAATATACTGTATCACCTAGTATTCATGTGACATCAAGCAACAACATATGTAAACTTTATAAAATAATGTAAAAAAAAGATCAGCTTCAATACTAGAACACTTTACCTAAGATTTATAAAGAGCCCTGGCTTACCTGAGATAAGGCTATGCCTCCCATCTTACTACATGTCAGAATGACTCCAAAGTAGGCCAGACTTCAGCTAAAGCCCAATACTCTTAATTTAGGGTGAAACTGACTTTGCTGGATGTTTATGATCAAGATTTAAAGTTAAATTAAAATGGCCAAGAAAACCAATATTTGGCTCTGGCCCTCTGAGTCAGTCTGAATCCAGGGAACAGGGAACTTCTCTAAAGAGCTTTTCAACTCTGGGCCACATAACCTCCTGATCAGGGAGATTAATGAGACCACTGGAGAATGGAAAGCCAATCAGTGCATTTGCTGTGAATAGGAGGGTCATTGGAGATAGGAGACATCTCTGATGCTTCCAAAGGGAAGCCACATGGTCAAGCAAGACCTGGACCCATCCTAGCGCAAATGGCACTAGCAGAACTAAGAAGCTGCTCTCAAGTCCCCCCACAGGTGACCCCTATGGGAACTCGGCTGACTCTTAACAATAGATAGAAACAAAGTCAATTTTGACCAACTTGATCTTAAACACCTACCAAAACCAGTTAAGCCAAAACACAGTCATTCCTGGGACTAATGAAGGACAAGAACAGCTAGAAAAGAGGAGACAGAAACTAGGCCAATAGGCTCCATGGGGAATGTCCAGTCAAGTATGGCCTTGGCTCCTCCCCCTCACAGGACCCCTATTAGTCCTCTCTATGTTTCTCCTAATAGGACCATGTCTATTAAATTGCCTACAGAAGTTCCTGCAAGATCAGATACACAAATTCACCAACAAGTCAGTCAATCAACTACTTCTTTAAGACTACCAGCCCTGGTGCCCAAGATGGAGATCTACGACTCATGACCAACTCCTCTGGCTCCAGAGACACTGTGCCCATCTAAAACCCTCTCTAACCCCTTTTTCCAATTTTCACAACCCCTCTTTCACTTCCTAGGAATGAGAACTACTCTCCAGCACGTCCACTCTGCTTATTCTGTCTGCTCTACAGTATCCCCACAAGGAAGCATCAAACCTAAACTCCCCCTGATACCATGTCTCCCACCTTAAAAAGGCACTTGTTCCAAATGTCCAGTCCTGGACTTCCACCACGCCCACCAAACTCAAAATTTCTCACCAACCCTCTTCTTCTTTTACTAATCATTATTCTTTCTCAAGTTTTTATCTCAAACCACAGATGCCGCTTCTACATCCAAGCGACATGGCACCAGGATGACACCACCCACTCTCAGTTTATGGGTCAAGGCGATTGCCCTTCCACTGGCTACAATCAGGCTGTCACCCTTAACATTACTGGATTCAACCAAGCCACCTCCAATACTTCCTAGAGTCCCTGCTACAGGACCAGTGGCTGATACCAAGAATCTCCTCCATCCAGGACTGGTTTGATGCCATCGAGGACTTGTGGCTTCAAGGAACTTTTATGGACTTTACCCCTACCACAGTAGTTGTCTGTAGCCACGGAGTGTTATTTCTGACTGCCCTGGTGTTCTCAGACCTGTCCCCTGAATATTCCTCCACTTCCCCTTCTAGGTCTAACGTCGTCCACCATTAAGCACGAAGTAGCCAGAGGACTTTACACGCTGTCCCCCTTGTCACTTAGAAAAACAAAAACGGAGGAATGTTGGGTGCAGAGCAGGCTGAACTGTGTTGTCTGCAGGGCAGGCTGAATAGATGTTGGCTGCTAGATAGCCCACGCACTCAAACCCCCCTCTATCTGGTCCTTTATCACCTGTTTGTGTCAAGTCCCGCTCAAGGCTGAGCACTCAACCCCCCTTGGGCCAACAAGGCAGCTTGCAGACCCAGAGGCCCCATTAGATTTGGGCTATAAAAACTCCCTCCTGCCAGGCCCCCCTCTCTCTTGCTCTCTCTCTCTCTCTCTCTCTCTCTTGCTCTCTTTATCTTTCTTGTGTGCACTCTCTGTCTCTCTCTTGCTCTTGCTCTCTCCCTGTTCATCTCTTCTCTTCTTTCTCTCTCTCTCTCTCTTTCCTTCTTTCTTTTCTCTTTGTTGCACTGCTGCAATGAAGATCTTTTGGTTGCTCCTAGTGTTGTGGTCACTTTCCTTTCACCCCTGCCTACCAAAAATTGGACTGGCCTCTGTACCTTGGTCTTCCTCAATCCTCAAATTGACATTTTACCTAACAACCAATTACAGTGTCCCAATTACAGTGAACATAAGTGAGCCCTTCCGTTTCCTCCCTTACTCCTAGGGATATCTGCTGGGATAGGCACCGGAGCAGCGGGATAGGGAGCCTCAACTCATTACTATGTAAAGTCATCAGAACAGGTTATCGAAGACATCCAACAGGTTGCCGACTTTGTACTGATTTCACAAAATCAACTGAACTCCCTGCCATCTGTCGTCCTGCAAAACCGGTTCAGGAAGAATGCAGTTTCTATGAAAACCAATCAGAAGTGGTAAGAGACAGCTCCAGGACCATCTGGAACAGCAAAGACGAGATCCAGTTGATTTTGGTCGTCCTTATTGGGGGAATCTAAAATGATGGACCTCCTGGTTATTCCCCCTTAATATTCATCTTTCTCATAATAAGCTTTCTTCTCTGTATTCTTGATTTTATACAGAAACAGTTTCAATGTAAGGTGACCTGTTTAGCTCAAACCGCCTCCCAGGAATGCGTCAAAGCCGTTCTCCTGTGCTCACAATCTGATTCCCTGAAACCACAAAAAGGGGGAACTTTGTCTAAGATGACCTGAGGCTTCTTCCATATACATCTCTCTTCAGCCTCTACCACTGGGGTCTCTTGTCTTCTCTCCCAAAACTCTGAAAGCGGAGAGTCCCTGACACTACTCCTTCTCAGCAGGATGCAGCCGGATGTGATATAGATGCCCTTATTCATTATCTCTGTTCAGAGTCTGGAAAGGAGGATATGGAAAACTACAACCCCCAGGGAGAAAAGAAAACAATGGGTTCAAGGGAAAGAAGGAAGACAACTGTGCTCTGGACTTTCACAGTTTCCTGTTCTACAACTGTTTCCCTGACTGCCCAACCGACACCGACACCGACACCGTCTGCTGTGATTAAGTCTAACTAAACCCTATCAAACTTAGACCCCTGTTGTAACCAGTTGCCATCTTTCTCCTAAAAATGGGCCCTTCTACTGCTTAATAAAGCATCACTGATCCACCAAGGTCTGTCCCTGTTCCTTTTACCTTTGCTTTCCTTCAGTGGTTTGGACGTTAATAGGGAAATGGAGAAGCACTGATAGGTATATGCAGAAACTTCATACACATTTACCATGCTCTGGGTCTTGTACTATGAGGTGGATATTTACTACCTTTAATCCACAGCAAGAATTGATATTTACTACCTTTAATCCACAGCAAGAAAATCTATGAAATAGGCAGCATTATGATTTCCATTGTAAACATGAGGGAATTGAGGCACAGAGGGGTCAAGTAACTCACCATGAGTCACAAAGGTAGTTAGGAGCATTGCACAACACCCTGCTTCCTGCCACAGTGACCACGTCAGAAGTGTTGTGAGTTCACAGAACCAAATGTCTGAGTCTAGAACTCACACCCCACTGGTCTTTCCCTGGTGATGCGTAAATACTATTTTTACTTGAAAGAACTGTTGAAGCAGAAAGGGCAGTAACACTTTGGGAATCTTCCCTGTTGGCGCTCTTTGATGCCTCTGTGTGGTTCTACAAAATAAGATTGCTCGTCTGATTCACAAACTTCAGAGTATAGTGGAGCAAAATGTCTTTTTATTTAAAAACATAAAAATTGTACATATTAAGGGGGTACCAGGTGATGTTTTAATACATTTTATATGTTTGATGTAATGTTTAAACCAAGGTAAATAGTTCTATCTCCTATTTATCATTTATGTTGAAAACTCTCAGAATCCTTTCTTCTTGCCTTTGAAATGTATGGTGCGTTATCTGTTATCTGATGCTAGCCAGGTTCAAAGCCTGGTTCTGCCTTTTTTGCTTTTATGTCTCTGACCAGTGACTCAGTCTTTCTCTATCTAATTTCTGACTGAGTGACACCTGCCTCATGGAATTTTATAAAGATTAGATGAGTTAATATACACATAAGATCCCTGGCACAGGGAAAGCAGCATTGCTGTGGTCTGAATGATTGTGACCTCCAAATTCACATGTTCAAATGGAATCTTCCATGCAATAGCATTGCAAAAGGCAGGGCCTCTGGGAGGTGATCAGTTCCCAAGGGCTCTGTTTTCATGAATGGGATTAGTGCTCTTTTAAATAGGGTTGAGGGAGTTGGCTCACTCCTCCTGCCAAGAGAGGACACATAGAAAGGTGCTCTCTACAATGAAGGGATCCTCACCAAATCTGCTAGTGCAGATTTGGACTCCCCAGCTTCCTGAATAATGAGCACCAAGGTTCTATTGTTTATAAATTACCCAGTCTAAGGTATTTTTTCAGAGCAGTCCAAACCAGCTAAGATAAGCATTCACTGTTACTCTTATTATTTTTGTTATTTTGATTCTCATACTTATACTGGCACTATCCAAAGATACTAAAGGTCCTAAGGGTCAGACAATATTTATTGAGTACATAAATAGGTGTGATATAAGTAAATTAGGACTCATAGTTCCTGCAAATACTTCCTGTGATGTGAATGCAACAAAGTATAATGTCTGTCTTCAAGACTCTCATGACTCAGATGGACCTACTTATACACCTTGTTTACAGCTACTGTGCAAGTATTTTCTCCTTTAACTAATTGTTCTTTAAAAAAATTTTTTTTTTAGTTGTAGTAGAACACAATACCTCTATCTTATTTATTTTTATGGGGTGCTGAGGATCGAACCCAGGGCCTTGCACGTGCTAGGTGAGCGCTCTACCACTGAGCCACAACCCCAGCCCCTTAAGTAATTATTCTTTATGGTATGAGCCACTGTTTATTCTTCTTTGAACCCCTCACCCCATCTCCCTTGCATTCAATAGACTATATATAGTAAGTCTCCAGTAAATTGGGTTGAATGTTCATGGAGCACATGCACAGGACCATACACTAGTGCTAGGTCCCACCTGGCCTGCTGATACCCCCTGCCCTCATGCTGACATCCCCATCCTTTCATTTAAAAAACAAACATTAGCCAGGTGTGGTGGCATGTACCTGTAATCCCAGTGGCTCAGGAGGCTGAGGTAGGAGGATCATGAGTTCAAAGCCAGCCTCAGCAACTCAGTAAGACCCTGTCTCTAAATAAAATACAAAAAAAAAAAAGAAAAGAATAAAAAGGGCTGGCTCAGTGATTGAGTGCCCATGAGTTCAATCCGTGCACCCTCCCCACAAAATAACATGGAAACATCTACAAAACATAAATTTAATGATTTAAAGTGGATGATTGAGTGGTATTTGGTACTTCCACAATATTGTGCAACCACTGCTGCTACTTCATTCCAGAACATTCTCATTATCCCCAAACAATTCCTGTGCCTGTGAAGACATTGCTCCCTATTCCTCACTCCCTTCTTAAAAGATCTTTCCTTCCATCTGACCTACTTCCAGAGTCGGCTCTCCAACTGTCATGGTTAACTTTCTAGCACCTCGTTTTCAGGTACCTTTCTCTCTGAGCACTCCTACAAAGCTCTGGATAGGTCCCCTGTCCTCACATGTCCCTCTCAGCATCAAGCTTCCAGCCCACTGGCCCTACCGAACGACATACTCCGCCCTGTCCTTCTGTCTCCCTTTACCCACCATCGGGTCTTTTCTCTTATTTAAACATGTTGCTCGTAAACACTTTTTTACGGTGCTGGGGTTCTGTGAACTTTCCTAACGCTCTTCCCTTTCATCTCCCCTGCCCCTGCCCCTGCCCCAACCACAACCTGCGATTCTTGGCCCTCAGCACCCTCCACTTCATTGTCAGGTTCATAAGTTGCCCCCCATCAGTGACGGACACACGCTGCTTTTTTTCTCAAACCTTCCACATCACACAGACTCTCTCTCCTCCATTCACTTCCAGCTGAGTGCCCAGCTTAGGAAACAGGAGTGACCCATCAAATTCCTCACCTTTCCACCATGAAACGGCCAGTCCTTGCAGTGATATTCTAGGCCTTCTTTCTTGTTCACCAAGAGAGGTTTCCTGCTCCTACCGAATATCAGATCCTCAAAGAGAAATCAATCTGAGTCTCTGCTTGTCTTGCTTTCTCAGGGATTTAGAACCTGCTATATATTTTTCATATATATGTATGTATGTATGTATATAAAATGTACACATATAAATACTACTCATAGGCTATATGATTGGTATATAGATTATTATTGTTATATATAATATATTATATATATTATTATATATATTACTACTCATAGGATGTCAGAAGGCCTCCAAGCATTTTCTATAGCCCATCATAGCAAGGAAGCAGCAGAATGGATTACCCTGGGCTAAGGGATATATAAAGGAAGCAAGGCAGATCATTTTCTAGAGGGCCCTACATATGGAATGAGGAAGCTACATATGGCCAGTTCAGGCTAACATGTGAAATCACCAGACAAGAGACTTCAGGGCCAAGGCCAGCTTGAATGGAGGACAGTGAAGGACCAGTCCCTCTTACCCTGCATGTCAAGGCACTCAGTAAGTTCCCTGGAACCTAAAGGAAAGAAAAGGAGGGATGTGGGTATTGACTGTAATATTATTTTTAACTCCTGATTGATTGGGGGGCTCTAATTATAAATTAAGATAAGATAACATTTTTAAAGTGTTTTTACAGACCTGAGTATAAGTGGAGATTTCATTTCTATCATTAAGACTCATCTTATTGATATAAACAGAGCTGTGTAAAAACTACAAAGGGCTTTGGGGAATCCAAATGTATTTATTTAAATATCAATAGTGGCTTAGCCCTGCCTGCCAGGAAGAATAAATTGTAAATTTAAAATAGAGTAAAGCCATAACCAGGTCGCAGGCCTGTAATCCCAGCGGCACTGAAGGCTGAGATGGGCGGATTGCAAGTTCAAAGCCAGCTTCAGCCTGGGCAAGGCACTAAGCAGCTCAGTGAGACCCTGTCTCTAAATAGAATATGAAATAGGGCTGGGGATGTGTATTAGTGATTGAGCACCCCTGAGTTCAATCCCCAGTTCCCCTCCAAAAAAAAAAAAAAATAGAATAAAGCCATTAAGGGAGTAAAGGATTCCAACCTCAACTTGAAACTTAGAGGCATTGCAGACCCAAATTTGGCTAGAATTAGAGAAGTGAACACAAGACTCTTTTTTAACTATGAAATCCCTGTAAAAATGACCACAAATAGGCCTCAGTATGATGCAAAAACAAAATTTCAAGTCCTGGTCAAATCATGGTTCAGTTTTTTCCTCAGTGCCTTCCTCTGAAGAAAAGAACAATTGTTTGCCATGGTATAATGGTTTACTTCATCTGTTCTTTTTAATTCCAGGAAAATCTGGAATTGAGAATAAAGGTAATGGAGTAAATAATAATGAGAAATTCATTCAAACTTACTGTACTCATAGCTGTGGTAAGTACAGAAATAATAGATCTATGTTTGCTATTTAGAATGCTTATAATTGTTGGGGGAATTTAGTATGATAGCAAACCAAGCAGAATTGCCTTATGATTTCAATTTATGAAATTGAGTAATATATTAACTTCTGACTTTAAGTTCAACGTGTTAGAAAAATCTTACTGCATTTACAGCCAGTATTGAAACACTTAAAGAAAACGGATATCCACCATATTTATGTTAAATACATTAGAGCTACTTATATTCTTTTGTTAGACAATTAAAAACAACTATACTAAATTTATGAATGTAATTTCAAATGCTTTAAGAACTTAAGTTTCTAAATATGCCCAGACATTAATCAGTGGCCTCTCCAACAGTGATTATTAAAAGTCTTTCTATTTTTTAATAGAACAACATGATATTTATTGTGAATTTAAAATTTTAAGGACTAATAGATTTTTTGACCTGAATCCCTGTAGGTGGTACAATCAAATTAGGATTAAAATAAATCAAAATATAACCATAAGTTATCTTTTGGGGGCATAGGAACTGCCGTTGGTGCACACTGATAGTGCATGCTGTAATGTTTTGCAGAAAAAGAACTGGAAGAGAGTGATTGAAGAGACTTAATTTAGATTAGCAGTACAAGGGAGACCTCTCTAAAAGTATTTGGTGAGCAGAGACTTTGGAAAAAGGGATTAGCCTGAGGAAAGAGCAAGGAGAAAGTTCCAGGCAGGATTTTGAAAAGAGCTTGGTATGACAAACAAGGGATGGAGGAACTGGAGCCAAGCAAGTCAGAGGGAGCCCACGGATGGGGCAGAAAAGGGAGCTGGGTCAGGTAATGAGATGCTTGGAAAACCTGTTAGGCCATGTGTGATACAGATGCAAACTGTTACACAAATCCTCAAGACTAATGGAAGACTCCTGGGGACTTTAGGCAGAGGCTGGTGTTGCAGAATATGGGTTGTTCAGAGCAGCCCTGCATGACTCCATGGGGCGCCTTTGGCATGGCCACTGGTGTGGTCCAACATTGCATCCTTACAAGTGACACCATCAATTAGGATTTAAAAATAATAACAATCATTCTGTGCCAGGCACAGTGATGCACTCCTGTAAACCCAGCTAATCAGGAGACGGAGGCAGGAAAGATTTCAAGTTAGAGGGCAGCCTGGGCAACTCAGGGAGACCTTTTGTAAAAATATTAAAAATAAAAAGGGGTGAGGATATAGCTCATCACTAAAGCTAATAACAAACAAAAAAGAATCACCTGGGGTGTTGTGTGAATATTTCTAGGGGGCAAGAGTGGAATCAGAGAGATCATTTAAATGGCCAACACAGTCTCCAATCAAGTGACCTAATGAAGTACTGTGGAGATGGAGAAAAGTGGACAGATTGATTATTTATTTTTCCTATTTCCAAGGCAGGCAGATTTCTGAATCTGAAGGTAGCTTGATTTAGGTGGCAATTGAGAAAAGTGCAGTGATGATGTGTTGAAGGTGATACAAACCAGTTTGCACTGCCTAGAACCAACAGGGTTGACCTTTCTCCAGCCCCTAGCTCAATGTCATCATGTGCTAGTATTAGCACCATGGAAATTGGCAAGCGCTACAAATATAGGATTCCCCCAGAGAGTTGGTGAAACATTTACCAGCACACCAGTACTTCTAGCTCTTTGAGAAATTTCAACATTAGAATATTATTTACTTAGTTATTTGTTGATGGGCTGAGAATTAAACCCAGAGCCTCACAGTATATGCTAGGCGTGCGCTCTACCAGTAAGCTACATCCCCAGCATTTTCTATTCTGAAACAGGGTCTTGCTAAGTTGCCCAGGCTGCCCTCAAACTTGTAATCCTCCTGTCTCAGCCTCCAGAGTAGCTGGGATTACAGGTGTGGGCCACTGCTCCTGGATACCTATAATACTATTTAAAGAAACACTACAGAAGACATGGTATGGTGTGGGAGAACGCTCATAAGACTGTTAAAATTAAAATGAAAAGAAAGATATGGTTGATGAGAAACACTCTTACAGAGAAAGTCTCTGTAAGAACTGGTGACAGTTTGTAAATGGCGGCAATAGGAAAAGAGGAGCAGATTGTATTCACTCCCCTGGACTAGGAATTATTTTAGAGCACACCTCTTTGATGATTCGAGAGAGAACATGTCACAATTTGGTTCCCTGTCACATGTATTTTAAATGTCCTAGCTTCAGCTGTCAAGAATCTCAAATGCCTTTTTTAAATTTCACATTATTAAAGCTCGGATTTCTGAATTCTGTCACTATTTACTGGTGGAGTTAAATGAATGGAATACTAATCCAATACTAGACTGAAACAAAAGCTCTGCAGAGATTTGTGGAAAGCCATTATTCAAAACTCAAACATGTCTTCCACTTTGGGAATCTTGAACCCAGGCATTGCAGGATATGTGGCAAGTTCACAGGAGGGATTGTCAAGGGCACCAGGAAAAGAAACGAGACACCGAGAGCATTCTCTGCATTTTTTCCCATGAAAATAAGTGTTCTCTAGAATTTAAAGCATGTGTCCCAACACTGTGTAAACACCTTTGTCACCAGCCTATATTATTGTGACAAGTACAGATGGTCTCTGACTTACAAAGATTGAATTTGATAATGGTGCAGGAGTAATACATATTCATTAGCAACCATACTCCATATTTTGAATTTTGATCTTTCCCGGGGCAAGGGATCTGTGGTAAGACACTCTTTCATGATGTTCAACACCAGCAACGAACTGCTGCTCCCAGTCAGCCACTCCATCAGAAGAGGAAACACCTGGTGCTTTATAGTGTACCATGTTGCTAAGCTGTTGTGTCCCATAGGTTAGATATACTAAAAGCTGTGTGTGTGTGTGTGTGTGTGTGTGTGTGGTGCTGGGGATTGAACATAAAGCTTTGCACACACAGGGCAAACATTCTGCCACTATGCTATACCCCCAGCCCTAAATGCATTTTGGGGGGAGTTATGGGGATTGAACTCTGGTTATTCAACCACTGAGCCACATCCCCAGCCCTATCTTGTATTTTATTTAGAGACAGGATCTCACTGAGTTGCTTAGTGCCTCTCTTTTGCTGAGGCTGGCTTTGAACTACAATCCTCCTGCCTCAGCCTCCAGGACCACTGGGATTACAGGCATGCGCCACTGCACCCAGCCCTAAATGCATTTTGACTTATGATATTTTCAAGTTATGATGGGTTGATGAGGGTATGGCCCCATTGCATATTGTATAGCACCTGTATTTCCCTAGGACCTGGAGACATGGAAATGAATAAGACTGCTTTGCACATAGCAAGTGAGAGAGAGAGAGAGAGAGAAAGAGAGACAGTCATGAACAGATTAGAGTACATGTGACCAAAGCAGAAATTCAGTATTTAGAAAACAATGTGGAAGCTCAAGGTTGGTATAGCATATGACTCAGTCTTGGGTAAGCAGAGGCAACTTCCTGGGGAAAGCTATGCTTCAGCTGTGTCTTAAAGAGGTAAACCAGATAAAGTATGTGTTTGGAGTAGGAGGAACTCTAAGCAGAGAGAATAGCATTTAAAAATACCCCAAAATGAAACAGCAGTAATTTGGCTTTAGACTCTAGCCTGAGAAGTAGCCATGGATAAAGACAGGAGAGTGGTGTTCTCCAGGTTTTCAGTGGTGTACCAAGAAAGTAGGCAACAGGAGGGTATATCACCCAAGGAACAGGCTGAAAAGGAGTGCACTCTCTGTGAAATATTTTAAAATAATAAAAATGCCTAGATATTCTAAAGAATGATAAAAATACAGTAAGGAAATGATGCAGTCAATCTCCTGGGTCATGCTCATCAGATGTCTGCTACAGTGACGTTTACAGGAGGAAATCTTTCCTTGCATCCTCACCCCCCATACCAAAGAGGTGGAGGGGGACTCCACTGAACATCCTCAGCACCTAGCACTTCTATGATCTGAGCAGTTTGTAATCATCTGCCCTGTGGAAAGCAAAAGAAGGAAGGAGAAAGAACAGGTTTTTAGAAGATATGTAGAATCTGGGGCAAGTTGAGTTTTTACTGGTTTGTGGGAGATTAAGAAGAGATACACGGCAAATAGGCATTGGCTTTGGATTGGAGCTGGAGATTCAGGAGTCATTCTCGCAGAAGAGGTGGTTAAATGCTCTGAAGTAGGAGAAATCCTGAGAGACACAGTGAGCCAAAGATGGAATGATGGAAAGTTGAATATTGCGTGGACAGATGACAGAAAAAATGTCCAAAAGAAAGACAATGAAGGAAAACTAAGAGGCCTAAGAATCTGAATCAAACATAGCTGGGGCAAGATTCCCCTGGACAAGGAGATATAATACAGAAGAGTTAAATGCCCTAAGTGTCCATGAGCAAGAGGTCAAACCTGTGGCACGTGTGTTGAGATTTAGCTGGGGAGCGTAGAGCGACCACAGCAGAAATCCTGGAAAAAAAAAAAAATGGGAATGATAGAATCTCAGTGGAAGGCTTAGATGGATCTATGGGCTTGTACCCCAGTCCATATTTGAGCCCTGGAGTTGACAAATTTCCAGAGTTTACTGACAGCCCTGTGTGGTGGCGAGTAAGTGGGCGTGATCCATTGAATAGCCCAATCAGTGTTTCTGTCTTTTCAAAGATGTCACAGGCCCAGACTCACCAAACCAGTAACACAGGATCTGGGTGGACAGATGATCAAAGACCAGATGGAATGAGGCCCATCTCAAAAGATGCCATTGTCCAAAGACCTGAGGCCCAGATGTGTCCCACATGTGCTCAGCATGACCTATGCCTCCATTCATCCTTGAAATATTATCTCAAGTAGAAAACTCTCATTGCCTCTGTTTTTACCACTGGGTTAAAAAAAATAAATTTAATTCAGATATAAGAAAGTACTATTTCTTGCACACTTCAGTATGAAATGGAATCTATGTTTGTTGTAGAAAAAAAATAACATAAACCTTATAAATCCTAGACTCATTGCGTCTTTCTTCATGTGACCTTGCATTCAAAGAAGCATAATCCAAACAGCTGAAAATAATGAAAAATGAAATTCTAAGCTTCAAGTTACACTGCTCGAAAAATGGTTTTAAAAGTGTATAACCCCCAGGAACACCCTTCCTAAGCCCTTTTCTCTCTTTCACATTTACCCCACACCCCTCGTTGATTTGGAGACTCTCATTCAAAACTCTCCCTCTCCAAACCTTTTCATTTAGAGCTCCTGCTGGTATTTTACTTTCTAAATTCCTTAATCTTTTTCTAGTTCCTTGACACAGATTCCTTTCCTCCTCTTATGCTCTCTCTTGGTATTCTTTCTTTCTTCCTCCTTCCCAAGATGGGGAGGGATCATGAATTTAATTAGGCAATGTTTATGAGTTGGGGAGGGAGCAGGATCATTTTGAAACCACATCTCTTGAGAAAATATGGATAAGCAAAAAAGGAGAAAGTAAGTATAAATGGAATGAAATTCCATCTCTACATTCCTTTGTGTTTCCTTTCCGGCAACTGAACTATATTGTGAATGTCTTTCTCTCAAGTCTTAGGCAGACGTCCTCCTTTGGAAAAGCGCTGTGACTTTTCGTGATGTGACTGTGTCGTAATATATGAACTTCGTCTCCTCCTGTCAGACATGGAGGCTGTTTTCCCTGTTGTACAATTATTAACCCTACTGTTGGCAACACTCTGATAGAGACTCCTTTGTTCACTTGTGTGATTATTTTCATAGGAATTCTGGCTAGGCATGGAAATCCTGATCAAAGTATGCAGGTTTTAATAATTTCTCAGGGCTGCTGGGACAAAATACCACAAACCGAGTGGCTCAACAGCAGAAATGTACAGTCTCACAGGTCTGGCACTGGGCGTTGGGGATCAGGGCTCTGAAGAAGGAAGGTGTGGTTCCATGCCCCTCCCCAGCTCCTGGTGGTTGGCCAGCCATCAAGGTGTTCCTTGGCCTCTACTGCATCGTCCCAATCTTTGCCTTCATCTTTACGATGTGTCCTGTGTACAAATTGCCCCTTTATATAAGGACGCCAGTGATACTGGATTAACAGCCCACCATACTGCAGTATTTCTTATCTTAACCTAGTTAATTACATCTACTGTGACCCTGTATCCAAACCAGATCACATTCTGAGGATCTCCCAGCTCAACGTGTGAATTTTGGGGAGACACAATTGAGCTGATAATACATATCTTTAAGACTTTTAATATGTGTTCCCAAATGTTCAGAATATATCTTTAAGTGAAGTAGCATTGACAGGACTTGCTGTGACTGATTTTAAGTGGGAAGGAATTGGAGAAAAGGAACAGCAGGGGGTGATTTAAAAAATGCTGGCCCAGGGAAGCTAAGTAGAATATGGGAGAAGCTGCTAGGAGGAGGAGGAGGGTAGGAGATGAATTAAGATTTAGACCTGCCAGGGCTGTAGCTCAATGGTAGAGCACTTGCCTAGCACATGTGAGTCACTGAGTCCGATCCTCAGCACCACATAAAAATAGATAAATAAATAAAGGTATTGTGTCCATCTACAACTAAAAAATTATTTAAAAAAAAAAACAACATTTAGACATGTTGGGCTGGAGCTGGAGCTCGGTGGCTTGCCTAGCATGTATGAGGCACTGGGTTTAATCCTTAGCACTGAATAAAAATAAACAAATAAAATAAAGGCATTCTGTCCATCTACAACTACAAAAAAAAAATTAAAGGAGAAAAATTTAGACATGTCGAGTCTGAGGCACTGTGGAACATGCAAATGGAAATATGTAATCAGTGGCTATTTATGTGGGTCTGGAGTTTAGGAAAGACACAAATTGGTGAGTCATCCCCATTAAGTGGAAGTTGGAAGTCATGAGGAGGGATGACATCACCCATCAAGATCACCTGATGACAGGAGATGTGAAGAGGGCCAAGGATGGAATCCCAGGACCTCCAATGCTTGCAACCTAGTTGGAGCGCGAAAAGCAAGCAAATGTAACATATTTAATACCGGGATTGAGGAAGATAGCCCTGGAAGCATACTATGGATTAGCTGGAATTGGAAAGGAAGGGGATACATGTTCTACAACCCAGCTGAGGAATGAGAAGGTTATCAGTGCTCCAAGCACCCTATGTGTCATTTCCTGACCTCATGCACCTCCCTCCCTCCCTATGGAAATTGTTACTCTGAATTTCTTATTAACCATACTCTTGCTTATCTTTATAATTTAATCACATGTACATGCCTATCTAAATAATAGACTGTTCAATTTTATCTATTTTTGAATGTTAAGTAAATGGCACCATACTTTATGAGTTCTACAATTTTTTTTTGCTCAAAGTAAGATGTTTAAAAGGGTTTGTTCGTTTTAATATATGTGTCTATAGATCTTTCATTTTTAGTGCTGAGTAGTATTCTATCATAGGCACATATACCAATGTATTTGTCCACTATATTACTCTTGGACATTTTGAGGGCATTTTCAGTGTTTTTGCTCTTATGAATGATGTTCCTATGAACTTATTCAGACATTTCTTCCAGTTCATCTGTTCAGGACTATCTTTCTAGAACATATACAACAGAGCAGAATCACTGGATTTCCTACTTTCAGTCTTGTTTTATGTGAAAGAAAAATAAGCTCATATGAAAATGAGTTCCTACCTCACACCAAATTCAAACTTCAATTTCATATGGGTCAAACACTAAAGTGCGAATGATAAACCTTAGGAATTTTAGGAGCAAATACGGACTATCTTTAAGACCTTAAGTTAGGGAAAGATTTTTTTTTTATTAGTGTGTGCATGCACACACACATGCACACATACCCTAAAGAAAAAGTGATAAATTAAACATTGTTAGACTTCAGAACTTCTATTCGAAAGATATGATAGAAAGAGTGAAAATAAAACTGTAACTGGGAGAAGATAGTCACAGCATATATAATACACAAAATTTTCCACACTTGTGGTCAATAAGTAACTCCTATACACCAGGAAGGATAAAGATAAACGTCTCAGCAGAAAATGGGCAAGAGGATACCTCACAGAAGAGGAAATTCAAGTCCCTAGAAAACACAGGAAGAAAGATTTAATCTCCTCAGTAATCAGGCAAGAGCAAATTAAAAACTACCAGGAGAGGCTGTTTCAAACTCACCGGCCAGGCAGAACAGAAAGATAAGACCACGGTTTCCACAAGAACACAGAGCCTCGTAAACTCATATTCCTGGTGGGGGTGTAACTTGGGATGATTTTGGAAAGCATTTTCACATCATCCAGTGCTATGTGAAGCTCCAAATTTAATTTCCATCATGATGATATGAAGTGGTGGGACTTGAAGAGGTGACTAGGTCATGAGGACCTCTGCCCTTGTGAACCAGGTAAGGTTGCTATCACCGAGGTACATGGGTCATCTTGAGAATGGGCTCCTGACAAAAGAACAGATTTGTTCCCCTTCCTCCTGTCTCACCGTGCTTGTTTGCCTCTGCCATGTTATGATGAAGCTCAAAGGTCTTTGCCAGGTCCCCCCGCCCTGCCACCATGCTCTTGGACTTCCCAGCCTCCAGAACTGTGAGACATGTCTGTGGCATTTTGTTGTAGCAGCAGGTAATATACTATGACATCCAGTGAAGCCAAATAAACACACACAGTACTTCTACTTCTGAGGGAAATTAAAGTGAAAGTTATTTGTTCATGTAATGCCCAAGATACCTACAAGAAACTTCCTAACAGTTCTTAGTAGGAAAAGGCCCATGATAGTTCTAAATCAACAAATACACGAAAAAATGCTCACCATCTCTAGCAGTCAGAGAAATGCATATTAAAACCACTCAAAGATACCATCTCACTCCAGTAAGATTGGCAGCCATTATGAAGTCAAACAACAACAAGTGCTGGCGAGGATGTGGGGAAAAGGGTACACTTGTACATTGCTGGTGGGACTGCAAATTGGTTCAGCCAATTTGGAAAGCAGTATGGAGATTCCTTGGAAAGCTGGGAATGGAACCACCATTTGACCCAGCTATTCCCCTTCTCGGACTATACCCAAAAGACCTAAAAAGAGCATACAACAGGGACACAGCTACATCAATGTTCTTAGCAGCACAATTCACAATAGCTAAACTGTGGAACCAACCCAGATGCCCTTCAATAGATGAATGGATAAAAAAAATATGGCATTTATACACAATGGAATATTACTCAGCACTAAAAAAACAACATAATCATGGCATTTGCAGGGAAATGGATGGCATTAGAGCAGATTATGCTAAGTGAAGCTAGCCAATCCCTAAAAAACAAATGCAGAATGTCTTCTTTGATATAAGGGGGGCGACTCAAAACAGAGCAGGGAGGAAGAGCATGAGAAGAAGATTACCATTAAATAGGGATGAGAGGTGTGTGGGAATGGAAGAGAGAAGGGGTATTGCATGGAAGATGGTAGGAGACCCTCATTATTATGCAAAATTACATATAAGATGTTGTGAGGGGGAAGAAAAAAGAGAGAAAGAAAAACGTGTCACAGTAGATTGGGTAGAAAGAGAGGAGGGGAGGGGAGGGGGGATAGGAAGGGCAGCACAATACAATAGACACTAGTATGGCCCTATGTATAAAAGTGGCTGTATAACCAATGTGATCCTGCAATCTGTACACATGGAAAAATAAGATTAAGACTACGTACCCCATTTGAATCTTTGAATCAAATTACGATATGTCAAGATCATTGTAATGTTTTCAGCAATAAAAAAATTTAAAAAAAGAATTGACACAATTGAAATTTCTATTGACATTTAAAAAGAATATAATTTTACTCAGGAAGGAAAATGAATACACTACAAGTACCCACAACAAATGAATAAATTCTAAAACATGGAGTGAAAACCACGTATGATATGATTTGATTGATATAATTTTAAAAAGAGACAAAACTGAATAAAAATGTTTAGAGCTGTCTACCTGCATCTGTGGTGAGCTCCAAAGAGAACAAGGATAGCCTTCACCCCAAATTCGAGGTAATGGCTACCTGTTGGTAGAAATGAGCTCATAATTAAGGGCCTGACCTGGAATGAGGAGAGACCACTGTCTCCTTAAGAGAAAATGCTTCAGTCGATATCTGAAGCATAAGAAGGAGATCATGAGGGCCGTGCTTCTCAAACCTCAGTGTGGATCGCCCTGCAGCTCTCTGGGGGATTTTCAGTCATTGTAAAGTGTTTGATTACTAAAATCAAACTTTCTGCAAATGTACACAAAGGACCTTGGATCTTCTGCTTTCCTGAAGGAAAAACAACAATAGTTTTACAAGCTCAGCCTCATCTAAAGAGAATTTGGAAGATTTCTTTGTTGTAAGCTAAACTTGAGAACAAATGATCATAAACATGAAAACTAGTGACCATTCACAAAACCCCAGAAATATACAATTTCGCTTGAGGTTTAAAAAAGATTTTGAATAGAAATACAAGCATTTGGAAAAAGTTAAGCTGACGTCTGCTAGTATAAGAGAGATTTGGCCTTTAGAAAATGTGCCAGACATTCCAATACAAGTAGTTGAACTAAAACAGTCTTAAAATATATATATATATATATATATATATATATATATATATATATATATATATATATATGGATGGCTGGGGTTGTAGCTCAGTGGTAGAGCACTTGCCTACACATGTTGAGGCCCTAGGTTTGATTCTCAGCACCACATATAAATAAATAAAATAAAGGTCCATTGACAACTAAAAAAATCATTAAAAGAAAAAAAATATGGGCCAAATTATATTATTAGATTAATAGCAAATCCCATTATTATGTACAACTATAATGCACCAATAAAAAATGTGAAGAAAAACTCAAGGTGGTAATAAAAGATGGTTTGAATGAAAGCAAACTTTCATAAAAGCACAAATCTGCTTTCATGAGGAAGCTAAAGGATAAAAAGAGTGAGTAAAATGAATAAACCCAAAAATCTTGCAGGAAAGGAGAAATTAGGCTGCTGTTCTTGGCTAAGAGAACACAAAGAGAATCTGGGAGTTGGATGTGATTAATACAGCAGACAAGAGCAATTGTGTCTATGGTTAATAAAATGGTGTTTTTCTTATGGAGGCAAAATTAAAATAACACCAACTTGTCATTTTAATCATTTTTAAAACATACACGTCCGTGGCTTTTAGTGCATTCTCAAGGTTGTAGAACAATTGTATCACCATTATCTGATTTCCGATTATTTTTGCCATCCCAGAAGACACTCCAAACCCATTAAGCAGCCATTCCCCACTCCTACCTCCCCCCAGCACCTAACAACTAGCTTTGTTTTGTCTCCATGGACTTGTCTATTCTAGGCATTTCCTAGATTGGAATCATACATCATGTGGCTTTTCCTGCGGCTTCTTTCACTTAGCATAATGTTTTCAAAGTTCAGCTGCATTAAAGCTCGTTTCAGCACTTCTTTCCTTTTTATGGTCAAATAATGTCACATCGTACAGTTCTACCACGTTTTGTTCACTCCCATTCGTCCACTCAGATATTTGGCTTGCTTCCACTTTTTGCCTATCATAAATAAGACTAGTATGAAACATTCATTGGGAACTTTTGTTGGAACAGATGTTTTTAATACTCTTAGGTACATTCCTGGGAGTGTAATTGCTGAATCCCGTGGTAACTCTTTCACATTTTGAGGAAACTGTTTTCCACAGTGACTGTGCTATTTTATATTCCTACCAGTGGACTATGAAGGTTCAATTTTTCCACATCCTTCCCCAAACTCGTTATTTTCCACTTCGAGTAAATTTCTGTTTGAGGTCGTGTCTCACTATGGTTTTCCTAATAACTATCGATGTTGATCATCTTTTTCATGTGCTTATTGGTCATTTGTATATCTTCTTTGTAGAAGTGTCCTTTCATCTCCTTTGCCCATTTTTTATTTGGATTGTCATTATGTCGTTGGTATGTAAGAGTTATTTGTGTATTTTGGATTCTTGACCATTAGTAAATCTATGATTTGTAAATATTTTCTTCCATTTTTTGGTTGTCTTTTCACTTTTTTGATTGTGTTCTTCAATGAACAAATGGTCTTACTGTGATGAAATTCAACATAGAAAGTTTTCTTTTGTTACTTAAGTTCTCTGGCTCATATTTAAGAAACCATTGCCTAATCTGAGGTCATGAAGGTTTACATCTTTGTTATTAAAATGTATTAAAGAAATTGGATCAATGTGGCTAAGGCAAATGTGTCTGTAATATATTCTCAAAGGAAAAAGCAATCAGGTGTACGCTAAATTATAACAAATGAATTTATGAATAACATTAAAGTTCTCCAAAATGTATCGGCTTCATTGCAATCAGAAAAATCCAATTTGTGAGATCTCAGAGCTTCAAAAGAAACTTAAAATCAGTTGGGTGCAATGGCACATGCCTGTATTCCTAGCAGCACTGAAGTCTGAAGCAGGAGGATCGTGAGTTCAGAGACAGCCTCAGCAAAAGTGAGGCACTAAGCAATTCAGTGAGACCCTGTCTCTAAAGAAAAATACAAAATAGGGCTGGAGATGTGGGTCAGTGGTTGAGTGCCCCTGTGTTCAATCCCTGATACACCCCAGCCCCCCCAAAAAAAACTTCAAATTGTTAGTAAGCTTCATCAGTAAAATAAAATCATTACACAATACTCAATTTACAATGGAAAGTTAATAAAGAATCTCTCCAAAGTAGATGAAGAGATCATTCATACATATGAAGAGCTAGACATCTTCAGAATGCAAGCCAAAATTCTAAACAAAACAAAAGAAACTTTGGGTCTTATCCATTGGCATGAGAGGGGAAAAAAAGTTGATATTTGGTTGAGAGCTTTACTGGCTGAGAAAATCTTTGCTTACTTAAAGAAATAAAGTTCACAATTCAGAGAAACGATGATTTAGGGAGAAAAAATTCAACTTTTCAAAAGATATATTCATGTTCTTGATATTCCAAAAGAGGCAGTTAGCAAAGGCTGGAAAGGCACCAGAATTTCTAGGAACCCAGAGGAGCATGAGATTGGGACGGCCCAGGGATTTTTGGATCTATGCCTGGTAATAAAGCAGATTCCTCCATCAGGCCATGTCCTTCCTGACACAGCAGTTCCTCCAGGACAGCAAGACAGAGCTTCTCTTGGGCTCCCTGGGCTGGCAAATGATCAGGACCTTCTTTTGATGACAAGACACACATCTTCAGACTGGAGGTCAACAGGAATGATGTGTTGGGTGATCTTGGTCATTGAGTTAGGAAAGATTCAATCCTGCTGTCTGGACAGGAGGCAGTTCTTCTGTTTTATCCTCCTGCTAGAGTCAGATGCCACAGATTGGTCTTCAGGGCCAAGTTCCTGAGAAGCGGGCCTCTTGTCATGCTCTGGGACCCCCCAAGAATGCTTTCACAGAGGCATGTCCACGGCCCCATATCTCTCTTCCCTAGTGCCGGATCTTGCCTTTTGTTCACACTACTCAAAACAGAAGTGATGCACTTTCCCAGTTGATCCAGCCTTCCAAGGAGCTTGTTTCTGAAGGTCAAAATAAGAAAACGCATTTTTGTTATCTTCCAAAGCAATTCTGATATTTTCCTTTTAGTTTCATTGCTATTAAGTGACCATTCCATGCCTCAAATGAAAGCTAGAGGGAATTAAAGTTCTTAAGATATTTAAATTGTAGATTATCTAAATGTGGATTTTTAAGGTAAATCTTTTCCATTTTATTCCATTTGTAGGTAAGATAATTGCAGTGTTTTTATTGTGGTCAATGACAACAAAACAGCTTGAAAAAAATCCACTGATATGATCCAGAAATAAGGAAAGGATTTGGCTTTCTAAAATAATTTTGAATATTTTCTTTTCATTTTATTGCTAGCCAGCTAAGTGATTATATAAGCACTCAAATAGAAGTGATAGAATTGTAATTATAAACCTCAGGATAGTGTTTTACAAACATACATTTTATAAGGGGGAGTTTTATTAGTATATTGATTCCATTTTTACCTAAAGTATATTATTTTTGATGCTGCTATTTAACAAATCTCTTATATTGATCCAGAAAAATAGCAACAATTTTGTCTCCTAAAGTGTTTTTCGATTTCTCATCTTTAGTCTTTCCACATTATTTATTTGATCACATGATTGCTCAAGTGGAAGTTCAATAGAACTAGCACTGATAGGATAGTGTTTGTAAACTTATTTGAAAGTGAATTTCATTTTCTTTGATCTCTGGATAGCAGGAAGATAGGAGTCCAGTTGTTGGTATTTAACAAGGTGAACTGACATAACATGAACTGTGGTTGTAGTAGGGTATCATGTGAGCAGATATAATATGGAGCAATTTGAAACTCAAAGTCCATTTCTGTATACTAGGAGTGAAAGTAATTGAGTTAAACACTAATGTATTAGCCAGACATGGTGACGCATTCCTGTAATCCCAGGGCTTCAGAGGCTGAGGCAGGAGGATTGCAAGTTGAAAGCCTGCCTCCGCAACTTAGTGAGGCCCTGAGTAATTTAGCAAGACCCTGTCTCAAAATGAAAACAAAACAAAACCATAAAAAGAGCTGTAGAGGCCTGGCACGGTGGCACACAAATCCTAGCAGGAGGCTGGGGTAGTTCAAAGCCAGCCTCAGCAAAAGTGAGATGCTAGGCAACTCAGTGAAACCCTGTCTCTAAATAAAACATAAAATAAGTCTGGGGGTGTGGCTCAGTGGTAAAGCACTGCTGCGTTCAATCCTAAGAATGAATTCATGTAAACAAATTCTAATTTTTTAAAAAAAGTTACCTTAAAATAATTTTCTCTTCTGAATGGCTTATAAAAGACATTGGTTTCTCCTATTAAACATGCTATAGATCCTCTGGAATCTGGACTTTCTTTTAGATAGCACAATCTTATGCCTATTAAAGGCAAAATACACCTTTCAAATAGAAGGATGAAGGAACCTGTCTGTAATCTATGTTACGTCTTCTGTGGGGTAAAGAGGCACACTGACAGATACAACGGGGGTATCACTGTAGAAGGCAACTGGGGAAAGTTCACAAATTTGCTCACACTGAGGTCTCATCTCACATACACAGATGGTCCTTGATTGATGATGAGGTTGCATATCAATATATCCATTGGAAGAAATGCATTTAATATACTGCAGACCACCAGAGCTTAGCAACCAGCACAGGGCAATATGCCAACTGTCTGCTCCTGGGATCCTATGGCTCACCAGGAGCTGTCTTGCTATTGCTTTCCTGAATCCTGAGAGAATACTGTGTCACACATCACTGGTCTGAGAAAAGATCAAAATTCAAATTTGATGTATGGTTTCTACTGAAGGCAGATTACCTTAGCATCATTATAAGGCTGAAGAATTATTTCAAAGAATCATTAAGTTGAGGATTGTCTGTACAGGCTCTCCTTCTGGGAAACGGTTCTGGAAATTAGTACAGTTTGTGTCATGTAGGTGATCAAAAAAAATGTTGAGTGAATTAAAATTAAGTATAAACCCATAGACACTAATTAAACTCATTGTTAAAGGCTGTTTTAAGGACTCAGCAGTGCAAACAACTACATGTTCCTCTGCAAATAAAGTATGAATTCAATAATGATTTTCTGAAAGTGGATGCTTAAAAACTATCCTTTGGAGCGGCTTAATTTTTTTTTTTGAAATTCTTGTGGCCATGTTATATATTATTTCAAAATATGCAAAAAATATGCATTGTCTCCAAAATGACACAATTTGGAGAAATGGAAGACATTTTAAAAATCATAATGAAGGAATGCAGTAGAAGAATGCAGCACAAGAAGAAAGTGCTACAGCACAAACCCTAGAGCTATGGTGTCCAGCACAGCAGCCATCAGCCACTGTGGTTTCTGAGCATTTGAAAGATGACCCCGAGTGCACTGAGATGTGCTTTGAGTGAGAAGTGCCCAATGGGCTTGTTATGGCTTAGTGTAAAGAAAAGCATTTGGAATCTTTCTCTATTCATGAGAATGCTGGTCTAATTTGTAGAGCACGTGTCATGTTTTGAGCATCCGCACCCTGACAGCTGTCTCAGAGGTAAGAACCTAACACAAACATTACAGGAGGACATTAACCAGAGCTAAGAGTCAAAATGATTGACAAGAACATTAGCCTTTTGTTTTGCAGGAGAAGTAGGAAGTAGGAAGTAGGAAGAAAGAGAAAGTATCCCGGTACAATGAATTGAAGACTGCATCTTGAGTATCTCCAGATTTTATGACTTTTCCATGACTGTGAGGTTATGCTGGATCAGTATAATGTCATATGATCATTGGAAATTATTTCCTTTAAAAAAAAAGATTTTTAAAAAATTGAACTTTTTTTTTTTTTGTACTAGGGATTGAACTCAGGGGCACTCGATCACTGAGCCACACCCCCAGCCCTATTTTGTATTTTATTTAGAGATAGGGTCTCACTGGGTTGCTTAGCCCCTCATTAAACTGCTGAGGCGGGATTTGAACTTGCATTCTTCCCACCCCAGCCTCCCACTGGGATTACAGGTGTACACCACAAAAACCAGATGGATTGTTACATTTGATCAAACTTAATTCCTTCCCTTGGAGAGCATTAGTTTTTCAAAAAATAATAATCTATGGTATTTTATTCAATTTGGAGTAGGCCCATGGGGCTCTTCTGTAAACCACTAATGTAAAATAGAACCTTTTAAAAGACAACCTTTTCCAAGCACTTACCACATGCCAGGCAATGACTTTGGGTGACAAATACCATGAATATCAATTTTACTGATGTGACAACTGAAGCCGAAAGAGGTTCGATAATAATTGTCCAAAGTACACCTACAAAGTAGAGGAGCTGTGACCTCCTACCCACTAATGATTCTTACTTAATTCCTTCTCCATTCTTTAGCCTTTGAAAGATAATTTCCAATACATACCTATGTCCTGACTTTATTCTTTATCTATCATGCGAAAACTAAACAGGACCCATTGGCCAAACTACATCAATTGGAGAGCCCTTTTGTACCCCCAACCCAACATGTTCAATCCAGTCAATAATTGGAAAACAGAATCAATGGTTAAGTTTTTGATATCTGAAAAAGACTCTGATGATTCAGAATGCTTATATAGCCTGCACACCACCAAAAATAATTCCCACAGAGTGGTTGTGAGGGTTCTCTTCTCATTCTCCCCATCACACTCTCTGTATACATATCATCAGGGCAAAAGAGCAATGGCAGATACAGGAAACTGCAGATGAAGTGTGGTGGGATGGGCAAAGTAGGGAAGGAATTGGCTGTTAAAACAGATCATCTGGTCAACTGTTAGCCTCAGGTAAGAAAAAACACCGAGAGTATAATGAAGGGATGTTCTCAAGCATTGTCTAGTCCTAGGAATTTTAGAAACAAAGATTGAGAGAGCATTTTGATGAACGATTTCAGTTTTAGGTTCACAGCAAAATTGAAAAGAAGGCACAGATATCCCATATGATGCCATCCCCCTTCACTCTGTGAATAGCCCACCCCCCCACCATTACCCACATTCTCTACCAGCATGGCACAATTGATGAACCCATGTGGCCCGTCATTATTGTCTAAACAACCTGGACAATAGTTTACATAGGGTTCACTCTGGATGTTGTACATTCTTTGGGTTTGGATAAATGTATAATGATATATATATATATATATATATATATATATATATATATATATATATATTCACCATTACACCACATGGAGTATTTTCACTGGCCAAAAAAGAAATCCTCTATTTATTCTCCTCTTCCCACTAACCTAGCATCCACTGATTTTTTTTTTTAACTATCTCATTAGTTTTGCCGTTTCCAGAATATTACATATTGGGATCATATAGTAGGTAGTCCTTTTGGATTGACTTTTTTCATTTAGTAATATGCATTTAAGGGGCTGGAGTTGTGTGGCTCAGTGGTAGAGTGCTTGCCTAGTATGTTCGAGGCCCTGGGTTCCATCCTCAGTACCACATAAAAATAAAATAAAGGTATTGTGTCCAACTACAACTAAAAAGCAAAATATAAAAAAGTAATATGCATTTAAGTTTTTTCATGTCTCTTCAGAGTTAATAGCTTAATTTTTTAGCATTAAATAGTTTTTCATTGTATGCGCTAGTTTGTTTATCCATTTGCCTGCTAGAGGATATCTTGGTTGCTTCCAAGCTTTAGCACTTATGATGAAACTACTATAAATATATGCAGGTTCTTGAGTGCACATACATTTTCAACTTCTTTGGGTAAATGCCAGTGTGATTGCTAGGTCATTTGGTAAGAATGTTTATCTTTGTAAGAATTTCATAACTTTTTATATTAATCAGATATTGAAATTATATTTGAGATATATTGGGTTGAATAAAATATAAATTCAAGAACCACATGATTATCTCAATAGATGCAGGAAAAGCATTTAACAAAATACAACATCCATTCATGTTTAGAACACTGGAAAAACTAGGGGTAGAAGGAACATACCTCAGCATTGCAAAAGCTATATATGAAAAACCCAAGGCCAACGTCATTCTAAATTGAGAAAAGCTGAAAGCATTTCCCCTAAAAACAGGAACAAGACAAGGGTAACCCACTTTCACCACTTCTATTCAACATAGTCCTTGAAACTCTAGACATCGCAATTAGGCAAAAGAAAAATATTAAAGGGATACAAATAGGCAAAGAAGAGCTCAAACTATCTCTGTTGCTGATGACATCATTCTATATTTAAAGAACTCCCCAAAATCAACCAGTAAACTTAAGTGAATTCAGCAAAGTATCAGGATACAAAATTAACACCCATAAATCAATTGCATTCCTATACTCCAGTGATGAGTCAGCTGAAAGAGAAATTAGGAAAACTATTCCATTCACACACAATACCCTAAAAAAAATAAAGTACTTAGGAATCAGTCTAACAAAAGAGGTGAATGATCTCTACAATGAAAATTACAGAACACTAAAAAAATAAATTGAGGAAGACCTTTGAAGATGGAAAAAACTCCCATGTTTTCGGATAGGCAGAATCAATACTGTCAAATGGCCATACTACCAGAAGTGCTATATTGACTCAATGCAATTCCCATTCCAATTATGTTCTTTGTAGAAATAGAAAAACCTATCATGAAATTCATTTGGAAAAATAAGAGGCTAAGAATAGCTAAAGCAATCCTTAGTGATAAATATGAAGCCAAAGGCATCACAATACCGACCTTAAATGATACCATAGAGCTACAGTAACAAAAATGGCATGGTATTGGCCCCCAAACAGACATGAAGACTAATGGCACAGAATGGAAGACACAGAGACAAACTCACACAAATACAGATATTTCATAACAGATAAAAGCACTGTGTTATGGTTTGGATGTGAGGTGTCCCCACAAAGCTCACGTGTGAGACAATACCAGATGGTTCAGAGGGAAAATGATGAGTTTTGCAAGTCCTAACCCAATCAGTGAATTAATCCCCTGATAGGGATTAACCGAGTGGTAAACTGAAGTGAAGATGTGGCTGGAGGAGGTGGAATTAGGGCGTGGCTTTGGCATAAATATTTGTATCTGAAGAGTGGAGTCTCTCTTTGCTTCCTGATCACTATGATGTGAGCCGCCTCCTCTGCCATGGATACTGCAGGTTATCAGTGATGAGTCCTGCTTCCTTACATGTGGAAGTACAACATTAGAGAAACACGCAGAGGCAAGCATATCAAAAAGGGTCTATTTTTGGGCTGGGGATGTGGCTCAAGCAGTAATGCACTGGCCTGGCATGTTCGGGGCGCTTGGTTTGATCCTCAGCACCACATAAAAATAAAATAAAGATGTTATGTTCACCGAAAACTGAAAAATAAATATTAAAAAATTCTCTCTCTCTCTTTTTTTAAAAAAGGGGGAGGTATTTAAAAAGAGATAATACAAATATCTCCTGGGAGGGAGAAGGGGGCCACAGCTGGAATCCTGGTATCCCAAGAAGTGAGGGTGTTCTGCCTCTTTTATACATCCCAGATTTTCTTTGATCTCCTTGTCTCTTCCCTCTCTCTCTCCTTCCTGAATACTTGAGTAGTCCCAGAAGACGCTCCAGGTGAGAAGTGGTGGTGTCCGAGGTCAGGGACTGAGAAGAAGACTGTTTTGTTGTTGTTGTTTGTTTGTTTGTTTGTTTGTTTGGTGGTTCTGGGGATTAAACCAAGGGCTAAAGCTCAGAGTTATCTGGGCAGGAAGAGGACCCAGAGAGCATTAACAACGTTTAGAACTCTTTGTAGGGAGAGACAATCCCTGGGAAAATTTACCTTAGCAACAATTTAGAACAGGGGCAAGTTATCTTGATAAGAGTGGAGGAAGGGCTCTGAAGGCATTAACATTTCAATCCCTCAGGAGGGAGTCTCCAACTTTTTGGACCCAATTTGGCCTCCATTTCTTTGATCTGACCCGATTTATTTAATTATTTATTATTTATTATGTTATTTTATTTTTTAATTGATTTTATTTTTTTTAATTATATGACAGTGGAATGCATTACAATTCTTATTACACATATATACCACAGTTTTTTATATCTGTTTGTATACAAGGAAGGTTGACACTCAATTTATGTCTTCATACATGTACATTGGATAATGATGTCCATCACATTCTACCATTCTTGCTAATCCCAAGCCTCCTCCCTTTCTTCCCTCCCCTCTTTCCTAATTAGAGTTCAACTCTTCCTCCCATGTTCCCCTTCCCTTCCCCACTCTGAGTCAGACTCCTTATATCAGAGAAAACATTCGGCATTTGTTTTTTTGGGATTGGCTAACTTCACTTAGCATTATCTTCTCCAACACCATCCATTTTCCTGCAAATGCCATGATTTTGTTCTCTTTTATCTGAGTAAAATTCCATTATGTATATACACCACATTTCTTTATCCATTCATCCACTGAAGGGCATCTAGGTTGGTTCCACAGTTTAGCTATTGTGAATTGTACTGCTATAAACATTGATGTGGCTGTGTCCCTGTAGTATGCTGTTTTTAAATCCTTTGGGTATAGTCTGAGGAGAGTGACCCGATTTATTTATCTGTTCTGACTGTCTAATTTTGACTTCACCACTCTCCCTCACCAGGTGTTCAGCTTCACCTCAAGCCCTGAAGAATAGAGCCAGCCCTCTATGGACTAAGACCTCCGAAATCATGAGCCCTCAAATAAACTCTTCCTCCTCTATAATTGTTCTGGTTGGGTCCTTTAGTCACAGCAGCAAAAAAGCTGACTACAACACACCATAAACATATTGGAGAAAAGATGGCCTCTTTAACAAATGGTGCTGGGAAAACTGGAAATCCATATGTAGGAGAATAAAATTTAACCCCTATCTCTCACCCTCCACAAAACTCAGCTCAAAGTGAGTCAAAGACCTAGGCATTAGACCAGAGACTGTGTGCTTACTACAAGAACATGTGGGCTCAAATCTTCATCCTGTCAACTTAGGAACCAACTTCCTCAACAAGACCTCTAAAGTGCAAGAAGTAAAATCAAGAATCAATAAATGGGATGGTATAAAACTAAAAAGCTTCTTCTCAGCAAAGGAAACAATCAAGAATATGAAGGGATGGCCTACAGAAGGGAGAAAATCTTTGCCACCTGCATATCAGATATAGCATTAAACTTCAGGATACACAAGAACTCAAAAAACTTAATACCCAAAACCCAAATAACCCAATCAATAAATAACTAAACTGGCACTTCACAGAAGAAATATAAATGGTCAACAAATATGAAAAAAGTTTCAACATCTGTAGCAATTAGGGAAATGCAAATTAAAACTACACTGAGATTTCATCTCACTCCAGTCAGAATGGCAATTATTAGGAATACAAGTTACTACAAATGTTGGCAAGGATGTGGGGAAAAGGGAAAGATAATACGTAGTTGGTGGAACTGCAAATTGGTCCAACCACTCTGGAAAGCAGTATGGTGATTCCTCAAAAACCTGGGAGTGGGATATGACCCAGTTGGATAAAGACATTGTGATATATATAATGAAATATTACTCAGCCATAAAGAAGAATGACTTTATGCTCTAGAATCAAACTACTTGAGTAAAAATCCTCCACTCACCTGAGTATGACCTTACACACTTAATATCACCACACCTCAGTTTCCTTATCTGCACAGTGGGTGCAGTGATAATACTTATCCTGGGTGAAGAGGATTTCTTAGACACATTGATCTTGCTGTGTGCCAGAGGTTACTAGCTTAATAACAGGATAACTGGTAGAAATATCAAAGAGGGAGCCCATTCAGAGAAAGAGAATTGGAAATAGGATATGGCTGAAAAATGCAAGGACCACTGCAGCTGTCTGCTAACACACACACACACACACACACACACACACACACACACAGTAAAAAGAATGCAGTTTAATGTTTGTAGTTCCATTTCTCATGGTCATTCATACATCAATGTCCCTAGATGTTAGTAAGAGAGAAAATCTGGAGAGAGGAGTATGAGATGTCAGATATGCAGATCATTGATTGGAGGTGAAAAACCAACGCATCTATTATAGTTTTGACTTGGTTTGTCCCCCAACAACTGATGTGTTAGAGGATTGGTCCTCAAGTGTGGTGTTGAGGTGTTGGATCTTTAAGAAATGGATCCTAAACAGGCTTGATGGTAAATGCCTATAATCCCAGAGATTCAGGAGGCTGAGGCAGGAGGATCTCAAGTTGACTATCAGTCTCAGCAAATTAGCAAGACTCTGCTCAAAAATTAAATATAAAAGGGTTAAGATGTAGCTCACTGATACAATGCCCCTGGCTTCAATCCCTAGTGCCACAAAACAAGAAGCAGAGCCCAGCAGGGGCTTGAGTAAAAATCCTCAAGTAAAAATCCTCAATCCCAAAAGCCTTAGCTCAGTAGGAATGGCATTGAATGGAACTGTGGGACCAAGTCTCTATCTGATTTCCTGTCTGATGATGTGATCATTTTCTCTTGAACATGCTCCCAGTATTGGCACCCACCCCCATGGGATCCAGGTTGGAGGGTCCTCACTAGAACTGTAAACTAACAAAAGCACCTTTCCCTTGAACCCAAAAACTGTGACCTAAATAAGTCCCTTTCCTTTCAAAATTAACCTGTCTCAGGTATTTTGTCATAGTAATGAAAAGCTGACTAATAAGCCAGGCAAGGTGATCCATGCATGTAATTCCAGTGTCTCAGGAGGCTGAGACAGGAGGATCATATGTTCGAGGCCAGCCTGGGAAACTTAGCAAAACCTTATTTTAAAATAAATGTAGCACAGTGCTAGACCACCTCTGGGTTCAATTCCCAGTACTTAAAAAAGATCTAATACAACCTCAGTCCCCATTCCCAAATTTTGATTTGATATCCATAATGTTGTTTTAGGAATTGAATGAAATACTGCAACAGCAATATTGATGTGTTATGTTTATTTTGTAATAGATGAATTAGAATTATAAATAGTAGGCTTCATTGTGATATATTCAGACCTGAACATGGCATAATTTGGTCTAATTCATTCCTGTGTAGATCCCCTGTCACTTTCTTTCTCTCTCCCCCAATGCTCTTCCTCCTCTATTTTCACAAGATCCCCTTTTCTCTCTAGCTTCCACATTTGAGAGAAAACATGCAACTCAACACTTCCTGAGTCTGGTTGATTTCAGTCAGCATGATGTTCTCTAGTTCCACTCACTTTCCTGCAAATGCATAATTTTGTTCTGATTTATGACAGAGTAAAACTCCATTGTGTGTATATATCACATTTTCTTTATTCATTCATCTGTTGATAGACACCCAGGCTGGTTCCATAACTTAGCTATTGTGAATTACACTTCTGTGAACATAGAAAGTAAATATCACTATAAGTGTGCTAATTTTTGGATAAATGCTAAGGAGTGGGATAACTGGGTCATATGTTGGTTCCCATCTTGTCTTTTTTTAAAAAATAGTATTTTATTGTGATGAAATATGTGTAACATAAAATGTATCATTTTAACTGTTTTTAAGTGTACAACTCAGTGACGTTTTGTATATTCTTATTGTTTTACAACCATTACTACAGTCTATTTCTGGAAACTTTATGTTACCCCAAATGAGAATTCTCTACCTCTCAAACAATACCTCCCCATTCCTCCAGCTCCTGGTAACCATCATTCTACTCCCTATCTCTTTGAATCTGTCTTTTCTGGGTACACTCATGCAAGTAGAATTATACAATGTTTACCCTTCTATGTTGAGTGTATTTAAATTACTATAATTTTCAAAATTCATCTTGGAGCATGTATCATATTTTTAATCCATTTTAAGGATTCCACTATATGTATGTACCATATTTCTATATCCACTCATCTTTACAGATGTTGCATCATTTCTATTTTTCACCTACTGTGATTAATGCTACTGGAACATAGGTGTACAAATACTTGTTTTTGTTCCTTCTTTCAGTTGTTTGGGGGTAACTGCATATTTGAAGTGCAATTCCTGAATTATATGGAAGTTCTATGCTTCCTTTTTTTTCCTCCACATTTTTAATTGGTGTGTTATAGCTGTACATAATGGTGGGATGGGTTGTTACGTATTAGCACATACACACATATATAACAATATGATTTTGCCACCAACCCTCCCCAGCACTTCCCCTCCCTCCATCCCTTCCCATTCCTCTATTCTACTGATCTCCTTTGTTTTTCATGAGATCAATTTCCACCATTCCTTTCTTTTTTCTGACCCTTGACCTTTTGAGTTGGGCTTATTTCGCTTAACATAATAGTCTCAGTTTCCATCCATTTTCCTACAGCTATCATAATTTCATTTTTCTTTATGGCTGAATAAAATATCATTGGGTATATATTCCCTATTTTCTTTATCTATTAGTCTGTTGATGAATACCTAGGGTGGGTTCCATAGTTTGACTATTGTGAATTGTGCTGCTGTAAACATGAATTTGCATGTATTCTATAGTATGCTGACATTATTAATTCTTCAGGATAAATATGAGGAGTGGTGCAGCTGGATCATATTGTGGTTCCCTTCTAGTCTTTTGAGGAAACTCCATACTGATTTCCACAGAGGTTGTCCTAATGCACTATCCCACCAACAATGTGTGAGTGTTCCTTTTTCCCCACACTCTCACCAGCATATCTTATTATTTATATTTTTTGAAATTTAATTTTTTATTTATTTTTATTTCTTACATACAGGACAATAGTGGAATGCATTACAATCATAATTATCCATTCACAGCACAATTTTTCATAACTCTGTATATTTTTGATGACTACCACTCTAACTGGAGTGAGAAGAAATCTCAGTGTAGCTCTGATTGACACTTTCCCAATTGCTAAAGATGTTGAACACTTTTTTCACATATTTATTGGCTACTTGTATTTTGTCTTTTGGGAAATAACTGTTGAGCTCATTCGTCCATTTATTCATTGGGTTATTTATTTATTTATTTTGGTGTTAAGTTTTTTGAGTTCTTTATCTATTCTGGATGTTCATTTTCTGTCAAAAGAGTAGCTGGAAAAGATTTTTCTCCCATGCTGCAGGCTCTCTATGCTCCTCATTGTTTCGTTTGACACGCAGAAGCTTTTAAATTTGTTGTCATTCCATTTATTAATTCTTAGTATTATTTCCTGAGCTTTAGGAATCTTATTAAGGAGATCATTTCCTGAACCTACACGTTGGAGCACATTTTCCTCTCACAGTTGCCAAGTTCCTGATGTAATTTCTAGGTATTTGAGTCATTTTGAATTGACTTTTGTGTAGGTTGAGAGATAGTAATCTAGTCTCATTCTTCTACATGTGAGAATTCAGTTTTCCCAGCACCTTCTGTTAAAAATCCTGTCTTTTCTCCAATGTATGTTTTTGGTGACTTTGTCAGGGATAAAATCTGGGTGGGATTGTTTCTGTGTCTTCTATTCCGTCCCACTAGTCCACCTATCTGTTTTTATGCTGGCACCATATTAGTTACTATAACTCTATAGTATTGTTTGAAATCAGATATTGTGATTTGAAGTCCAGCATTGTTCTTCTTGCTTAGAGTTGCTTTGGATAGTCTTTTTTAAAAAGTCATATGAATTTTAAGATTTTTTTTTCTAGTTCTGTGAAGAGAATCATTGGTATTTACTCTGCCTATTTAAGAACATGGTGGGTCTTTCCATCTTCTAAAGTCTTCTTCAATTTCTTTCTACAGTGTTCTATAATTTTCATTGCAAAAGTCATTCACCTCTATGGTGAGATTTATTTCCAGGTTTTAGGTTTTTTTTTTTTTCAAATACTGAGAATAAAATGTTTTCCTAATTTCCTTTTCAGCAGGTTCATTATTGGTATATAGAAAAGTAATTCATTTTGTGTATTGATTTTGTATATTGCTACTTTGATGAATTTATTAGTTACAGAGTTTTCTGGTGATTTTTTTGGGGGGAGGGTGTCTTTAAGTATAGAATCAAATCATATAAACAGTGACAATTTGACTTCTTCCTTTCACATTTGACTCCTTTTCATTTCCTTCTCTTACTTAATTTCTTTGGCTAAAATATCAAGTACTATAATGAACAGATGTGGTGAGAGTGGGCATCCTTGTCTTGTTTCTGACATATACAATACTTATGATATTGATGTACATTTATTCTAATTTCTTCTATAATTTTAAATAAGAATTGGTGCTGGATTTAGCCAGATTTTCTGCATCTAATGAGATGATCATGTGATTTTTTGTCCTTTATTCTATTTATGTGATGAATTACTTTTATTGATTTGCATATATTAAACTATCCTTGCATCTGTGGAATGAAATCAACTTGGTCATGATGTACAGCTTCTTAATGTGTTTTTAATATGAATTGCTAAAATTTTATTCAACAATTATTTATTTAGGATTTTGAGTATCTTTATTCATCATGGATATTGGTACTTGATGAATATTGGTATTTCTTTCTTGGAGTTTTGGTAGCAGTATGAATTCATAGAATGAATTTGGAGGTGTCTCCTATCTTTCTGTTCCATTGAGTAACTTGAAGAGTATTAGCATTAGTTCTTCTTTGAAAGTCTGGTAGAATTCAGCTGGGAACCCATTGAGTTCTAGGATTTTTTGTTGTTTTTGGAAGGCTTTTTACTATTGCTTCAATATCATTTCTTAGTATTAGTCTGTTTAGATTTTCTATATTCTCTGAGATCAAAGTTGGTAGGTCATTTTGTATCTAGAAATTTGCCCATTTTTTTTGTATTTTCCCTCTTACATAAAAGTTTCAAAGTTGTCCCTAAGAATCACATTGTTTTCAGAAATATCTGTGATGATATCACTTTTTTCACTAATTTGGGTCTTCTTTCTCTTTGTCTCTCTCTCTCTCCTTAAATTTGACTAAGGATTTATCAATCTTATTTACCTTTCAAAGAATCCAGTCTTTTTTTATTGATTTTCTGTAATTTTTTATTCTTCATCTCTTTGATTTTAGCTCTAATGTTAATTATTTCCTTCCTTCTGCAGGTTTAGAATTGGTTTGTTATCATTCTTCTAGGACTTCTGGATGTATCATTAGGTTGCTTACTTGGGATCTTTCTAATTTTTTAATGTAGGCCTTCAAAGCTGTAAAATTTTCTATTATAACTACCTTTCTAGTGTCCCAGAGATTCTGGTAGATTGTATCTCAATTCTTCTTTGTTTCCAGGAGCTTTTAAATTTCTACCATCATTTAATCTACAAACCATTCATTTATCAAAAATACATTGTTCATTCTCCATGTGTTTATGAAGTTTCTATAGTTTTTCTTGCTGTTGATTTCTAATTTATTCCATTATGATCTGATAAGATACATGGGATTGTATTGATTTTTCATATTTGCTAAGACTTGCTTTGTGACCTAAAATGTGGGACATTTTGGAAAATCTTCAAAGAGCATCTGAGAAATAAATTTGGTTGTTGTTGGATGAAGTATTCTATAGATATATTTTAGGTTCATTTGATTTACAATATTTTTTTAGGTCTGACGAGTCTTTACTTATTTTATCTAGGTGACCTATCTATTGATGAGGGAATGTGTTAAAATCACCTCGTATTATTATTTCGGGTCCATTTGACTCTTTATGTTGAATAGTTTTTAAAATGTAATTAGTTGCACTGACATTTGGAGTATAAATATTTACTCTCATATCTTCTTGTTGTATTAGTCCCTTTACTAGTATAAGACCCTAGTCTCCTCTGATTAATTTTGGATTGAAGTCTGGTTTTGTATTGTTTTAGATATGAAAGTCACTACTTTTGCTTGTTTTGGGGCTTCACTTGCATGGAATATTATTTTCCAACCTTTCAATTTGTGCCCATGGCTATCTTGGCCTGTAAGATGAGACTCTTGCAAACAACATGTAGTTAGGTCTTTATGTTGTTGTTTTTTTTCATTCTTCCAGACTATATATTTTAATTGGAGAGATGAAGCCATTTACATTCAGTGTTAATATAGAAAGATGCTTATTAATTCCTGCCATTTTGTTTTATTTTTAATGTGGCCCTATTTCTCATTTACTCAGCTATTCTTCTAATGAGATTCATTCACTCATGCTCTGGAGGGTCACTTTTAATTTCTTCTCTATGTAATATTTCTTTGGGTATTTTCTGTAATGCCGATTTAGTAGTCATTAATTCTTTCACTTAAAGCTTATCTCGGAAGGATTTTTTTTAACATTTTAAAAAATATTTTAGTTGTCAATGGATCTTTTATTAATTAATTAATTAATTAATTAATTAATATGTGGTGCTGAGGAGTGAAACCAGGGATTCTCACATTCCAGGCATGTGCTTTATCACTGAGCCACTACTTCAGCCCTGGAAGGTTTTACTATCTCCTTCAATTGTGGAGGATAACTTTGTTGGATATAGTAATTTTGCCTGGTATTTTCTTTCAGGATTTAGAGCCCTTTCCAAGCCCTTGTGATCTTTAGAATTCTTGCTGATAAATTCTTTTTTTAATATTTATTTTTTTAGTTTTAGGTGGACACAATATCTTTATTTTATTTTTACGTGGTGCTGAGGATCGAACCCAGTGCCTTGTGTATGCTAAGGGAGCACTCTACCACTGAGCCATAACCCCACCCCCATCTTGCTGATAAATTCTGTTGAGAATTTCTGCTGAAGTAATTCTGATTGGCTTACCTCTAAATGTGAACTGACATTTTCTCATAAGGCTTTAAAAATTCTATCCTTGTTCTGTATGTTAGGAATCTTAATTATAATGTGTCATGCAGCAGTTCTTTTTTCATCTTATCTATTTGGAATTCTGAATACTTCCTGTATGTATAGCTCATTCCCAAAGTTTGTATTTTTTTCCCTGAAACGTTTATACATGCCATTAGTCATATCTCAGATTTCTCTTCAATACCAATAATTCTTAATGTTTGATTTCTTACTATTGTTCCAGAGTTCTTGTATTTTATTACATGGTTCCTTATTTTATTGTAGTTATTGCTAAGAGTTAAAATTCATATATCTTGTCTTCAAAACCTGAAATTCTATCTCTTATATGATCTAATTTAAGCTAATTTTAAATTTGATCTATTGAATCATTCATTTCCAGGATTTCTGTTTGGTTCTTTTTTTTTTTTTCAGAATCTCTTTATTGAAGTGTGCTTTCACTTCCTGAATTTTCTGTCTTTGTCCATTCTTTAGCTTTGATAATTCACTGATCATTTCAACTACCAACTTTTAAAATGTTTGCCTAAATTTTTGGAGGTATCCTGTTGGCCAATTTTCTCATGTCTTCAAAGGTTCTAGATTTATGCATCTGTTCACATGGGTTCATCTTCTTCTTTTGTGAGGAGGTCCTTTAGTGAGCACTCCTCTCTTTATAATAAATCCCAAGCTGGGAGTATATCTTAGCTTCAACACCTCCAATCAGCAAATCCAGAAGTTAATTTCAACCACTGGTACCACTTTGAAAGGAGAGAGTAACTGCCAGTAATAGTGGTAATTTAAGGGCAAATTATATATCAATATAAGCCGTAATAGTTATTGGCAATAACCTCTGCACTCTACTAACAAAGAGATCCATGGATGAGATGTAATATAAGAGTAGGCTGGGAGGTTTATATGTGAATGATAGTATACTCAATTAAATTAGAGGAAGGGATAAAACATAAAGAAAATAGAAAGAAAAATAGGCAGAAAAAGGAAGAGACACGGAAGTTAAAATGAGGATTTTAAAAAAGGGATGAAGGATAGAAAGGGAATGGAGATGGAAGAGGAGAAAAGAGGTATTGAAAGAGGATCCTATTAATTGACCAAATACAAAAAATTAGATAGAACTCTGACAAAACGCAAAATGCAAGAAACACTATCAATTTGTTAATATCTAGCAATTAATGCAGCATCTATCACATGTAGATTCAGTGTTCTTCTTGCTGCGGATTTTTAAATAGAGGCTTTACTTTCAATGGTATCAAATTACATTCTCCTGTCTATGACAAATGTTGTGAGACACAGATAACAAGCTACTTATGTATTCTCACCTCTGACCCAAACTGACTCAACATATTAGGGTAGTTTGTAAGCTGAGCTCCATCCCCGCCTCACCTGGTCATCTGAGGGGTGAGCATTGTCTACTTCAAAGCAGACTTTACATTCTACCTGGCTTTGTTCCTATGTCTGGGGGTTGGAGTGAAAGGAACTCAAGGGGGGCTAATCAGGTCTCTCTCCACTTTGCCTATAAACCCACCTGAGTTGTGTTACACCCCTTGCTTCAAGTGTCTTAGTTCATGTGCCTAGGGGGAGGTTGAGGCATGGATCAGTCTATCCTCCAGCCCATTTTGGGCTTGGGTGAGGTTGACATGAAGGTCACCACTTTCTGTCTTACTCTGTTCATCTCCCAGTCAGCCATAGTCTTCGTTCCAGAGCACAGACTACCTATTTCTTTTCTTTTCCTCCCTCCCTCCCTCCCTCCCTCCCTCCCTCTCTCCCTTCCTTCCTTCCTTCCTTCCTTCCTTCCTTCCTTCCTTCCTTCCCTTCTTCTTCTTATTTTTTTTTTTGTACTGGGAAGTGAATCCAGAGGCCCTTTACCACTGAGATACTCCCAGCCCTTTTTATTTTATTTTTACATTTTGAGACAGGGTCTAAGTGTCCCAGGCTGGTCTCAAACTCGCCATCTCCTTGCCTCAGCCTTCTAAGCCACTGAGATCACCATTTTGAAATGCACGCATCTTTCCCTCTTCCCTGCTCTGTAGACTAGAAGAACAGCCTCTGTTGTGGCTGGGTTTGTCCATGGTCAGTGTTGCAGACTCACTTCTCTGCCCAAACTGACCACAGCATGGGCACTCTACCACCCAGTGAAAAGTGGAGCCTAAAAGCAGCTGTTTGGTCTTCCGTTTTCAAAAAGCATGTGTATCATGAACAAGTCAGAAAATAAAGAGAAGGAAAGAAAGAGTGAAACACCTGCCAAGCTGGTTCAGTTTGCTATTTCGGAGCTTATTTTCTGCTCAGATTGCAATTGTGCTGGACAGCGGCACAAGACAGCAGGAGGCTTGCAGAGCTGCCCTTTCCTCCTGAGCCACTACTTGCTAGATGCTGCAGCCATCTACTGCTTTATTAACCTTCTTTTCTTTTCTTTCTTTTTTTTCTTTAGAAATGGATATTTTTGGCTTTCACCTGGTTGCTAGCTTTCTAGGTTGCCTACAGGTGTTTCCCATTTTTCTCCCTCAATTTGTCACTAAAGAACTACTCTTTTAATTCAGTCTTAGGGTGCTGCTACATTACTGTAGGTTTCTGTCATCTTGCCCCTCCTAGCGCTTAGGTGTTATTACTAGTATTAATTAGGAAGATTATGAGAAAGTTATGAAAAGAAAAAGGAGTTCTAGGTTAGATTCACCATGTCAAACAGAGAATAACAGTGACTTATGTCAAAATTGAAATTATTAAAATATAATAGAATTTGAAGAGAGCAATTCTAAGGAAAAAATCCATGTGGATATCTATGTTAATTTAAAATATGAAACTCTTGAAGATTTGAGAACCACTAATAATTTGGAATTGTTTGACACTTCTTATATACACTAATAATAGTGATAGCAGGAAATACAGTTTTGGGATGTAGAATTTAAAGTTAATTTAAATTCAAAGAGTTGAGATACGGACAGAGAGAGAGAAAATGAATGATTTGCTTATGGATAGAATGTGACAATCACTAAAGAATAGAGTGGGCGAATGAATAGAGAAGTAGAATATTAAGAAGAAGAAGAAAAAAGTAATATTGAGACCTGTCAGGGAAAGAATTAACATTGCTAACCGTCAGGGTGGAATACATTTTAGGAGTAGCTCTCTGGCCTTCAGAGATGCCCTCATCTCTGAGAACCCTCCCCAGGATGCAGAGGTCAACTCAGGTAGAAATTGACCCTTGCATGGAATAGATTGATTCAGAAATAGGCCAACAAGATTCTATTTCAGGATTTGGGGATATGGAGCTGAGTAATATAAAGATTGGAAGTCTGAGTCAGGGGATGAAAATTATCTAGGAACAAGGTTTGTGAATTTATTGTTGAGGACCTTGGGTCCTGGTTCAACAATATTCAACGGATACCCTGTGGCATGTACTAAGCAGTGCTAATATCTCTCCACATTCCTCACCCCCATTTTATTGGCCCAAGCTAGCCAATAAAGTTTCTGATTAAATTTCTGTTATTTAAATCTAGAAAATACATCACAACAAATCATTTGAGAGTCCTGGTATCCTGGCTCTACTGCAAGAACTTTGCACCGTGGAAACTGCTTCCTTTTTTGCTGCCCAGTCATCTTGGCAATGGTCCTTAGTTGGGCGCTGCCTTGCACCTAAGGCAGGAAGATGGCAGACACAAGTAGATGAAGAAAATCTCAGGAGTTGATCAACTCTGGACTCCAACTTGTTATGAAAAGTGAAAAGTATATGTTAGGTTATAAGCAGACTCTGAAGATGATCAGAGAAGACAAAGAGAAATTAGTTATCCTGGCCAACAAGTGCTTAGCTTTGTGGAAATGCCTGGTGTTCATCACTACTGTGGCAATAATCTTGAATAGGGGTCAGCATTCAGGAATAACAGAGTATGCACATTGGCTGTCATTGATCCAGTTGATTTTGAAATCATTAGTAGCATGACAGAACAGACTGGTGAAAAGTAAAGCATGTAAAAATTTTCTTGCTAGAGCTTTTTAAAAATTGCTTGTGGTAATATTTATACAGGATCACGAAAAAAATTACCACTGTGATGTTGTCAATGAAATTCTAAATACTAAATGCAAATTCTCTATGAAGCTGATTTCAATTTAAATGATGAAGCTCTGGAAATTCTAGGACAGATAGATGCAAACACCAGAGAAATAAAAATAGCTGTTCATCAAGAGGAAGAACATGATCTTTCCATTTGGATTTAGGAACAAGGTACTACATGATTTTTATGTTTTTGGTATTGCAAGTGAAGATGGATAAAGATGATGTCAAACTCTAGCCAGGACCATATGCTCTTATTTGAAAACTACTAAATTAAATTATAGAGACTCTGAAATACAAAATTTATTTTTTATCTTTTATCTTTTTTTCAATAAGTTCAGTTTTACAAACAGGGATATTGATTTCCTTAAGGTCATGAGGAAAATTTTAGAGCATGCTTCTGGAACCATGCCTAATGCTCTTGGAAATAAACACATTGCTAAAGAAATGTCACAGGAAGATTGGAAATATAATGACTGAAACAATGGTAGCCAACTCATTACCAATATCTTACTGCTAATCTGTTGAGAGACACAGCAGAAGGGGCCCCAGCAAACTTCCAGCTGCCAGCAAACTTCCAGCTGCCGGTTGATTATTGGCTCACCGCAGCCCCAGCAAACTTCTAGCTGCCAACTGATTGGCTCCTCTGAAGTGATGCTCATTGGGCTGTTTCCCCGCCCTTTCAGACCACGGAGCTGCTCATTGGGGGACTTTTTTTGGCTCTGCCCACGTGACCCAGCCAATCAGCCTCAAGAGCAGGAGGAGTGGGGGAGGTTGAGAGGCTTGTGGGAAGACGGTGGTGGCAGTTGGGCTCTGAGGGTTTTTCCTGAGGAGCTGTTTTGTTTGGCACATGTGGTTCTAAAAATAAAGTTCGTTTCTTTTGACAAGTGGCTCCTGAATTGTGCCCAGCCAGACTGTGGCAGTGATCAAACTTGTTTTGTCTTGTTGCAAATGGTTAGATTGTAGCTGTCTAGACATCTTTTACATCTTATTAATATTTCTTGAAGCATGCAAGATTAATTCATCCAGTTATGAGTCTCTGTGGGTATGAAAACCATTTAAATGAAATTGCCCTCATAATGTGAAATACTGTAACATAATAACAATTTATTGTTCTTATTTAAGATTTAAAATTGGATGTTGATTAAGCAGCAAAATATTATGCTAAAAATCATCTCAGAAATAGTTTCATTAGTCTAAAATTTGTGGGTAGGGACGTTTGTAATTATGACTTCCATGACTAAGGAGAAACTACCTCCTATGCACATGATTTTTGATACATACAAGAAACACAAATTTTGCTGTCCCCACTGACACTGGCCATGTGAAACTGATTATGGGGCTGTCAGTGTGTGTGGGGGGGTGTTTTATTCTAAGTCTAAATTTCAGATAAAAGAATTTCTCTACTTTTCTTGATATTTTCCCTATAAAATGGTGTTGAAATCAAATGAATCTAGTTCTTTTCCTAGCCTATAATAATTATTAACTTGAAATCTTCATTTCACTTTGCAAAGAAAGCTAAAACATTCCATATAATTTTAAATAATGAACACATGATATTTTTATAATTTGGGATACACATTTTATTATAACAAGCACAATCAAATCATGATAATATTTTTCCCTTATTGGTAACTTTTGGATCTTATATTTAAGTTAAGCCCGCTATGTCATATGCATGTTTTTTTTCAAAATGAAAACAAAAAATATTTTTTCCTAATTACAAAAACGAAAGTAATACAGAAACTTCCAGAAGGAATAAGAAGTAGTTGCACTTTTCTCTATTCCTTCTGCTAAGTACCACTAAAATCTCTGGATAATATATATCAACACACACACAAGGAGATTCTGAAAGGTAGATATCAGGAAGACATGTTCAGGAGAGGTTTGTTACCCCAAAAGACATGGCACTGAGTTCCCAGAGATTTGTTTTTTCTTCTTCTTTCTTCATTTATTCCATGCTAGGTGTTGGAAACACAGGCAACCTAGAAATACCAGTGGGCTCAAATTAAAAAACAATAACAACAACAACAAAAACCCAAATCAAACAAACAAAAAACTTCCACCACCACCCAAAATATTCTCTCTGTAGACAAGGGACTTACCTGTAAAGGGTTAGCCCGGAAAGGCAGAAAATATTTAGTGAATAACTCCCTTTGCAGAAAAGTTAACATTGGAGGTCCAAGACCGCTGTCCTTAGAAAGTCCTGAGTACAAGTTTTGGGCCTTGCCTGGCATCTCAGACCTTTCTACAGTTCCTACATGAGTACGAAATTTTCCTTAAATGATCAGAGAGGCTCAATTTGCACGTGCATATGATTACACTGCACTCTTTTGTTTTTTCTGGGAGTTTAGAATTTTGGTATATGCTAGGCAGCAAGGCCTACATGAAAAATCCCCTCCCCAAATTTGAGCAATGACAAGTCTTTCTTTAACAACCTTCTCTGATTCATACAACTCATACTTGCTGCCATAATTCAGTATTGAAAAAAGTAAGTGCAGCCTGTGTGATACTTCTGGGGGAGAACCCTTAGAACCTTGTGCCTGGTTTCCTCGAGACTTCATTAAGGGAGGTCTTTCCCTTTGCTAATTTTATTTGTATATTTCTGCTGTAATAATTATCATCTGTGAATATGACAGTACGCTGCATCCTAGCAAATCCTTGAGCCTGGGTGTGTCCTTGGAGACCCCTGACACACTACCATGTACCAACCAAGTGTCACAGAAAAAGCACTGATCCTGCCCTCTCCTTGTCAGCAGTAGCTGAGTAGGAAGCCTGGCCCTTCACCCTTGCCAGGCTTTGAGGTGCCCAATTACCCCTGCCAGAATGGTGTCAGAGGAGGCTGAATGGAAAAACAGGGATTTTTCAGTGATAAGTCTCTGCACACATTGCAAAGTGTCAGTGGAGGACACAGGAGGAAAGAAATGGAGCAACTTCCTCCCAATCAGGAAGGCATCAGTGGAGGCCTGATGGGTAGCAGCGTGAACTCCACCTGGGCCTGGCAGTGATAAGGCATCCTCACTTCCTCCTCCTAGTCTAGATTGTCAACAGAAGCAGTTAGAAGGTGACACCTGCCTTCCTTATCAACTCAGTGTTGGAGAAGCCCTGCAAGAACAGTTTTATATAAGATCTAGAGTCTCCAAAATGTTCAGCATATAATAGGAAAGTATTCATCATACCTAGAACGTGGAAAAATCTCAGCTTGAAGAAAAAAGGATATCAATAGATGCAACACTGAGATAACTCAGGTGTCTGAATTATTGACAAGGATTTGAAGATAAAATGCTTCATGAACAATTACGAGCATGCTCGAAACAGCAACAACAAAGGGTCTCAGCGAAGAGATAGGAAGTATTAAGAAAAAAATCAAGAGGTGATTTTAGAAATGAAAAATACAATATTAAAAAAATGGATGGGCTGAACAAAGGATGGGGGGGACAGAAGAAACAATCTATGAGCCTGAAGACAGCATTATAGAAATGATCTAATCGGAACAAAAGAAAGACTACAAAAAGAAAAAGAAGAAAAAAAAACTGAACAGGGGCTCAGGTACCCATAGGCCCTACCAAAACATCTAACATTTGTGTTATCAAAACCCTAGAAAGAGAGGAGAAAGAGGCAGAAAAGTATTTAAAGAAATAATATCTGGCTGGGCACGGTGATGCAGACCTATAATCCCAGTGGCTCAGAATGCTGAGTAGGAGGATTGCAAATTCAAAGCCAGCCTCAGCAACTTAGTGAGGTCTTAAGCAACTTAGTGAGAATCTGTCTCAATATAAAAAATAAATAAAAAGAGCTGGGGATATGACTCGGTGGTTAAGAGCCCCTAGGTTTAATGCCTGGTACCAAAAAATAAATAATATCTAAAATTTTTCACAATTTTGCAAAATATGTAGACCTATGGATTGAACAAAATAAAAATGGTGTGAATTCCAATCAGGATGAACACAAATGGATTCCCACCAAGACACATCAGAGTAGAATATCCAGAAACGAAAGATAAATTCTTGAAAGCAATAAAAGGCAAACAGTAGCTTATATGTTGCAGCAAAATAGTTCAAATGACAGTGGATTTTTCATCTGACACCATGGGGGCCAGAAGGAGGTAGCAGATTTCTCAAGTGCCAGAAGAAAAGAACTACCAGCTGAGAATTTTATATCCAGTAAAGATATTCTTCAAGAATGAAGGAGAAATCAATACATTCTCAAATGAAGGAAGACTAAGAGCTTTTGTTGCTAGGAAAGCTACCCTAAGGAAATGGCTATAAAAATGCTCTTCAAGTAGAAAGAAAAAAATAAAAGAAATTTTGGAGAATGAGGAAGGCAAAAGGAACAAAGGCAGGAGTAACAATATGGGTAAATATAATAGACTTTCCTTTTCTTTAATTTTCAAAATTGTGTTTGATGATAGAAGGAAAAATTATAACATTGTTTCATGTGGTTCTCAATGTTCCTAGAGGAAATATTTAAGACATTTATACCTGGGAGAGTAAATTGACTTAAACATAGGTAAGGTTTTTATACTTCACTTGTACTAGTAATATATGATTGCCAATATGAGATGATAAATTATGTAGATACAATGTAATGCCTGGAATAAACACTAAGGACTTTTATTTTCATTTTTTACTTTTAATTTTTGGTACCAGGGATTGAACTCGGGGGCACTCAAACACTGATCCACATACCCAGCCCTATTTATATTTTATTTAGATACAGGGTCTTATTGAGTTGCTTAGGGCCTTGCTAATTTGCTGTAGCTGGCTTTGAACTCACAATCCTCCTGTCTCAGCCTCCCAAGCCTCTGGGATTACAGGCACTCAAACACTGAGCCACATACCCAGCCCTATTTATATTTTATTTAGATACAGGGTCTTATTGAGTTGCTTAGGGCCTTGCTAATTTGCTGTAGCTGGCTTTGAACTCACAATCCTCCTGTCTCAGCCTCCCAAGCCTCTAGGATTACAGGCATGCACCATCGTGCCTGGCCACTAAGGACTTTTATATAGAGATACTAAACAAGTATGCAAAGTGATATGCTCAAAAGTGCTACAGACCCATCAAAATCAAGTAGCAATAGGAAGATAAGAAAGAAAGTGGAAAAATAAAAAATTAGAACAAACAAAAAACAAAATACAAGGTAGAAGACTTAAGCCTTAAAATAACAAATGGTAACTTTATTCCAGAAGCCAAAACTGGAACAACCAAATGTCCAATAGTTAAATGAATTGTGATAAATGTCAGGGGCTGCTACTCAGCCATAAAAGAGAGTGAACTATTAATACACAAAGTAGAAATGGATCACAAGGCTCTCATATTGTGTGAAAAGGTCAATCTCAAAAGCTTTGTACTGTATGATTCCACTTATATCACATTATGGAAATGAAAAATGAGAAAGGCAGGAAATAGATTAGTTTCCAGGGATTCGAGATGGAAAGGGATGGGCTGTGTGTGAGAATAAAGAGTGGCACACCTGTTGTGTTTGTGGTGATGGGAAGGCCCTTATCTTGATTATAGTGGTGACAGCATGAATGCAAACACATCATTTCCATGTTGATTTCCTGGCTTTGATGTTGTACTATAGTTATGCAAGATATAATAATTAGAAAACCTAGGTACAGGACACTCATGATTTCTTTATTTCTTTCTTTTGTAATCTTCTATACATATATGATTATTTTAAAAAGAATAAAATAAAAGTAATAAAATAGTTGTTTAAGAATTATCTTTAAGGGCTAGCACAGTGGCGCATGCCTGTAATCCCAGCAACTTGGGAGGATTTTTTTTCCACAATTTTGCAAAATATGTAGACCAATGGATTGAAAAAATAAAAACGGTGTGAATTCCGATCAGGATGAACACAAATGGATTCCCACCAAGACACATCAGAGTCGAATATCCATATTGCAAGTTTGAGGCCAGCTTCAGCATCATAATGAGACACTGTCTCAAAGTAAAGAAATAAAAGGGGCTGGGATGTAGCTTTATTTAGAAGTAAAACACCCCTGGGTTTGATCGCCAGTTCCACCAAAAAAATAATTTTTAAAAACATACAAATATGTGTATGGAATGTCCTCCAGAGGCCCACATATTGAAGCTTTGGTCCCCATTCTGTGATGTCTTTGGGAGATGGTGGAACTTTTAGGGGGCGGGGCCTAATGGGAGGAAGTTAAGTCATTCATTGAGAATGTGCACTTGAAGAGGATATTAGGATTCTGGCCCCTTTCAATATGTTTCTTTCACTTCCCAGCTTCCAAGAGGTGAACAGACCTACTCCACCACTCACCCCCATCCTGATCTATTGTCCCACCACAAGCTCAAAGCAACAGGTTTAAGAAACCATGGTCTGAAACCTCTGAAACCATGAGCCAAAATACCCAACCCTATTTATATTTTATTTAGATACAGGGTCTCACTGAGAGGTTTTTATACCTATATTTAAGTATAAAAACCTTACCTATATTTTCTTCCTTTTAAGATGATTATCTAAGGTATTTTGTCTCAATGATGGAAAACTAATACAAATAATTTCATGAATTCCTTGTATTAAAAAAGACAAAATCATTGAAAAAAATTTTAAAACACAGAGGAATATAACAAGATGAAAATCACTCATTATATGATGCTACAAAGAGATAACTTCATTGATTTATTTAACAAATGTTTACTGAGTGCATCCTGTGATGGTATGACCAATTTTTAAGTGTGTGTATTTCAGAACTTTCCTGAACATTGAGTGTTGGGCAAATTGTAATCATTCATTGATGTGTATGATTACATGCACAATACATATTATTGTATAATATGTTCTCATTAACAGTCATTATTTATTCATTCATCATATATTTTTGGAGCACCAACTTGAGCCGACGTCCTGCTAGACTCTGAGATTAAAACGTTGGACAAATCAAACATGATCTATTCCCTCACAAAGCTTAGAGTAGAGTGAGAGAGAACATCACTCAACTAATAATATCTCCAAGAAAAACACAATTACAGATGTCATCAAATTTAAACAACTGCAAACAATGCTTTGAAATAGTTACGTGTGAGAAGAAAGTGTGGAACCTGTGATAGCAAGATACCACGAGACGTTTGTCATCGAAGGGAATGAACCAGTAGAAGGAAGTTAAAAATACAGGAGCAAGAGAAGCAGTTCTTGGATTTATAGAAAGTTTTCTGAGGAGGAAGAAGCCAGAGTACAAGTTGAGGGTTGGCTTCAAGTAGAAGGAAATTGCCTCAATTAGAACAACAGCAAAAGAAGTGATGACAGGTGCAGATAGTTTCTAGATTTAGAAAGGTTCGAAGAGGAATAACCCAAATGAGGGACAATGTCATATGCATAGAACAAGGATGTACATCACAAGGTCTGAGGTTGGAAGAGAGTGGAAATTTTGAGTCATTTTGGGAAAGGAAATCAAATAGAGAATAGTAGTCACTTGCCAGACTTAGTTATGAGCTCATAGAATCTGCCCCATTCTAACCATTTTTAGCTCCTTAATTGCAGGCAATAAAAAGGAAGTAAGTAGTAGAAGATAAAGATAAAAGTGCAATAGTGAACTAAATTAAAAATAAATAAATAAATAGAAAGAGGATTGTCTTCCAACTGGGATGAGAAGGAAAGCTTTCTGAGGATCTCAGCTGGGCAAGAGAAAGCAGTGGCTAAAGGAGGAAAATGGTCTCAGAGAGAAAAGGGAATAAATGCGGGGCCTGGGGAAGATCAAACCACGGTAGCAGTGGATTTGGGGTCCAGGAGGGGGAATGTCTTCCTCTTTGTAACCAAAACATACATGGTCATAGTTATATCTGGAGTTTATCAACTGAGTTTGAAGTTGGTTTTATATTTCTTTTAGTCTCTCAGTCTTGACAAACTATCTACAAAGGCTCCCAGGCATCTTTGGTTGCTACAAAGACATTAGGGAAGGACCAGTATATTATTCTCCATGCATTAGAAGAAAGATTTCATGGGGTGATAGGAAATAGAAGTTTGATTTTTCTCTTCTTATTGGCAATTATGAGTTGCTGTGAGCCTTCGTAACCAACAGCCCAGTCAGTTCCTTTTTAAAAGTAATACCTTTGATATACTCCAAGTGTTTTTTTTTAACATTATGTTTGACTTCATGAATGCTTAGCCAAATAGAAACGGATGGAAGAACTGAGATGTGGGTAAAAGATAACCTGAAGTAATCTTTTAGATGGACCATCTGACAAAAATATTCTGCTACCCTAATTCTTTGTGAAATCCTGTTTGACACTTGGCAACTGTTAAATTATTTATACTCTAGTAACACCTACCTTATCAGACTCCTTATAACATGGCCTTCCCACTTAGAAACAAGAACTTATGTGTGCAGAGTGTTGCTATGTCAAAATTAGGGTTTTATTGACCATGGTGATTAATAAAAAAACAAGCTTCTCTAATCACAAAAGTAAAAAATATAAAGTGATCAAGCAGCTAGGTAGCCAGTGAATAGAGTAAGTTAGAGAAATTAGGTAGAAAAGATTCCTTTTGGGGGGACCCTGGGATTGAACCCAGGGCCTCACACATGCTGGGTGTTGTGAGCATGCTATGTCATTAACGTAGACCAAACATATTTGTATCTTTCTACAATGTCAGAATATATTAAATAACTATAAATCCACAAGCTACCCCATTTTCATCAGTGACAGTTCACTGAATACTGTGAGTCACCTGGTAGTCACAGCTGGGGAATCACAGTTCTTTTATTCCAATCTTAAATTTTGATGTTTGTAATGTTCAGGTCTCATATCACACAATCACATATGTCGGATACAGAAAGGCTAAGAAAGGATTAAGGCAGCCACAGGGGTTCAGAAGACTGAACTGAGAGTAAAGGTGGAAAGCAGATATGAATTCAGAATCACTGCAGGTGGTCAGATAAGGTTAGGAAATCAGGCAAAGAACTTGTTCAGGGTGCAAAACTGTCCAAGCTCAGGAACTTATTCTAGGCCAGGGGTTGAATGGACAGCAGTTTCACTGTGTCAACCTGGGGTATCAGCTTGGAGTGGGACTGGTGTGGTTGTCATGGGCAGAATAAACTGCACTCTGCTAAGGCCTGGGGACAAAGATTCAGAGATCCATTGCTGTGGCGATTTTCTGGGGCAAGGTACATATGAATGACCAGATGAAGGGGTCAGGGTGCTACATGTCCAGCCTTGGGTTGTCCATCGTTTATGGGTCTTGAGTGAGGAGTTGGCATCATTTGGTGGTCTGGTGTGCTCATAAGCTTGTGGGCCTGCTTTTTCTGGCACAAGTTTGATATGCCCACGCATCTCTGTGCTTCTGATTAATTTAATATGTTCACACATGGTCATTCTTCTTAGCATGATTAATTCATTTATCAGTTCATTCTTTATGATTGTGCCAGGCAGATGGTGGTTCTTTACTTTTACAAACAAAGCGTGGAATCATTCTACTTAGGCCCTCAAAGTCAAAATGGAGTAGCTGATGGCAAACTACTGCTTTACAAACTGGATGAACAAAGGTTTAGGTACAGCCTGAAAACTTGCTGCTCTATCCTTCATGGAGTAACTCAGCATAGCACAGCCTGCTCACCACAATCCATCTAGATTCTTGAGAGTATAAGCTGGAACAAAAGGAATCACAAGTTCTTCTTTTTTACAAGATGTAATACAGAGGCTGACAGTGCAAGTTTTGAACAAGTAGAATCCAAATCTTGTTGCCCATGAGAGCAATGTTTCTTTCAGGTGATACCAAGTTGTGCAGGTCAGGTTATACCAACCAGTCTTGATCCAGTTCAGTGGGTTCCAATCAGAACATGAATGAATGTGTGCATGGGGTATATGCATTAAGAAATTTGCCAATTAATTGAAAGAAAGTGCATTTTGCATGGAGACCTTCAATATCTTTTACAAGTGCAACTGAGTTTTCCTTTGGTACTGCCACTGCATGTTTGGTGAAATCAATTGATTTCTTTTTTTTTTTTTTGTATGAGGGATTGAACCCAGGGGTGCTTAACCACTGAGCCACAACCTTAGCCCCTTTTTATACTTTATTTAGAGACAGGGTCTCACCAAGTTTGTTTTCCACATCAGATGTGTTCTGTATCAGATGCTGTTTTGTGTTGCGAACCAGGACAACATTTATTCAGTTTCCCCAAACTCGGGCTGATGAGGAGATTAGAAAAAAGCAAACATACAAATATAAAAAAAGCAGAAGCTGGTGGGAAAGCCAAGCCCTGATGAGGCTTGACTGACCCCAGAGCAGGATCTGCATGTTTAATTATATAGGTTTAAACCTCAAAGGGATTTATTGTAAGAGATCTTCCTTGGGATAAACAAAAACAAGGTTGTGTGCAAGAACAGCCCAGTTAAACATATCAGCTTGCACCCAACTTCTGTCTGTGGGCAGCTAGAGTTTGAAACTAAGGCTACTGAATCAGTAAATTCTGTGACAAGCGCAGAATTTTCCCTCTTATCAGAGGCCACCCCAAATGGGCAGTTTTAATTTTTTTTAACTTTTTTGATAGCTGTAGATGGTCAGAATGCCTTTATTTTATTTGTATATAGTGCTAAGGATCGAACCCAGTGCCTCACACACGTCAGGCAAGCGCTCTGCCACTGAGCTACAGCCTCAGTCCAAATGGGCAGTTTTCTCCGCACCTTTGCATCAGAAATTCCCAATGGGGTATCCAATGTCCAGGACATTTAAAAGCAACGATTCATTCACCACTCCTGACAGTTTTGAGCTTCTCCTGGCTTGTTTCAATAACAGTATCCACATATGTCGTACTGAACCACAGGATTTCTTGGGTTCTACCATGCCATGGCTTAGGAAGGTTTCTGTATGACTTACTCTCCTATGGGTACAGGAGACTAGGTAAGGTTTTCCATTCATGGTTGCTGCAGTCTGGCTGGGCACAAAATAACTGGGAAGTCACGAGCCACTTGTAGGTTCAAACAGGAACTACTTTATTGCCCGAATCCCACAGGAACTCTCTTGAACTCCACTGAAACTCCTCGAGAACTCAACAGGAACTCAAAAGTAGCGGGCACTCGAGGTAGCAGGAGCCGCCTTATTGCCGGACAGCAGAGGTTTATATACACAACTGAATACACAGCTTGTTTCAATTTAGCATCATCCAGTTACAGCAATCAGTCATTATCTTAATAATTATACACAGCTTAACTTAATCACCATCATCCCAATAGCTCGCTGGCATCACCTCCCAACCACTCCTTCTGGCAAAATGCCAGGCACCATCCCGACTTGGCTGTGGCTCTCAACACAGGGTAACATGGTTTTGTCAACTTCACACATTCTGAGTTTATAACAACATGAACATTTGATCCTGAGGTCTGATTTTAATTATTGCATTTCAGTGATTGATTTGTGACATATCATCCACACAGATTCCTATGTTTCTAACATAGGTATAGCTTCTATATTTATGGGGTAATGGTCAATAGTTGGAGTAATCGCCTCATCCTACAATATTGTTCAAAGTCTATTCTAAGTTACATAATACCCAAGAATTTAAGGTAAATTAGTCTTCACGATGTCCACCTCATGGTTTAAGTTGCAATTGTTTGCAGCACTTTGAATAACAGCAAATTTAGCAATCTAGGGGATACAGGGAGCAGAATTTAGGTGTTTCTTTGTAATGTATTCTGCCTTAAATTTTCTTAATGTGTAATTAATTAGGTATGTTTTAAATTTTGGAGAGTATGGCCCAATGGATAACAGTGACTTGGAAAATAGCATCATAATTGAGAAATAATAATTTGCATGTCACGTGTAGTCCAATGAATTTAAAGAAACTGTGTGCATTATATTCTATTTATTCATCATAATCAGTTTATTGCCACCATGGAGCACAAGGCACATCTCTTCCCTCTGAGATAATCTTTATTAGGCTTTGGGTGCTGCCTTGAGTGTTCATCTGAGTCCAGGGATAGTGATGGAAGATGATATGGACTTCTGTTTGTCTTGGAAAGTTGTACCATCTAATGGAATCTGAATTTCTAATCATAATCTGTCCACATTTTCTTCCTATTTCACATCTTCAAAATGTGTGCAGTTTATGTTACTGTGTGATATGAGATTAAATCCTTGGTTGCTCTTAATATTGTGTGTTATATTGTAATATTTTGATTACATAAAAGTAATAAGTCTGTGTTTTATGGAAATGATTGTTTTCTGCCGGGAAATCATAAGTATTTGTTTTTATTAAAAAAAGAAATCTTTGATTCATAGTCAGAAAATTTTTGGAGGGGGTACTGGGATTTAATCCAGGTGCGATTTACGACTGAGTCACATCCCTAACTCTTTTTATTTTTTGAGACAAGTTATCACTAAGTTGCTTAGGGCTTCACTAAATCACTGAGACTGGCCTTGAACTTGTAATCCACCTGTTTTAGCCTCCCCAGCCACTGGGATTACAAGGGTAGGACAACATGCCTGGCTGATTTAAGGTCTTTGCACAGCATATAATCCATGAATTCTTTGGTGGTCTTGTCCCCATGTGAAAAATGTGAAAATATGTATAATGCCAAGTTATCTCATGTATTTATGCTGTAGTCTGTTAATAATATATCCTTGCATGCAAATTAAATTGGGCTTAAGGAACCAGATGTGTGGGGCCTGACCTGGTGTTTTAGGGTGCCATATTTCTCCCTCTCATTGTATGTGAATGCTTTGTTGTGCAAGCGTAGTAGGAGGGAGTCTGTATTTCCATCCAACTGCTGGTGACAACTTGTGTGTGCAAAATTTTTCATAAATTTTTTTTCTGATGTCATGTAGTCTTTGTCTGTTCTTGTGAGGCAGTACTGGTCTGAATGACTTATCATAGGGTCAATTCCAGTACAGATGTTGTCAAAGGAAAAAAATTGGAGAATCCTGTTAAGAGGTATGTATACATGATTGTTGTTGATGTTATGTTTCTTCCCTTTGGATAGTCAAATAGTAAGGGTGTGTGTCCTCCTTGTAGCTGAAAGTTAGTGTGTGTTTGTGTGTATTTGTGAATACATACATATTATAGTAGTGTTATTTTTTGTATTGTTTGTTTTGTGTGCTGTGTTGTTAAAGCTGTTGGTATGCTAGCATTTTTATCCCCATCATTGTGATAATCATCATCGTAGTCCGTTGTGCCCTGCTGGAGTACCAGTTGGGACCAGAACTCATAAATTTGTTAGCCCCTTCTAGGAATGTATAATGAGATTCATGCATGCTTGTGGTGTATGTTGGATATTTACATAGGGCTCTATGTTTGGGATTGGTATGTGTGTGTGTAATTGAATATGTCATGTTCTAGTGTCACTGTATATAAATTTATGTGAGATTTGGATATCATGGATTCTCCTTATATTTGTTCAATGGGAGAACCATGACTGTGTTATATTGTTAAAGATTTTGTTGTATGGACAAAATTTATCACTACTACATATGTCCTCTATGCATTCTGATAAGTAATTATGTCATGCATGAGAAAATTCCTTCCATCCCATGACTGTCTGAATAGCTTGGAAGAAGAACCTACAGCATTGTTTTGTACCCATGCTATAAGAAGAAAAGGGTCTGGTGGTGGCAAAGGCTTCTCTCTGTGAAGATCTTCCATGATTCTTTTATTAGTCTTATTGTGTGAGCCATGTCATCAATAAGGATGTATAAAGGCATATTCTCTGTGAGTCCTAATATAGTAGGGGGAACTGTCTGGCTCTTGATTGTGGGTTCCCTCTATGGCTTAGATATCTTAGATGTATTTCTTTCCTTTGAAGTAATAGTAAGGCTAGCTAGTGGTGTTCCTTTATCTATGATAAAAGATGGCTCCTAGTGCTATTTAAATAACATGAATATAGCAAAGCTAAGCATATGACTACCAGGATTAAGTTAGGATTCAACTGAATAGTCAAATTCATCCTCAAAGGCGGCAAATATTGGTTTCAAAATCAAAAGAGTACTGGTAATTCACTTGAACTTAAGGTTCTATGCTGTCCTTCATTAAGCCTGACCTGTGGAAGTTTAGAAATATACTCAAATCAAGTAAATGAGTAGCCAGGCTAATACTGGCAAGTCATAAACTTCAAAGTTTTCTGCTAAACATTGGCCACTATCAGCTCAAGTGTGGGTGTATTTCAGTTACTAAATGCTGGGTGATGTTTCAGTCTGGTCTGTACAAACAGCAATGCCCTTCAATTGTGGGATGTGAGTCCTCTGACTCACTGCAGTTGTCTTCATATGAAGATGTATCTGGATAAGATGAGATGTAAGTTGCCCCTTGAGAGTTGGTTAGATTAATTGGGATGGATGGAGGTGATGCCTGGTAGTGACAGCATGGAGAGACTGATGGTCAGGTGGACCTTAGCCATCAGTCTAGTAAGACATCATATCTTAACAAATGTATGGGTCTGGTTATGTTTATGGTGATGTTTATGCTACAAGTGGGGGTGTATGTACCTGGGGAGTGAGAATGGTAGTAGTAGTAGGTGCTGGTGTACAAACAGTGCCTGGGCAACAATAGTGTCTTTGTGGACCAAATAAGTAGTAGGTTGTGATAGTTATAGAGGAAGCGATAATTAAAAGATGAGTAATGATGGTGGTAAGTGTGCATTAGAGGCTACAAGGCTAACAGCTCAATCTCATTTTGTCTGAGTTTGGATATCTGTGTTCAGACAAAAATGAATCTTATAATTGTATTCTGAATTTAAATTTTGTCAGTGAAGTTTGGCATTCTTCACGACCCTGTATTGCCCTTTGTACCTCATCCCAGGATACTTTCTGGTTCCTACCTGTCAATCATTTACAAAGTCCATGAGTACCCACATCCTTTGAATGCACTTACAGTTAATTTCTGTGTGTAAACTTTGCAATTGGGTCTTTTTCTTTTCTATCTGCATTTTCCTTTTCTTCTTTGTCAGAGCATTATAGTTATACTTAATAGTTGTGTTTATTTTGACAAAAATCATATATGCGTGAAATTTCAGTCCCCTTTCCTCCCATCCTATTCTTCTTCCTAGACTCTACTGATCTTTTCATCACTCATTATTTTTTTGACTGGTTCTATTCATACATAAGTGTGAAATTCCCTGTGGTATATTTATGTATGCACATAAAGTGGGATTTTGTTAAATTCATTCCACATTTTCTCCCTTCTCATCCCTCCTCCCTCCCACTCCATTGCTCTTCCCTGTATCTTTGTGATAACTGATCCTCCCCTTCTTTTTTTTTTTTTTTTTTTTTTTTTTTTGCGTTTTGGGAGTTCCGTTTATGGAAGAGATGGGGAATGCTTTGACTTTCCATTTAATTCTTAAATTCTTTTGTCAGGGTAACTGGCTTTCCTTGCATTCAAGGGGGGAAGTAATGGGGATGTGATGGGAAAGTGGAGAAGAGATACGATGCAATGTAGTAATGTGATTGGCAGCTCTCATATTCACTTGTGCTTCCTGGGTCTCCAATCAAGCAGGCTGCCCCTTCCCTTTCCTGACGCTCTTCAGGTTCCTCTTAGATTCAGCAACATTCTGAGCCCCAGAAATGATCAGCGTTGGTGGCCCCTGCGGCTACAGAGAGGTGCCAAGCTATCCGGAGGTCATCTTTTCGACATCAGTTAGTAACAGCAGTCCAAGACCCGAGTCCAACCGAGAGCTCAGCACGAAACCACGCCGCACCCCACCCACTTCCGATTTAGGCGAAACAATACAGAAGACGTCACGCGCCCGAGCATAGAATCTTCCCGCTTTAAGCCCGCCACCCGGCGCATGCGCAAAGCGGGCCATGCCCGAAGGCCACTGAGTGATCCTGGGTATCTGCACAGTGGCCACAGTCCCCAAAGGGCTTTCCTTCCTCGCGGCCTGTGGCGATCCCCGGCGGTGGCTATCTACGGTTAGCTCCCAAAGAGAAACTAGGGAAACAACAACAGCGTCCCCAGCGTGTTTCCGTTTCATACCACCCACTTCCGGTTCGTCAGCCGGTTCCGGTCCCGCCCTTCACTTCCGGTCGCCTTTGGTTCCTTGGTGGACGGTGTCCGCGTCCTCTGCAGCAGGGTCCGCCGCGCTCCAGGTGAGGGGATCGGGTTCCCCGCGCACGCAGCGGTGTCGCCGCAGTGGCTGCGGAGGACGTGGCTCTGCAGCCTGCGCCGTGCGTTCTGCACCGCGGTAGGCCATGACGGGCCGGGGGCCGCCGCTATCCGAGTCCGACACCCAGGTGCCTGGCCCCGGACCCGCGGGTGGCGGTGGCTACCGCCTTCGCATGCGGCCTTCTCGAGCCCCAATAGATTCTGCGTCCCCAGATCATTTTCCTGCCCCTTCTGGGGTCTGTGCAACCCTCCCCGCCCTCCTTGTTGAAAGCACCCAGCCCCCTGGGTTCTGGAGTCTCCCCTGCCTTCTGATGATGTCCCACACCGCGCACTTCACGCTGCTCCCTCCACTGCACCTTTCTGGAGGTCCTACTGAAGCGTCGTCCAGGCCCGGAATTGACAGCACTTCAGTTACCGTCTGCTGGGCTGGTTGTAAAGTTATTCCCCTCCTGTCGGTTCCCAGAGTGTTACTTTTGTTCCTGTGCTTTGAGATTACCATGTTTTGAGTTGTGCAGTCTTCGGCAAGTTATTAAGCTTATTCTTTTTTTTTTCCTTCCTGTTTTTGGTCTCTACAATGAAGACAATAGTTGTTAATTCAAGATTGTGAAGAATAAATGGGATACTCCAATTAAATTGTTCAGTATGTTATATTCTCAACCACACCATTTTTATTGCTTTCTCTAGTGTAGAAAGCGCTTCCGCAGATATTATCTTCTACCTTAACTCTGTTCTTGTCTAGTAAATATTAGTCACTTCATTTTGTACTTGAGAAAACTGAAGACCAGAGCTGGAATTGTCTAGACGAAGTCAATATAGTGTATTAGGCAAACAAAACAAAACAAAACAAAAAAACTCGGATCTAAACAGCTGTTCTTTAGGTATCCTTAAAAGGTGTGTTCTTTGCTTGCTTAGGTTTGATTGCCCCCTCCCTCAGCCATTTTTCAGTTTATAAGTCTGATGGGGCTCTAAAATGATTCAAAATATTAGAAAGGTTAAGTGTGAAAGCATTAAAAAGAAGTCTTAAGGATTTATGCATTTAAAAATCTTTATAGTATTTGGTTATGTTTGGTCCTTTAGGGAAATTGCCAACTTGAAATTCCCATTGTGGCAAAGGTGTTTCACAATGTTTGTATGCTGCTTTATGAAGTACACAGAACCCATACCATCTGGCACATTTTCTTTTTTAAGGCTGAGAACATTGCGGAGCCTAAAGCAGTGTCAAATTTTGAGCATGCATCGGAGATGATGGGATGAGGCTGGTTAAAACACAAATTGCTAGGTCTCTTCCCTCCACCTTTGATTGCATTTTCAATAAGTTACAGAGAGCTGAATCCTGTTAGTTGGTTTGGGGACTGCACTTAGAACCTCTAGAGAACTTCTAGATTGCAAGAGAAATGACTTGTCCAAGGTGCTGGAATTTAGGCAGCTCACTCCAAACTCTGTTCTATCTACCACAACACATATTAGTACTGGATGCCTTCTGAACTCTGTAAATATCATGTTTATTTTCATTTCTGACAGGAAAATAATACTTAAACTCTATTGCAGCTTAACTCAAAAGGCCAACTTTTTTTTATTGAAGATTATACAATTTATTAGAGCAAGTTCTAAAGTAAACATGTTACTCCAAATTAACACACTTGATTTAAATTTTCAGGAGAACAGATTATAAACATAAGAGAGTAAGTATAAATATGAATATAAATGTGAAACATTTATATAAGGGAAAACATGAATTCTCTTCATATTTAAATGAGTAAATATAAATATGAATTTCTGACATTCTCGCTTACTAAGAGCATGTTAATAGGAAATATTCTTTCCAAATTTTTTTTTATATTGATGCTTAAAATTTATCTTCTCATAGTTGGTTGTAATAATTCCATGAATAGTGCAATCAAATGTTTGATCAAATGAGTGAAAACATTTAGAAATGACTTCTTTGAGATTAGAAAAGGTCAGACTGTGGGAGGAAAAACCTTATAAGAAGTAGAAAGTTTTATGGGGGAAGAGAGCTACATGTGATAGTTGATTAGAGTAGCAGCTGCGATATAAAATTGTGTGCTTTGATCTGTGCCTATGGGTTTTGTATTTACTGGGCTTTGATGCTTTAACTCCTGTAGGTCCAGTTCAAGAGAGGAGGCTATGGTTTAGGGGATGCAGTGTACATGAGATTTAGTCACTAGGCCTATTCTTTTCCCAGCTATGTGCACATATATGAGCACATTACATAACTCTGTTTCTAAGTTCTTTAATTGTAAAAGAGGGAACATTTACCAAATAATTGTGTTAAATGAGATTGTCTGTGTAAAACTGGCTAATTTATAATATATGAAACAAATAATGGCTTCTTATTTATTTAGCACAGTGCCTAGAATATAGTAAGCTTTCAGTTTTAAATTTATTTAACCAACAGTTATGTAGTGCTTACCATGTGCTAGGTGCTGTGCGACTTATAAATATCAAGTAATTTAATTCTCATCAGAACCCTAAGAAATAGATAGTATTCTCATTCCTATTTTACAGACGAAGAAATCTTGGCATGAAAAATCAAGTTAATTTCCCAGAATCAAATTCTAGCCAGGTAGCATTGCTTCTAGCAATTGCACTACACTACTTCTTAAATATTAAATGAACATGATGACTTGTAACATAAACCTGACGAGATAGAGCAGGAGGGATAGCTAGCTTGTTATTGTACCTTTTAGGTGAACAACAGAGAGAATCTCATAAAGTATCTGGAAGCAGTAACTCTTAGCCAAATTTGTGAGAGTGGGGTCATGGTAACTTTGAGGCCTAGTAACTTTTGTTACTAGGTGTTCTGGAAGCACTTCTGTAAGGCAGAATATTTGCTGCTCTGTTATCAATTTGTAAAATAGAACTCAAAACTTTACACACTTACAGGACTTAAAGTTACAGTCTTGTCCTTGGTATATCAATTCTAACCAGATCATTTGTACATGCCTTCTTTTCTAGCTATTTTTTTCCAAAAGAAAGCTCGCTGCCTCATATGCTTCAAGAATGGCTCTCCCTATCATTGTAAAATGGGGTGGACAGGAATATTCAGTGACCACACTTTCAGAAGATGATACTGTGCTAGATCTCAAACAGTTTCTCAAGACCCTTACAGGAGTGCTGCCAGAACGCCAAAAGTTACTTGGACTCAAAGTTAAAGGTAAATCTCTCTCCTCTTCACAGTTTTTGCATTGATATTTATGAATTTTTATATTTTCTATTATCTGTTGTTTTCTTTAATAAGACTTTCCTTGTTAACATTTCTTTCATAGGGATATTCCTAAAATTGTTTTTAGTAGTAAAAGTAGAATATTAAAGGTTACTTTAAAATATTACCAGTATGAAGACTGCTATTGATTCCTCTTAACATAAATTGGTGTTTACTGCTTAAAACTTTGACACAGAAGAAGTCCCAGATGAAATTGTTCTCTTCTGACATCTGTGCTTTAGCACAATATTCTCATTATAGCTTAGGCCTTTAACTCTACCCAAATTATCTTTTCTGTTCTAAAGGTAAAGATGATATTTAAAATTTATAGGACTGTACTTAAAAGGGACTCCTAAGTTTTTGCATTTGTCAAATTATTGAAGGGCAAGTTTGGAGCAGCAATATATCTACAGTTTTTTCTTAAGTGTCAGTTTTCAAGGCTTCCTGGAAAAGCGTTTTCTTCATCTGAAACAATGAAATAAAACATAAGTTTATTTTTTGGTTAATTGAATAAAAAGGTGTTCTAAAATGGAATATGGAAAAACGATCCTTGTAATAGTTGTGAGTTCTTAGTATCTTAGATTGGACTAATTCAGCAGTAACAATTTGTTGGCAAAAGAAAAAAAAAAACAAAAAAACCCTGAACTGCTGTGGCATCTGTACCAAACCTTTTGATGTTAGGGTTTGTGTAATGGAATAGTGAAACCAGCACCTGAACTTTAGTGAGAAAACAGTCATTTGCTTGTATTGTAGGCAAACCTGCAGAAAATGATGTTAAGCTTGGAGCTCTCAAACTGAAACCAAATACTAAAATCATGATGATGGGAACTCGTGAGGAGAGCTTGGTAAATTTTTACTTTTGTTACCATTTGTCCCTTTGAAGATATTTTGATTTATATACTACACTGTTGTGTTTTAATTGTGGTAAGTGTATTGTGTCAGTGTATTAGTGAAAAGTAAAAGTTGCACAGTGACTGTTATATTAATTCAGCATAAGATAAATACTGGGGAACTTTTTAGTATATAGTTAGCTGTAAGTATAATAATAGTAGCCCAAATGTCCAAACTTAACATAATAAATCTTCCCAGGGGACATATATAACAAATTATTAATTGTGTACTTGAAAGACTCTTGAACTTCAATTGTACTTCATTTGATTTTTGTGCTTTGTGTGTATTTGTTTTAGTAAACAAAATTTTTTTCTATCTTAATAGGAAGATGTCTTAGGTCCACCCCCTGACAATGATGATGTTGTCAATGACTTTGATATTGAAGATGAAGTCGTTGAAGTAGAAAATAGGTAAGTGCTTTCTAGAGGAAATCTTGGTCCTGGGAGCAAAAGTGAGTGTTTCATCAGATTTTATTTTTTCCCGTTAGGGAAGAAAACCTACTGAAAATTTCTCGCAGAGTGAAAGAATACAAAGTGGAAATATTAAATCCTCCCAGAGAAGGAAAAAAGCTTTTGGTACTAGATGTTGATTATACATTATTTGGTAAGTCAATTAATAAGACTTCATTTTCTGTTATCCACACAACTTTTTTTTCTTTTTGTTTGTTTTTTTCCAGCAACTCAGGGTTCACATGAAGTATTTGGCAGCTTTTCTTATTACAAAAGTATATCGTTCATTGTAGGAATACAAATAAGCGAGAAAAGAAGTCATCTATAATTTAAAGACCAAAAGATGACCACTCTTAATATTTTGATTGTATCTTCTAGTGTGTTTGTATGTATCTCCTTTTTTTTCTTTACTCAGTGATAGATTGTGCATCATCTCAGTCATTTAATATCATTCGTTGTTATTAAATATAATTATTTATATATTTTGGCTACATAATATTCTAGTTTGTAGATACATTGTAATTTGACCGAGTCATTTCTGATTGGCTAACACTTAAGTTCTTATGAGGAAATTTAAAGTCACTTTTGGTATTTTTTTCCCTTGTTTTCTGTTTAACTACAGTCAAGCTGTTTAATATTTAGTCAGTCAATGAAAAAAAGATGTTCGTTTCATCCTCTTAAATTAACAAGAAGTAGTTAACTCCTGATATTAGAATGTGTTTATTTTTAGTCCTAAGCTTTGTCATAACTTATTAAAGACTTAATAAGTTAATTAGTCCTGTCAATCTGGTGGAATATGATTTTTATCTTGCAAGGTGATAATTAAATGGGAGTATAGGTGGTCTTAGCTTATTTTTCATTTTCACAAATATCTAAACTTTTTAGACTAGATGAGAAAAAATGGACAGTTTATAATATAAGTCTGAATTCTTAGTATTGCACATTGAGCAAAATTAACCAATTAAAATGGTAGCACAAGTATACTAATTTTGTGCTTTGAAAGATATCCCTTTGTCAAATCTTTTTCAGTTTAAAGTAGTTTGCATTTGAATGTTTGTTACATTTCATAATAGATAACATTTCATAATAATTTCATTGCTATTAGGTACTTGTCCATGATAATAACCTAACATCTATTATCAACTTTCTTTTAGACCATAGGTCTTGTGCAGAGACTGGTGTAGAATTAATGAGGCCATATCTTCATGAATTTCTAACATCTGCATATGAAGATTATGACATTGTTATTTGGTGTAAGCAATATTTTTTTGTTTAGATTTCAGTTGAAATAAGGTTGTTAATATCATTCTTTATAAAGTATGAACTCTGAAGACTTGAGTTTAAATATGGAATTGTTTTCATTTGTTTTTTTTAGCAAATTTCTGAAATGAAGTATGTTTACTTTTTTACAACATACTATTAACTTTGTCACATAATGCTGAGTTTAGTACCAGACAAGAGTACAACATAATGTCAGAGAAAAAGGGACCTTATGAAAAATCTCAATTTGATTAGAAATTTTTCTTTGATTTGTCCAGTGGAATCCTGGATGTTTCAAGGTATTTTTGCTTTCTTTCTTTCTCGCTCCAGGTTAGAAACATAGAGAAAGATATGTTAAAAAAAAAAAAAAAGAAAAGAAAAAAACTCACTAATGTAATTCTATAGAAATAAAGAGGGGCGAAAAAAATTAAGGAAAAATTAGTGTATGAACTGAAGCAGTTTTACTCAAAATGTGGTATTTGGACCATTCCAAAACCTCTGAGAAGATAATGAGTTTTCTCTAAAAAATCTTCTATATTAGTAAAAGCCCTATTAGTTCAGTTGACTTTTCTTTCTTAGCAAGACTTTCTTGAAAAATGAAGCAGTGTTTTAGTTTATGCCTCATTTCTCTACAAATATTTAACATCACTTCTTGGCAACGTCATAAGCAGAGAAGAGTTATTCTGATTGTGCATTACAGAAATCCCATCAATTAAAGCTTCACCATTTGGGTTATACTAGGTATTTGATGAGAAGCAAGATAGTTGTTTAAATCTATAAATTTCCTTTCTACTTTTCTTTATAATCAGCATATTTCCATTTTCAGTGATAAGTTTATAGCTATTAAGATGAGAAAAATTGTTAAAATAAGATAATTTTAGGTTATTTTTGTAAATCATTATATTTTGTGATAGTATGTTGAAAAGAATGAGTTACTTTGGAGCTAAAATAGACTATAGAGTTTTAATTCTGGTTCTATCCTTGTTGTGTGACACTGGACAGACAGGTCAGTTAATCTCTCTGAGCCCTACTTTCCTCAGCTAAGAAATGAAGATCACTAAATCTGTTTTATGAGTTAGTTATAAGAATAGAAATACCAGTATAGCAAGTAGCACCATGTCTGACATGTATGATGTTACTTAATGATGAGAAACTATTTTTATTAGCTCTTAGTCTCTTTGTTTTCATCTGAGAATCACAGACACAAAGTAGGTACTGAAGTGAAAAATTTTTTTCCCTGTCTTATGACTGTTTTCATTATAGATCCAAAAGTCTAAAATTTTAGTTCAACTGACCATTTTTGCAAGTAAGAGGATTCTTTTGCTTTTTCATGTGTATATGCTGAAGATTTTTACTTTGGGAACTCAAGTTTCTTCTTTGCCTTAAAAACACACACACACACACACACACTTAAAACCGCTTTTTCCTCTTTTAAAATGTTTTACTTGGTAATACCTGTACAATTTTGTCCAATAACTTGGGATTAGTAGGCACATAAAGATAAGGATTGAATTTTAATGTTAGTGATCCTAAAACTGGTGAATATCTGACAGTAAGTGGTTATATAACACAGGTGCATTTTATGAATGTGTTTCTTTATACAAGGTGCTGGACTCAATGAGAGTTAAATTTGCTGAGCCTGACAAAATGCAGGATGTAGCTAGTATTCAACATAGACTTTTGATTCACAATATTTATATGCTTATATTGACATTTCAGATATATACCTTTGTATGGTCTAGAATTAGGAACATGGAAGAAAATTGACATTCAGCATCCCACATTTAAATTTTGGAACTGATACAGCATGGTTCCATGACTTTTTTTTTTTTAAAGAGAGTTTGATTTATCAGTTTTCTAGGGTCAGAGTTCTTTTGAGCATGGATTACCTGTATCTTTTGTATAAAACTTGTTTAGATTTCATTCTGTCTTGAAGACATACTAAAATAAGTTTATATATATATATATATATATATATATATATATTTTTTTTTTTTATTGGTATTGGGGATTAGAGCTTGGGTGTTTTACTACAGAGCTGCATCCCCACCCCTTTTATTTTTAGTTTGGGACTGGGTCTCTTTAAGTTGCTGAGGCTGGCCTTGAACTTGTGTTCCTTCCACCTTAGCCTCCCGAGTCACCAGAAGTATAAAAATGCACCACCACACCTGTCTTTTTATAAATATATTTTTTAAAAATAATAAATATCCGAGGGACTGTTACTTGTGATGCCTTTTGAACTTTTAATCTTGTTTAGAAGACTTATTTATACCGAAGACTTTTTTTAAAAAATGAAATTCATACTTTTTCATTTGTATTGTATTATTCCTCATGTTTTAGCTGCAACAAATATGAAGTGGATTGAAGCTAAAATGAAAGTAAGTATTAGAAACAAGCTATTCAGAAATGTTTTGAAGTTACATTTGTAAAAAGTTCTGTAGTAGCAGGGGCAGAAGTGTGTTGAAAGTCTGTTCAATGCGGATTATACTGAATGCTGGAGTCATTTTCAAGAAAAAGTACAGTTAAGCTTCCCCTTGTTTTTCTCCCCCACTTTACAATAAGGCTTTGTTTTCCTCTTGCTCTTAAAGCAGTGATGCACTTTAAAATGGTTAGTGAAGCAGTAATCTGTTTCTAGTTTATTTTTCTTTGAACTGTTGACTTGGCTAAGTGAAAGTAAGAGACTTGGTCATTTAGCAAGATCTGGCCAGTGGTGTAAAAGGTGGCATTATGGGAAATTGCAGCTGGAATATTCAGAAACTCTGAAATTTTCCTCATTATTATGTTTTACCTAACAGATATTTGTGTTTATAGGAGCTGGGTGTGAGCACAAATGCAAATTACAAGATTACCTTCATGTTGGACAGTGCTGCTATGATAACGGTGCATACTCCAAGAAGAGGATTAATAGACGTAAGAACTTATTTATTTTACTTCTATTTAAAGATGTGTTTATTTTCTAGTGTACTTTTTGTGTTTATACTGATGGAGGAAGCCACAGAATGAGTTTAGAAACTCATTTGAGTGGATGAGACAATGGCAGTTGAATTTCAACATAGGAGAATGTATTTAAGGTTAAAACATTTTAATTTTAGTGCTACAGCTAAGGATCTTGAAGCACAACTATCACTAAAGGAATTGTGGTCAAAGATAATTGTCTATGATGATGTCAGCAGCATTACCGGGCGAAGTAGGTAAGAGAAATACTGAATATCATCAAGGAAGATTTAGAAACAAAACAAAATTTACTCACCCTGCCTTATATGAATCTGGTACTAATAACAGGTGCATCATGGTACATATATGTACTTTGGTTGAAGTACATGTAACCTTAGAGAATACCAACAGGTGCCATCAGGAAAAAGATTTGGCTGAAAAGATTAGGGGTGTTCACTGTGTTTACTTAAGTAAACATAGTATTGAGTACCAGCTGTCTACGAAGCCCTGTAATAGGCCTTGGGAATAAAGAGATGAATGAGATGTAGTCCAGACCTTTTGAAAGCACACAAGCTGGTAGGAATTTGTAGAGAACTTAGAATACTAGGAAAACCTGAGGCAAGATTAAAATTTAAAATTGTTAAAGTCATAAATGGAATGGTTTAAGTGCATGGGGATTTTTTCAGTAGAAGAGTTACTCAGCTCAGGAGAAAAACTACTAAAGTAATGTAATACATTTCCAAAATCCAAATGTTTAAAAGAAGTTTGGAAATATTAAATATAGCAATGTTATAATGACGAAAAATTAAATAATCCTTAATATGCAGGAATAAGAAAGAAATTAGTTATATATTTTTATTCATATGATGGCATGCAACTGATCTCTGGTGTAGTAGGGTATTTAATGATTTAAAAATTTTATGGTACATTAAAGTAAAAGTTTCTAGAGAGCAGTGTTTGTGATCTGCTAGGAAATAGCCCTTAACTTTTGTATGTTTTTTAACAAAGGATCTGTGTTCTATATCTGCTGTTGATATAGAAGTCTGAAGATAAATAGGTCAGAATATTTAGTTGCTATCCTCAATATTGACCAGATTATATGTGATTTAAAATTTTTCTTTGTGCTTTTTCTTTATATTCAATTTTTTTTTTGTGATCAGCATTATTACTTTTCTAATTGAGAACAAAAGTATTCCAGTGGAACCATTTTAATACTGTCTCACCTAAGCTTTCCTGGTGTCCTAAATTCTCCCCAATCCCTATTAGTTTTGTGGGTTAATAGTCAAATGACAGCCTCTTGGTGTTATATGGGGAAAGACGATTTGGAATTTCTAACCCTAGGTGTCATAAAAAAATTCATCCCTCTTGTCCCATTTCTTGACACTTTTGTTAGCTAAAAGAAAATCAAGAATCTGGCCTATTGTGTTAGTTCCTGTATGTTTGTCTTCAAGTTTTTAGTAGTTTTATTTCAGTAGTAAACATAGAGTGAAAAAATTTCAGGTGAATAAAAAGAAAACATTTTTAAGTGACAACTTTTGTCATCATTTATTATCATTTAATCTAATATTACAATACCATAAATTACTGACTTTAGCAAAAAGTAATATATGTCTTTAAAATTTTTCTGAGTGGGTAATACATTCACATGATTGAAAAACAAAACTAAAGTACATAATGAATTCTTCCCACCTGAACCCCTTAGCCATTTATTCTCCTCACAGGCAGCATCGTTATTTCTTGTGTGATCTTATGCAAGTACCAAGAGATATGTCTATATAATGAATTGTCCTTTTGAAGACATGATTTAAGAAGTCTGAATTAAGAGTGGGAAATACAAATTATGGCTCTTTTGAAATTAAGCAATCAAGTGCACTAGTAATTGTGCACCTGTGTCATTGAATTAAAGCAAAACCAAGTTTTGTTTTGCAATAAAATATTAAAAGAGCCAGGTACATTTTCCTTCAATAAAGTGTCTCTAGTTTTGACAATAGACCCCACACAACTCTCAAGCTCTGGGAGGGCTTGTGTTAGCTCAGGAAGTCATGTGAATGCTTAGACATCTAAAGAATTATTTTCTATCCTTTAAAAATGAAATAACCTCTCCTTTTACCCACAATCTTTATATTAAAATTACATAAACTCTTAAAATGTGTTTCACTCAGTGAGACGAGAATGAACTTTTAAGAAATTTGAACTTGTTAGATAGCATTGTGTTTGAAGTGTGGCCTTTCATCAGCTCACAGAGTAAGCCATCTGATAGGATAAAAGGAACTCTAACCTTTTTCTGCGGGGCATTTGCAATAGCTCTGCTTTAAAAAAAAGAAGAGGAAGTGTTGATAAAATTTGAGTTAAATCTAAACTTTTATTCTAAGGTAAAGCCTCTTGGTGTTATATGGGGAAAGTTTTCCGAGTTTTACAGCAAAAAGAACACCATTATGTTTGATGACATAGGAAGAAATTTTCTAATGAACCCACAAAATGGACTAAAGGTAAGACATAATTTTACTTGCTGGATACTCATGTAATCTTGTCTATGTGGCAAAATTTTAAGCACTGTTGAATTTCATAAATTTTAAGGAGTGCAGTCATGCACTGATTAATGCTGTTTGAGTCAATGATGCACCAGGTGTATGCGGGTGATCCCCTAAGATTGGGATGGAGCTGAAAAAATCCTGTTGTCTGGTGCGTTTATTGTACTTTATGTTTAGATACCCAAGTGCTTACCACTTTGTTACAGTTGCCCACAATGACAGTATAGTAACATGCTATACAGATTCGTGGCCTTAGGAGCAGCACACTACATCACACATTTCTGATGTGGTGAATAGCTAGCACTAGAGATGTTGTTTGTTTTATCCCCTTTTAAATTAAAACTAAGAAGGTTTTTGGAATACATATGTTAAGTACAGAACTTAGAATTTTAGATGTCAGAGCTAGACAGAACCATAGTCCACTTACTTTCTTATTTTTAGAAATAGTCTGAGTCTGAGAAAGTGCACAGTTTGCCCAATATTTTATATGTAACTGGTTAGACAGAATTTGGGCTGGCATCTAAGTGACTTGGTTACTGGGTCAATGATAATCTTCAGTCACATGAAATCTAGTATAGATGCAGTAGTGACATTTTAATTCTGGCAGCAGTATAAAATTCATAAGAGAGAAATTTGAAAGTAAAACATTTCTGGTGTCCATGGTTGCTTGTGTGTTGGCTCAATATGAAAGTGGAAAAGCTATTTCTGTAGTGTGCAAATGGAGATTCCATTTTGAAGTAGAAATCTAAGCACTATGTTATTTTTCATTTTCAATTCTATACTTTTTCTGCCAGTTGGATTCTTGATAGTTTTAAAAGTCACAAAATAAAAACTTGCAGAAAGTACATTTTTGAAGCCTTTCTTAATAGACTCTTGATTAGATCTTTAGTGTATAGTAAGTATAGTTTAAGGTACAGAATGCTAATCTAAGTCTAAATTGCCACAAATATAAAGTTGTTGATTTGGAAGGAGAGTGGTTATATTACTCTAAGGAAAGTGATTGAAGCTATGGGAGAAGCACTTCCCAGGTAGAGGGAACAGAAAAGATATTTGATGGCTAATTTTCTGTGAAACAAACAGCTTTTACATGTTGAGGTGAGTTCATGATGTTTACAGAATTTTTGAGGAGACATTTAGCCTTTAAACAAAAAAATATGATCATTTCGTGTGTGTTTAGAAGAAACTTTATTTTCCCAACCAACATTTGGACCCTACTCATCACTCTGTTGGAGGGAGGGATGATGATATTCATTTCAAATTCTTCATGTTATTTTAGAGCAGGGTTTTTTAAAAATTGGGTAACTTGGATTCACTAAAGAAATCCTAAAATTATATGTGTCTTTACCCTCAAAAATTCTAATTCAGGACTGGGCTCAGTGGTACATACCTGTAATCCCAATCTCTGGAGGCTGAGGCTGGGGATCACAAGTTTGTGGCCAACATCAGTAACTTAGTGAGACCCTGACTGACACTAAAAAATATAGAAGACAAAGGGGATAGCTCAGTGGTAAAATCCTCAGTATATAAAAAAATAAAATAAATCAGGAAATATTGGGTACGGTGGTGTATGCCTGTAATTCCAGTGGCTCAGGAGACTGAGGCAAACAAAAACAAAATATAAATAATCTTAAGTTTCTTAAAACCTTTCTTTGATAGGAGACAACAAGATAATGATCTTGTGTGTTGCCTGTCCTACTAGTGAGCACTCAAATTAATTTTGAAAAATGGCACAGTGTGCAATGATTATGCTAGAACAAGTAATCAGTTAGGTGACTGCTAGTTGGTTTTTTTTTTATTTGTTTGTTTGTTTTGGCCTTTAGTTTATTTTAACTTGTCTGAAATAGAATTATTTGAATATTTAGTTTTTATTGTTGTTGTTTAATGGTGGTTAAGACCAAATGTTTGGAGGGGAAAAATAGCAAGGCCTTGGGTTAAAAATCTTATTTACTAGCCACTATAGTACACTGTTTTTTGACTTTCATTTCTAAATTCCTTCCTGCTGTTTAAACTCGGAATTCCTTTGTTGGTACATTGCGTATTAGTAGTTTGAGAGAAAACATTTGACCCTTGACTGTCGAGGTCTGCTTGCCTTTACATTCTTGAGGAGTTAACGTTCCTGTCTTCTCAGGATTGTAAAGAAAGTCATTTCACTGTGTTGTCACAGCATGCCTCTGTTTACTCCTGGGCCCAGGGCTGAGGCAGAGAGCATCATCTGGATCTCCCACAGAGCTGGCGTCTGGGTAGTCACCCTGTCATCCTTCACTGGTTCCCTCGAGGTGGCAGGGGAGCCCCGTGACAGCTGTAGCTGACCCTGACACCAGGCTGTTCCGATGCTAGCAGGACATCTGGGAAGATTCTGTCCCTTTCAGGCATTTTTCTAGATTCAGCAGAAAATGATATAGCAAATATTTAGAACCTTCTCTATCCTTGATAGATATGGTAGTGGACTTCTGTGGGCTTATTGTTCTTGCTTCTCAAGTAAGTGGCAATAATTAAATGCTAGCTATTTTTTTTTCAGTGTTACTATGTAAAATTAATAACTAGTGACAAAGTTAAATTTTCTTTGTTTCAGATTAAGGATACATAAGTACTTTGCTAAGTATGATAACCTGTGTGCTTTAGGAGTCTGAGTTTTGTTTGGTGTTGTATAGGTTGGTTTTTTTTTTCCCCCTTCTTTTTTTGTGCTTGATGGAACCAAAGGGCCTTGTTTGAGCTCGGCAGATGCTCTACTCACCACTGAGCTACATGCCCAAATCCTGGGTGATTTTTTTTTTTTTCTTTGAAGAGACATTTCACAACAGAAAAATTCAAATGTAAACAAAACTACATAAAAATATATGATTAATTCTCACTTGTGAATCACCTAGTTTAAATAACTTATAAATTCTTCAACCATTTTGTTTGTTCTATACACTGTCTTACTTCTATCTCTTTAATATTTTGAAGCAAACCCAGACAGTATCATTTTATTTAAAATTAATTTAAAAATTTGAGAAGCTATCTTGAGTTGTATAAAGATAATTTGAACTGATGTCTTTAAGAAAAGCAAAACTTGGAGCTGGGATTATAGCTCAGTGGTAGAGTGCTTGCCCCTCACATGTGACACACTGTGTTCGATAGCACCACATAAAAATAAATAAAGTAAATATATTTTAAAAAAAAAGAAAAGCAAAACTCTTTATTGGGACTGTCAGATCAAAAGTACATAAAATTTATAGTTAACAAATTGTTTTAAAAGATAAATCATCAAACTTTTATCCAAGTCAAGGTATATAATATTCCTTACTTGGTATGATCCCTATATCTGTCTGCTGACTTCTGTAATTTGAAGTAATGCTTTTTAAATGAATGACTTTTATAATAAAATGTATCAACCTTAAATATTAGAAAATATTACTGAACTTTTATGGGAAATTTGTGCATTTATATAGAGAATTATAGAGATTTTATAGAGAATTAATGAAGAAAAATGCTTATAAAATGTGACAGGTTGTATACATGTATTATGATATATCTTAGCTATATAAAAATCTCATAAAAATATTGAAATAAAACTACCACTGTTAAAATTTATCTCACTCTCTACTTAGATCAGGTTTATTTGGGTTAACTTTTTTGTGAATGAAAATTAGTAAGTATCAACTAAAATGATGGAAGGGGAAAAAGGTATAAGCTGTGCAGTTTGCAAAGTAGAGGAACCACCTCTGGATTGGGTCCAGGTGCGGTGCAGAAAGCTGGTGTTGGTCAGGTTCAAGCTGAAGGGGTGTTAGATGGAATCGGTGGAAGAGCTTTTGGGTTGAACTGTAAACATTATACGTGACTTTCAATTGATCAAATTTAGGCTATTATAAAAGTAGGTTTTAGTATTGATGTCCTTTGTGATATTTTAGCCTCAGTGACTATTTAAATGATAGAATGGTGTAGGGTTTTTTCCCCTTATTACAATTGAAGTTTTGTTTGTTTCCTAATAGATAAGGCCTTTTATGAAAGCACACCTAAATCGAGATAAGGACAAAGAACTTCTAAAATTAACTCAGTACCTCAAGGAAATAGCAAAATTAGATGACTTTTTGGAGCTAAATCACAAATATTGGGAAAGGTAAGTGTTAATTGTGTATTCATTTTCTCTTTACTCAAAAGAATGGAAAAAAATTGGTGATGCCAGAATACACATAGCTCTTAATTTTATTTAAAATGGGTGAGTTCTAAAACTATTTTCCAGTCCGGTGACATCCCCTCTATGAGTGTTTTTCCCTTTAGTTTTAACCTTTAACTTGCTTACAAAATCACATCTCATAAGCTTTTTAGCATTTCTAGTAGAAAGGACTTGAAAGACTGGTACACGTTCATTATGCTGCCTATAAATTATCTTTGTGACATTAGGGTGGCTACTTGCCTATGAATCACATGGGAATTTAATACCTGGTCTTATACTGTAAAATAATGTCTTAAGGATAAGATTCATTAAGAATTTTCCTGAAATGTGTTCAAAATTACAGATAACTTCGGTGTATAGAGAAAAATTAGAAAATTTTATCCCACTGAAAAAACAATTATTTATGATTTTCCTTTCCAAAGAAAACTACTATTATGATCTAGGTGTGTAGTCTTCTAGTCTTTTTTATAAGCACAGTCATATACACAAATTTAACATAGATTACATAGAAGATTAATATAGAGTATACCAAGATTTTGAGGTGGGGGAAAAATTTCTGGAGAAATGAAAAGGATTGCTCTGACAAATAATTTTTTTTTTTTTTAATTTGACATGGTTCCAACAATATAGAAGCAAAAGAAACAATTCATGTAATTATGCTTTGGCTTTTCAAATTCCACTTTGGTCTTTTTCAAATCATTTTGACACAACATTCTATTGGAGTCTCATGATCCTATCAGGAAGATTAAGCAGGCATTTTTATCCCCATCTTCAGATTGTAGGTGTTGTAGCTGAGTCACGGAGATCAGCACACTGCACAAAGTGAGCATGGGCATCCAAACTCCTCAGGTTTCTGGATCTTAAGACCCTCTCCCCCAACACCTCCCTTCCTGTTCACTATAGTAGGTCATAAATGTGAGAAATAGTGATATAAAAATTTAAATTACTGATAGATTCCTATTAAATAATATAAGAAAAAGTTGTTTTCTTAGTAAATTAACATCTTTGCATCTTTTACAAATTCTTTTTTTGTGGGGCGGGGGCAGGATACTGGGAATTGAACTCAGGGGCACTTGATCACTGAGGCACGTCCCCTGCCCTATTTTATATTTTATTCAGAGACAGGTTCTCACTGAGTTGCTTACAGCCTTGCTTTTGCTGAGGCTGGCTCAGGACTCAAGATTCTCCTTCCTCAGCCTCCTGAGCTGCTGAGATTACATGCGTGTGCCACTGCACCTGGCTTTTTTACAAACTTTTTTGATCAGAGTCCTGTAGCATTTTGGCCCACTCTCTTGACACAAGAAAAACAAGATCTTAAAATGGGCTTTGATTTAGAAATTACAGTACTAGTTAATATTGGTTTTCATGATGGAAAGCAGGCAACATGGATTGATAGGTCCTGAATGCACCTATCAAAACAATACCTTGTTTTGAATCTGGCACTTTCTAGCTGTGAATTTGGACAAGTTGCTTATCTTCTGTGTGCCTTTGAAAGGGGAATAGATTCTATCAGAAACTTCTCATAAAAGCTCTCATGAGGTGTCTAACATTAATATATGTGCTTTCAGCAATGCTTGGCCCATAGATAATTAACAGTTGTTATTGAATATTTACAGGTAATACTTTGAAAGGCTTTGTCATTAAGCCAAAACTCTTTTGGGAGGAGAGTTATATTATTTCCATGAATTTAGCTTTGAAATGTTTATTTCTTGCAGGTATCTCTCAAAGAAGCAAGGACAGTAGTTACAAGTTATACTGGCAGTTATTGAAGATACTTGAGATCCATGAACTTTTTGCTTTTATGCTAGAAATCATTATGATAGTGCTGGACACTGAAGCAAATACCAGACTGCTTATCTTTTGGTCTTCCAGTTTTTTGTAAATTTAATTTTATATTTTTTGAAGATCATAGCAATAGGCTAAAAAAATTCTTTCTCCCCTCATATGAATATGCTGTTACTCTTGAAAAATATTTTCTCCAGCATTGATTACTGAGATGTTTTCCACCAAAAAAAAAAAAAAAGGAAAAAAAGGAAGACAAAGACAAGTGGAGAAAAACTTACTCAACAGTGTCATTTTGTGACTTTGGAAACAGGTTATGTCTTGTGTTTTAACTTCATTGTGTTATCGATTGCCTAAATCTAAGGCCAGACCCATCTTGAAACTAGGGCTTTTCCCTTAATGACCAAAAAATAAAAATAGAACCTAGTTTGTTATGATTAAAATTACCAGGAATTTTTATTCTTTTGTCACAAAATTTTTCTTCTGTATTTCACTAGTTACAGCTCTAAATTCTGAGCTGTCTCACTTTGGCCTGTGTGTGTGTCAGTGTTCTTTAAGTAAAACTGGAGAACATCAGTTGTGATACAGACATGTCCTCGTATGAGAAATAGAAAACATAAGACTGAATAATAAAATTAAGGGGCAAGAGTGTTTCTTTTTGTGGCTAAGTAGGAGCACTTGTGCCTGAACCATTGTCATAAAAGCAGTTTAAGGCAATAAACTTTAAAATGGGATATATTACCCACCAATTAGCTCTAAAAAGCATGAACAAAATGTTTTTGTTCTGTTCCAGCTCTATCTTGTCTAAGTGCTAACACTGTGTTTCAGTGAAAATATCTAGCCATAAGATTAAAAAATATATCATTTGCAATGCTTAAGCCTGCAGATATGTAATGTGACCACTGTTTCGTGTTGACAGTATTGCTTTAATACAGTTCTTGTATTTGGAAGGAATTGATCCTTTTAAATAAACATGGTGTATATTGTTCTTATGGGACTATTTCAGTGGTATAAATAATAAATATCTTTTCTTAAAACATTGGTCATCTGTTCTATATTATTTTACCTCTTTGTTGAATCACAAAACAAATTTTGGGTTCAGCCAAGGACTTATTAAAAAAATCAAGTGTGTATGGTATTAAAGGTGTGTATATGACTATGCAGTCAGAGTTGGTTTTAATAGCTACTTATATATGTTAGTTCACTTAATTCTGAGGTTATTATAAGGATAGATATATAGTGCAGAAGAATTTGAGAGCTTGTAACTAACAAAATGATTCAATTAAAGTAAGTTCTTAATTATGAGGCTAAATTTAAATATTTAAGTGTAGAATAGAATATTTTAGAATATTTGTTTTATTGATACATCTACCCACTGTAAAAGACAGCTTTTTATTCTAAAGTAAGCATTAAAGGGCTTACTCTTTTTAAGTGAACTGAACATTTAACTTCAAGAAAATCAGATGTTTTCCAAGTCTGTGTAAGCTAAAATACAAGAATTAGCAAGCCCCTTGGAAACAAAACATTTCCTGCCATTAGATGGTGCCCAAACCAAAGTTTGTGAGCCAATATGCTTAATCAAACCATTCTGGAAGAATATTGTCCTTTTCAGCTTGTTGAAATCATATGTGCTATGTGTGATTGATACTTTATGATCATAGAGTATGGGAATTTTAGTGCATCTTCTCTGTCTCATGGCTTTTTTGAAGAGATTTGTTTATCTCTGTGGATCTATATCTATCTATGTATGTGGTACACAAATCTGAGCCAGGAGATGTCTTAGTTCAGACTAAGTCACTCTGGTGAAGTAGTGAGTTGTTTTTGTCAGACATAATTTTAAACTTTTAAAAACAATTAGTATCTAATGTTTATTTAGCTTAAGAACTACAGAGCATCATTGCATCTTTGATTCAAAGGGCAATTTGAAATCTAAGAGCCCTTCAGATTCAGGTTATGAAAATCAGTTATTGAACTAATGACCTGTAGCAGCTATGCAGTTTAACAGGTCAAGAATAAACAGGGTAAGCAGCTGAAACATATTCATTCAAGGAGGTGGAGGTAGAGGTGTGCTGGGATAGTAACTGGGAAAGAAGCATATGCAAAAACGAGTAGGTTATTGCTTGTTTTTTTTCCCAGTGATAGTTGTTAAGAATAGTAAATAAAATATGAATACTGAATAACCCTGTTGAAGATTTTTCTCATACATAGTAATCAACGGAACTCTCTCAAGGGACAACTTGTTACAGGTTGCCACTAAAGTATTCACATCAAAACTTGTTAATCTTGTTAGCTGGAATAGCAGCCTAAGAGGTGTTTCTAAAGATTAAATGCTTAGCTACTTATGCAAGAATCTAATTTTTGAAATTGCTTTGGGGGAAGCTATGTGGGTGTTGGTGAGAATTCTTTTCATAGATTGATCAGGAAGGAAATTCTTTTCATAGATTTATCAAAGATTTCTGAAAAAGTGGTGCATTATAAGAAGGGGGACAAATCAACATTAGGCATTCTGTCAGCTAGAAAAGGGTGAACTAATAATGCCAGTGTGCACATGGAGAGTAAATCTTAACCTTCCTACTGATAGTTCTCTTTAAATTCTTCCTTTGGAAGAAGCAAGGATTTCTTAAATGCTAATGTAAAGATACTTCTTGACATAAGCTCTTACTTATTAAAATACTGATTCCTTCTGAAAAGCTTTAAAAGTTGAACCTGTGGCTTTTAAGGCTGTTTATAAACAGCACAAACCTTACAAACATCAAAGACTGAGCTCTAGTGATGTTTTTGCAAGTCAATATAGTTAAGAATGAACACATGTTAAATTGAGTAGGTGTATAATTTGGCCTTACTAAAGACCAAAGTGATGACTTTTCAGGAATATATAGATTGTTAAAGTGAGGTTAAGCAGTTTCTGATTGAATACAATATCTTATTGCTAGTCCCCACGCTTGAGGTTGCTGTCACGTGTGATTGCTTAATCTGTAAGAACTGCTGTGGTTTCCCAAATAAGGCTTTAAAAAGAAAGTGCAAGTGATTTGTCAGAAAAACACTTGGCTAGAATTCCTCTTTACTGGCAGTAGGACCTTGGGCAAGTGGCTCTAACTCTGAACTTCTGCTTCCTCCTCAAGAAAGTCTAAAAAAAGTACCTGTTCTGCCTTTCCCATAGACTGTTGCAAAGGTGAAATGAGCTAATGCATGAAGAGGCCCTGGGAGGCGACAGAGTGATCTGTACATGTCTGATGTTATGACTAGTTCAGTGCATGTGACTATCATTAAGCTATATCATTCTGAAAATTATAATTAACAGTGTAATTATTAAAAGAAAAATTTCTGTGATTGACTGTATACTTACAAATACTACCTCACTTTTCTAAGAGTTCTTAATAGAAAAGGAAAGAATGAGGAAACATATTTTATGACCCTGGTCTTTTTTAAGTCTGTAAATGCCATTTAGTAATTCAGGACTAGAAGACAAGTTGTCACCCCTCACCTAACCACCCAAAGTGGACATGATTAAAAGTTTAGTGGCATTGTAATACAATCTGTATATTGGAATATTAACATCATTTCAATTTCTAATTTTGAAAACTGGCAGTTCACAGATAGAAGCTTATTAATTTTGCTGTGTCATAAAAGAAATCCAAAACCATTTTTTAAACTGTTTTGTTTTTATTGTAAAGCTACACTAAGGTAAATGTTGGTATTTTTTTCCTGATGAGTTTTAGGGAACTACACAAGAACCAGACAGGCAACATTTAACATTTTGTTACTACCTGCAGCATCTGGGGTACTATTCTCCAGAGATAAATAAGATTCTCTAGCCTCAGCTTATATGTGAGTGAGGGTAAAAAGGTAGAAAGATAATTTCAAATAGAAGTGTGTGTGTGTGTGTGTGTGTGTGTGTGTGTGTGTGTGTGTGTGTATGAAATATGATAGTAATTTATTGATGAAGTTGTATGAATTAAAGTGGGGATGACAATAGTTGAATCTTTTTCCTTAATAGGACAAAATGTTTGAGTCAGGCTAATGATGAAGAAAAGATTTATTTATCTCACAGTTTGGGAGGCTGAAAATCAAACAGCATGGTGCAGGCTCTGGCAGGCCCTGCCTTGGCTGTATCACCTCATGGCAGATAGCAATGGTGGGATCATACATGAGAGGAAGAGGTCATGTTGCCAAATAAGAGGTCAGAGACAGACTAGGTTCCCACATGCCTTTTAGAAGCACACCTCCAACTGACCTAAGAACCTTCCACTAAGCCCCACTTCTTACAGGTTCCACATCCCAACATTGCCACACTGAGGGCCAAGCTTCCAATGTGTGAACCTTGGAGAACGTAGTTAAATCGTATCCAAACCATAGCAACGACCTTTGAACTGAGATCTGAATGATAAGAATCATCTCAGAATATTATGGAGAAGATTATTTGGGGCAGAGCTAAGAGCAAGTGCCAAACCTTAAGACAGGATCAAGGTAGGCAGATTCAGCAGAGAGTGGGAGGTAAGTGGTAGCCTGGCAGGAGATGAGGTTGGAGAGGTAGGCAGAGTCCACGGGAAAGGCAGGATTCTACAGGTCACAGTAAGTAGTCTGATGAATTCTAAGTGAAATGGGAGGAACCAGTGGACAGTTTTAGATATGAGAATGGCAATTTCACTTTTTAGCAGCTTTATTGAAAGAGAATTTACATGCCGTAAATTCACCCATCACTGAGTATGCTACTCTGATTTTTTAGTATATTGTGCAACCATCACCATGATCAAATTTTAGAACCTGATTTTTTTTTTTTTTAAATCATTCTGGCTCTTGGGTGGAGAATATACTGAAGAAGGCAAAAGTAGAAAGGATAAAACCAATAGGAGGCGATTGATACCACCCAGATTAAAGGTTTTTCACTGACCACATGTGCATTCCTTCACCCCATTATTGCATTATTTCCCAATCTGTAGAGCCCCCCAGCATGATGTCCTTGGCCATGTCCCAGGCTGTCTTCAGTATCCCATGGGTGCATGCAGCTATGAAACTGGGTGACAAATGTAGCCCTCCCAGCTTCTCTATGCAGTGAAAGATTGACTTTGAAGAAAAGAAAACTCAGCATATCAAAGTCAACATATAAACTGCCATTCTCATCCACCTATGCCTGCAATGAAGAAGCCCTTCTCTGTGACCTTAGCCAGCCCTTCTGCCCAGACGGTCTGGGATGGAGCATTCGTGCATAGGCTGTGACAGTGTGGGGCAGAGTGGAGTCCTGCACACTCAGGAAGATAGGTCAAAGGCCCCTTCCATTTCTCTCCTTGAGGTACCTCAGACATGGGCAGCTGAGAAAGAAACAGGCTTTCACAGTGCAAAACTTTTACATTTGTGCTTTTTTACTCATTATATTACAACTTTTTCTCAGTACCTAATGGGGGTACAGTGTGTTCCCTAAGTCTGTGGCTGAGCAGCTGTATATACTGCCAGACGTTTCCCACAACTCCCAATCCCCTGTACTACTCCCTTCAGCATCCCTGGGGCTTATCTCATGCAAACCCATTCAAAGGTGCTCCATTACAACCAGATTTTTCAGGACATGCACTGCTATAAAATTTAAAAGTTTTAGTCCAAGCAAAACCAAAATAAGCCTAAATGTCCACTGAAGGGAAAATAACCAAGGGGTGCTATTGCAGATATTGCTCAAGCTTAAGATCATCTATCTATCTCTATCTATCTATCTATCTATCTATCTATCTATCTATCTATCTAGAAGGTGGACTATAAATATTCTGCTTGACCTAATGGTTTAGGAGCTCTTGAAGGGCCAAGGCCCAGAGCCGACATTTCTGTAACAAAAGACAGGTTAGCAAGGAAAAAAAAGTAACATTTATTTTTACCAAGTTTTATGTGACACAGGAAGCTTTCAGAAATAAAGACCCAACGACTCAAGGAAAACTGTATTTTTATGCTCACATTTGATGAAGAGTGGACAGCTGTGTAGCCAAGTGATCAGACAAGAGTCCCATCCAATGACAACACACTGGGTGACTCAGAAAGGCCAGTTTGTTTAGATTCATCTTGTCTTCTCCAGGTACCATCCTTTCTCTGTGGGGCATGGGACAGCACCTTTCTATAGAATGAGGGTCTTGTGGCAGGCTTTCAGGGAAGGTAGTGTCTCTTTAGGCTTCATAGCTTGTTTGGGGAAGCAGAGTTCTAGTTTCCATGACACCCCTTTGGGGAAGAGGGATTCTCTTGCTATGACCTGCTTTGGGGGAGAAATGAGGGATGTTGTGAGAAAGGAGGGCAGGGGAAGGTCGGTGAGAACTTAATTTCTGCGGCCTTTTCAGCCTCCTTCAACAAAGTTCCCATTAGGACAAAGCACCATACTTGGGGTATCATCTGAGTCCCCAAATCTTAATACTAGTTCATGATTATTTTTATTTGGAGACCATTTAAATATAAGAAATACAAATAATTTTTTGAATTACATATAATCTTACACCCAGAAGTAACCACATGATTACACTGTAATTATGGCTCACGTTGTGATGTCCACCCTCCCATGGTGTTTTTCTATGCACATGTGTACTGATAAAACATATGTGTAGTGTGGATAGCTGTTTCACTGGCTCTCTGGGTTTGAATTAGCCCCAAGAAATCAGAGGCCATATCTCTATTTCTTTCTTTCCTTTTTTTTTTTTTTTTTTTTTTTGCCAGGTGCAGAGGAAGGGGTGGTACCGTGTATTGAACTCAGGGGCACTCAACCACTGAGCCACATTCCAGCTCTATTTTGTATTTTATTTAGAGACAGGGTCTCACTGAGCTGCTTAGCACCTTGCTTTTGCTGAGGCTGGCTTTGAATTCGAGATCCTCCTGCCTCAGCCTCCTGAGCTGCTGAGATAACAGATGTGTGCCACCAAGCCCAGCCTCTCTATTTCTTTTATATTCCTCCCAAGTTCATAGTAAGCTTCTAAACTTGGTAGATATATAACATATGAGGGTGGAATTAACCAGTGAATATGTAAACAAGCCATAAAATAGGTGCCTGTTTAATATCATTATTTTTAACATTTGCTTCCTTAACTGCTTTGAACTGTGATGAGAGTTGATAAAATATAGCATATATGTTTATTTTCCTTTTCTTTTTGCATTCCTACTTACTGATTTTTCAGTCTACCTTTATAGGAGAATATATTGAAATAAAAATATTTTCATGACTACTTATTGCAAAAGAAGAGGTTTTAAGATTCTGGTTATCCAATGTTCTGTTGGGTGGGTGAGCTTTACTACAGTTTTACATCTCTGTGATATAGGAGAGAGCTTTTCATCCATCTCTTAGCTACATTCTACCTTTAGTGTTATAAGTTGATCTGTGTCATTTACAAGTGCCTTCACAAGAGAACAATAGAAGTGCATAGCACCATATCTAAATGCCATAAATTATTTCTCTTAAATTGATATTCTCAAGAGTTCTAGGAACTCCAGACCAGATGATTGTCCATTCTGATTAAAGGGATAATGGGAGAACAGGGCCCAAGAAGAATCCACATTTTCATTGCCCATCAGGCTGCTTAGAATACATGAAAAACTATGTGATCTGCTTGGTGACCCAGGTCAGGGAAGATCCTTTGGGAGGAATGGTTTGGGGAAACTCAGCTGCAGGCTGGGACCTTAAGCAATCTTAAAAGTCCCATCTGGGAGCAGGAGGGCAGGTCATGGCCTTGATGAACATGGGCTTTGGGGTTAAGAGACTTGGGCTGGATATCCAGTACCACAAATTCTGTGGGATCTTGGGTTAGATACTTAATATCCTTGCATTTTTTCCATTGCTGCATAGCAAATTAGCACAAACTTAGTGGCTTAACCATGCATGTTGGTTATCTCACAATTTACATGGTCATGAGTCCAAGCCTGTTTTAATTGGATCCTCTGTTCAGAGTCTCAGAAGGCTGCAATCAAGGTTTTGGACAAGACTGGTTTTCATTTGAAAGCATTACCAGGGAAGAGACTAATTCCAAATGCCTTGGGATTGTTGGTAGGATTCTTGTGCTTGAGACCGTGTGACCCAATGCGTGTCTGAAGTCCCTCAACTTTTTGTTGATTGTCGGCTGCCTCAGGCTGGTGCCTTCCCATGGTTCCTTGCTACCTGAGCTTTTGCAGAATGGCTGCTTACCTCAGCAGCCCTTCCAGGAGAGTTTCTGGCTCTAGTCTGCTGAAATGCACGCATCTTATGTTAGGAGAAGTAGTCACGGGGGTGACATTTCATCCCACTTCCATATTCCATTAGAGGCAGCTGACAGATCCCATTTGAGCTTAGGGGAAAGGATTACACAAAGGTGTGAATGCTGGGAGACAGAATCATTCAAGGTTATCTTATGGTCTGTCTCCCACACTCCCTGAACTGATGCCATAAAGTTGGTATAAAAATAGCTACTTCTCAGGTGGTGACACAGATTCAAAATGAGATAACATATCAAGTGTTTGCATGATAATAGGTGCCTGGCTGATAATGAGCACTGGATAAATGTCAGAATGATGATGGTCATCACTGTTGGTAACCTGTGGATAGATAACCTGATGAATGCCTACAGGCTTCCTAAATCATGGGTACCCTTGTGAGAACTCATTGGAGTATTGAGAACTTCAGACTTGGAACTTGAGTCTCTCAAAGGATAGTGGTCAACTCAGTTATGTATGTGATACAGAGAGAGTGAAGAAATTAACATAATTCAGGAAAATATCTAACTGGACTTTGCAGGATTTTTTTTTTCTTTGTCCAATTGATTTGCTTAAGCATACTGTTCCATACTACAGCGGTCCTCTATTTTATTTAACTCTTTCCCCAGTGATGGACTTTAGTTTGAATGTAGTTTTTACTCTTGCAAACAGTGCTTCAATGGACATCCTTCTACATGTATTCTTTTTCTTTTCTTTTTTTTATTAGTTCTCTTTAGCTATCCATAACATTACAATTCATTTTGACATAATTACAAAAGCATGGAATATAATTTTCTTTAATTCAGTCCCTAGTACTTGCCCTTTTCCTGTCCTCCTCTCTTCCCCCTTCCCTTCCCTCTACTCCACTGATCTTTCTGCTTTTTACTTTTAGTTTTCTTTGTATTTCAATTAGTGCCTTGTGGATGTACATGCTAGTGAGATTTGCTGTGGTGTATTCATATATGCACATAGGAAGGTGATGAACAGGTTCATTCCACTGTTCTTATCATGTCCCTCCTCCCTCCCCTTTCCTCTATTCCACTGATCTTTCTCCTGTTTGATGGAATCCCACCACCGCCTCTTTTCTTTTTTCTTTCCCCTTATTTTTGACTAGCTTCCACATCAGAGAAAACCCTTAGGTACACAAATATTCATAATAACATTATGTGGCCCTTATAATAAACCCAAAGTAGAAACAAATGTCCACCAACTGATAAATGGATAAATAAAACGTGTCCTATCAATGCAATTGAATGCTCTTCGGCAATAAAAGGAAGTAATGACACATGTTGCAACAGGTATGAACCTTGACATTATGTTGCATGAAAGAAAGCACAAAGAACCACATGCTGTATAATTCCATTTATATGAAATGTCTGGAATAGATGAGCCCACAGAGGAAGTAGCTTAGTGGTTGCCTAGGGCTTAGAGGGGAGGAGGGGATGCTGTGATTGGGGTTGATGGCCAAGGGGTGCTGTTTTTTTTTTTTTTTGAGGGTATTAAAAGTATTCTAAAGTTGATTATGGGGATGGATGCACAGTTCTGTGAATATATCAAAAGCCATTGTATTGTGCACTTTAAAAGGATCAATTGTGTAATGTGTGAATTACCCTTCATTATAGCAGTTTAAAAAATTAAAATTTGGTGTTCACATTGTAGTAGATAACAGTGGCTTTAGTTTGTAGAATTAGAAGAGTGAGGTCAAATAGAGAGATCTGTTTTTGTTTTGTTTTGTTTTTGTATCAGGGATTGAAACCTGGGGTCCTTAACCACTGAGCCACATCCTAAACCCTTTTTAAAATATTTTATTTAGATACAGGGTCTTGTTGAGTTACTTAGGGCCTCACTAACTACTGAAGCTGGCATATGAATTCACAATCCTCCTGCCTCAGTCTCCTGAGCCACCGGGATTATAGGTGTGCACCACTGTGTCTGGCAAATATGAGGGTTTGTTTGTATGTTTTAAGTAACTTTTTCATTTCTTAGAAGTGAAAGTTTTCCCTTTTTTGAGATCTTGAGCAAAATGCAAATTCACTGATTTGGTAATTTGTACACACTTGCTTTCTGAGGGTTAATAGTATTTTTCTTACCTGGTAAGGTTTCAAAATTTACAGAATTGAAGTTACTCAGATTTAAATGTCAAAACATTGTGTAAAGAAAAGAAATCACTAAAATCCTTGAAAAAGTGAATTTTTCTGAAAAGTGGTAAGACCTCTGCATTATTTATATGATGATCCCATTCAATTCATTTGATCATTTCCTCCTGCTCTGTCCATTCTCTGGTAGGAGCTGAATGCATAAATATAAGAGGAGGTTGTTTTCTGCCCATTAGAGTCAGTGGTAATAATATGCAGTTGCTGAATCAGCCAAGCACGTTCTCCATTCTGACCTCTTCAATACAGTAACATTTTTGCCTGATTAAGTCTGTACAATTTGTTCCAAAACATTACCCTACAAAGCAGGCTGATCTGTGCCTGTGCAGCCATCTTGAGCTTGGTCCTCCCAGCTTGTGGACTAGGATCTGGAACACTGAGGGCTTGAATAGAGAAGATCATGGATTGGGTCAAACACAAATGAGCACCCCAGAGATGCACTCAGGAAAGTGAGAGTCAGCCACACCTTGGCTTTCATGTGACAGCAGCACATCTATTCTATGGAGCCAGAGCTTGTGGACCAGGCCACATGAATGCATTTACAAACTCCAGAATCACTGTTAGAGCCATTTCCTCCAAAGCCTGTAGAGAGCCTGCTTTTCCTGAACCCCTCTTGGTGAAACTAATGAGCCTGAGCAGACGATAAAGAAATAAAGAAGATTTATTACCTGCAGGAGCACTGGAGTTACTGGCAAAGCAATGCTCTCGCCAAACAAAGGAAAAAAGGGGATTTTATTCTATACATATTTGTTATAGGAGAGCACATGTAGGGGCAAGCACATTTCAGAGCATGCTCAGTTTAAGATCATAGTTCAAAAGGAAAGATGCCGGACACACTTCTGTTGCATGCTCAGCTCAAGGTCATGGAGCACACGTTCAAAAAGGGAAGATGGTGGACACAAACGCTTCTGAGCATGCTCAGTTCAATATTACAGTGATCCAGGTTTACTTGAGGTTGACTAAAGGAATGAGTCAGAGTGACCTTGTGAGTTTCTCCTGAGTGTCTCCAGTTTTAGGAACAAAATAAAAGCATAACTTTGAAAATGCGTTAATATAGGAGTTTGCCTTTAAAGGTGCCTGCCTTGCTTAGTGGTTAAACCCAGTGCATTCAAACTTAAGAGAAATTAAATTTAACGGAGGTGAATTGAGCAAAGAACAGTTTGCCAGTCAGCCCTGTGAACCAGCAGAGTTTCAGAGAACTCAGTCTTCAACTTGGGCAGAAAGCACTTATGGACAGAAAATAGACATGAGGTATAGGAAGAGCTTGATTGGTTACAGCTTATGTTTGCCTGATTTGGATGTGATCTGATCAGCTGTAGCCTGTGATTAACTGAAGCTTGAGTACTCCAATTGACTGAGACTCAGCTGTTTATTACAAAATTATATTCTGCCCAGTGACGTGGCACAGGACTGTAATCGCAGATACTTGGGAGGCTAAGATAGGAGGATCTCAAGTTTGAGGCCAGCCTGCACAACTTAGGGAGAACTTGACTCAAAATGAAAATTTTTTGTGGTAGTTCCTCAGTGGAATGCTTGTCTAGCTTGTGCGAGGAGGCCCTGGGTTTGCTCCCTGAAACTGGAGAAAAAAAACCCTGCTAAGTTGTAGTTTGTTCAGTAGTGATTCAAGGTACATTGGCAGGGTCAGGTCAAATTTAGTTTAAGCAACTTGTAGGAGGCAGAAGTCAGTTTTAGAATTATGGCTGATTGGAAAATATTTTTATTTTCTGGATTTTTTGAAGGTCTCCTCTCTGTGCCCCCAAATGGCCCCCTGATTTCTAATGACAACAATTCCAAGAGGGTCTACAAGCTAGAAAATAATACAGAAGTCAAAAGAAGGAATTAAAAAAAAACAATAGCTAAACTTTAGCCATTATTAATACTTAATAGAAATAGAAGATGAATGAAAAATATGAGCCATATAAGTAAAATTAAAAAAAATTTCGTACTGGGGATTGAACTTAATAGAAATAGAAGATGAATGAAAAATATGAGCCATATAAGTAAAATTTAAATTTTTTTTTTGTACTGGGGATTGAACCCAGAGATACTTTACTATGGAGCCACATCCCCAGCTTTATTTTTATTTTTTATTTTGAGACAGGCTCGCCAAGTTGCATAGGGCCTCATGAAGTCGCCAGGCTGGCCTTGAACTTGTGATCCTCCCGTCTCAGCCTCTTGAACTTCTGAGATTACAGGAGTGTGTTATAGCATCTGGCAAAATATTTACCCACATTAAGAAGTGTTAAAAATAGGTGAAATAAATTTTAATAATACTTTATATGAAACATAATTCTGACATACAACCAACTCAAAAATGATGAATGGGGTATTTTGTATTCTTTCATACTATCTTCAAAACACTGAGTTCACATGCACCGTGAGTCTCACTGCATTTCAAGTGCTCAGTAGCCTCCTGCAGGCAATGGAGCAGCGCAGGTGGGCATGTGTGGCAGACTTCTGCCTGCAGTTTGGTTTGATGTTACATGAACGGAAGGAGGTTTCTCAGAAGCTCTTCCAGATCTGGGTGTGGAGCAGCAGAGTGGGAGGGTGGTAAAGCTGTTAGCAAACATCAAAAAGAAAACAACCAGAGGCAGAATTTTTATGTGTATAATAAAAAAGAATATTTCTATAACATAAATATATTGTATTTATGATATACACTTTTACAGATATTATATACTGGTGCAACCAACCACTATGAAAAGCAGTATGGAGATTCCTTAGGAAAATTGGAATGGAACCACTGTTTGAACCAGTTATCCCACTCCTCAATTTATACCCAAAGGGCTAAAAATGAGCATATTATAGTGATGAAGGCATGTCAATGTTTATAGCAGCTCAATTCACAATCACAAGCTATGGAACCAACCTAGGTGCCCTTTACCAGATGAATGGATAAGTGTTTTATACATACACAAGGGAATATTACTCAATTTTATAAGAAGAAGGAAATTATTTCATTTGCCGGTAAATGTATAGAATATTAAAAATACCCTCTACTGTCATGTATACCTAAAAAGAACAACAAAAACCATAAATAATATATATTTGTTATATAAATATGTAATATTTATATATATATATATATATATATATATATATATATATATATATATACACACACACACACACATGCAAAGTCTGACTTTGTCCACCTTTCTCTAGCTATTTAAAATGTGTATAGTACCCTTCCAAATGAGGAAATACATTTAAAACTGTTAAAAACTTAAATACATTGTAATTATCATATCTATATTTATATACAAATAATGTTTTTTGTGTTCAATACAGTGATCTATTTAAACTTGTCAAATATATTGTTTGTCATATCTATGATTTATACACAAATAATATATATTGATTATATAAATGTGGAATATTTTACTATGGATAGGTATATATGGTCTGATTTTCTCCACTTTTCTTTAACTATATAAAATATTTACAGTACTCTCCAAATGAGGAAATATATTCAAAACTGTTAAAAAAATTAAGTGGAGGAGAAGAGGTAGATTGGAAGACACTAAAAATTTAAGACTTAGCAAAGAAGGATGTGTGTATACAGGATAAGGCGAGCCGGGAGGGGACAGACGGAGAGTTCTTTCTCTAGCACAGGCAGCCCACTCCTTGACCTGACCCAGCCTTGCGCCTATGGCCCCTTTTCCTGCAATGTGCCCCCCTCCCGAGGTCACAGAGCTTCCCTTTCTTCCTTTCAGTTCCCTGTTCAAACCTCACCTCTTCTTCCCCATTGGAGGGGTCCTCCTTGTTCATGCTATCTCCACGAGAGTCCTGCGCACCCTGTGACTCTCTCTGCCTCTCCCCTGCAGAGCAGCTACCCCTGCTGGAGCTCTTCCTGTGGTAGGGTCTGCCTGTTCTGGTGAAGCAGGAAGCTCAAGAGCTCAGGAGTTTGTGTCTGTCGTTTTCTGCTTTGGCCCCCAGCTTTTAGAGAAGAGTCTGGCACACAGTAGGTTCTCAACAAATGGTTGCTGAAGAATGATTAGAAAAAAACAAATGAGGAGGTTAGCTGAACACAGGGAGCAAAAGTGCCTATCACGAATGCAAATATGTACTTAAAAACAAAACCCAAGTCAAGTTTTCCTTTATTAAGAAAAGCAGTTTTGCTTTCAAGGGCCTAGAATAACATTAGACTAACTGGCGGATTTCTGAATGCTTTGGGGTTTGTTTTAATGAATAGATGGAAATTGTATCTAATTAGCATTAACTTTGTGTGTGTAAACGGGTATATCCAAATTGTATAAAAGCAGTTCTCCTGAATAATTTAAACATCCTCTCCACCCTGCAACGCATTTGGCACACTTGTCTTTCCAATATTCCATTAATGGGAACTAAAGTCATGAAGTCATGAGGTTTAAATGAAAAAAAAAAAAAGCTCTTTCCTTATGCAGGCATATAGAAAATACAATACTTCAGAAATGGGTATGCCTGAGAATCTGAAATAGACAGGGAGCCAACACTATGGTCTCTAACAACATCAAAAATTAGGGAGGATTTGCTGGATGCAGAGATGCACACCTGTCATCCCAGTGACTTGGGAGGCTAAGGCAGGAGGATCGCAAGCTCAAAGTCAGCCTCAGCAATTTAGAGAAGCCCTAAGAAACTCAGCGAGACCCTGTCTCTTTACTATAAAATATCAAAAGGGCCGGGGATGTGGCTCAGTGGTTAAGTTCCCCTGGGTTCAATCCCTGGTACCAAAATAAATAAATAAGAATAAATATTTCTTCTTATATTGAATCAATAGAATTCAAATTAATAGATGTAGAAAAAATGATGGAAATAGAAAACCACCATTAGGCAAAATGAATAGAATCATCTATACGTGCTGAAGTAAGTTGGTGGAAGTATGAGGAAGAGGATATTGACATCGTCTCAGGGCACCTCTCCACAGGTGTATTCATTCCACAGGGAGAAGCAGCAGCTTCATGGTGGAGAACCCTGGAAGACCACATGAAGCATGCCATCAAGGTCAGCATCACTAGAACCCCTGGCGCCGAGACTCGGTGCCCTTCCTGATGTGATTGGTGGAGAAAGGCACGGGATTGGTGGTGGGATTCTTCACAAGAAAGCAGAAGAGAACTTAATCATGGGGAAACATCAGATGAACCCCTAATGAGGGAGAGTTTCCACAATAATGGGTCACTGCTCTTCAAAAAGGACAAGGCAATGTGTGATTAAGGAAGACCCAGGAACTGACCTAGATTGGAGGTGATGAGAGGGACAGAAAACTAGACATGATGTGGGATCCTGGTGTAGATCCCAGACCACAAAAAGGACATTCATGGGACAACTGGAAGAATTTGAAGGTCTATGAATTAGGTGAGAGGATTGTGTAAATGTTAGTTTAGATAATGACACTATGATCATGCTAACATTAGGGAAGGTGAGGGATGGTCATCTGGGACTATAAAGTACTATTTTTGCAAATTTTTCTAAGTTGGAAATGAATTCAAAATGGAAGATTGAAAAGATATGCAGATCTACTTGGGTAATCTGGTGTGAGCATGATAATAATGTTAAAACCAAACCACATACTGTTATGGGTTAGATCATGTCCCCCTGAATTTCATATGTTGGAGGTTGTAACACCTGGTCCTTTTTTGGGGAAGGGAACCAGGAATTGAACCCAGGGGCGTTTAACGACTGAGCCACATCCTCAGTCCTTTATAGGTTTTATTTTGAGACAGGGTCTCTCTAAGTTGCTGAGGCTGGCTTTGAACTCATGATCCTCCTGCCTCAGCCTCCCAAATCAGGCATGTGCCACCAGGCCCAGCACACCTGGTACTTTTAAATGTGCTGGAAATAGGGCTGTCGCAGATGTGATTAGTTAAGATGAGGTTGTAGTGGGGTAGGGTGGGTCACTAATCCAAAGTCACAGGTGTCCTCATTAGAAGGGGGAATTGAGATACAGATTGGGGACATGGGAAGAACACCATGTGAAGATGGAGACAGAGCACAGTGATGTGTCAGAAGCTGAGGGATGTCAAGATGCCAGCAGACCTTCAGAGGCTGAAGGGAGAGTCCTGGGGCAGATTCTCTCTCGCAGCCTGTGGAAGAAACCAGCCCTGCTGACACCTTGAGCTCAGATTCTCATTCTCAGAACTGATGAACCATTTCTACTGTTTAAACTACCCTGCTTGTGGCTCTTTATTACAGGAGCCCCAGGAATGAATGCACTAGTTAACATTTACTGAGAACTATATTCAAGGCTCTATATTGAGCTTCCCAAATCTGTTATCTCACTTCATTTTCACCACCCCAGCCCTTTGCAATTGGTGCTATTATTGCTTTCAATTTGCACTTTAAAATTGATGCATTGAATGGGTAAGTAACTTGCCCCAGGTCACACAGCAAATAAACAGCAGAGCAGTTCTGACATCAGTGCATTGCACAAACGGCTTATCTTTCCTGGCTTCCATTCCCATGTGATTTGAAATGATTTCCTATGATCATTTTCTCTCTACACCTCAAGTGTAAATTCCAGAGATGGAACATAATCAAGTGAATGCCGTATCCCCAATGACCACCTGCAGCCTCATTGAAATCAAACCTCTACTTATTTGGAAACTCTGAACTTCCGACTTGTGAGTCCCCCCAGGAAGGGGCATGAGTCATCCAGGAAGAGGATCCACTTCTAAAGTGAGCAACTAATGTAAGTGAAAATTAGGGCTCAAACTCAGGCATCGAACTCATTGGGGACTGTATTTCCGGTGAGCACAACTCCTAGGGACAAGCAGAGAGAAAACTTTTTTTCTTTGATGACGAAGAGTCAGAATTGTCCACTGGGCTTTCCTGAGTCATTCCACCATTCCTCTGCCTTTAGTGAGCATTCCTGGAACCCTTGGAATCAGACCCAGCCACTTGATGAGAAGATGACAGTCCCAATTTTTGGCAAGTCTCTCATCCTGAGGCAAAAATGTGGAAATGACAGCTTTTGAAGGCAAATCCCATGGACCAGTTCTCTTTCTTCCTTTTTCTTTCCTCCCTCCCTCCCTCCCTTTCTCTCTCTCTCTCTCTCTTTCTATTTGGTGCTGAGGATGGAACCCAAGGCCTTGCATGCTAATAAGCATGTGTGTGTCACTCAGCTACATCCCCAGCCCCCATATCCCAACTCCCCGCTTCCCATAGGCAATATCTTCTGGGTGATTCATGTCATTTTTCTTGTTCATGCTAGTGCTTCCCTGTCCTTGTCTTCAAATCTCACTCATGGGCTCTGGACCCATATGTGTAAGCCTTGGTGGATATCATTTGTTATGGTTTAGATATGTGGTATCTCCCCAAAAGCTCATGTATGAGACGATGCAAGAAAGTTTAGAGGTGAAATGATTCTGTTATGAGAGGTTTAACCTAACCCAAGCATTAATCCCCTGATAGGGGTTAATTTGGTGGTAATTGCAGGCAGATAGGGTGTGGCTGGAGGAGGTGGGTCCCTGGGCACATGCCATTGGGGTTATATTTTGTCCATGAGGGGGGTGCGCTCTCTCTCTCTCTCTCTCTCTCTCTGCTTCCTGGTGCCATTTTCCTAGATGCTTTCCTCTGCCACACACTTCCACCAAGGTGTTCTGCCTCACCTTGGGCCCAAGGAAGGGAATAGGCCATCTATGGACTAACCTCTGAAACCATGAGCCCCCTGCCCCAGCTTTTCCTCTCTAATTGTTCTTGTCAGGTCTTGGGCCACAGCAGTGAAAAAGCTGACTATTATTTGTCCCATAAACATGTCCTCAGATATAAGGTGGACCTCATTGTCTTTGTCCCTTCCCCAACAAGCCTGCTCCTCCTCTCTCAGTGAATGGTTCCACCGGTGACCAAGCTGACAAAGTCAGAAGTCTCTAAATTCTTTGTCAGTTGGGTCTGGGTCTGGATTTCTGCTGAGGCAATGTCTGTGTCTAGCTTGGTCCTTGGAACATGAGCTATGTTGGCAGGTGGTAATGACCAACGGTTGACTGGGCTTCCTTCTTTTTCCTTCACTGATATGTCCAATAAACCCTGTCAATTCTCTGCTCTATTTTATTCAAAGTGGCTCACTTGTTTCTAGCCCCACCAGCATTTCCCCTGTCCAGATGGTCATCATCTGTCTCCTGGACCTCCATTGTGTCCTTTACCTGGTCATCTTGCCTTCTCTCTTACCACCTCCCAGTCTATTCTTTGGGTAGCAACTAGCATTATCTGGTAAACACAGATTCCAGATCCCATGACTTCCCTGCTTAAAACCCTTCCATGACTGCCTGTTGCAATCCTGATGAAGCCCAGCCTTGACATTTGAGGACCCACCTGATTAATTCCTACTTATCTCCCTGTCCTTATTTTTCAACTTTCTCTTTTTTCATTGCTTCTCCCTCACAGAAGGAACTTCCTCCTGGTCTCCAAATACAACATCTCTCTCTCTCTCTCTTCTAAACTTGTGCTCATGATGTTCTCTGCACCTGGAAATTTCTCTTAATTCTTCAAGGTGCAGTGTGAGTAAGTTCTCATTTGGAGTCCTGTTTGAATTCCTATTGCTGCTGCAACAAATCACCACAGATTTAGTTGCTTACAACAATGCCTATTGTGTGACAGTTCTCACATTTCTGATAGACATCCAGGTGGACTTGCCTGGATTCTCTGTTTAGGGTCTCATAAGGCAGGGATATATTTCTCTCTAGAGGTTCTGGGGAAGAATCTAAATTCAAACTCATTCAGGTTGTTGGAAGAATTCAGTTCCTTGGGGTTGTAGGACTGAGGTTCCCATTTCCATTTGAGGTTCCAAATGCCCAGCTCCGTATTCAAACCATCAACAGCATGCCAAATGCTCCTCAAACTTCAAATGTTTCTGTTACCTGCCTCCTGCATCTCTCTGACTTTTAAGGGATCATGTGATTATAGTAGTTCCACCTTAATAATCTGGGCCTTTACATGCTCTGGAGAACAGGGCATGGACTTCATAATGGGCCATTATTTCACCATCACTGATGTCCACCTGCACATCTGGGTTTCATGTCCCTCCTTTGTACACCAGTGACAGTGGGTACTATTTGTTGTCTAACCAATAGCCATTTTCTACTCTCAGCATCTTTTCTGTTTCCCACTGTGGTGGGTGAAAACCGGAGATTCTCACTTTCCAAGCTTCCCTTGTAGTTAGGACCTAGGCATGTCTACCAGGGAACGCTGGGGGAAATGGTTATCCCTGATTAACAAATAATTTAGGAGAGAACTGCCTTTCCAAATTTTTTGCATGATGATATGAGGACCTCATGTTTGGAGGTATAGTAGTTATCTTGTGGGGCATATATAAGGATAAAAGCCAACACGTGGAGGTGGGTGGAGGATGAAGTTGAAAAGAATCTAGGTTATGGATGACATCATGAATTGCTCTATTTTGCCACAACTTTCTGCCAGACTTCTTATGTTATCCAGAATGTTCCTTACTACTGAAGCCAATTTTAGTATTCTTTTACTTGCAGCCCAAAGTATTCCAAATGATAACTCCATAGACTGCTCTTCTCCACCCATATAAAAATTTAACCACACTGCATTTTTTTTGTCTCTGACTTTATTTTCTGCCCTCTCTATGCTGCAAAATCTTGCATTCTCTTTCATACCTATCATAGGTACAGTAAACACTAGTAGTTTTTTGCTAAATAAATGAATGAATAAACAGACAATTGAAATGCCCACTTCTACTTCCAAGCACTTATTCCTATCTTTTCCAAACATCTATCCTTTCCTCTTACCCAAGCATCTGTTTTTTTTTTTCTTACCATGAGTAGGGCTGCCACTACTGGGTAGATTGGTTCCTGCAAAAGGCTCCTGATTGAAGGAGTAAATGGAGACTGAAATCTAGACTGCCCTCCACTCACCAAGCCCTGCATCCTGGCATGGGGCTGTGTCTGCCTTTTGCTTTAATTAGCACAAAGTTGCTGTAGGACTTGTAGCACCACAGTGACAGCCACATCCCAACTTTCCTAGGTGGATAAGGGTCACTGCTTGCTCGTACTTTTCTACCCTCCCATGGAGGAGAGAATGCCTTTCTGTTCCAAACACCATGTTCCAAGGAGATGGGCAACTATTTTGAGAAACTAATTAGTACTAAAGTGCTTGTGGGAGATATGAAGTTTTAATGTGCTGTCCCATTCTAGTGATAGACTGGTCATTTAAATGCCAATTTTCTGAGAATTTTGACTTAATATAACAGGAGTGACCCAAATGGGAGTCAGGAGGCCCAGTTCAAGTTTGAGTCCTGACATTGATATGGCTCTGAGTGTTAGGGCAAGGTACCAAACTCTGCCTTCAGTTTCCTCATCCATAAAACTAGAGGTTCACCCATTGTGTTCTGCAGAGCTTAAGGATATTGAGAGGCCTGGGGATTCTCAGAGGTGAATCGAGAAGGTACTCAGTGGATAGGAGGCTGCTGCCAGAACAGATTTGCTTTTGTTTTCTTTTCATAGGGGACTCGAGAAAAATTAACTTTTAATTATGCAAAAAATGTATTTACATATTCTGCTTATAAGGAATTAGAACATTGCAGATACAACAGAAACCCTTCTGAACACCATCCTCAATCTCTGTGTATGTTGGGATTTCGTTTAGGATTTCCATTTGAACAAAGGGACCCTGGTGAAATTCGTTGGGGGACCATTGATCTATTTAGCCTCAAAGGTTGCCAAACATACAAAAAAGAGGTATTTCAGAGAAAGGCACAAGCTGCGAATCAGATGAACTAGGGTGTTGCCCTGGATGCTGTGACTTGGGAGTGCTGTCACTGCTGTGAGCTTGCACTGCACCCAGGAGAGGTCTTGTGAGTGGGAGGATGTGGCTTTCTGACTTAGGACTGGAAGGCTTATGTGCCTTTCCAAACCAGCTCATCCCCATGGGGAGAGAAGAGGCAGAATTTAGGATCACTTTTTTTGTTTGGTCTGACTTTTACTGTGCTTTTGCTGGGTGCTGTGAGCCTTGTCTTATTTAACTCTCATAACAGCCTGGGGATGGTGGTGTTAGTAGCATTCTTACTTAAATAAAAAATAAGGAAATTGAGACACAAAGATTAAGAAATTACTTTAGGGCCCAAGGTAGTAAGTGGGGAGCAGAGATTTGAAGACAGATCTTCTTGCTTCAAAACAAGGCACCCACCCTTGAGCTCTGGGCCCCTCCCAGGCAGTGCTTGGCTGTTATTTCAGCATGGTTACGTACTTTCCTTCTCTTCCAAACTCCAGGACCACTGGCAGAATAAGCACTACCCATGTTCCAGTTAGGTCCGTTTGCATGCAATCAGGGGAAGGCGTCAGGTGGTCTCAGGCAAAAGGGTGGGGAGGTGTTTTGTGTGTCTTATGAAGACCAGAGAGCTTAGCAGGCAGCTGCAGAGCCCTGCGGCCTCTCCCGCACTGCCATCCACTGGATGGAGAGGCTGCATGCTGCAGCAGGCAGGTGGCCAGATTACCCTGCGCTGACTGGTACCCGGGCTTGCGTGAAGGTAAATGCAGATTGGTGCCTCCCAGTGCGCCACTGCAGAGGGAGGTTTTATTAGTATGCACGCCTGGTCTCCTCAGCCTTCAGCTCGAATGCTGATTTTATTTTTGCATTTTATGAGCCTGAGAGAGGGAATTCATTTCCTTGGCATAATGTGACCCTCTGGAGAAAGTCTTGTCCAAATACATTTTGCTCACAAACCCTGTCCTGGAAGAAAGGCTGTATTGAAATGAAAGAGATGATTAAAGTCTGATTTATAGATAAGGTGAATCGGTTAATTCATGCCAAATTATTATATCCAGGGAAGGTGACAGAGAATGAAGGGGCTCCTCCCAGGAGCTGGAAACTTTTGTAAAAAGAAATATTAATGGTGCACATACATTCATTCCAGCCAGGAGATTTTTAATATATTTACCATGTTTTAAATATATTCACCTTGTTTCTTTTTCTCACCAGATGTGCAATCCCTGAAGGCAGGGGTTGGGTTCCTGCACCTTGATATCCCCCACAAAGGTGTGTTTTTGCGATTTTATTTATAAAATCTCAATCAACTAAGCCATATTTCTTCCCCATTGGCTAATCAGTGATCCCTCTATCCCAGCTCAGTTCTCGGAGACACCCAAGACTCGTAACAACTACTCTTCCTCCCCCAACCCCTGAAAAAAACACAGGTTCCAGAATTGAACTTTTTTCTTTTTCTAGCTTAAGTAGTGTAAGTCTACTAATAAGCTTTATTGAGCACTTACTATGGAGCTAGTACTTTGCTAAGCACCCTTGGGGCTCAGAAAATGATATTGCCAAACATGGCACTTTGGCATACTGAGCACTTCGAGCTAAAGGACACTGTAAGGGCTTCAGAAGCAAAGTCTTCCTCTGACCTTCCCCTAACATCCTGTCTCCTGTTCCTCTTTACCCCAATGTGAGTCATTGTGACCAGAATTCCTCTTCCCCAGGGCAGTGTACAGGAGTGAGAACCCTTCTCCCCACAAGAAAGCCATAAAACCTTGACAAGTCACTCTCAATCTCTTCTTTTGAAAACTATCATTCCAGAGGAGTCCTGCCCCATGCCTGGGAGGAAGGAATACCCTGCACAGAGAGACCAAAAGGAATCCATCAGACAGGTATTGCTGGGTCCCCTTCAATGACCATTAGATCACACCCTTTGGTTCATATCACACCTACAGAGCTGTCCGTTCTTCATTGAAATATGCATAAAAACAGATGGTCTTCTCTGGGTCTTGACAGCTGAAGGCTTTCCTGCCTTCCCATAACTTTAATTCAACAGACTTGCCACGCTTCTCTGCCACTCACCTGTCTTTGTTGGAGGAGAGTGGCCACTATTGAGAGCCACAGCCGAAAGGGCCCCAGCAAACTTCCAGCTGATTGGCTCACCATGGCCCCAGCAAACTTCCAGCTGCCAGCTGATTGGCTCCTCTGCGGTGATGTTCATTGGGCTGTTTCCCTGCCCTTTCAGACCACGGAGCTGCTCATTGGGGGACTCTTTTGGCTCCGCCCATGCCACCCAGCCAATCGGCCTCAAGAGCAGGAGGAGTGGGGGGGGTTGAGAGGCTTGTGGGAAGCCGGTGGTGGCAGTTGGGCTCTGAGGGAATTCCTGAAGAGCTCTTGTGGTGGGGCGTGTGTTCTAAAAATAAAGTTTGTTTCTGTGAATTGTGCCCAGCCAGACTGCAGCAGGCCACGTTGTCCATGACTGCGGAGGAGTGGTGTCCCCTCTTTCTGCTCCTACAGTGCTCACTGAGCATCATTTCATTTCACACTCACAACCACCCTGTGCCTATTCCCTTTGAAGGATGAGAAAACTGAGCCTTGAAGACAGTAGGTAACTTATTCAAGGTCAAAGAGCTAGTCAGTGGACACAGGTACTATTTACAGGGTGCCAGTCCCATTAAGTTGATCTCACTTCACAGTGCACTTAACAGGAAGTGGCCTCCAGGACTTAGAGCCTCAAGCATTTAGTCCTCTGCAAACTAGAAACCACGTGAGGGCAGAGCTTTTTCATCTCTGTATCTAGCAGGTTGAGGATGGTGCCAGGGACAGAGCAGTCATCCTAGGCATGTGAAGTGAAGGAACAGCAGAGCTGCCTTTGCCAGGAGATCCTCCATCTCCACCTCTTTGCTGGGACTCAGGCTGCCCTTGGAAGAAGGACCCTGGCCATGGCATCCCTATCTGTATTACTAGAGATTCCCCCCCTTCCCAGGGCGGTCAGGGGATGCTCTAATGTCAGCATTGGGCCCCGACCTTCTGCACCATCTTATTGAGGGTGGGAGGTGAGGCACAGACCCTTTATGGTTGGACTCTTACAGACCTCAGAAGGGATCCGTTTGTGATGTTCTTTCTTGTTCCTGCACAGCACAGAGTCAAGGAAGCAGGACATGGAGGACCCCACCCAGCATCACCACTGGGTTTGTGCTAGCTGTGAGGGGCAGAACCAGGTTTTCTGCACCAAACTCTAGGCTCCTTCCTGAGCTGCTGGTGAAGTCCTTTTCCTGACTTGGACAGCAGCCTTTCGTACATCGGGGTCATAGATGTTTATAAGGATGTCTTTATTTAATTTTTGCTTTATTCATTTTTCTATTTTGAAAACCAATATGGAGGAGTTATTGTTTAATGGATAGAGTTTCCCTTTAGGATGATGAAATATTTTGTGGGGATGGACATCGGTGACGGTGGCGCCACAATGTGAATGTATGAATGGCATCAAACTGTACACTTAAAGAGGTGAAAATGGTGAATTTTATGTCTTGTATTTCAGCACCAAAGAAACCAGCATGGCTGTCTTCTCACTTGCAGTGCTTTGAATATGTCCTTCAGTGTATTGAAAAGTTAATCCCCAGATTGTTCTGTTAAGGGTACTTGGAGGTGGGACCCCTCACCTCAGAGAGATAATGAGGATTAGGTGAGGTCATGAGGATGGAGCTTCCTTGAAGGCTTTGTAAGAAGAAGAAGGACCTGTACTGGCTGCGTGCTCATCTCACCCAGTCAGGCCTTCCACCAAGTTGAGACGCAGCAGAAAGCCCACCAGTTGGGGGCACTGTATTCTTGGACTTCCCAGCTTCCAGAGCCATGAGCTAAAGCATTCCGTGTTCTTGGTAAATTATCTGATCTGTGGTGTTTTGTGGCCACAACAGAAAACATAGCAGGACATCTGGAGCAGGCCGTGATAGGGCTTCTCTATGATGCCACTAGAGTACTCAGTGGATAGGAGGCTGCTGCCAGAACAGATTTGCTTTTGTCTTCTTTTCATAGGGGACTCTGAATAGAGAGAATCCTTCTCTCTATTCAGTTTTTGCATGTTGACTTTCATCCTGGGTACAAGGCATTTTCTGAAGCTTCCCAAATTTTATCTGCTCAAGAGATGGAGAAGGAGGGAAACAATGCTAGTTGTGACTCTGTCATTTATCTGGAAAACCAAAGACTGCTCAGCAAATTGGGTGGAATTTTCCTACACCTCGTTGGCCAGAACTGGATCTCCTGGCTTTGCTGATCAGCAAGGATGGCTGCAAAAGTGTTTGCTTAGCTCCAGTCTTTGTAGCTAAAGAGTACGAGGAGAGAAGAAAGCTGAGTATTGACTGGACAAGCAGCCAGTTGTGTTCAGTGCCCTGCTCAAGGTCACAGGGTCACACAACAGATCTGGCCAGGCTCAGAACCAGCTTGTCTGATTCCCAGTCCTGAGATCTCTTGCTTGGATGTTTGAAGTCTTTTGTAGTGGCTCGATTTTCAACAAAAAGGAATGTTCTGAAGAACATTTTTAAAAAGATAAAGATTTTCCATTGTATGCTCTGAAATTCTAAGAGGTCAGTTCAGAAGAGTACTGGGCATGGTTGGAGCTCTGCCCTTGAACTATTGGAAGTTTTGGGAACTGTCCCCAAGTCTCTATGTTTATAAAGTGTGATTTTTTTTTTGGTCCTGCTTAGCATTGTTCATTAAATGTCTAATAAGTGCTTTGGTACCTCTAGATGAAAGACCCTGTAGGAGGAAATAGTTGTTATCAACTGTGCACGAGCCATCAAGTGTGGCTGATGACACAGATTGATAGGTTCCTAAGGCTGGAGAAGGACAGAAACTTCCCACTGTTTCTCTAGGCTGGAGCAGGGTAGAATAAGAGCTGCAGGGAATACTTACCATTAGAAATGTAAACAAGCAATTCTATTCCAATTACCCAGCTGGTGCAAGGAGGCCCAGATGGGATTTCCAGGATAGCAGCGAATTGACCTCCATCCTCTTTGATTCGACTACTTGCTCTTTCACAGGAGTCACCAAAGGGAAATCGACAGGTCTTTTCCATTCTTTGAGACCAAAGCTGGCATCTCCCTTGTCTCTAGTTTTTCAGGATGACTGCAGGTTACATGGGTCCTTCTCTTTCATTCTTGCTCTGAACATTTCAGCATTTAATGGTATTGAAGTTGACCTTTCAGACTTGGCTTAGAAGGAGTGGCAGGAATGGGCATTGTTTGGGGGAGGTAACACATAGCTCGTTGAATTCCCAGGAGTTGGCACATGTCCAGATGCATGGCAAAGACTCAATAAATACTAGAGGTAAAGCTTTTTTTTTTTTTTTAATTGGGGATTGGACTCAGGGATGTTCTACCATTGAGCTGTATTCCCACCTATTTATTTATTTATTGTGGCAGGTACCAGGGATTGAACTCGGGACACTTGAACACTGAGCCACATCCCCAGCCCTATTTTTTATTTTATTTAGAGGCAGGGTCTCACTGCGTTGCTTAGCTCCTCGCTTTTGCTGAGGCTGGCTTTGAACTCAAGATCTTCTTACCTTAGCTTCCCTGAGCTACTGGGATTACAGGTATGCGCCATCACGCTTGGCCCGTTTGTTTTTGAGTCAAGAGTCTCACAAAGTTGCCTATGCTGGCCTCAAATGTACTGTCCCCCTGAGTCACTGGGATTACAGGTGCATGCACACTGTACTTGACTGCAGATGGGCCCTCTGAGATAGAATACCCATGTTCTACCAAGTTAAGAGCTTTACTTCACAGTATTAGGAAGACCATAGGAGTTGGTTCTGGATTAGAAGGTGGAAGAAGCCGGAGCATTCAACCCCTAACCAGGGCACAATGCAATTCAGTGCCCTTGCAAAGAGTCCCCACTGGTCAGCCTGCAGGGACATTCCCTGAGCTCAGCAAGACACTGACTTTGGAAATACTATAAAGGGAAAAAGCAGTTCTGCAAAATTGGAAATGAAATCACTGCAAGGAGGGACAATTTTTAAATGATAGGAGAGGGGGGAAAAAAACAATACCCAACAACAACAACACATCACAGTAGACCTGGAAATAGAATCCCCGAGTCAGCTGAGAAAGTCCAAATGTGATTGCAAAAAAGAGCTTTTATTAGATTGGCCTCAGAATGCAAAAATAAATAAATAAATAAACAAACAGAAAACCAACCTAATCGCTTTACAGAATGCACGTCCATTATTTAAAAGCTACACCTCCACGGAGTGATACTGTCTGGTCCTATCTGGGTGTCAGGTTCCCTGGTGCAGATGGGGAAGTGATTCTAGATGGTTTTTCTCTGCATCTGCCTGCTTTTGTGTGTGGCTGTAAAGCTGCCATCTGCAATTCTGACAATTTAATGTCCTTATCCATGACTATAATTGTCCACCCTCTTGATTTCTAGAGCTTTTTATCTTCAAGACACCTATGATGTCCCTGTACCACCCTTCTGTGTCTTAGAGAGAACCACCAGGGAGGCTGAAATTCAATTTTAATGTTTTGTTTGTTTGTTTTTAGCTCTTTTTAAATTCAGGCATCTAAAGGCTAAATCTGCTTGAAGTACAGATGTCTCTGAATTGCTTATCAATGCCACTGCTAGCACGTCTCCAGTGTATCTAGCACCAACTCCTTCGGGATCTCTTCCACAGCTTCATGTCTTCATATCTCCATTTAAACATCTGTGTTCCCATCCAGCCCGAATATATGATAGTGCCCATGTCACAGCATTGTGCCACTACTTGTTGTCATAAAACCAGTGCACCTGCAGCCTCACTTGGAAAGATGACAGTATAAAGAACACTGGAAATTCACATTTTCCATAATAGGGCTTGACTTCTATGGATCAGGTCGTGAGAGTCTGAACCATTCAATACATCCTGGCACATAAGTCTTAAATAACAGTAATAAATTAATAAATACATAAATTACTTAAATATTTAAATAGCAATAAGGTCAGTGGCAACTAGAGTGCTGAAAAACATATATAAATAAATTAGCTCATTGTGTCAGTGAGCACATAGCTTCTACATGTAAAAACATAGCAAAAGTACCATTATGGTCCTAAAAAATTTTAAAAGCAAATTGAGTAGAAAATATTTGGGTTTTTTTTCCATTATGTCTTGAAAAAATTTTGTATAATATCTTCCATTTTTCCTCCAAAGTTTCATCCTGAGATTGGAACCTGGAAAAGAATGTGGAAAGCCTGTGTGGATGAGAAATGTGGTGGTGAGGCCCTCTGATTTCTCCACACACATGATCCCAGGCAGTTGGGTTTGGGGGCTTCCATGTTAGAAGGCTCAACCTTTCTATATGTGGCCTAGAATTTGGCAGATACCATGTTCCATGTTTTCCAAAGATTGGTTTGTTCATTCTTATTTTGTTACTAGGGATCTAACCCAGGAGTGCCTAACCACTGAGTCACATCCTTAGCCCTTTTATTTTTTTCATTTTGAGACAGGGTCTCACTAAATTGCTGAGGGTCTTGCTAAGTTGCTGAGGCTGGCTTTGAACTTGAGATCCTCCTGTCTCAGCCTCCTGAGTCACTGCGATTACAGGCGGGTGCCACCATGCCCACCTCCCCAGAGGTTCTCTTGAGGATGTTTCTTTAAAAAAAAAATGTGATTGGGTTGCTTCCTCATTTAGAACACTCAGTGGCTCCCCTGGACCCCAGAATGAGGTTCTAACTCCCAGAATCTCCACGCCCTTCTTGCTTTGACTCCTGGCTTCCTCTCTCTCTTTTGTGCCTTCTCTTTGAAGACAGGACCCATGTCTGTTTCTTTACTGCAATATCCCTTGGCCCAGCACACTGCCTGACATAAACAGACATCCAATCAGTATCTGTTACTGAATAAATGCTTTGAGCTCTGGTGTCCCTATGCTGGGCATCCCACTCCCCCTTTCCTTTCCTGGGCAGCCCCCGCATCATTGTTCTCTACCTGGGGACAGGTCTGGGCTGGGCTTCGTAGTTCTGCTCACCTAAGGGCAGGACATAGTTGCCCATTCACTCCACGATGAGTTGTAGTATCGGTCCCGGGCTTGCACGCTGACCTTGGCACCCTTCTGGCAGGTCACTGTGACTGAGGTCTTATCCACGTGGAGAGTATTGCTCTGAAAAGGAGTGGAAACCGTAAAGTCCACTGACATTGCAGTCACTTGGTAGGCCACACCTGTTTCTGCAGGGCACCATCTCTTCAAACCAACCAACCAGGTCTGGGGACCCTGGCAGTTCTGGCACTGAGTAGAATTGCACCACCTACTGGGCACTTAGTGGAATTGCAGCACTTACTGGGCACTTGGTGGAATTGCAGCACTTACTGGCAGAATCTCCGAACACACATGTGGCTTTTCTATCTCATAAGCCCTGAAGGGAACCGGTTTGGTCCAGCTCTCATCTTTCTACACAGTGGCCTTGCTCCAAAGCTCTGTGGACAGTCAGTCCAGTACTCAGCTGCTGATGGGACTCACACAGCTTTTCTCTAGCTGTCTCTTGCATATTCAGAATCCATACTCCAATCCTCAAAGCCCTCAGACTTGCCTTCAGAGCTTTAGCAGTGCTACTTAATAGCTCTGGAACTTCAGGGAAATGTCTTAGGCTGCGTCTCTCCTCATATATGAGCAGGGACAACAATAAGCCTGTCTCATAGAACTGCAAAAGTTAAAGTTGATCATGTAAAAGCTCTTTGTAAGTCATCAGTTTGTAGAGAGCCCTAAGTAGCACCCAATAGTGACATGTATCTTAAATAGGGGAAGATATTTGCCAAGATTTTAGGTGACAACTAGGTAAAATCTATTCCAGAATAGCCTCACCTCCCACCTTCCCCTTTTCCAGGGAGTGATTGAATTGTTAAGTTTCTACCACCTGCTAAACGCTATGCTGAATAAGACCTTTGTTCAGTGATTTTTTACAAGTGGTGTAGAAGAGGGCAGTACTTTGTAAAAGTGTCTCTGAAAACTTGTATGAGCCAAAAGGGTTCGGAGGCTAAAGCCAAACATTGGAAAGCCAGCATTTTGGCCTTGTAAGCATAGCCATCCTGTTTGGTGACATGATTTTACCATGTTTGGAACAGTCAGGAGCTACCCATATTGGGTGAGACAGTGTGAATGCTTATCGTTCATTATATTCCCTCCATGGAAACAGTCATGTGGGTATCCTGGAGTCCAGGACCGGTTTTTGTGCAAGGATGAATGGTCAGCCATACTGGAGGCCATGGGGTGGCTCACTGAGTCTGGGTCCTGGTTCTACCACAAGTCACAGCCTCTCGGAGCTTCGTCGTCTTCACTTGTGAAGTGGTGAAAGTAATACTGGCTGCCTTCACAGGGTTAATTGTATGCATCAAGTGACATGCCCTTGACACAGGCCCATGGAAAGGACTAAGTCAAATTAGCAGTGATTACAGTGAATCCCACCATCATGTATAATTATAATGCATCAATTACAATATAGAAAATCAGCTGTTATCACCATTCATCTCCCTGGTGTGTGTCCACGTAACTTCCCACAGAATCTGCTGTACCTAGATGGTCTCTTACCCTTTTCTTCTTCTTGCCCTGGACCTGCACAGAGAATGTCAGGGAGAAGTAGGAGTGCGGGGTGCTCCAGCTGTCCGGGTACTCCCAGGTGACCTCCACCTGCTGAGGAGTCTTGGATGGCTTCATCTTTAGGTTCTTGGGTGGGTCAGGTTTGACTGTGGAAAAGGACAAACACCTTTATTTTCCTAATGGAGCTTTGGAGTTAGGGTTTGGCCTTCTGATCCTGCTTGCACCTTTGAGCAGCCATGAGTGGCAGGGTACTACTTAACTTCTCTGAGCAGCTGACTGCACTGGGAAGCCTCTCTGCCTGTAGGTGTACCCACTGGCGCCCTGTGCAGGGAGTCATCATTAGTGGCCACAGCTTTCACTTTTCCAAGAGAATCTCGGACTCCTCATCACTGCATGATCCCGTGAGCCTCGGTGGTGGGACCACCCTTGCTTAGTGCCTAGAGGTGAGTTCTTAGTTATGAGCTCACTCTGAAAGCTGGGCTCTGTAGTGAGGGGCCACCCTCTCTGTGTTGAATCCCACACTTGGCACTAAATGAAGAGCTGAGCTGAGCTGCCCATGGAGGTGAGATGAGAGACTTCCCACTCACTGCTGCACTTCCTTTTGTGTTTTCATGGCTTTTGGCACTGATGGGTTGGACAAGTTAGCACTGATTGTCTCTGTGCTTGTTCGTTTTTTTTTCTATAAATAATGACTGGGCACCTATCCCACGCCACCACTGTACTGCATCTGGAGGACAGTGAGCATCTCAAAGTCTCTGTCCTCAAGTAGATAGGTGCCTTCTCTATACGAGGGGAGAGCACCCCTTCTGCAGGATGTGCACAGGCGCTGGGGACCCAGCACAGTTCCACACAGAGACCATGGCTCCTAGGACATGCTTTGGAAATACTCTTCCCTCTGTTCTTAATACAGCTGATATCTTTCCTGGAGGTCTCAGCTGAATGTCAGCTTCTTAGAGAGGGCTTCCTTGGCCATCCTCTGGGGACTAGACCCCCTGTCTCCACCCCCACCCCCGATACAAATTTCACAAATTCTAGAGCAAGTTCTATGAGCCTGTTACAGTTTATCATGATAACTGTTCAATGAACAAATGGTAATGGAAATAATCAACAGTGACATCTCTACCTGCCACTTAAAAAGAAAAAAAAAACAAATGTACCTTTTGGAGAAACTTATATAAATCTGTGTGTGTGTGTGTGTGTGTGTGTGTGTGTGTGTGTGTGTATGCAAGAGGAAGACTGGTTGGGAATAATTTTGGTTTGGAAAAATTGTAATTAGTAGGGAAGCTCTAGTTCTGAATATAAATATTATAATTGAGGGGCCCTTGGATCCATGATGGCGTCCACCTGGGTAGCAGAGCTGAAGCATAGCAAGAGCCCCCTTTCTCCAGTGGGGCAGATCTGGGCCTGAATTGCCAGCTGTGAGATCTGAGAGTTGAGGCAAGCTGCTTAATCTTTCTAAGATGTAATTTCCCCTTCTTATAATGCAGACAATAGGAAGTAGCTACATCACCTTTGGGGTGTTGCAGAATAAAGAGCATGCATGTAAACCATTGACCCCAATGTCCCGCTTATGGTGAACATGTGACAAATGGCATCTTTCCTTATGAAGCACAGAAAACCATGCAAACTCACTGATGTCTCTGATGAAGAAGCTGCTGACGTAGTTTTCGTACTTGAGCTTGTGAACTGCGTCCACCACCACTGTGATGGGCAGGGTCTCCTCAGCGGTGGGGCAGGCACTGTCCTCCTGGCACTGCACCGAGTACTTCTTGTACTCTCTCTGCTCTATTTTGACCCTCTCTGCAGAGAGAGTTGCTTCTCCACACGTCACCCCTTGAGGGTCAGGGGAGCTGAGGTCAAAGACAGAAATTATCCTGTGTTACAATTTGGTGAGTGAGTTCCCAGTGATGGCAGTCACTGAGGTCGGTAGGCCTCGAGAGTCTGTGTGGGACAAGATTTGTCCAACTGGACTGATTCCCTGCAGTGGGCAAGAAACAGACCTTTCCAGAAGAACAGGCTTTAGCTGCAAGAGATTGGAAGCTACAGGGGTATATATACCCCTGGCCTAAATGAACATGGAAATTTGTCAGATCCAGAATCCCTTCTTAAATCCCCTTATTAAAAATTTAAATAAATTTTCCAATTTTAATCACAAAATTAATACATACCAATTATAAAAATTAAAAATGATAAAGATGTGTACTAATAGTGAGGTGCAGTGGCATAGGCCTGTAATCCCAGAGGATTGGAGGCTGAGGCAGGAGGATCACGAGTTCAAAGACAGTCTCAGCAATTTAGTGAGGCCCTAAGTAACTTAGTGAGACCCTGTCTCTAAATAAAAAAAAAAAAAAAAGAAAAGATATTTTTAAAACATGGCTGGGTCTGGGGATGTGGCTTGGTGGTTAAGCACCCCTGGGTTCAATCCTCAGTACACACACCAAAAAAAAGTGTATGAAGGAAGTACATATCTTCCCTATGCCTGTTCCCCACATATAAATACTTGTTGTAGCCTGTTGAATATTCAATATAATCATATAAGCCACACGTATATATGTTTATGTATTTTATCTATATAGATATCAATTTATTAAAATAAAATAGAATCAAATTATATGCCTATAATTTTGTTACCATCTTGTCCCTGACAAAAGTGTTAGATTGGGTTATTGATGCTAATGCATGCACATTAAGCCAGGGTATATTGTTCTAGGCTTTATTTAACCATTCTTTATTTAACCATTTGATCAACAATGTCGCAGTGTCACCTAAGACATGCATGGGTGTCTTTGGACACTGGGGTAAGTGTTTCTCCAGCAAGCATTTTCATTTTAAAGATGGAAAGGGAGACCTCCCAACACTTAATTGACCCATTTAAATGGCGGCAAAGCCAAGGTGCTCACTAGGGTTTGCTCTCAGCTGTTCCAGATTGCTTAAAACGTGATTCAAGTTGGACAAACAGTGAACCTCAGATTAGCAACATCAGCAGAGGAAACAGGAATTGAAGTGGCCGTGGGAAATTTTCAGGAAGCCTCACAGAGTTCTGGAATCTGCTTTAGGGCCTCCGAGGTCTATGTCCCTGGGCACTTGTTTCTATTTTTGAGTCAAGGTACAATTTTGGCAAGTCATCTGTAGCTTCGATTTCTCCTTTTTTATTTCTCCCTGTGGTGCCATGAGCCTTAATGAACCATTGCCAGGAAATTTGGCTGAGTGGGTTCAAACACAGCAGAGACTGTTGTCAGGCCCTGACCATATCCTGCCCTCACACGCATTTGTTCAGAGGATTGGCTTCCCACTCCATGTTTTCCTTGCCTTAAGCAAGAGAGGGGAGTTGAAAAAACATGGGATTGATTTTTTTAAATTCTTATCACTAATTGATGGGTCCACTGATAGTTTCCCCTTATATTCTTAATGAAATGGTGGCATCAAAATGCTGAGAAACTAATGCGGTTTCACTTACCCTCTGTGGCTCTTGACACTGAATTTCACATCAGTACTGATTGCCGTCAGCCACCAGCAGGTAAAACGTCCAGAGTAATTCTTTGCCTCACATGTTACAAAGTTCTTATTTTCAGGTTCTGGGTTTGAAAAGAATAAAAATCCAATATTTAGGGGTTGTCTCCCAGGAAGATTTTGATTTTTGTGGTTAGTCACAGGCCAACAAACGGTACAAGGATGACATCCTTCCATTCATTTCCTTTGAAAATGCTGCTACTGCTCGGGCAGGTTGTTCTGCAAAGACTGGGAACAACCCAATAGGAGGCTGATTCTGCCGAGTGTGCCACTATACACACTGAACACTTTGGACAAAAGTATTAATTTTTTTTTTTTGGCATTCATCCAGATTGGTTAACTTCCATTCGCCATCCAATAATGTTTGCTATTTAAAGACAACCTCAGCACAGCATTCCAGGTGACAATGAAACTCTATCTCAATATGAAATTTCAAGGATTGATCAAATCCCCAAATTCCAGAAAGCAAAGGAAAATGGAGGTTTTGGGTGGTTTTTATACAGACTTGCTGTTCTTTCATTAACTCTACTAATTATGTCTTGCCTTTTCAATTTTTAAAACATTTCTGCACCTTTTATTGAGGGGAAGAGAAATGATACTCCCCCAGGGAATGCAATTACCTTTTTTCTTCAGAATATCAGTGGACCAAATCCCATCTTCATTTTTGTGAAGCAGCAGGAGCATCTGGCTCAGAACTTCACCTCCTCTGTGGCAGGTGTAGCGGCCAGCGTCTTCAAACTCTTTGACTAGAATGGTCAGGGTTTTGCCAGAGCCTAAGACCTCGCTGCTCTGACCTGAGGTCCAGGTGATGCCATCTTCTTCAGGAGTGTCACAGGTGAGGACCACCGTTTCTCCAGGTGTGTCAGGGTGCCAATCCAACTCCACCACATAGACTGGAGAGCACCAGAAGTAAAGAACCATGAACTTCAGGGCTATTTTATTAACCATCTTGGCATCTCCACCGCCAAAGCACTACCTTGGTCATAAGTGTTTGGCAAATGCTTCCTGAGATGATCTTATACTATTGGGCTCTGCTTGGGCTCAAGGTCATGGAGCAGAGAAACAAAGGGTTTTAGGGCTGCCGGGGACTCATAAGCTGACAGAATGCCTTTAATGATCAACCTCTGATTAGTGGGCACATGGAAAAAGACTTTGACCCACCCTCCCCCCCCAAAATATATACAGAGAGCACAAGATTCTTTGTCAAAGGTCTAGTGGAGGTAAACACCCAGCACAATTTCAGTTTCATAGGGTACAGTATGCAGGGCACAGTATGTTACAGAGTAACAGTAGTGAAAGACCCAGGGTTTCCTGGTCAGTCTCCATAACTGGTTAGGGGATCTAGAGAAATACACCTAACCCCTAAAACCTTACTGTCGTCATCTGCCAACTGGGAACATGAACAGTATCTATGTTGTAGGTTTGGCTGTGAGCACTAAGTGAAGGAAGCATGTAAATCCAAGGCACTTAGCACGTGGCAAACTGTGTTTGTTATTATTGTTAGTCACAGCCCAAAGTGTCAGCCAACTGCACCGAAAACTCTCTTAAAATTTTCCACAGGGATTTAGCAGTTTAGTTCCTTCTGCACGGAACTCAACAATGGAGATTTTCATGGTCTCTGTTTTCTAAGCTGTTTTCTACTCTTAGAAAGCAACCCAGTAGATCACAGTCTTTTCATTTTGTAGGGGAGGGCTCTGAGGCTAAGAGGCTAAGCAAGGTCATGTGCAGCAAGAAGCTGAACAGCAAAACCTTGGACCTTTGTCTCTGAGGCTTGGATCTCTAAAGCCAGTATCTAAACTGAGGGTGAGGAATGGCTCAGGAGAGCATCCCAAATGGCAGGTCGGGTCAAAGCTTTGTTCATTTGTTTATCCACGCATCAATTATTAATGAATGGCACCGAATAGTTTAACACAGTGGTTCTCAGAGCCTTATAATCCAACTGCCACCAACAAGCAGCGGCTAGGGAACCTGTTAGAAATGTGAATTTTCAGTTGCTAAATCAGAAATGCACATAACCACAAGGAACCTCACTCTCCTCATCTGCCAACTGGGAACATGAACATCATTGGGTCTGAGTCTAATGATGCCTTTTTTTTGGGGGGGGGGGCTCTAGGTGATTTTAATGCCTGTTCAAATTTGACAGCCACAGGGTGAAGAGCCTGGATTTTGGAGTGACATGGGTCTGGATTAGAATCAGCTCTAGGCCTTACACTAGCTTGGGGCCTTCGGCAGTGGTGGGGGAGGGGCACTCAACTACTTTAAGCTTGGATGTCACCATCTTTCAAAGGAGAAAAATATTAGTAGTTGCTTAATGTTGCCGAGGTGTGGGATTATATAAGCTAATTCATCTGAGAGCTTAACACGGCGCCCTTAAGTGCCCGGCACATGGAAACACGTGATTGGCATTCAAAGGTAAGGCACTGTGGAAGATAAAGTGCTCCCTTCACATCTATGGGATTTGTAAGTACTTGAATGGGTAACAAAGATAAGAGGTAAAAAGAGCTTGGGGTCCGACACTTTGGAAATGATTAGCTCTGCTGACATAAAACCACTGGGAACCTGAGGCTGTCTCTAGTTTTTCTTTGTCCCTGCTGGCAAAGGAACAGCATGGTTATTTTCCTGTCACAACCAAGACTCGGAAGCCCTAGAAGACCTTGGCCCAAGGGTAGGGAAAACAAATGCCAGAAGAAAACGAGGCTTGACTTCATTAAGAGGCCTCCCAAGGCCTCTCAGTATTTCTCACACTGACATTCTGGAATTTCTGTGGTTTACCAGATCAGAATGAAGGGGTTACCTAGGCAAAGGCCAGAGTTCCTAAGCACACAAGAACTCCTAGCTTTGGCCTGTATTTAAGGGCGGATTTAACATTCTCTGACCTTCATGGGGTCAGGGAGGAGTGGCAGCACTGTCCTCTTCCTGAAATTTTTTAGAATGAAGGAATGTTCTTAAAGTTCTTTCTGTCACCCATTTCAGGGTTATACTCACTTGACTATTAAAACATTATTTTTGATCATCGGCTGAAATCTTCATCTTCAATTCATGTCTACTTCCTTTGACTCAGCTCTCCAAGGACCCAGAAAACAATTATTTTATGTCCTTGTAACATTTTCAAGTAACTTCAGTGCATATGCTTTGAAGTGAGACAGAACTGGGACCAAGTCCACCCTGTTCTACCCTTGTTAGGTATGTGGTATTGGGTGAGTGGCTTAATCTCTTGAGCCTCAGTTTTCAATATCTGTAAAATGGGATGCAGATAATCCCTATCTTGCATGGTTGTTGGGAAGTAAAGTGAGATCTTATGTTAATGCATAGTAACAATCTTTATCATTATGTAAAGATAGCCATCTCCAACATCTGGTGGTCTTTCAGGTACAAGTGACAATCAGCTAATGTGTATTTACTAAGTGAATAGTATGTACTAGTAATTTGTTGTTGTTGTTATTACCAGCGAAGACCATAGTTCTTTTCATACCACAGTCCACAACAAGCCCCACCTGGCATCCAACATGAAAACCAAACAATGTAGATACCCTACAGGGGCGGAAGGAACATGGCCTTACAGGTTCCCCGTGAGGGCTCTCAGGAGGAGGGCTCAATTGCCCATTGCTGTCTGATTTCCATCAGGGGCTGCCTGACAGCCCTGGCTTAGACTCTGGGGCCTCCACAGAGAATCATGAGAGGTTGGTTACCATTTTTCTCCAGTTCCCATATGGCCAAGAGGGGAGATGCCAGCAAAACCAGGGAGACCCAGGAGATGACCAACAGCCGAAGACACATCTGTAAAGGGAGGAAGGAGGCAAGAGAAGAAAGGGGAAGGAGGAAGAGAGAGAGGTCCATCATTATTCAGTTAGCTTTGTGAGCCGTATCCACCTTCTATCTAAGTTTTAAATCTGGACTTTCTCCACACTCTCATGTGAATGTGATGAGAATTACAGGAGTCCTATGCCAGTCTCTGGGTAAGAACATGTTCAAACAGATTCATAGGCTATCTGGAGCTGAAAGACACCTAAGGTGTGGCCGTCTGACACAATTAAGATGAGAAACATAAGCTCAGAGAAGGGACACAAACTTTTCTGGATCAACATTCAGCAGGTATTTATTTAGTGCTTGCTGTAATTTTAATACAATACTTAAAGATCATTGAGCTAACCATGGTTGGGAATGAAAAGTTTTCACCTACATCCTGCTTTCTAGGTACAGATACTTCCATTCAGTATCTTCTAAGTCAGTATATTAGATGCTTCCTCTCCAGTTGGAGTGATAAGCCCCATGCCTGTATCCCTGTAGCACAAGGTAGCATGAATTGGGATAACTAGGGCCAAAGGACTTAGGTTAGGAATGGGAAAGATCATACAGAAGTGAATTTTCAAGTTTTGACAAAAACCTGTATTGATTTAGTTTCTCATGTTTCAACAGCAGCGACTCTATATTTCAAGATAATTCCCACATACTATGAACCCAACAGTTCTCAAACTTAAACATACATCAGAATAACTGGTAAGCCTACCAAACAGTCTGCTGGGTTTCACCACCTCAGTGTCTGACCTAGCATGTCTTGGTGCAAGGCCTGAGACTCTGCATTTCTAATAAGGTCACAGGTGAAGAGGATACTGCTGGCCAGGGGACCACACTTTGAGAATCACTGTTTTAACCACAACTCCTGAAAATCAAGGTGTTCTTTGGCAGAAGACAATAAAATAATGATAGATGTACCATGAAGTAATGAAATGCATACTTTCATGCTAAGCCAACCACCATTTTCTTTTAGAACACAGTCTAGATTCGTATCCAGGGTTTGTAGAAATCTTTAGACTGTGAAAATTACATTCCATCTATAAATTATGGTGAGGTGATGATTATTTGATTTCATTCTGAAATGCCTCCATCCATCTTGGCGAACACCAATGTGCTGCAGGAACATGATTACGGGGACCATTGGTGTAAATCATACGAAGAACAAAGCTTAAATGTGTCACTCAAATACTTTATAAATGTATTTGGTTGGTATCACAGCTGTGGCAGAACTGTTGCTAAGCTATAAGTTTGGTTCCCTTTTATTATAAAGCTCCTGAGGTTCTAGTTGGCAAAGGGCATTGGTTGGTACATCCATAGGCTTGGAGTCAAACAGACATGGGCTTGCATTCTGGTCCCACCACTCATGAGTTGTGGGGTGTTGGCTAAATTACTCTCTGAACCTTAGTCTCCTCATCTATCAAATGGACATAATAAAAGCACCATGTCATTTCAAAGGGTTGTTGAGGAATTCAATGAGATGATATAATAGAAGGCAACCTATCACGTATTAGCTCATTTCTAGCAGAAGAGATAAGGGGAAAAAATGGGCGCTCTCTCTATATATTGTGCATAATGGATAGCCAAAAAAGTCATGCCAGGCTATAAGGAAATGTCTACAGAGATACTGCAATGACACGGGCCTGTAAAAAATTCACGTGTCAGCACTCTGGCAATGGAACCATCGGAGATTCCTGGCATCTCCTGGTGATTCCTTTGGACTCTCTCAATGCCGGGATTTTCCCTTGGCTCTGTGCCAAGCACTTCCTCTCTGGGCCCCAGATCCATTTGAGCATTGCAGGATCCAGGGATCTCTGGCCATGGTTCTAATAAACAACTGCTATTCTGTCATCATCTGCATTTCAAACTACAGAACACTGGGAAGGGATGGAGACAGTGCTGGGTCCCTACCTGACTCAAACCTAGATAAACAAAACAGGGTGCAACATGGGTTTATCCGTGGGCTCTTGGATTGATCAGCTGAGATTGGGAAGCTGTAGCCCTCAGCCCACATTTCCTTGGCACAGTACATTTGAGAGTCTTGAGGATATTTTCCCCCCATTCAATTTCATATGTTTCCGAAACTCTTACAACCCTTGCAAGAGGAACAAAGGGACCCCAGTTAGGCATTCCTGCTTCCTGGGGTGTGCTACTGTAGCCTAGCACTGGGGTCAACCTGGGTATTCCAATAATGAATAGATCTTTTGCAGGTTTTATTTTTTCTGGTTACTTTTCAACTTGAAAGAAAATTGTAATTTACAAATTTACAAAGACATAGTCAAGCCAGCGTGGTAGTGCACCCTGTAATCCCAGAGGCTCGGAAGACTGAGGCAGGAGGATCATGAGTTCCAAGCCAGCCTCAGCCACTTAGCGAGGTGCTAGGCAACTCAACAAGACCCTGTCTCTAAATAAAATACAAAAATGGGGTTGGGAATGTGGCTCATTGGTTAAGTGCCCCTGGGTTCAATTCTCCATACCAAAAAAAAAAAAAAAAAAGACATAGTAACAGATGGCATGGGAGGCACATGCAAAGGGCTCCAGTCCTAGAGCTGGTATCCTAGCTCTGCTGCTTGCTAGTTGTGTGACCTCAAGTGAGTCCCATAGACCTCTGTGGGCCTCACAGTCTGAATCTGTAAAATGGGCATCCTGTTGGAGTAAGGAGCTAATGAAATAACTCATGGGAAATGTCCAACTTGGCACCCATGGGCTTATCCTTGGGCTCTTGGTCCCTTAGCTCCTTGCTCTCCTCCTTCTATGGTACTTACAATAACACAATTCCTTCTTTAAGGTTTGGCGGCCCCCCACACAAAGTTCTCTGATAGCAGGGATGCCGTCTGTGTTGTTTCATGCTTTATTCCCAGAGTCTAGCCAAAGTCTAGCCAAGAGGGGTTCCATGAATTAGCAGTAGTATAAAAGCCAGACAATTTTGGATCCCAGTAAAATGAACTCTGAGAGGGTCCCCTTGTTCAGTTCACTATCTTCAAATTTCTTCTTTTTTAAAAAAAGGGAGCTATCAGCTGGGGTTTCAAGTGAGATCTTAACCTGATCATGTCACTGCACACAATTGTACTTGGGCAAGTACGAGACACCAGTATAGTAAAGATCACCTCCCTCCCACCCTTCTCCTGGATTTTAGAACTCTTCAGAAAATAGTTGTAAACCTTACCACGGCTTTTCATTTTGTAAGTGGATTCAAATTTAGTTAATCCCAAAGAACCAGAAGACCTACTGTCCAAATTGGTTGATTCAACAACAGAGCATCCCAAGGATGGGAGTGGATATGACCTGTCACATTCAGTCACCAGGCCTAATTTTGAATTCAATAACTTCAAGGCAGGTATGAAAGACTTTTAAACAAGTTTTCAGTACAAAGGCAAGCACCACTGACTTTAACTGTACACAAGCCTCTCATTGATAGCCATTAATACTTCAGGACACACACAAACACACACCCAGAGAAACATAAAACAAACCTTTCTGTCAACGTGGGCTTGTTCATAGGTCTTGGTATACAATTATTATTAATTGGCTTTTTAAACTGGTGCTTTATTCAAAGTACCTAGTTTTCACCAGTGTCCCCAAAGGTAAGTTAGCTTCCAGTGAACCAGCCCTCCACACTGCCCAGTGCAGAGGCAACACCTAGCCTGCAGGACAGAGGGAAGGGTGGCAGGGCCCAAGGAGCAGCTTACCTTGGCTTGGTGCAGGCTGCAGGGTCAGATGGGCTTGAAACCGTTGTTTCCTCTGCTGCTGGTCCTGCTCTTGGAGCTTATATACCCTACTCCTGCTGAGCTTTCTGATGGAAAACCAAACTTGAAACTGACTTGTTCCAAGTTGCAACATTGACAACTCTTCTCAAAACCTTCTGGGGAATTTCGAGAAGTTCCTCCCCTTCCCCCCTCGGTGTGTATCAATAACACTGAAAGGAACCAAGACATCAAAATCCCAGGTAGGAGGAAATGACTTTGGGGTGGGGAAAAAGGAAGGAGAGGGGAATGCTAATTTCTTTGGGTTTGCATCATAGTCAAGGTGCTTAGAGACGGCCCTAGGCAGCCTCCCTGGGTTCCACAGACTGGGGGAAAAGAAGGCCAACGGGAGTCATGCAGGAAGCTGAGTTTGGGACAGAATAGGGCAATGGGCATGTTAGTTAGAGGTCCCCAAAGCCAAGTCCATGGCTCTCCCAAAGTCAAGGGAGATGACTAGCAAAGGGCTTATCTGGGGCCTCTTCCCCCCACTTCATCCCATTAACATCTAGATTTCAGACTGTGCCCACCACACACCCAGGCACACCCACTCCTCCCCACACTGCTGCATATCACCCATAGCTCTGGGAAGATGACAAAAACTCGTGTACAGTAATAAGACAGACACTTGCAGAGACACATCCTGGGCTCATAGGTGCTCACTCACAGACGGTAGCAGCAGGTGAGACGGCCACAAGCAAGCCTGCCACAACCTATGTCACACTCAAGACATAACCTCTTGGGCAGCCAGGCATTGGCACACACATCTTTGGCCTTAGGAGCCCTGAGTAGATGCTCCTGAGGTTCAGCGAATAAAGACACCTCTCTAGAGGAATGTAAAGTGGCCCAGAGGTGCGCAAAGGTAGACGCTGGTGGTAGTCCTCCCTTTTGGCCCCGCCACCTGCACATCTGCACAGACAGGCGCCCAAGTTCCCACACGGAGGCGGCCGTCCCGGAGCCGCCGACAGAGGGCGCTGCGGCGAGGCGCGCCAAGTCCCGGAGCCCAGCTCGGCGGCCGCCTTCTCCGCCCCGCGCCCGCCCCGCCGCGGGGGAAGTTCCTGGGGCTGGAGCCCGACCGGCCAGGTTTCGGGCGGGCTAGATTTCCGGGCCACTTTCCTTGTAGTGTTCGTCGCGGGGGGAAAAAGGGAAACCCGAGCGAGAGCGACGGAGCTTCCCAGCCGCACACTTCCTCCCTCCAGCCAGCGGCCCTGGATGGGGAGGGAGGGGCCGCTAGGCGGGCAGTCCCACCGGTTATCTACCTTGTGCTCTGACTGAGGGAGGAGACATTGCCTCCAGCGCAGAGCGCTTTCTATTCTTTTGTTCTCTAGGCTTCCCCCAAATGATATCTCGGATCCAGGGTATTGTGAACCAAGAAGGTTGCATTATATGTTGGTTGTACAATACCATTGTGTGTGTGTGTGTGTGTGTGTGTGTGTGTGTGTGAGAGAGAGAGAGAGAGAGAGAGAGAGAGAGAGAGAGAGAGAGAGAGAGAGAGAGAGACTGAGTTGGAAGGTGCAGCAGGAGCAGATGCGAGGGGTGGGGGGACCCTGTGGGCTTTTCACAGTTGGTGTATCTAGGGGGCCTTTCCATAGTTTAATTTTTTTTTGTTATTGTTACTGCAATTTGATTGTGTGTGTGTGTGTGTGTGTGTGTGATACTAGGGAATTGTACACATTTACTGAAATATGCAACAACTTGTGGTAATCCTTTCTGTAGTAATGTATTAATCTCACCCAGTCAACTCCAGAGGGTACTGAACAGAAAACTTCTTATGAAATAGTCTCATGAAATAGTCTCACTTGTTTAGGCACAGAGGCTACATCACTACTGACGAGCCCTGTGTCATACATAAAATAAGATGAATCAGGTCCTGAGTGACAAATATTTCTCTCATGAGTTCATAAAAAAGCATCCTCAAAATTCTAGAAAAACCTATGATTGGTAACAGAAGACCTCAGGAGCAGTAGTGTGCTAGTTATGCAAAAGAGGCTCCAAGGTAAGTCCCAGCTTCTCTCTCCCACTGAGATTGCAGCCCCAGGGCCAATCCTACATGGAAATATGGGGCCTCCACGTTCACTTACTCCAAGGGAGCAGTGGGTGTTTCAGAGCATGGTTTTAGAGCCACATGGAGAACTGGATTCCAACTCCTGCTCTGCAAGTTTCCACTTCTCTGAACTTCTTATCAACAAGTGAGGAATAGAGATGGTACCTGATTGTCGATTGGCTGTGCAAATTGAATGGGATTTGGTGGGATGTACCTAACGTGCATCCTGGCTAAATGCTTAAGAAGGCTGTTTGTACTTATGTATTTCAATACTGTCCTGTGCCCCAAAGGCTTTTGGTAGCTCACAAGGGGACATCAAAGATGATAGCAGTGGAAGGAGACAGAGGCAAGTAATGAGACGGGGCAGAACAGGGCTCCTAACAGTCCTTATACCATGAAGGCCACGTGGCTGTGACTAAGCCATTCATTTGGCTGCACATCCAGATCAAGATGAGAAAGATGAACTGGGCCCACCTCATCTCTGCCCCATGGGACTGTTTTGGTGAGTCCAGTTCAGCCATGGTGGAAGTAGTTCTCAAACTTGATCTGTGTATATCAATAACAGGCTCCAGGTTGTTAGCCCTCACATTCAGAGAGGAAGATCAGTAGATCCCAGTGGAGCCCAGGAGTCTGCATTCTAAAGTGGAGACTCATGTGGCCCTCGCAGGTAGTTGTGTGTGGGTCCCTTGGCTGACACTTCTAGACACTTCACACTCGTGTTCCATTGACTGGACAGACATCCCGGGCCTCGTTCATCTCTAGACTCTGCACAAGGCCAGCCAGTACTCTGGCTATGACAGTGGAATACCCATTGTCTGGGGTTCTCAGAAAAGGTTTATGAACTTGTCCCACTTCATGATCCAGACCCTGACCCCAGGCAAGCTGAGTCAGAGCCCCTGAGCTCCCTACGCTCCCCCTGTGGGAGAGGAAGGATGAGGCTGTGAGAGGCTGGCCATCCCCCCAGAAACTGAAAATAACTGCAGAACTGTTTGACCACAACTCTACCCCACGCCCCACAAAAGATCGCTTTGAGCTTCTAGCACACATTTCAAATCAAGGAGGAGTCATGTGTTCTTTAAAATATTTAAATGTTTAGCCAGGCGCAGTGATGCACGCCTGTAATCCCAGTGGCTCAGGAGGCTGAGGCAGGAGGATTGCAAGTTCAAAGCCAGCCTCAGCAATGGTGAGGCACTAAGCAACTCAGTGAGACCCTGTCTCTAAATAAAATACAAAAACGGGCTGGGGATGTGGCTCAGTGGTTGAGTGCCCCTGAATTCAATCCCTGGTACCCTCTCCCCGCCAAAGTTAAATGTTTAGAAAATTACACAAGCAATACATGCATGCATGCTATTGTGAAAAGTTCAAAAATACAAATATACGTGGAATATTAAGTCAGAGCCCTGATTGGAGAGTCTGCTGGAGGAGTCCCTCAAGCCTTCTTTATGTAATTATATCTATCTGGTCATATAAATGGGACCCACTATACCCACATTGTTCTGCCAATTGCTCCTGTGTAGTGGTTAGCAGTTTGCTTCTAGAATCAGACAGACCTTGGCTGGGTGATGGGCCGTATTTCAGATACAGTTGTGACAGTCTATTCTGTATGCGTGGTGTCTCGCTACAGGTTGTAAAGGTAAAATCTCTTTCTGATTCTAAGCTGCAAAAGTCTGAGTTAAAGTGTAAAAGACCAGGTATTGTTAAAATTCCTCTGCTACCCCGGAACCAAAGTGTAAAAGACCAGGTATTGTTAAAATTCCTCTGCTACCCCGGAACCTGTAATCCCTGTAGCTGTTAGGACAATGCTGGAACTGCCCAGTAAATATCTCCATTGATTCCCTGGTTGTTTAATAGCTAAGGGCTCCAAGTAGCTTGTCATGTAAGCATCTAGGCTCCAAAACCAATCAGTTTAAATGTGTACCCCGCTTAGGAGTGACCAATCACCCCTGCCCAGACTGTTCCCGCCAATGAATGTACCAATCCTGTCTCAGAGTTGTTGTTCAATTCTCCCGCGCCTCATGATGATTTGTTCTGATGTATGCAAAGCCCCCTGCCCTCTCCAAAAAGTGTACTTAAGCTCTGCTTGACCTCTGCTCTGGGCTCTGGGCTGCTCTCCCTTCTTGAGTGAGCATGGAGCCCCAGCGCGCTGGAATGGATCCCCAATAAATCCCCTTTTGCCAATTGCATGGAGCCAGTCTCTTGTGTGGTCTCTTTCTCCGACGCTCCGCGGGACCCTTACAAGGTCACCTGGGTAGATTCCACCTGTGTATCAGTTAGGGTCCCTCGGACTTAGTTTTCCCTCTAGCGTCTCTCAGACTATCATCCCTTCACAGTTCCCGATGACAACCCACATGGGACAACGTTCAGGACAAAAAACAAACAAGCAAAAATCTAATAAGACCAAACCCCCACCTTTCTTGTCTGCATCTCTCTTAAGAACAAAAATCTTTTCTCAGCTGCTGCTCCAGCCTTTTCTCCTGCACCTCTAAACCACTCCTGCCCAAGGAGTCTGGGCTGACAGTGGAAATTTTAGAAAAGTCAGCTTTGGCCTTGAGCGGGGAATGGGTCATGATCCCAGGGGAATGGGTTTGCCAACCAGGCAGGAACAGGTGGAACCCGGGCCACAGGGGTCAGCCAGGTGAGCCCAAGTGATTATGGCTGAAGATAAAGTAACAAAAGAGGGCGACCCTGTGGATAAGGAGGTAAGGCTGCTTCCTCAGAACAGTCCAACACCCTTGAAGGGACACTTCCAGCCTAGGACTGAGGGCCACCGTGTAGATACCTGCTTTTCCAGAAAACCAGTAACAGGGTCTATCTGAATAGTATTGTCAGGGGAGCAGGGTCCTGAGGAGGTCCTCCCCAAAAGGCCGTGAAGGTCTTCAGTGTCATTGCTGGAAAGAATTTAAGTGAGGCCCCGATTGATTTTGTTGAGAGAAAGAGAGAAGCACACTCTGAGAGTTGGGGTGGTGTGTGGCCGTTGGAGAGGAAGGCGTGAGCCTGTCTTTGCTGGGCATGTTCATACGCCTAAGATCAGTAGGGCAGGGACGTGATCTAGAGGGTGTTCAGTTCTTCTTGGTGTTGGTGACCATGCTGACCGTAACCGGGATGGGGGGTTAGTTTCTTCTCCGATGTCGATGTGTTTGCTTTGTGAATTTAAGTAGTATTGCATTGATGTATTGAGAAACTAATGTGACTCCCTTTTTTGAGAAACCAGCCTCTACTTCATAGCAAAGCCTGTCCAAGGAAGGGGGCGTGACCCTTGTTTTTGGAAAAATCCCAGAGCACTCCTAAGCACATACCCACCCTGCTGAGTTGTTTGTCTGTAAATAACAGGAGAGGTCCCTGACTCAGTTAGGCTAGGTGAGACCCTATAGCAATGCCCCCAGCAACCTCCAGTCAGCATGAGACAGGGAAAATACCTGGGATGCCAGATGACCCCCCAGTAGTTTATGGTGGTTGATAACATGTTGGGAAACCACATAGTTTAGCACGTACACCCCTCGTGGCTTAAACCAATCAGTTCAAACGAATCCCCCTCTTGCACTAACCAATCACTCCTACCCAACTTGTTCCCGCCATTGAATGTGCTAATCAATGTTAAGAGTTTTTGTTTGACTTTCCTGAAGTATGGAATGATTTGCTGTGTGATGTTGTGATGCATAGAGTATCCCCCCCCCAAACCTATAAAATCTCACTGAACAAAAGACCGGGACTCACTCCCTGGGACAGCAGCATCGGGAACGGTGGTGAGTCCAGGCTCAAGCTTGCAATAAAGACTCTTGTGTGATTGCATCGGATTCGGCTCCTGGAGGTCTATTGGGGTCCCATGAATGTGGCATAACAGTATCTGTGGAGAAGTTCTAATAATTGGTTTAATAATGCTGTTTGTGGTCAAGGTAGGTGAAAGCGACTTAGATCTGGACCTTGGATCACGGCCGCCCTATGTTCTCCTCCATGTCCCCTTCTGCTCATCCTTATATATCTCCTCTCCCACCTCAGCACAAGGGTGCAGGAGTTTTGTTCTCTTCTGTATGTTTTTCTAGTCTTTCCAAAATGTCCACCACGAACTCGTATTACTCTTCTAATTAGAAAAAAAAAATGTTCCCCAAAGAGGAGATGAATGAATGAGACACACAAAGAAGGTGGTCCATGGAGTGGCGATGGGTTTGCTCTCCAGGATCACACGTACCTAAGCTAGATCATGAGTCACATTTCCAACGTAATTCTCTGTGTGCACACATAGAGCATTTCCTGGGGCATAAGTCCCCAGGTTACTGATGAAACATTTGTGGTGGTGATGGAGAAAGAACAGTCCTACCTGGAAGCAGAAGACTGCGGGGAGTGAGCACATTCAACCTTCCAAATGCACTTCAAATACCTATTTGCTGTTTGGATGCTTTGTGTAAGATTCCTGGAGTCAGCTGCATCCTTAAAGGGACTCTCAAATTTCTGGCCCTGGTCCCCCTCAAAAATGAACCAGACCACATCTCTACAGAGTCACCCTTCCTTTCTTTTTATTTTATTGATTTTTTAAAAATTTATATATGACAGCAGAATGCATTACAGTTCACATTATACACATAGAACACAATTTTTCATATCTCTGCTTGCATGCAAAGTATGTTCATACCAATTCGTGTCCTCATACGTGTACTTTGGATAATCATGACCATCACATTCCACCATCATTTCTAATCCCATGCCCCCTCCTTCCCCTCCCACCCCTCTGCCCTATCTAGAGTTCATCTATTCCTCCCATGCTCCCCCTCCCTATCCCAATCCCCAAAAAACAAATGCCAAATGAATGTTTTCACCCCTCCTTTCTTGGCCCATGATGGAAGGCAGAGGTGTTGGAGGTGGTCACTGCTGATTTTCATCATTCAAGTGGACATCTTTGACTTGCTCAACTGGACTGGTTACAGGTAAGGTCAGGGCTCCCCTTTGACATTGATTGTGCTGTTCCCATATGGCAACTTTTTTTCTTTTCCTCTCTGCAATTTTTTGTTAATCCCAGTGAAAGGTAGAGGTGTGCAGGCAAGGAAGGAAGTGGGTGTGTCCTGGGCTGTAGGAAATGGGTGTGCCCTGGGCTGTAGGAAGTGAGTGTGTCCTGGGCTGTAGGAAGTGGGTGTGCCCCGGGGGTGTAGAGAGCAGGGAGTAGAAATGCCTACGCTCAGGAACACCTGGACTTGGCTGTGGGTTGGAACAGGTGGAGCAAGGCAAGAGGTGGGGCAGTGTGGAGAGGGCAGGCCCCGGGTGAAGGCCTGCCCTGGCTGGTGGTCTGCCCTTCCCCTTACCATGTCTGCTCCACCCACCAATGACTGAACATCACCTGGTCCCTGTGCACTGAGAGGACGAATTGTTGAACCACTGTACAGTTAAGCAGAACCTGTGGAGCAGGCAGGAGTCTCCAGGTGAAAAAGGGCTTGACCCAAAATCAGGGCCTCTGATTTGAGCCTCTTCCACTGTGACTGCTAATGTGACTCATCCAGTTGAGGCTGCGTTAGTTTCTCTGTTGGTAGGAAATCTGTATTTATCTGGGCCTTTATTGTATCTTGCTCTAGAAATCTGCTCTAGAAGATAACTATGACCCCAGTCTCCTGCCCTATCATTTTCTCTCTACTTTTTAGTTTTGAAAAATCCTTTTCTATTTAATCTATATTTAGTTGCTTTTGGTGGTACTTTAAAAAAGAAAAAAAAAACAATACAGTGTGCCGGTCATACCTGTCATCTCAGTAACTCTGGAGGCTGAGGCAGAAGGATGGTCAGCCTCAACAACTCAGTGAGACCCTGTCTAAAAATTTAAATTTAAAAAATTGAATAGTACAAAGCACAGTGACTTTTTAGTCATTCTGCTTAAACATGTAACAATAAAATTGACAAATTCTATTTTATTTATGTTCATAAATAGGCAAGAGATGTTCCTTTAAGATTTTGGGATCCAGAAGAGCCCTGACCTGAGCACTCTGCCTGGCAGTTACTCTGCCTAGGGAGATGAGGCAAGATGAAAATGTGGCAGGGAAGGGGCGATTAGACACCAAGGAGTTAATGCCTACAGCATCATCACAGTCACCATGTGAGCATCAGGGGACGAGGAGCGCCCCTTCTGTAGTATTTGGGAGGCCAGAGAAACATAGCATAAAGGAAATGCAGCTCCTCAGTTTCCTCAAGAGGCAACACAGCAGACAGACCCTCGGGTTGAACAGTCTTGGGTGGGCATCCCAGCTTTGCTCTACCTACTGGATGATCTTGGACAATTACTTCAATTCTCCAATCCTTAGTCTCCTCACCTGTGAAATGGGACTAGGAGTAGTTCATACCTCAGAGGGTGGAGAGAAGGATGAGGTTACAATTTGCACAGAAGGTGGACCAATACGTGGTGGCTCTTATTAAGATTAACTAATATATACCATGCACGTTGGCACATGCCTGTCATCCCAGCAGCTCAGGAGGATTGGGAGTTCAAAGCCAGCCTCAGCAATTAAGTGAGGTCCTAAGTAACTCAGTGAGGCCCTATCTCTAAATAAAATACAAAAAGGGCTGAGGATGTGGCCCAGTGGTTAAGCAACCCTGGATTCATTCCCCAGTACTTAAAAAAAAAACCAGTAATATGAAAAAATAAGCAATTGGTTACTAAGTGAGTCTCTCTAGTGTTACAATGTGGCAATCATAGATATTAACACAGCCAAGTTTTAATAACCACTTTAACTTTATGTCATTGTTTGCTTGATCAGTTTCTCATATGACAGAATATTAACTCAGCATTTACTTTGTGCCCATTGCTATGCTAGAGGGGAAGTTCGGTTCCCACTGGGAGGGTGCTCAGGATGCTAGGAGGCAACACAGAGGCCAAGAGGCAATGCTGATGAGTGTGACACATCTTGCCGTGACAGCCAGGGCTGGGTGCTTTAGAACACACAGGTCTTTGGGGTCACGGTCAGGGAAGTGCAGGAGAGGAAGTTTCTAGGCTAAGACCTGAAGAGTGAAGCCGCTGACTTCTTTGCCTGTGCTTCCATGGCCCATGTGTTTCCTGGGTGACTTTTTTCCCATCCAGTCCTTACAATAAAACAATGAAGTTGATACGATCCCGTCCACTTTGCAGATGAGCAAGCGGAGGCTCAGAGATGTGAAGGTAACTTGCCACAGCAACGCAGCTAGTGAGAGGAGAAGGCGAGATGGAAACCTGTGAGTCCCTCTGCACTGTCTGTCCAGCAAGGCCAGCCCAGATTCCGTCTATAGAGTGAAAGCTGCTCAGGTTACAGAAGAGGCTTTATCCTTAGCTAAGCCACAGTGGGGAGGGGGCAGAAGAGAGAAAGAGGGGTGGGGTGGGGGGTGGGGATGGCTCTTGGGGAGGAGAGGGATGTGGTTCCAGGCATTGTTGAGAACAGAAGCTCAGCCTTCTGGGGGAACGGATGAAGACCCAAAGCCCCTCCCGTGGCATTTCCTCTGTGTCTGTGAGTGCCCTGGGCCCCAGGGCTCCCCAGGGACCACTGCAAAGACACTTGGGTGCACTCGGCTTCCTCTTTCACCAAGAAATGAATAGGGCTGGTTAAAAGGGAAAAAGCATTTCTCTAATTACTAAAACTGTTGAACCCTTTTTTTATATTTGTTGATTGCTGGTATACCTTCTTCCAAGAAGTGTATGTTCAGTTCCTTAGCCCATTTATTGATTGGGTTGTTTCTTGGTATTACGGCTTTTGAGTTCTTTATATATCCTGGAGTTTAGTACCCTATCTGATGTGTGTGTGGTCCAAATTTGCTCCCATATTGTAGGATCTCTATTCACCTCAATCAAAACTACTCTAAGATTTCATCTCACCCCTGTCAGAATGGCAGTAATCAAGAATACAAGCAATAATAAATGTTGCTGAGGATGTGGGGGGGGGGGGGAGGCACAGTCATACACTGCTGGTGGTATTGCAAATTGTTGCAACCACTTTGGAAAGCAGTGTGGAGATTCCTCAGAAAACTTGGAATGGAACAACCATTTGGCCCAGCTATCCCACTCCTCGGTCTATACCCAAAGGACTTAAAATCAGCATACTACAGGGACACAGTCACATCAATGTTTATAGCGTATCAATTCACAATAGCTAAACTGTGAGTCCAAACTAGATGCCTTTCAGTAGATGAATGGATAAAGAAACTGTGGTACATATACATAATGGAATACTACTCAGCATTAAAAGAGAATAAAATCATGGCATTTGCAGGTAAATGGATGGAGTTGGAGGATATTATGTAACTGAAATAAGCCAGTCCCCAAAAACTAAAGGCCAAATGTTTTCTCTGATTAGTGGATGCTGATCTATGATGGGGAGGGGGCATGGGAAGAATGAAGGAATTTTGGATTGGGCATGGGAAGGTTGGGAAGGGATCAGGGGGCTAGTAAATGTAATAGAATGAGATGGACATCATTATTCTGGGTACATGTATGACTGCATGAATAGTGCGTCTCTACACTGTGTGCAACCAGAAAATTGAAACGTTGTGCTCCATTTGTGTATGATGAATTGAAATGCATTCTGGGGTCATGTACCACTAAGTAGAACAAATTAGAAAAAAAAAAGGGGGTAGAAAACAAAAGGTGGGAGGATCCAGCAAATGCCCTCAGCTATTTGCTTGGGGCCATAGTGAAGCCAGGTTGGAAGAAAATGGCCACAAGCCAGCTAATGTCCTCCATGTCCTCATCCAACTGGATAATCAAAGCTCCAAAAGAGAGTCTTTTCAGTTCCAGCCGTAACCTGAGCCAGCCACACTGATGGGTCTGGGAATTAATTGCCCACAAATCTCTTTTTTGCAATAAACTTTGTTTTCTAAAGTGGGCAAGAATCATCTGGATCCACCAGTATTAAGGCTGAAATTTCCCCCCAAGTGTAGTGTGTGGACCTTTGTGGTCCAGACCTTGGACACTGGGCTAATGATCTAACTTGTATTTAGAATGCTTGTTCCTTGCAGGACAACACTTAAGGATTCACAGTTCTATGACAACCCTTTTGTAGGCAAAGACAAGGGCGGGCAGGGAGACCCAGAATGAATAACTTGCTTAGTGTCTGCCAGTGGGGAGGTGGCACAGTTGGGATTCTCCATCCTAAAAGCTGTCCTTGAACACTTCTGTCTGAGGCTCCAGAAACGACTGTGCCTACTTCCCTTGGTCAGGTTGTTTGCCAAAAGAGCCTTCTAATATGCTTGGGCTTCATAGCACCTCAGTTCAAATACCCTTGCATAATTTAAATTAGCATTTATTAACTTCACAGTTACTGGTTGAGTGACAGTTTTGTAGCAAGCACTGTGCTAGGGTTCTGTGAGCATCATCAGGAGCGGAACAACCCCAGATTCTTGTCTTTATGGAGGTAGGTAGGAACAGTCTGCCCTCTCTATCAACCAGCCTTGGGTTGCATACATTTGAAAAAGAAAAATTTGCATTTGTATTGAAAATATATAGACTTTTTTCCTATTACTATTTCTTAAACAATGCTGTATAGTAACTATTTTCACAGCATTTATATTCTACTAGGTATTATAAGTGATCTAGAGATAATTTAGAATACAGTGTAAATGCTCGTGTATAGGTAATATCAAATATTACACCATTTTATACAAGGGGTCTGAGCATCTGTGGGTTTTGGTATTCTTTTTTTTGGGGGGGGGCGTTACCAGGAATTGAATTCAGGGGCACACAACCATTGAGCCACACCCCCAGCCCTATTTTGTATTTTATTTAGAAACAGGGTCTCATTGAGTTGCTTAGCACCCTGCCATTGCCGAGGCTGCCTTTGAACTCATGATCCTCCTGCCTCAGCCTCCTGAGCTGCTGGGGATTACAGGCATGTGCCACTGCTCCCGGCAAAGGCTTTGGTATTCTTGGAGGTCCTGAAACTAATTCCCCTTGGTCACAAGGGACAACTGCATGTGGAGAGGACAAGATACCATGAAGGAAATGAGTGGGGTCATCATCATTCAGAGAATAACCAAGAAAGCTAGGGAAATCTCACTCTGATGGGTGAGGGAAGGCCACTCTGGTGACGTAGCATTTAAGATGAGACCTAAAGGTGACTCAGGATGGGAACAAGCAGGAAGTCCTCACGGTGGGAAAGGAGGACATGGTGTGTCTGAGGAACTGAAAGGAAGCCAGGGCGACTGAAGCTTAGAGAGAAAGGGAAAGATGTCCAGAGAGGCTGGGGCAGGTGCTGGGCCAGGTGAGTGGCGAGGAAGGCCCTGGGTAGTGGGCACCTTTAGGAAAACAGAGAAGCCACTGGGTGGACCCGCCTTCAGCCACCAAAATCAAGACCCAGTGCTTTGTAATGAGATCAGGTCCACGGGAACCACAAAGCATGACAGACCTGACCCGGGGTTTTCAGACCTTCTCAGTTCATGGAGCCCCAAGGGCCTCAACAAATGTTTCCTGGTGCCCAATGGTCAAAAGAAATAACTGAACGGTTCCATTTTTAAGTAGAGAAAGGCAAACCACTTGAAAAGCGTTTACTAAGAACTTTGTAGCCATTTGAAAAAAATGACACACATGCAGTGAAAGAAAAATCTAGCATTTTTTATTGCATCCTGATCACGGTGATTACTTACTAATCTGATATGTGTGTTGGGCACGGGACAACTCCTCGGACTTTGGAATCTAACTGCACCCTGCCTCCCTGGTTTCCTGTCCCGTGCTGGTGCACTTGGTATTTGCTTTTGTTATAGTAACTGTCTCAAACTTGGCTTCCCTTAAATATGGCATCATTGAAAGGAATGTAGGTTGATCTAGTGTTGAAACAGAACAACCCTGAGTTTGTGCAGTAATTGACCAAGAGTGTGCACCCTGTTTTTCCTTTGGAGAATTGCACTCTGGTGAGTTGGTGAGTTTACCGGGGGCGACCTGCTATACAGTTTGCAAATCATAGAGCAAGACATACTTTCACACTAGGGAGCTATTTCTTTGCTATCAAATCCTTTTTCAAAACCATGCATGTGCATATTTTGTGGGAAGATTCCAGGAAGGAAAGTTGTCATCCTTTTGGAAATTTTATTTTATTGATCCAGAAAATCAGTAGGGATGGACCAGTCTGCCTAATTTGAATGGAGAAGAGGAAAAGGGTGAAAAATACACACCGATCTTCAGAGACAGGCTGAGAGCTTGTGAGACTGAGCTAAACAGGTATGCGACACGCAACAGTGACTTGGGGGTGAAGAAGTGCTGAGCTTCTGGAGGGTTGGATACTGTCAGACCTGGGCATTGCCCCTGTAATCAAGACCATCCTGCCAGTGGGTAATGAAGGAGCCGAAGAGCTAAGATGCAGAGAGGAAATTCAACACAAAGCTCTGTGGACGCACCATTCCTTGGGTTGTCGTTATCTATTTCCCTAGGCAGCTCCCATTCTTGCTGAGCAAGAGAAAGTGAGCATTTATTACCAGACCTGTCTCTACAGTGCCCCAGAATCTTGATGCAATGTACGTACCACGCTGTGGACAGTAGCCAGTAGAAGCAGTTGACTTCGAGTCAATTTAACTTTCTCTTTCTATGTGACATAATGTATGCAAATCTTCCAGGCTAGCTGAGACACTGATGAAACCAGTTCCCCTGGCAACTGAGAGACTGTCCTTACATCATCCTTGTGACGGCTTGACCCGGGAAATAGGATGGAGAATTCACGGTAGCACTCAGAGGCAGGCTGGATCTTCATGGGCTGACCCTTTTGACATGAACAAATATACTCCTAGAGGGTGGGGGATCCTAGGCTGGCCCAGGTTACTCTTTCCACGTCCTGTAGATAACCAGAGTGATTTTTTTTGGGGGGGGGTGTAGGGGGAATCCCAGGCTTGGAAATTTTGCACTTATAGTCATCATGCTGAACGGTCCAAGTTCTCTTTGCAAGGTGTGCCCATCTGGAATACACAGAGGGTACTTGTACTGATTAATTCATGTGGAAACAGTATTTATTGCAGGTAGAACAGGGGATGGGAAGTAGCAGTACAGTCTTTTCAAACTTGGATGATCTGAACTGGAGCTACCTTTCTTCATGATGTATTGCATTTAAAGCAAACCATCACTATGTCAGGGTAGAATATAAAGCATGGTTAAACTTAAGAGGCCCTGAGAGCCCTGCTGCCTAGATATTAATCCTACCACTTGGTGTTTTTATGATGTTGGGCAGTGTACTTTATCTTTCTCTGCTGCCATTTCTTATGCTCAAATGGAGGTGATTTTTCTAGTACCCACCACAAAGGGCTGTTGTGAGCATTAAATGAGATACTATATGTAGAGAACCTCACTTTCCACAAACACTTGGTACATGTTAAACTGTTTTCATTATGTTCAAATCTCTGTCCTCCCAGACTGCCTAAATAGATTGCAAGATTCTTAGATTCAAGAAGTCTGGGTTTTTTTTCTTCCTTTTCTATGTCTTTCGGTGTTTAGAACAATGTTGGGCACACAATTACTGCTCAGCCATACTCTGTTGATTATTTCGTTGTGAAAATACTACCTGGTGGGTACTCAGCACTTCTGACAGCTGTGAGAAACCTCAGGCACTCGGTGCCTAATGAACTCACTGACGTAGTCCTTGACTACAGTTCTGGGGGCTTAGACGTCATTTTCTCTTACAGCCACTCTAAATTATTGTATTTGGACCAAACATACCTTTCTTCCAATTCTTCCTTTGTTCCAGTGGAACTTTCTAGAGCTAAGGCTGGGAGTAAAGATGCCTTATTATGTCAAACTTACAGGGATGACAAAATCTGGAGAGGAGACAAGGAGGAAATGTTGGGAGGTGGAGGGCATCATAGATACGACTCTGGATAGCACAGGGGACATCAAAACATGAGAAAGTCATGGCCCCTCTAGGTGCACTTACACTGACTTCTAAAAACAACATCATAATCACCAAGCAAACTTTCTGAGGAGGGTTGAACTTGACTGTATTGACCCCTCGCAACCTTGCCAAGGTGTCGTGGAGCTTAGAATTCTACAGGAAGAACCACAGGGAATATGACTTGTTTGGACATCTTGGTTCTCACCAAAAAAAAAAAAAAAATACAAAGAATAAATGTTGATGTCCTGTTTGAAGTGTTCAGGCCAAAGTACTTTCAATGATATGCAGATGCCAAATACATCCTGGGGGCCAGGGAGCTTCTCCAAGGGAATATTGAAACTGATGCGTTGATTTATTCATTCATTTATCCCTATTTATCCCTTCCTCTGTCTCCCCCCCCCCTAACACTCTGGTAGCATGCCCAGGGCATTACTCTGTAGGGATGAGGGGAATCAGGTTAGCAGGGGAAATAAGCCCAGTGCTCAGGGACTACTAGCCAGGGAAGGTTAAGAGACCTGTCCAGGTGCACAGGAGTGCCTGGGAATCTGAACAGAGCGACCACACACGGTTGGGAGGATGAAGGTGGATTACACAGAGGAGACACTCGCTGTGGATTTGAAGCCTGACACTACAGAGTTATGAGAAGAAGAGCAGATGAGGAGGTACAAGAACACAGGGGGCCATGTGCCCTGGAGGCTCCAATTATTTCTTCTCCCCTGGAGTGTAGTGCCCACCTAAGGAAAAGTGGGGAACGAAGTTGGAACAGTGGCGGCAAAGAGGTGCACAAATGGCTGATCTGAATGACTAGAAGTACACTTTGGTTGCCTTCTTCTTCTCATTTGTGGGAAGAGGGTTAAGGCAACTTGAACCTAGAGCTGCCAGCAGACGTGATAACACTTACTGAGCAAAACCCCCGTCTCAGGCAGGACCCTGCAAGCTTTACGTCCAGTAGCTTATTTTAAGCTTACAGCAAACCCACAAGGAAGGTGTCATAAACCCCTTTAGCGCCCAGCGAAGATGAGGTCCAGAGAGAAAAAGCTGACTAATGTCACTTGGATAACAAATGGCAGGCAGGCAAGGCGAGGTGCCATCTAGTGTGGTTTGGCTGAGATCTGCACGTGAGTTCTTGTCCAGGGGCTCACCGCAGCAGCTCTGGACAAAGGCATTTGAATTGACTCCCTTACTGTTATTAATTTCTTTCCTATCCACTCAAAAGATGGGGAAATCACTTTAGGCTTCACGGAGGAGGAGATATTTGCAATTGGCTCTGGGGGTGGGTGGCTTTGGACAGCAGGGGATAAGGCAGAAGGACATTCTCCACTACGGGCCCATGAGAGCTACGATTTGAACTGTGTGGCTCTGGGATGTAGCACAGGGGAGTGATGAGGAAGCTGGATCTTACGCTCTAAGGGACGCAGGCAAGAAGGGGTCTATTGACTAGACAGTCCGGCGGGCTGGCTGGCGGTAGTAGACAGTGGGTCAGCATTCTAGGTATTAAATGTAGGAAGTGAGGGGATGGGAGCCTTGCTCAACTCCCTCTTTACCAAGCCAGTCTGTCTGCTCTTGAGGTCTCGCTCTTCTGAGGACATTTTTAAACCCAAATTCACACAGGCAGGTACCAGTTCTGGTGGTGATGCCCAGGCCAGAGGAGGAAACCTCGGAGACTTGGAGTCACCACCGAGGTCTAGAAGTCAGTCCAGATTCACCCCTCCATCCCAGCAGCCCTGTGGGTGGTCCTGGATGTGTTCAGGGGGCAGGGAAGAAGAGAAACCAAATAGCAGAAGGCCCTCTGCTGTCATGTGGCTTCCTGCACCGGGTCCCCTGGTTGTCTCTTCCCTGGTGATACTTCCTTTAAGATCCTGAAGGGCGTGACTGACAGCTGACTTAAATCTTCTGCAGGGCCAGACGCTCCTGAGTAAAAAAATGAGGGGCTTCTCGAGAGGAAATGAAAGGAGACAGATGTGGTTTTTGCTGAAGGTTTTCTGATGTGAGGATTCATTTTGAAATAGAAAGATGGGCCTGGAAATGTGATGTCAGCGTAGGCATTTGGAGCCCCTGCTGGAGAGCACACCGAGGTGGGTAGGGGTTCTCCCTGTCACCTGGGTGGAATCTGGCTGGGAAGCTACCTGAGGAAGTGGAAAGGGCACAGAAATAGGAACCAGGCCACCTGGGTTCTTCTGGCCCAGTGTTTTCCAAAGGGCGAGTGCCGTCTGTGGTGTTGTTTGACCCAAATGAGCCTCTCATTAACCAGTAGCACATCACACGAGAACTCTTCTCCACTTCAAAGTTGTTGTTGTTGTTATTATTATTATTATTGTTGGTTTCTTCTGGTGCTAGCAAGGAGAAAGTCTCAGTTTGGGGCTGGTGTGTCTTCACTACACCATAAGCACTGGAGAGCAGGCTCTTGCACCTCAGAGGCCTTGGAGGCATTAGCATCTATTCTCCAAGGTTTCATCCTTGGCTTGTACAAAGCTATTTCCTGGGGAGAGCTTTAAAAACTACTTATGCCTTGTTCTGCCCTCCCCAGAGGGATTCTGACTTAATAGGTGTGGGGCCTGGCTTGGGCATTAGGATTTTTAAAAGCTATTCAGGCAACCATTTCTAAGTAGAACTGTTTCATATTGTATTTATGAATTTCCTACTTACGGCGAGTGATGCTGATTTCCAGTTAAAGACTTTGAACTAGAATTTCATTTCAACAGCAATTGACTTACCCAAAACACTAAGTACCCATTTAAAAAAATCATAACTAAATAGTGCAGGTGGTATTTAAATACAGCACAGACAATGTGCATCTGGTGAACTTGGGGAAACTCTTTAGGTCCTGGCTGAGTTCTATCGATATTTTTTTTCTTCTTATAGATCCAGTTTTTTGTTTTTTTTTTTAAACAATAAAATGGGAATAATTATCCCAGGTCACCTTTCTGTATGGATTACATTGGGAATTAAATGATTGTGCTTCGTTAAGTCTGATTTGCTGATAACTAGGACTAAAGAAATAAACAGGAGCAGCTAAAGGGATGGCTAATGGGCAGATTTTCATAGAACCAGATTTGAGACATCTTAGACCATGTTATCTGGAGCTCCTAACATCTAGGTACAAACTTCCCTTGCTCTCAACTGAAGATGTCATAAGCCCCAGTAAGACCTTATTTTCTCCAACAGCAGTCAATTAAAAGAACACTCAAAGTCCCCCCACCCAAGGCCTGTTAGAATCCAAGTTGGACAGCCTGTATTCCAACCTGGCCAGGGTCACCTAGAAGGGGCATGGGACACTGGCCTGGCACTCTGCAGACTGAATTGTGCACTTATTGGTGAAGTGTCCTCTCCCATGGGTCCCAGGGTCTTCATCAGGACAGCGAGGGGCGTGGACCAGTCTAGGACAACATCCAAACTCAAATGCCTTCAGAACCAAGGAGGTGACCCAAATGTAAGACCCTGCGGTAGGATAGGGTTCTGTCCCACAGTGAAGATGCTCAGGTTCCATTTTTAAAAACCAGAAGGTTGTCAAACCATTTGGCCAGGTGACAGTTGATTCCTGGTTATGGTAGTTTCCAGGACCCCTTTCATTTGTAAAAATAATGTGATGGTAGTAAAGTAAATTAAAGGGCTCTACTAGGGGATTGTTGATGTGACTGTCATAGACAACACCCAACGGCTTCCCTGATAATAAGAGCTAACAGCTGTAAGAGCTAATATTCATAGGCTAAGTTCTTGAAGATCAACATCTCATTTAACTCCTGCCGCAGCCCTGGGAGGTCAGTACTTAACACTAACTGCTTCGTAACACATGAAAAAAATCTCAAGAGTTTAAGTCATTCCTGTAAAATCTCTGCAGCGTCACTGTCCAAGAGAAATATAAGCCGAGTCATGTATGTAATTCTAAATTTTCTAGTAGCTACATGAAAAATAAAAATAGGCAGATGAAATTAATTTTAATAGTGTATATTTTATAAAACCCAAGAGATCCAAAAAATTATCATATCAAAATTAGTGTAAAATTTTACTAATGAGATACATTATATTCTCCTTTTTGTTTGCTAAGTCTTTGAAATCTGGTGTTCCCCCCCCTCTTTAAAAAAAACGCTTTATTGAGATATAATACACACACTGTACAATTTAAAGTGTACAACTAGCATAGATAGTCCCCAGCACTGCAGAAAATTGAAATAAAATAAACTAGACAGTTCAGTTGTTTAGTATATTCATATATGTGCATCTATCATCATAATTTTGAGAATTTTCATCCCCCAAGATGAAACGCCAGGCCCTTTAACTTCACTCATTAGACACTTCATACTGTCCTCAGCCCTAAGCAAGCCACTAATCTGCTCTCTGTCTCCATGAATCTCCCTGTTCTGGACATTTCCTCTGAATAGAACCCGACTCACATGTGGTTTGTTACCAGCTTCTTTCACTTAGTATAATGTTTTCAAGGCCTATCTATATCAAGGCATATATCATCATTCTTACGCCTTTTATGACCAAATAATAGTCCACTGTATGCATATACCACATTTTGTTTATTTATTCATTCACTGGTGGGCATTTGGGTTGTTTCCACCTTTTGGCTATTATGAATAATGCCATCAGTGACGTTTGTGCCTAAGTTCCCGTGTGGATGTCAAATTTCATTTCTCTTGGGTTGGAATTGTGGAGTCATATGGCAACTCTATGCTTCACTGTTTGAGGAACTGCCAAACTGTTTACCCAAGTGCCTGTTATCATTTCGTATTTCCACCAGCAGTGTTCTGATTTCTCCACGTCCTCACCGACATTGGGTATCTGACTTTAAGACCCTGGCTATCCTGGTGGGTGTACAGTGGCCGTTCTGATTTGCGTTGCCCTAATGACCCACAATATGGAGAAATCTTTCATTGGCCATTCAGCATCTCCTTTAGAGAAATGTCTCCTCCAGTTCCTTGCCTATTTTGAAAGTTATATTAGTTGTCTTTCTGAGCCACAGGAGTTCTTTATGTGTTCCAGATATAAGTCCATTAGTAGGTATACATTTGCCATTATTTTTTCCTATTTTGTGGGTTGTCTTTTTACTTTCTTTTTCTTTTCTTTCTTTTTGTACCAGGAGATCAAACTCAGGGGCACTTAACTACTGAGCCACATCCCCAGCTCTTTTTATAATTTATTTTAAGTCAGAATCTTGCTGAGTTGCTTAGGGCCTCACTAAGTTGCTGAGGCTGACTTTGAACTTGTGATCCTCCTGCCTCAGCCTCCTGAGCAACTGGGATGACAGGAGTGTGCCACCATGCTCAGCTGTCTTTTTACTTTCTTGATGGTGTTCTTTAAAAGCACAAAAGTTTGAAATTTGATGAAGCCCATTATCTATTTTTTCTTTTGTTGTTCGTGTTTTGGTTTCACGTTTGTCCTTTATCAAATTCAAGGTCATGCCATGTTTGGTGGCACACACCTGTAATCCCAGCTGCTCAGGAGGCTGAGACAGGAGGATCATGAGTTCAAAGCTAGCCTTAGCAACTACGAGGTGCTAAGCAACCCAGTGAGACCCTGCCTCTAAATAAAATACAAAATAGGGCTGGGGATGTGGCTCAGTGGTTGAGTGCCCCTGAGTTCAATCCCTGGTACCCATCCCAAATTCAAGGTCATGGAGACTCACCCCTGTATCTTCCCACCCTCGAGTGCTGGACATTAAACCCAGGGTGTTGAACATGCCAGGCAAGTGCTCTACCCCTGAAGTCACATCCTCAGCCCACCAACACTTAGGTTTTCTTTTAAGAGTTTTGTAGTTTTTGTTATTGCATAATTACATTTAGTTTCTTGATCTTTTTAAAAATATATTATTAGTTGTAGATGGACACAATATCTTTATTTTATTTATTTATTTTTATGTGGTGCTGAGGATGGAACCCAGGGCCTCACACATGCTAGGCAAGAGCTCTCCTACTGAGCCACAACACAGCCCATCCTTGATCTTTTTTGATTAAATTTTCGTACATGTCTTGAAGTAAGAGTCTGCTGTGGTTTAGATCTTGAATATCTCACAAAGACCTATATGTCAAGGGCACAGTCCCAATTAAGATGCAGGGGGGGATCCAACATGGCGGCCGGCGAGCAAGCAGCATTTTCTATACCTCCGCAGTAACGGGATCAGAGAGACACATAAATACACTTGCATGGGACCTGCTGAGGATCTTCTAACAATATTCCACTGAAAGGAGACCTGCCGATAACTAGTAAGTCTGTGTGAGGGGTCAGTTTGTCCCAGGCGACTGAATCTGGGCAACGCGGATCAGGGACACAATCCCGCCGGTCACGGCGGCGGCTGATCTGGGCCCTGCAGGGCTGAGTCTGTGAACGGCCTCTGGTGGTTCAGCGCTAGGATCCACACTCCTACCACCCCACCCCCCTCCAGCCGGTTTGGAGCATCGCGGAGCAGGGACACAATCCCGCCAGCCACGGAGGCGGCTGGACTGGGCCCCGCAGGCCTGAGTCTGTGAACTGCCTCTAGCGGTTTGGCGCTAGGACTTTGGCAGCGCTTAGGGCTGAGTTTCAGCTTTGAGACAGAGGAGAGAAGCGGTCCAGTTTGGTTCCAGACACTGGTCGGACCACAGAGGAGGACAGCAGCCGCCATTTCGGAGAGATGATGTAATCATCCCCATGTTCTACTGATCTCAGCTCATTCAGCTACTTAACAGGTGATTTCAGGCTGGTAAATTTCAAAAACACAACAGTTGCACCAAGCAGAAAGAAGCACGTGCAGTATGAAAAGACAAGGAAAGAAAGGATCACAAGCAATGCAGGTCAACTCAACTTTAGAAGAGGTAATAGCTGCAACAGATGGAATATCAGATAAAGAGTTCAGGATATATATGCTTCAGATGATCTGGAGTCTCAAGGAAGACATGAGACAGCAAAATCAGACAATGAAAGATCACATTGACAAACAAATCCAGGAAGTAAAAGATCAATTTCACAGGGAGATAGAGGTAATAAAAAACAAACAAATAGAAATACTAGAAATGCAGGAAACAATAAACCAACTTAAAAACTCAATTGAGAATACTACCAGCAGAGTGGATCACTTAGAAGATAGAACATCAGACAATGAAGACAGAGTATTTCAACTTGAAAAGAACATAGATAGCTCAGCAAGTCTACTAAGAAACCATGAGCAGAACATTCAAGAACTATGGGATAATATCAAAAGACCAAACTTAAGAGTCATTGGGATACAGGAAGGCACAGAGCTCCAAACCAAAGGATTAAGCAATCTATTCAGTGAAATAATACAAGAAAACTTCCCAGACTTGAAGAATGAGACAGAATCCCAAATTCTAGAAGCCTACAGGACGCCGATTGTGCAAAATCATAAGAGATCCACACCTAGACACATTATAATGAAGATGTCCAACATACAGAATAAGGAGAGAATTTTAAAAGCTGCAAGAGAAAGAAAGCAGATTACATTTAGGGGTAAACCAATCAGGATAACAGCTGATCTCTCAACACAGACTCTGAAAGCTAGAAGATCCTGGAATAACATATTTCAAACACTGAAAGAAAATGGGTTCCAACCAAGAATCGTGTATCCGGCAAAATTAAGCTTCAGGATAGAAGATGAAATTAAAACCTTCCATGATAAACAAAAGTTAAAAGAATTCGCAGCTAGAAAACCATCTCTTCAAAAAATCCTTGGCAAAACATTACAGGAAGAGGAAATGGAAAATAACATTGAAAACCAACAATGGGAGGTAGGACAGTAAAGGGGGGAAAGTAGTCAAAGAGGATAACAAATCAGGTTTAGTAACATCAATAAACAAATATGGCTGGAAGAACAAATCATATCTCAATAATAACCTTAAATGTTAATGGCTTAAACTCACCAATTAAGAGACACAGGCTAGTAGAATGGATCACAAAACAAGACCCAACAATATGCTGCCTACAGGAGACGCATCTGATAGGAAAAGATATTCATAGACTGAAGGTGAAAGGGTGGGAAAAATCATACCACTCATATGGACTGCGGAAACAAGCAGGAGTGTCCATACTCATATCTAATAAAATAGATTTCAAGCCAAAGTTAATCAAAAGGGATAAAGAAGGACACTTCATACTGCTCAAGGGAACCATACACCAACAAGTCATAACAATCATAAATATATATGCCCCAATTAAGATGCAGGGCCCAGTGTGGGGAAGTTATGTCATTGGGTGCAGGCCCTTGAAGAAAACATTGGGACTCTGGCCCTCTTCCTCCCTACTCCCCCTTGTGCTTCCCAGGTGCCATTAGATTAATTAGGCCTTCTCTGTCACGTGTTCACACCATGATGAATTGTGCTGCCACAGACCCAAAACAGCAGGGCCAATGAATATGGACTGAAACCTCTGAAACTATGAGGCAAGACAAATCTTTCCTCCTTTAAAGTTGATTAGCTCAGGTAATTCCCCACAGTAACAGAAAGCTGACCAACAGAGTCCACATCAAATTTTTTGCAAGTGATTATGCAATATTATGGCACATTTGTTGAAATTCCTGTTTTTTCCCCACTGAACATAGTTTTGGACTCCAGTAAAAATACATAGGTCATAAACACATGAGTTTATTACAGTACTTTTGATTCTGTCCTATTGATCTGTATCCTTATGCCAGCCAGTACCACACTATCTTAATTATAGTTAATTTATAGTAAGTTTTCAAATAGGGAAGTTTGAGTTCTCATATGTTATTCTTCTTTATCTGGATAATTTTGGCTGTTCTAGGTGCTTTCTAATAAATAAATTTCAGAATCAGCTTATAAATTTGTACAAAGAAGTCAGCAAGGATTCAAACAAGGATTGAATCTTTAAATCAGTTTGGGAATTATTGACATGGTAACAATGTTAAGTCTTCTGAAGCAAAGATAAATTAAGTTTTTGCATTTATTTTAATCTTTTTTTTCCCCCAGAAATGTTTTGCAGTTTTCACCATATAATTTTTACACTTCTTTTGGGGGTGGGGTAGCACTCAAGATTGAACACAGGGGCACTCAACCACTGAGTCACATCCCTGGGCCTACTTTGTATTTTGTTTAGAGACAGGGTCTCACTGAGTTGCTTAGTGCCTCACTTTTGCTGAGGCTGGCTTTGAACTCATGATCCTCCTGCCTCAGCCTCTGTAGCCCCTGGGATTACAGATGTATGCCACTGTGCCTGGCAAGTTTTACACTTTTTATTAGACTTATTCTTAAGTAATCAATATGTTTTGGTGTTATTTTAAATGGAAATGTTTCCATTTTTTTTTCAGATTGTTCATTGCAGCCTATAGATGAATTTGGGGATAATCGATATATTTATAATATTTGGTATTCACATATACACCATACTATGTTTCTCCATTTAATAGGATCTTTTGAAATTTCTCACATAAAAATTTTGTGTTTCTAAGAGGGGGTTTTGACATTTTTTTTTTGCTAGGTTTATTTCTAGATAGAGTGTATTTTAATTTTTCTTTTAAAAACAATTTTACTCCCTGATAGTTTGTTGTTAGTTTTTATTTATTTGTTTATTTATTCATTCATTCATTAATTTTGGTACCAGGGATTGAATCCAGGGTTACGTAACCACTGAGCCACATCCCTAGCCCTTTTATTTTTTATTTTTGAGATGGGGTCTCACTAAGTTGCTGTTTTAGTTTTTAGAAATGCAAATAATTAAAATGTTTTTTCTATGTCTAGCAACCTTGCCAAACTTAATTATTTAATTATAAAAACTTACCTATAAATTATTTTGGATTTTTCTAAGTATAAAATCGTGTTATTTCCAATAACATTAGTTTCTTTCTTTCAACCTTTGTACTTTTTATTTTTTATTTTTTTAATTTATTACACTGGCTAGGATCTCTGTACAGTATTTAATGAAGAATGTAATAGACCTGCTTGTCTCCTTTCCAATCTAGAAGAAAAATTGAAATACTTGAGAGTAATGTATAACATCAGCTATAGGGTTTATATAGACAATTTCTAGATTAATTAGTAGATGAAGGAGATTCTTTGTATCTCAAGTTTGCTGAGTTTTTGTTTTTCTATGAACGGATATGGAATTATTTTCAAACGCTTTTTAATTTTCAGGGAAAATCATATGACTTTTCTCTTTATTTCCATGTATAGGTTTGGAATTGCCAAAGCAACCTCACATTCCTGGAGTAAATTCCACTTGGTTGCAACATACTGTCCTTTTTATATATTGCTGTCTTCAATGTTTCAATGTTCATGAGTGATGTTTCTTTCTTGGTGATGATCTTGTCAGGTTGTGCTATCAACTCTATGCATGTCTCAAAACCAGTTGGGGACGTGTTCAATTTTATTTATTGTAAACTCAGACATGCCTTCTTCTTTAAATGCTTAATGAACATATCAATGACTATATCTGGGTCTCCAGCTTTCTTTTGGGGAAAGCCCTAATTATGTATTCAATTTACTTTATAAAGTACTATTTTAATTTTTTCTTTTCTTCTTGTGACGGTTCTATTAAAATGTTCTAGGAGTCTGTCCATTTCCCCTAAATTTTGAAATTTAGAAATGAAATCTTTTATATTTTCTACTTATTTTCTTCCATTTTTCTTTAGATTTGTTGTTCTAAGTGTAACTTCTAGGGATAGAATTAGATCATTGTATTTTTTCTTTATTTCAGCCTTCTTTTTAACATTCACATTTCAAGATTTGAAGCATGACCTTACTTGGAAAGCAAAATGATTTAATCAACTCACTATTTAGTCATTTATTCATTGTTTACGTTACCATCTCCTCTGTCCCTGTCTCTACTCAATGCTCCCAAGGCTTTCAGGGTAAAGCCCGGCTCTTACACCGGTACCTATCCCCTCTTTGGCCTGCTGTTCTTGTCTCTTTGACTGCATCTCCTACTGCTCACTCCCATGGTCTTCTCACTTCAGCCAAATTGGCCTCCCTGGCGTGCCTAAGAATGCCACACATGGTGAATGGATTCTATACTTGGGTCAGAAGATCTGGATTCAGTAATTCTAAATCCATTACATGTAAGCCATGTGACCTGAACAACCAAATAAGAATTTCTAAGACTTAATTACTTATTTATATAATGGGATAATAATTGTTATCCCTGATGTATTGAAGCAAAGTCCTTTATGACAGAAAAAGTAACAAGACTTTTTTTTTATATTATAGTAAGAAAATGTACATCTCCTAAATTTATATTTGAACTTCTATGGTGTTAACAATTCAGTCATTTGGGGTAACTTATTTTGTTGTGTTTGTCTTTAGTTAAACATAAATATCTTTCCTAGGGAGGATAGCATTTTTACCGTTGGTTGTCGTTAACATGCTAGCAAGAATTTGTATATAAATTACTATGATTTTATGTGCTTTTTTCGTTGTCACTGGAGATGTGGGGTATAGGGAAGGTGTGTTTTGATGGAGAAAGCAGGAGATAAAGACCTAGAACAGGGCAGAGTGGAGTTCTGGAATGCAGTTCTAAGTAAGTCCTGGGGGAAAGTTAATGAGGCCTCTGTTAGTTAGTCAGGGTTGTCTAGGTTGTGCTGCAATAAAAAGCAGCCTCAAATTCTGAGTCTATTCCAGGAAAAGGATTTTATAATTGAAAATAGTTATCAGGAAAGGCTTCTGAGATAGATGACACATACATGAAGCTCTTTTTTTTTTAATTTAGTTTTTCCTCTGCAGGTTTGTGCATTGTGAAATCTGAGATATGGGAGTTATTGGTGGCCATGTTCCTGACATACTGGTCTCTTTTAAGAAAGAATGAGGTGCCTTCTGAGTGATATGGGAATGAGAGGCACAAGGGAAGTCTGGTGCATTTCAATTCTTGGTTCCAGAAGTCTCTTAGATCCACTTTCACGTGCTGTTTTGGGTTTTCATTCTACTTATGAATAATCTTTAATAAGTATCCTGCCTCTGCCATCTTTCTTATGCCCTTGGATGGTTTGAGCTGAAATTTTTTTTAAACAGGTTTTTAAAATAGCTTTTATTTTTTAGAAGTTAACTGTGCACAAGCAAAGAAGGGCTGGGGATATAGCTCAGTTGGTAGAGTGCTTGCCTTGCATGCACAAGGCCCTGGGTTCAGTCCCTGGTACCACACACACACATACATACACATACACAAAACACAAGCAAAAAACAAAGCAGTCTAGTTGGACATGTCCCTCTAGGTTGTTAAGCTGAATTTTTTGATGCTTGAAACTCAAAGAGTTCTGACTAATATTTCATTGTGGCTTCATATTGCAATAGGGATCATTTTCATTTTGTAGAGAGTATATGAGGCTCAGAAAAAAAAATGTAAACAAGATGCTAAAGAATATAAAGAGTTGATCCCAAGCAAATATCTACTCTGTTCTCACAGGGACAGCACTGAAGGTCTAAGGAGATGAGTCAGGAAAAGCCCGGGGCTCAGGAGATGATAGAATAGGCACCCAAGAGCTTCCCGTGTCTCAGGGTGTTCAGAGTGTTCTGATGACAAATGTTGGTATCGATTCAGGCTTGGTTTTTATTGTTGTTGTCACACAACCTTGGCTTTTGAGGAAAAAGAGGAAGTTGAATTCCACCGCAGCACCCACTTCCCTTTTTATTTTAGGCCCATGGGGTGGCCCAGGTCTGAAGGGGGCCATGATGAATGTCTTCCACCTGAGAGATGCAGCATGGAAGACCATGGGTTGGACAAGAACCAATTTCAGAACCCTACGGAATGGTCGATTGTCCACTCTAACAAGAACACCCCAAAATTTATACTAACTAGGGATCCAGAAAGATTCAGAAACAACAATCGCTTCAGTTTAAGGACAAAATTTGTTTAAAGAAAGATACTGACTAAAACTGAAAAAATAAACAAAGAAACAGAAAATTCCAAAACATTACGTCTTGCCTTCTTCCAAATAAGATTTAAGGTATCTTAAAAGGATTGTAAACATAAAGGATAATAACTAAGAAGAAGGTAGGGACATGAAATAGAGTTAGGAATAAGGCTAAGAAGCACTGAATATGACCCAGTTTTATCCCTATTTGACAACTGGTCCCAAGTTTGGCTTCAACTTTCTCATTGTCAATGTAAATAGAGAAATCTATTCGATTACATGGTTTGCAATGTTCATGAGATAAAACAAACCAAGCCCTCAGGAGAAGAATAAGTCCATTATACTATGAGCAGGAGTAATGCGTCCCTGGTTCTTACAAAGAGAGCTCTGCATTATATACCATAAAAAACCCGAAGAGCCTCCTGGGGCACCCAAGGGTGAGGTTCACAGGTCTGGTTCTTGCAGCTGGGAGCATTAGTTTCCAAATTTGGGCATCTTATATTGTCATTATTTATGACATATTTTTCCTATCTATTTATACATTTCTAAGATACCTTATTACTTCTGCCATATCTACACATTACATTTAGCAATTATTCACCTAAGATATATATATATATACACACACACACACACACACACACACAATTTTTTAGTGTGGCACTTTTTTATTTTTTAATGAAAAGAAATAATGTTTTCTGCTTTACCCATCTTTAATTTTTTTTACTTATAAATGGACATAATACCTTTATTTATTTATTTATTTTTACATGGTGCTAAGGATTGAACCCAGTGCCTCACATGTGCTAGGCAAGTGCTCTACCACTGACCTATAACCCCAGACCTTTACCCACTCTTAAAGATTTTTTTCACTCATATGTGTGTGTGTATATATATGTACACACACACATACATAAGTTATTATATATGTATATATATTCACATATGTACATATACACACATATGTATATATGTATGTAATATACATATACACATATATGTATATATGTATGTATATAAAATATGTATATATATGCACACACATATACACATATACATGTGTGTGTGTGTGTGTGTGTGTGTGTATATATATATATATATATGTTTTTTTTTTACTACTGTTTTAACATAACTCCTGATTTGCAAGATAGATGGGCTGGCTATCTTTTTCTCATACCCTTTGAGTTAAGCTCATAAGTATTAAATGAAGAAGTCCTCTATGATCTAAAATGCCCTGATGTACCACTAATGGTCTGTGTGCCACACCTTGGGAAACACTGACACAGGGAAGAAGAGCAGGATGACATTTGCATCTTCATGACCTCACTGCCTCTTACTATCTCTCGAGAGGCCTATTTTCCCCAGCAGAGATGAGGAAACTGAGGTCGGAGGGTTTTCACAAGGTCCCACACCAACCAAGCTGGATGATCTCGTCTTCTGGTGAAATCGAGTTCTGGCTTCAGGGTGAGTGTGCGGAGGGTCTTTTCTAGCCACCTGAAATCCAGGTCACTGCGGCTGCTTGCTCTTCACCTCCTGCCAGCGTGCCCAGCCCTGCTCCATGTACAGTGCCTCCTTGGCAGGATGGCAGCCCAGGCCGCTGGGCACAGGGAGGAAGTCTGCAGGCGTGTGTGGAACCCAGAAGAGGAACTTCAGGACGCTGTGGACAGCTCTGCCACTCTGTGCCCCGAGGGTTTTTTGGGAAGTGTTTTTGTGGCCCACCGGTCTCCATCAGGCAGGAGCACTTGTCCGTGCTGGCCTTCTCCACCAGTGGAAAGTACGGTGGGAGATTTGGAATGGTTGCACTCTGACTTGGGCTCGTGGCAGGGACTGTCAACCATGAGCTTTTGGGGAAAGACCTCAAGAGCTGAATTTGGTTGCTGAGGATTGTGGATTCCTCCTGACCTTGGGGGACGTTTTGACTCATCCTGGCAGTGGCTCTCTGGTAGCAACTTGAGCAATGTTAGAATGGGGAAGCCACCTCCCCCTCACATGAATATGACTTGGGTACATGAACCCTGGTGCCATCTGTGCTCTTACAGAGACCTGGTTTTCAGTGTAAGTCATTTTCTTATTTTTTCATGAAAAGAAAGAGCATTTTTTGCTTTCTCCATTTCTTAAGTAGATTTTTTTTTAGTCTCTGATTATTGATTTTTATTTTTAATGAATTTGATTATTTTTTATTTGTTATTTGTAGATCTACATGACAGTAGAGTGTATTTTGACATGTTATACATATGTATAATAAGTATAACTTGTTTCAGTTAGGATCCCATTATTGTGGTTGTACATTATGTGGAGTTGGTCATGTATTCATATATTAGGATAGGAAAGATATTTCTGAATCATTCTACTGTCTTTTCTATTGCCATCCCCACTTCCTTTCCTTTATTCCCCTTTGTCTAGTCCAGTGAACTTCTAATCTTCCCCTCTGTTATTTGGGTTAGCATCCCCAAATCAGAGAGAACCTTCTGCCTTTGGTTTTGGGGACTGGCTTATTTCACTTAGCACAATAATCTCCAGTTCCCTCCATTTACCAGCAAATGCCATAATTTTATTCTTCTTTATGGCTGAGTAATATTCCATTGTGTATATAAACCACATTGTCTTTATTCATTCTTCTGTTGTAGGGCACCGATGTTGGTTCCATAGCTTGACTATTGTGAATTACAGTCCCCTATAATTTAAAAAATTATTTCAAAGGATTTTTGTATTGAGATCATTATAGATTCATATGCATCTGTGCAAAATGCTATAGAAAAAATCCTGCACACTTTGTAATTGAGTCTTCTAATGGTAGAGTCCTCAAAAAAATTTAAGAATTACCAATGCATAATTTAAACATAATGAAAAGCACTGTTTTATGTATTTAAGCTTCTCTCCATATCTATACATAGCTTGAGAACTCATTTTTTTTAGCATTAAATAACACTCCATCATCTGGATATATCACAGTATATTAATCCATTCACCTATTGAGAAGAATCTCCTTTTTAAAAAGAAAAGTTTTCCCAGTTATAGATAAAGCTGCTGTATACATCTGTGTATTGGTTTTTATGTGGATATAAGTTTTAAACTCCTTGGGTAAATACCAAGGAGAGCAATTGCTGGATCATATGCTAAGAAACCACCAACCTGTCTTCCATTTTACTTTCCTACCAGTAGTGAATGTGAGTTCCTGTTGCTCCACATCCTTGTCATCATTTGATGGTGTCAGCTTTCTGGATTTTGCCATTCTAATAGGTGTGTTGATGCTGAACAGCTTCTCACATGCTTATTTGACATCTATCCGTCATCTTTGGTGAGGCCTAAGTATTTAAACCTTTTTAAAGTCTTTGGCCCATTTTTTAAATTTGGTTGTTTGCTTCCTTGTTATTGAGTCATTTATAGATTTTGGATAACGGTCCTTTATCAGATATACCTTTTGAAGATATTTTCTCCCAGATTGTGCTGTGCCTTTCATTTTCTTGACATTGTCTTTTGTAGAACTGAAGATTTAATTTTAATGAAGTCCAGCTCATCAATTATTTCTTTCATGACTTATGTCTTTATGTGGCATCTAAAAAATTACCACCAAATTTTAGGTCATTTCGATTTTAGCCTATGTTATTTTCTAGGCATTCGATAGTTTTGCATTTTATATTTAGATCTGTGATCCAGTCTGAGCTAACCTTTGATGAAACGTGTAAGTTCTTGTTCCTTCTTTTTCTATCTTTTCTCCATTATACTGCATTTGCTCCATGTAGTTCTATTTCTGTATTTCTGTGATTTCTTTTCTTTTTCCTTCTGTGTCTCCTTCTTCTTTTGGTACTATGGATTTAACCCAGGAATGTGTTGCCACTGAACAACATCCCCATCCCCAACTCCTTTTATTTGGAGACAGGGTCTCACTAAGTTGCTTAGGGCCTCACTAAATTGCTGAGACTAGGCTGGCTTTGAACTTGCAATCCTCCAGCCTCAGCCTCCTGAGTCATTGGAATTATATGTAGATGCCACTGCTCCTGGCTATTTTCTGTGATTTCTAGTCCATTCCATTGACTTGCCTGTTCCTTCAGCAGTACCACATTGTCGTGATTGCTGAAGCTTTACTCCAAGTCTTGAAGTCAGATAGTATTAGTTCTCCCACTTCTTTCTCCTTCAGTATTGTGTTGGATATTCTGATTCTTTTGCCTCTCTGTATAAACTTTAGTATAAAATTGTCAATATCCACCCCTCCCCCCAAAAAAACTTGCTGGGAATTTTGATTGGAATTATATTGAATCTATAGATCAAGTTGGGAAGAACTGACATCTTGACAATATTGAGTCTTCCTATCTAGAACATGGACTATCTCATTTATTTGGCTTTTTAAACATTTCTTTAATTGCACTTTTGCAGTATTCCTCATATAGATCTTGTACACCTTTTGTTAAATTTATATCTAAATCTAACACTTGGGGGGATGATAAGGTAAATGGTATTGTGTTTTTAATTTCCAATTTGGTTTCTTCCCTGCTGATATGTAGGAAAACAATTTACTTTCGGACACTCTGGATCCTAAAATCCTGCTGTAATTGTTGGTTTCTGGGTTTATTTTACCTCTTGACAAGAAGATATTTTGTGTTGTTGTTTCTTTGTGTGTCTTGTTATTTTTGATTGAACGCTGGACATTCTGGTAAAAGACCTGTGAAGAGTAAGATAAAGAGTAACTTATAATGGGTATTTCTGTTCTCCAGTCAAGCATTAGCAGAGATGTCGACTGGTTTCTTTATTGCTGAGTTGATTGTCCCCATGAGAAGAGGACAGGACACAGACACACGCAGAGGGACCACCATGTGCAGAGGCAGCAGACGGTGCCATCTGGATGCCAGGCAGCAAGGCCTTGGAGGATAGAAACTGTACTAGAATCTTGATCTTGGACTTCCAGCTTTCAGACCTGTAATAAAGGTTAAGCCACTGTGGTTAAGTCACCCAGGCTGTGGGACTTTACTATGGCATTTCTAGAAAAGTGAACCCCTCCTCCTCTGGCGGCTGATCTCCACTTCATATGATCTGAGTGGGTTTCCCCTCCCTCCCCTGACAGCCTTTGCTTTGGGTCAAAGCAGAGTACGGTGAGGGCAAAAGTAGGGTTCTTGGCCCTCCCCTGGCTGCGGGCAGCTTTTCTCCATATCAGAGAAGCTTCTGGGCTGTGGGCAAATATCATGCTTGTTGTGTTAGTTAGTTTTTGTGGCTGTGAAATAAACACCAGGGAAAAACAATGTACAGGAAGAAAGATTGAGTTTGGCTCATGGTTCCAGAGGTTCAGTCCACGCTAGCTGACTCCATGGCTTTTGGGCCTCATGGTGAAAGGGTGTGGTGGAGGAGATCTGCTCACTTCATGGGGTCCAGGAAGCAGAGAGTGAGTTGAGGGAGGGAGGCAGGGTCAGGGAAAAGACCCAAGGACACACCCACAGGGTGTAGTCCCAAGGACACACCCACAGGGCCCACTCCCTTCAACCAGGCCTCGCCTCCTGTAGTTATGGCTACCTCCCAGAGTCCATCCAGATTATGAATTCCTTTCTGGATTAATCCACTGGTGAGGTCTGAGCCTTCATGATCCGATCACTTCCCCAAAGACCCACCTCTGAACACTGCTGCATTGGGGATGAAGCCTTCACACAGGAGACTCTAAGGGACAGTCCAGCTCCACACCCTAACAGTTGTCCTCTAGGCTAACCCCCACTTTGCACTTGTAGACTTCCCAGAGGTGCACAGACCTCTCCAGATGCTCCTGCTCTTCCCTCAGACCTTGGCAGGCTCAGAACTCTTGCACCATGGAGGAGCGACTCCCAGGGCTTCTCCTGTCCCATGTTTGCCATGAGCACCTGCAGAGGTCCATGAGACAGAGCGACTGTCATGAGCCATCCGTGGGCTGTGTATGAGGATTTGCACTGGAGCCAATGAGGGGACAGGTCAGGTGTTGCATGCTGATTAAGTGCGACCTTTCTCTCGCTCTGCCTGTGGATCCCACCCAGCACCTGAGATGGGTGTGACTTGCCAAGATGTCAATCAATCTGCAGACTACAAGACATCACAAAGCACGACTCCACCTTTGAAACATTATTCCCTGCCTTATTTGGTGAAGAACGTTCCATTGAAGCTCTTTTGTGTGTGTCCCCCACCTACAAAAATAAAGAGATTCCGGGTGCATGCTCTTGTTCCAGTGCTGTCCGGTGTGGAAATTGACTCTTAAGGTCACAGAGCAGTCCCACCCTCGATCTGAGAAACTCATGTCCGTGTGTTGCGTGATTTCTTCGTTATTTTCTTAGCTTAATGTTGCAGCCAGCTCTTTGGAACCCAGCTCATCTCGTCAGCGCAGGCAGCTGGTGAGAAGCAGTGGCCTTCCCTGCATCCATGGCTCCCAGTGATTCTTAAGTGTCATGGTTGCTGGCCTTGAAGAACTTATGAACAATGCCATGCCCTGGTGGTGCAGACCTGCAATCCCAGCCACTTGGGAAGAAGGAGTGGGCAGACTGCAAGCTAGAGGCTAGCCTCAGCAATTTAGCAAGCCCTGGTCTCAAAAAAAAAAAAAAAAAAAAGGCTGGGGTTGTAAATCAGAGAGTGCTCCTGGGTTCAAACCCCAGCAAACCACCCCCACCCCACCAAAAAAAAAAAAAAGAATTTATGATGATTTCAGGTAATTTTTTTCCTAACCTCCCTTTATAGCTGCCTTTCCTTTCTCTCAAGCTCTGCCAAAATTAAAATTGCTCTGGACCCTCAATATACCTTATTGGCCACTGATCTCATCACCCTGACAGGATTAAAAATCTTTTTTTAAGTTAATGTACTCCTTTCAGTTTGGGTGGACTCAACCTTATCTTTTGTTTTTCTGTGATCTACATGGAGGTTTAAGTTAGAACTCATTTTATGTATATTTACGTTGTCAGAATCAAATTGTGATGATGTGAAGTTGATCGAGGCCAAAGTTATCATACTCAGAAACAGTACGAATCATATAAACATTAGATAACGCACATTTCAAATGAATCAGGCATTTAGAACTTGTTATAGTATTTTCTCCTCAAAACATTTAGCTAATGTTTTCCTATTTCATGGGTTGAATATTTAAGGCAATTATTGCTGAGTGAATGTAATAACCAAGGCTGCCTGGATACTTTTATGTTTTTAATTTTTTTTTTTTTTGGTACCAGGGATTGAACTCAGGGGTACTTAACCACTGAGCTACCCCCCACCCCCTTTTTTATGTTTATTTATAAACAGGGTCTCGCTCAGTTGCTTAGGGTCTCACTAAGTTGCTGAGGCTGGCTTTGAACTTGCTATCCTCTTGCTTCAGCCTCCTGAGCTGCTGGGATTACAGGCATGCAATACTGTGCCTGCTCTACTTATGTTTTTAAATCCAACACTAAGGTGAGCTTTCTCTGGCTTTATTGTAATTGTCCTCTAACATAGGGACCACCTCCCCAGGACTGGAAACTGTGAGATCCACTGGAGCAAGTGGATCAAGGCCACCTGAGTGAAGGTGCAATAGCCCATGTGGGAAGATTCCACAAGGATCTCCAAGGTCCCATCTGTAAACTTGATGATCTGAAGTCTATGTGCCACTTCACAGTGAGAGCTGGACTCTAGGTCATGGCAGGACCCAGTGCAAATCTTCAGCTTTATCAATGAAGTTTTTGTGATTTCAGATTCTTTAAGCTCCACAAACTGCCATTTCCTCATCAGCTGAGCGGGCGCTATAGCACTCTGGAGAGAATGGGAGATGATGTATTTCCTTGGCATCCTCAGGTGGCCAAATGATACTGACATGACCCCAATTGTGAAAATCTTCCTCTCTGAGCCTCCTTTTCCTTATGTATAAAATGGAGATGGTAAACACACATTTCCTTGAACTGTGGACTTGTTTGAATGTAATAATGTATTTAAAAGCTTTCTAAAATGCAAAGCCGCAGGTGACTTTTCTTCTTATAAATGTAATTGGAGGGATAATAACAGACCCTGTTAATGGAGCACACCACTAGGCTGTGTCCTGGGCATCTTGTTCACATCATGAGTGACGCTGGGATTCCTGCCCAGGGTTCTAAGGATGGCTAAAGTTGGTCCCTAACACTGGACCGATAGGACTGATGGCAGTTTGTCCAAGTTACTCGCAGTCCTGGGAGACACCACCACCAGTTATGGGGGCCACATAGGAGCACCTGCATTTGAGAACATCTAAGCCACAGAGCTCCGGGAGGTGGATGTGTAGCATCAACAGTGTGTGTTTTGTGTGTGGGTGTGGGGGAGTTCTGGTCCCCACAGGAGGGTGTGATGTGCTTGTTTCAACAGTTCTGCAGCCGGCACCAAGCAGAAACCAGCTGCAGAGGGCTGAGCAGGAGCTGTACCTGGCCCCTTTGGAAAGGGGGACTATTTGGCTGGGACAACTTAGCCTCCAGAGCAGAGCGGGCAGGATGACTCATGGTTCTGCCCCCTGAGGCTCTCCTGGTCCCCCTGATGTTGAGGGAACACATAATACCAGGCTTTAGTTTTAGGCCTTATGCCACATGCTCAGAGGAATTTGTAAGTCAGTGGACCCTCTAAGATAGATGCTATGATCTGAGCATTTGTGTGTCTCCCTAAAATCCATATGTTTAAATCCTGACCCAAGGTGATGGTATCAGGAGGTGAGGCATTTGGGAGTTGAAGAGGTCCAGAGGGCACAGCCCTTAGGATTGGGATCAGTGATTTTACAGACACAGTAGGGAGACATGGACTCTGCCCTGATCTTGGATTTCCTGGGCTTCTTGTCTACCCTTTATAACTGCCATTTGTGAACTGTGCAAAATAAATTTCTATTGTTTATAGGCTTCCCGGCCTAAGACGTTTTGATACAGAGGCCTGAATGGACAGAGAGAATAGATATGATTATTCTTTGCATTTTAGAACTGATGAAATGCAGTGCTGGGGTGAAGCAGGCCTGAACACTGACGAGGCGGCTGACCTTTCCTTTTGCTGTCACGTGGGATCTGGCAGCATCGTGAAGGGTGGTGCTGAGCGGTGTGAGACCCAGGCTGGAGGCTAGCGGGGGCTACCCAGCAGTGCAGGGGATGGGAAGCAGTGCCCTCCCCTGCAAGTAGCAAACGTTCACACCTGGTCTACACACCACTTGCAGATAATGTAGACAGAGGTGTGAGGCTCAGTACTGAGGACAAATAAACTTCTATTCTTTATAAATGACATGGTTGCAGAATTTTGTTAAAGCAACAGAAAATGGCCTAAAGCATTTCCCCTCACTTTTCAGTTACTTATCTACAAAGTAGGAGTAATAATTTGACCAATCTCTAAGAGGAGCTCTGACAGTGCAAAATAGAATAAATTTAATGAAAAAAAAAACTAAGCTTAACTATATGTCAGACATATAGTGGAAAAATGTCTGGCATATAGTAAGTCTAGTTCTACAAATGCTTCCTATAATCATTCACATTTCCTCCTCCCTGGCCCATCTATTTGGAGCATCCATCTGCTTCCTCTGATGCATAAGCCCCGGTGAATGCACTTGACATTGCCTAGAGCCCTAGGATGCCAAGGTTGCATTTATGCATTCATTGAAAACAAATTTATTGCCAGGTGCAGTGGTGCACGCCTGTAATCCCAGTGGCTTAGAAGGCTAAGGCTGGAGGATCTCGAGTTCAAAGCCAGCCTCAGCAACTTAGTTGAGAGCCTATGCACCTTAGTGAGATCCTGTCTCAAAATAAAATCTTCAGCTGCGAACAAGATAGAAAAAGAGCACAAGGCTGACAATAATCATGAGTCCAAATAAATGATCAAAGTATTTCTCAAGTGCTGAGTGCTATGATGACGGTGGAGGGACAGCTACCTAGACTTTGTGTGCAGGAAAGGTCTCTCTGAGCAGGCATTGTTTGATCCGAGGTCTGGATAACAAGAAACTCTTTTCATTCAAGAACCTGGAGGTGGAGTGCTTTGGGCTAATGGGACAGCAAGTGCCAAGGTCCCACGGCAGGAATGATCTGGGTTTGACCAGGGAATGGGCAAAAGTTTGGATAATGAGGACAGGAGGGGGCCCTTGAGCTAGTTAGGGAGCATATCATACAAGCCTTGTGGACCAAGGCAAAGGGTGTGATCATATTTTAAGTTCTAGGTAGAGGGTTGGAAACAGGGGACTGAGCAGACCTAATTGAGATTTCAAGTGGATGACTTTTGCTGAAGGGTGGAAGATGGATTGGAGGGAAACAGGAGGAAAATATGGACTGCCGTGGAGGAGAAGGGGAGGCAGGCTCTATCCCAAATGAGTTTCTCATTCTTCCATTCATCATGCATTCCTCCAACAGGCTCTTTCTTGTGTTTCTGCTGGGATTACATCAACAGACGAGATGATTGTGCTCTCTCCCATCTTTGAGCTTTCCATCTCACATCTCCCCTGACTTCCTAGGTGCTGACGCAGCCCTGCCCATGAAGCTCAATCTCATAGTGACTCACTCAGGCCACACAGGATTCCACGTGGGCTCACAAATGGGGCGAGTGAGGGGTCCAGTTTGACATGACTACAGCCATCTTGGTCATAACCTCCTTGTGCCTGTGAGGGGATGCAGTCCCATGTTCCAAACCCTATAAACTAAACAAAGTTGTTAAGATAGTCATCCCAGCCTTTCATGCTGGCCACGGAAGCCCAAACTCTATCCTAACCTAATGCTGGAAGTGTTGATCATTTTTGAGAAAGCCCTACATGAGAGTTTGGATATGAGCTGTCCCCCCAAAGTTCCAGAATATTCATAAGTGAATGATTAGAGGATGTGAACCGTATCCTAACCTGTCCATCCTAGTCTGAATGGACCGACTGGAGTAACTGTGAGCAGCTGGAGCGTGACTCACTGGGAGTGTGCCCTGGAAGGCTGCATCTTCCTGTGGCCATTCCTCCCACCCCTCTGCTTCCTGGCTTCCTGGAGCTAACAGCTTTCCTCCACCCCACCCTTTGCCCAGGATGCTCCAGAACAATGGACTTAGACAACCATGGACTGAACCTCTGAAACCCTGGGCCAAAATAGACTTTTCCTTTTCTAAATTGATCCTTTTGTATTTTGTATTGTATTTCTGGTTGGCCATGGGCCACCTTTGTATAATTTAGCATATAAACCTTTCCTCCTGCCCTGAGGGTGTGGAGGCAGGGATCCTCCTCTCTTACTTCTGCCCAAGCCACAAGTAAGTCCCTAATAAATGGCACTGTGTGCAATCAAAATTTGCCTTCCTCTTTCTTGGGTCCTTGGGTACCTTCTACCTTTTGTGGTTGGTTCTCATGCACTGGGTTTTTCAGAAACAGATGAGGAGCGATGTGGGATTGAAGGTCATTCTCCTTAGTTTTCAAACTCTTCTGTTCTCCAGAGTTACCTCTTTCTTAGGGCATGTGAGTGTGGGGGGCAACATGCATATGGAGGTAAAGGGAGGCTCTTGATCTTACCTGCTTAAAGCCCAGAGTCTCACTGAAGCCCTCATACACGTTTGTGAGCAACGGGCTGCAGGGGACCTCTACCCCCACATGGCCATTGAGGGAATTCAGGTCACAAAAGGTGATGGTTGTTTCTGATCTGTCTTCAATAAGGTTCCAGACTTTTCTCTTTAACATCAATTTCTCTTTAAGGTAGCAAAACATCGCTGCTTTGTCAGACTTAATTCACAACCACAAGCTCTTGTGTGAAATCCTGGGTGTAACCACATTTCTCAAGTGGGAAAGCAAATGGGCGATGAGCTTTCTTCAAACAAAACCAAGCCGCCAAGGACTGTCTTTCACTGTCGGATAGTCAGAGGACTCTAAGAAGAACATCTAAGAACGTCTATGAGTGGGATCAACTTCTCTAAAGCTTCTTTGCAGAAAACAAATGGTCAGTTTCACTTTTCTATGGAAAGACAGAGAGAGACTTCAAACTGCAAGAAGCAACCAGGAGTGGAACAGGAGCAGGTTCTATGTGTCAGGGAGCTACTCATTTGGAGTGAATATGGATATGAGAATTCTGGCCAAAGGATGAGTGAAAAGTTAGTTTGGACCAATTGCAGAAAAGTATTTTCATAGTAATGGAATCCTTTTATCAGAATATTATTCAGAGAAATATTATGCAAAAAAAGAGAGAATAGAAACTGTTTGGAAGTGGGTATGAAATTAGGGCTTAGCCTATTGCCATCCAGCCCATCTCGGAGAAGCCTGGAGCCTTAGATTATCAAGGGACACCATTAGGACCCTATTGATTTAAACCATGATAGAAAACAAAGGCCATCTTAATCAATTTTTTAAAAAAATCTAAGTTAAATTTTATTGTATTGTATACTCAGGATTTTTCTAAGAAAGCGGTTTACACTCACAGCCTCATATTTGATTTCATGAAGTAAGTATGGTAATAACTGCTGTCAAGATGAGGAAACTGAGATTGAGGGTGACTAGATCATGTGTCAGAAGCCACACAGCGATTACGGGAGAGATCTTGGCTCCACACTCGAGACTGACACCAAAGTTCTTGCTGTAAACTAACAAACTCTGCTTTCTCTTTCCTTTGACAGACTCTTCAATTCTCAGCAGAAGCATTTCAAAGAATACTTCCAGAGAGGAGATGGGGATGGGTGAGGGGAAGAGGAAGAGGAGTCATGTGGAGGAGGCAGAGGGAAGAGTGGGACTTAGCCTAGTGACAAAGAGGAAATTAGCGTAAAGTGATGAAAACCCAAAGACCAAATGTTAAGAGAGGAAATTCCATGGAAAATCCAAACAGAATAATACGAAGGGGGAGAAGAAAAAAGAAGAGGTGGCCTCAGATGAAAGTCACTGTTCACTGGGGACCAAAAAGCCAAGATTTCATCCAGAATGAGACCCCCTGGTTTCTATTTTGATTTGATTACTTAGTCATAGAAAGCTGAGTAATGTTCACCAACAAACTTATAGGCACAGGACACTGATCCAGGGCACAGGTCCTGCACCTACTGACTGGTGTTGGGCAGTCTTTTGGGGTCAAGCTGATGCGGCCATACTGTGGCCAGCCCCACATGGTGGCTCCTCTGACTCAAATGATGATGACTCCCCATTGACTGAAGTTTCAGCCAAGATGACTGGCTGGGCTGGGGTCCATGGATCAATAGTGAACAGACCCACGGGACAACCTAGAAGCCAAGCATCTGGTGGTGGGATGTTTTATTCTCTAAAAGAACAAGAGGATGGACGGAAACCCCAGTAGATGTTTGTCTGTCTGTGATTCTGGGGCTGCCATCGACTGGCTCATGTATGTGGAGTCAGTCATGTGGGTGGAATCCATGCCAGGCACCACCAAGGTTTTGATCAGAGTTGTTGCATGGCTCTTACTGGGGACTGCTGTGTGGCCTTCCCAAGTGGCCAGGATCAAATCACTTTCCCATCCTCAGTCTCAGCTCACTTCCCTGAAACACCCCAATTGGATTTGCTCTTGAACTAATTTTTTGGGAAAAGGTTGTGGAGTCATGAGGCAGGAGTGTTGGAGAGCATGTTGGGTCTTCTGAGAAGATAAGGCCAGAGACGGTTATGAAAGGCCTTTTGGATCCTGGTCAAGTCCCATGCCTGGTCTGATCCGATCCTACCCCAAATTTTTGCTGGGCGCTAGTAACTCCATTTTGTAGGAAACTCTCTTTCTGCGATTCAAGAGATTTAAGTTGTGTAATTCTTTACTACTACTATTTCTTTACTTCTCCTTTAGGTGCCCTGTACCTCTTGAGGAAACTGTTGTCAATCCTTTTAGATGCTTAGCACCTGCCAGAGGGTACCATACAGGTGCCAAAGGCTGGACACCAGTCCTAGTAGTACTAGTTCAGGGGCCAGGTAGATAACTATAACGGGCAGTCAGCCACAATCATCCCCTCTTGTCCATGGGACTACATTCCCAGACCCTAGAAAAATATGATGTATTCCCCCTACATACACACTTACGTAAAAAGTTTAAATTATAAAGTATGCGTAGTTAAGGGAAACTACAACAATAAGAAAATAGCACAGTTCTATCAATATACTACAATAAAAGTTTACTTAAAACTTATGAATTGCCTATTTCTGCAATTTTCCGTTGAATATTTTTGGATCACAGTTGGCCATGGGTAACTGAAACTTTGGAGAGTGAAATTGTGAATGAGAGAAAACTGAGTGTTAATCACACCGAAAGACACTTACACCCCAAGGAATCCTCACTGGCAAGCCAACTCACAGAGCCAGAGCATCTCAGTTCCCAGCCTCGTGACGAGACCATCCCTGAGGTCTCCGAGCGCCACAGTTTAATTTTTCTTCTTTTCCTTTCCATTTGTCTGTTATTTCCAGGTTCTGCTTTCTGTCGGTAGGAGTGGATGGTGACCGTGAGCTAATCTGATGAGCTGACTTCTACTAGTGGGTAACTTAGCTAAGGGACAAATCCTCCTGTGACTTACTGTCACCATTGGATTGAAGTTCATTCCCTCTGATTCTGGATTCTGGACGGGGCGGGGGTGGGGGGGTGGGGGGGGTGGTGGGGGATTGACAAATGTTGGGAATTCACAGGGTGCCCAGGATTCCTGAAGCTACACCCTAGGCAGGTTTCTTGATCTTCTCAATGCCCCTGGGGCAGGACTGAACAGAGGTTGTCAAGTGACTCAGCCTGTTTCCCTGGAGCAGGGACACCAGTCCCGTGGTGGCCAGAGCCTAATTATTGGACCAAGAACTCTGATGGTTCCTTTAGGGGGTAGTGGTTGCTATGTCTGGATGTGATTTGAGAATGTCCCTCAAGATCTCCTGTGTTGGAGCTTTGCCACCCAGGATGGTGATACAGAAGGTCACAGAAGCTCTAAGGAGGGGGTCTAGGGGAACGGTGTGAGGTCACTGGGATATTCCCTGAGAAGAAATTAAGGTAGGAAGTTCCTGGGACAGTGAGTTGTTAAAAACAAGACCAGCTCCTCCCTCACCTTGGGTTCCTTCCTCCTCCTGTGTTCTCTCTCTCCCCCCAACACACACTCCCTTGATGGTACCATCTGCCACTGGGCCCTTGCCAGAGCCAATGGCATGCTGTTTGGATTTTTAACCTTCAAAACTGTGAGCTAAATAAACCTCTTTTCTTTAAAATTTATGCAAGCCTCAGGCATTTCTTTATCCTAATGAAAAAAACAGACTAACATAGTGGTGAAAACTGGGGCAATTTTAAAACCCTCTAATAATAATTTGGTTAATCACAATTTAAACTCCCAATAAACATACAAACACATTTGTGGTAAAGAGGAAAACTACCCAGAAAAGTATACAAAGAATAAAAGTCGTTATGTACCCACGACTCCCACCAAACTCCCTGTCCATTCTCCTAAAGAAACCAAGTAAATTTCTTGCAAATATCTATGCCAAGGAAGACTGCCTGTAGCTGGAATATTTTGTCTTCAGAGGAATCAAACATAAACAAACAAACAAACCCATCTTCTTTCCCTCCTTCTGTCCCCAGGGCTACCAATTATGTTAATAGTGTGGCCTCCTAGTCTCAGCTTAGTTTCTGTTCCCACTGCCCCAGGACCCCACCCCACACCTACCTCTCCCATTTGGCCATTTTGGAACACACGGTCTTAGAAGAACACCTTCCCTCTCTCTTTTTTTTTTTTTTTTTTTTGGTACCAGGGATTGAATTCAGGGGCACTCTACCATTGGATTGAGCCACACCCCTGCCCTATGTTGTATTTTATTTAGAGACAGGATCTGAGTTGTTTAGAGCCTTACTTTTTCTGAGGCTGGCTCTGAACTCATGATCTTCCTGCCTCAGCTTCCCAAGCCACTGGGATTACAGGTGTGTGCCATCACGCCCGGCAGAAGAACACCTTTTAACAGCGCCTTATACTTGAGTATAGAAAAGATGATAAAGGACATAAAAGTTGGGATTTGGAGGGAACTTTCCATAATTTGTAGAAGGGACCCTGGAAAACGGATCCACCCATGACCTTGGGCTTTCGTGATGTTTTGGCATTTACAAGAGGGCTCTCCTCTCATCTTCATACTCGACCTTCCTACCAGTTCCCACAGGACAGCAGGGTAGGCAGTATAATTCCCACTGTGCAGATGTGGAAGCTGAGGTTCTGTAGGGCTGCCCCCCACAGTCCAAGTGCCCTCACCTAGGGGCTATCAGCAGCCTTTGGAGGGGTTCCAGATGTGCAGAAGAGAGAGTAGGGATGTGGAGTAATCTCCCGAGTGCCTCAAATTGTGACATTGGGACACTGGCTGTTTTTGCACAAGCTTAGAGCCACCTCTGGCTCAGGTACTCTGCTAATTTCAGTTTTCCAGTTGAATTTGTTTCGGGGCTCTGTGTTTCCCAGGTGTGGGGATGGCATCGCCATCACCTGGAGCAGAGGAGCAAGTAGAGCTCTTGGCGCTCAGCCAGTGTGGCTTCCTTCCAGGGTGCCTGCTTCACACGGGGCCACCTTCTGTCCCTTCACGCTCCCCTACGTCCCTTCTTGCTTCTGTGTCATTGCCGCTGATCTCGGGAAGATGTCGGCTTTCCAAACTCTGACTCTTTTGCCTGTGTGGTAGGAGGGGGAAAGGGGGACTCAAAAGGCCAAGAAAGTCAGGGATGGTTTGTGTGAATGCGACCCGCAGGTGCTGTGTTAGGGACAGGCAAGGCAGGGAGTTCTCTCCCGAGGACATCAGGGCTCAGTGAGACAGGGGTCAGACACAGCAGCGTCAATGGACGAGGAAATCGCATTTCCTCCCAAGTAATAGAGAGTAAAAGAAATGGAGAGCTAAACAAGAATCTTTTTATTTCAAATTCCTGTGAATTTGAAACTGGGCTGGCTTGGTAGCTCTGTGATGTTGCCTGAAACTCCAGCTTCTTCTGAATAGCCATTTTGAGTAGGATTACTTCATGGTCATAAGATGACTGTTGGAGATTCAGACTTTGCATCTTAGTTGGGAAGAAGGAGAGAGGGGAAAATACAAAGTGGTGTTCATCGAGGATACCTGCTTCAGATCATTTTCTTGGAAGCCCCACCCTATGATATCAACTTACATTTCTGCAGCTACCCTAACCTGCAAAGGAAGCTGGGAGATGTTTTGTGTTGTTTATTTTTATCTTTTGGTTCTCTTTTTTTTTTCAGGCACATTGTCTCCAATAATATAATTTTTGTTATTATGCACAAGGACAAGATGAGTAGATTATGCTGGGTAGATTTTTAGCAGTCTCAGCTCATTTAGGCAATTTCAGTGCCATGTGGTCTCATCTTCGAAATAATTCAATTTCTCTTTGCTTTCAAGGCAATAGTACCACCCAGCAGGAAGTACTAAATGTGATAGGATTGTTGTGAAAGTTCAATGGGAAAATGTAAGTTAAAGACTGAGAGGTATGGGAGGCAAACTGTTAAGTGCCTAATTCATGTCAGTTTTGATGGTGAGTACAGCAGATGGCCATGGTCCTGGTGGTCCAGACCCTGAAGTCAGATGGCCCGGGTTGATTCCCATCTCCAGCAGTGCCTGTCCAGCCACGGCCACATCACTAGGACTCAGTTTCTAAAATAATCAAGCAATCGGCCATCAGATGCTGCCTCTTTGACTGCTATCAGATTGGGATAATCCCTGCCAGCGATTAACGGAGTGTGTGGGGTATCGTAGGCACCCAGAGAATGTTCTATTTTATGACTGGAGGGGGTCACAAACAGAGCAGGCAGCATGGAGGTGTGGAACCCCGTGGTCATCTCTAGGATCTGTGAAGGTTCTGGCGTCTCCAGAACCCAGGGTCAAGGCAGGAGTGGGACAGGTTGAGGTGGAAAGGAAGGAGCATTTGGGGCTTGGAGGACTTGTCTGCCACTCTGAAGAGCCAAGAGCCCTTGGAGAGCACGGCTGGCTGCTCCTGTCTCAGAGGCCTGGTTTCTGAAGACAAGTGAGATCAGGTTCACAGACAAGGAACTAGCAGGTTCTACAACACCGGTTTATTGGCGTGTGCAAATCATGGCCTGTTAACCAAAGGCTCCAGCCTCCAGTGCTGGTTGGGGTCCTCTGGGTACAGGCCATTCACCAACTAATGACTTCACTCAGAGAAGGAGAAGCTGATCTCAGGGCTGGAAGAAGGGATGGCTGTCACATCACAGGGATGTAAAGACAAGTTGGCTACAGAGTTCCAACAGGACTTGTGACCCGTTAGCCCCAAGCACGGATTGTTTATTAGATTCCTCTCGAAGGTTAGTGATGGAGCCGTTCGAGAGGTACCTTCGAAGGAGGGAGAAGGCAGAGAATTAAATCAGAGGTGCATCACGGTGAAGGGACCATAGGGACAGCAAAGGAAGTTGAGAGGTTGAGTAGGAAGAGCAGTGGACGTGATCCCAAGTGGCGGGGCCAGCCTCTCCTCCATCCCTAAACTCCCCGAACCAAAGTAGAGTGTTCTGTCAAACATGGATTCTGACTCTTACTTGATGAGGTTTCCCTGGCTGTGTGCCCATCAACTGAGAATAGGCAGGTCTGCAAGGACCCTGTGTAAAATGCACCTGGAACAAAGTCCCACCTGTCCCAACCTCCAGGCCTGGAGAATGCGCCGGCTCTTCCCCACTTTGTGCATTGACATGAGCTCCTCCTTCTGCCTACAACATTCTTCTGCCAGCTCTTCCATGACTGGTCCAGCCTCATCTCAGTGTTCAGGCACCTCCTTGCAGAGGCCTTCCCTGAGGCCTCTATAAGGCACACTGTCCACACAGTTACTGGTTGACACCCGGGCTCCAAAGCACGATTTGGGGGTGCAAGTTCATTGCTGATACAGTGGCTGGTTGGCCTTGGGTGTAGACCTAACCTACCGCAGTTTCCACATCCATGAGATGGGGTGACGATGTTCTCTATTGCACAAAGTGATCACAGAGCGATCAAATCAAAGTGATCACAATGGCAATAACATATTGTCTACCAGTACTATTCGGCAGAACATCTCATTTCCTTTCTCATACTGACTGTGGCCTGAAATTGATTTATTTGGGGATCTGTGTGCAGTCCAGTATCCACATTCTTTGGTAACGCGGTGTCCATGAAGGGGAGTGACCAGATCTTTCTCATCCAAAGGGCATGACTAGCGTATGGCACTAAAGATGCTCAAGAAATGGTCGTCAGACGAGGAATGGGCATTTCCCAGGAGGCTCAATAGCCCATCCCCAGTGACAAGGAGGGCACACAGAGAGGGTGCCTGGGGCGGCCAGCAGCTCCCTGGGGCCAGCCAAGGAACTCTCAGATGGCCCTGCTTTACATTCCCTTCTCCCTGCACAGGGCTTTCACTTGTGTAATGAAACAGGGTGGAACCCCAGCCACACCTGAGTGCCTCCCCTCCCACCAGCCAGTATTTGACCACACAAAGGAGGAAGAAAAAATAGGAGAAGAAGAGGAGCCCCAAACCACACAGAAAGATGACTTGTCCTTTCTCCAGAACCCGAGAGAGGACACTGCAGCAGCCCTGAGGGTGTTTTGCTGAACCTGTTCATGACAAAGATCAAGGAAGACCTTGCGGTCTCCAAGGTGATCATGAGGAATCTGGGGTCCAGCAGCAGAGAACTTTCTCTTTCTTTCTTTCTTTCTTTCTTTCTTTCTTTCTTTCTTTCTTTCTTTCTTTCTTTCTTCCTTTCCTTTCTTTCTTTCTTTCTTTCTTTCTTTCTTTCTTTCTTTCTTTCTTTCCTTTCTTTCTTTCTTTTCTTTCTTTCTTTCTTTCTTTCTTTCTTTTAATCATTTATTGATTTAATTCTTTTTAAATTCACGACAGCAGTGGAATACATTACAATTCTTATCACAATATAGAGCACAATTTTTCTTATCACCGTATATAATGTATGTTCACGCCAATTCTTGTTTTTATAATGTACTTTGGTTTTTTTTGCATTACAATTCTTATTACACATATTTACCACAATTTTTCATATCTCTGGTTGTATATAAAGTATGTTGACATCAATTCATGATGTCTTCATACATGTACTTTGGATAATGATGTCCATCACATTCCACCATCATTGCTAACCCCCTGCCCCCTCCCTTTCCCTCCCACCCCTCTGCCCTATCTAGAGTTCTTCTATTCCTCCCATGCTCCCCCCCTCTACCCCACTATGAATCAGCCTCCTTATATCAGAGAAGACATTTGGCATTTGTTGTTTTGGGATTGGCTGACTTCACTTAGCATTATCTTCTCCAGTGCCATCCATTTACCTGAAAATGCCATGATTTTATTCTTTTTTAATGCTGAGTAAAATTGCATTGTGTATATAGGCCACATTTTCTTTATCCATTCATCCACTGAAGAGCAACTAGATTGGCTCCAGCAGTGAAGAACTTCCTACCTCTGCCCTTGTTGTGTTGTGCAACCTTCATTAAGTCACTTTACCTCTCTGAATCTCTTCAGTGACATCATCTTCAAAATGAAGGAATTGGAATAGATGATGAAAGTAGAGGGCCACAGTTCTGTTTTTGCCTGTGGATTGACCTGGTGGAATTATTAATAATAATCTCTTCATTCTTTAAGTGAACCGTGTTAGATGATAAATTGTAAGACCAGTTTAAGGCAATTCTGTTCCAGGAGTAATATTTTGTCTTTAATATTTTGTCTTTCTTTGCCCCTAATCTGAGCAACATCCAGATTTGAGTGCTGGGACACTGCCCTCCAATGACAGTGTCCCTCCCTTGTCTATCTTTCCTCTCTTGCTTCTAGGGACACAGAGATTCCAAATGCAGGCAGCTTGCGGCTGGACCTTGGTTCTCTAGCCAGGAAGGCTGAGGTCTGGCCTGTGCTACAGCTGGCAGCCTGAGTGAAGGGGAGGACGTGTAACCGCGCCTCTTCTCCTCGTGCTCTGTAAGTGCCATCGCAGCACAATGAAATTCAACCTAGGAAACTAACCGTGCGTGTCTGACATGTAGCAGGTGTTCAGGAAACGACACTGAATCAGTGGTAAGATTCCTACCCCCGGGGTTTCATTATGAGCATTTAAAAGCGACAAGACAGTGGAAAGACCCGTGTGGTGGGCACTTGTGCAGCCCAGCCAGAAGCCACTGAGAGCCCGGCTGCATGTGCTCGGTCACCAGCCGTCCACCTGCCAGTCCTTCCTCTTTCTTTATATATGTTTCAAGTAAATTATGAACATCACTATATTTTTCTCATAACTCTTCAGCAAAGATAGTAGAATTTTTTCTTTAATCACAATTGAAGTTAATTATAAACCATTTTTGGCAACAAGGAGTGGATGAACAGAAAGAGACATCAGTCTTCTTTATGTGATGAGTGTGGTTCCAAAATTTCACAAATTCACACATTTTTAATATTTTTAAAATTCAAATTATATATATGTATATGTATATATGTGTGTTTATATATATATATATATATAGAGAGAGAGAGAGAGAGAGAGAGAGAGAGAGGGTACTGAACCCAGGATGCACTGCAAAAATTCCATGAATCCAGTCTCCTCCTCTTTTTTTTTTTTTAGTGGTGCTGGGGATCAAGCCAAGGGCCTTGTGCATACTAGGCAAACTCTCTACCCCTGAGCTATATCACCAACCCCAATCTCAGCTCTTTTTTATTATTATTTTTTTGTTTTGAGACAAGGTCTTGCTAAGATGCCCAGGTTGGCCTGCAACATGCCATCCTCCTGCCTTGGCTTCCCGACTAGCTAGGATTACAGAAGTGTGCCACTTTGCCCAACTGTGTGTGCTCCTCCTGGGGTAACATCTAACAACTAACATCACTGAAATATGGCAACTGCTTGAAATGAATTTGGAAAAGTAGACGGGCTGGGTCATGAAGGGTCCGGGAGTTTGAGTTTTATTCTTGGTGTGGTAAGCTAGATTATATTTTAAGCACTGGATAGTCACAGAACAAATGAACTCCGTCTGATATGTGTGGAACAGAATGGGAGCAAAAGTTCCATGAATCCAGTTAGCTGCAGCTAAGTTTCATTCCAGGCTGTGTAGCATCTTGGGAAGAGAATGGGCATTGGATCCACAGAGATCTCTGTTCACATATCAGCCCCACTGGTTTATTCCCCAAAGAAATGAAAGCAGGGTCTCAAAGGCACATCTTGGGTGGAAGACACCATGTCGATAGCAGGACTTATTCACTACAGCCCAAAGGCAGAAGCAGCCCAAGCGTCCATTGAGAGATGAATGGTGAACAAACGTGACACATGTGGATAAGCATATAATGGAATGATATTCACCTTGAAAAATGAAGGGCATTTGGATTCATGTGACAACATGGAGGAAACTTGAGCACATGATTCTGAGCTGAGTAAGCCAATCACTAGAAGATAAATACGGCATGATCCCTCTTATATGAGGCACGTTGAAAAGTCAAATTCAGAGTCAGAAAGAAGAATGGGCTTGGGGAAGAGAGGGATGAGGAGTTTAATGGGTACAGAGTTTCAGTTTTGCAAGACGAAAAGAAGCCTGGAGATCAACTATATAACCATGTCGTACTTAATGTGCTAAATGGTGTGCTTAAAATTGGTAAAGATAGTCAATTATATGTTTATACATATGTATGCTTTTTAATTCCAATTTTTAAAAATCCAGCTCCTTTACTTACTGGTAGAGAGACTTGCCCAATTAGTCTCTCTGAGCCTCAGTTTTCTCATCTGGAAAGGGGAGCAGTGATGTTTCACAGGTGTGGAGATAGATCCCAGTGTTCTCTGGTCCCAGTTTACCTTTGCAAAATTTGGAATCTCAGGCGATCCAGCCTTCCTGGACAGCTAAAAGAACCTTTCAATGCATCCCAATTGAGTTTCCCTCATACTTAATATGTAGTCGATGCTCAGTGGACATTTGTTTGCCTACTGGCTGTCTGAATCCACTTGTGTAGGAACCATCTAGAAGGACTCATAGGTATATGGAACTGCCTGCCTGGTATGTAGCAGATATTAAATACTCATAAAACACCTGAATAAACAAAGAAAAAAAAATACACCTGTCCATGAATTGTAGCAAAACAACTCGCCTGTTCCAAAATACATGTCTTTTTTCACAGAGTACCACAATAGTTGCTTCAGAAAATAAATTGAAATCCCCACTGACTGAGTCTCATGTTGGCACCTGTATTAGTTTTCTATTGCTAAAAAATAACACATTTCCACTTGTGTAGCAGTTCAAATACATTTATCATCCTACAGTTCTGTAGGTTCTGAGAGTCCTTAAAATCAAGGTGTCAGCAGGAATGCTTATCTTACTGAGGGCTCTCGGGGAGGATCTGTTTCCTTGAATATTCAAGTTGTTGGCAAAATTCAGTTTTCTATTGGTTGTAGGACTGAGATCCTATTTCTTTGCTGACTGTTCCAGAGGACCCTTCTTAACATCCAGAGGCCATCCTGTTTCTAGCGGCCACACCCATTTCTTAACTCAAGCCAACTTCCACTATCTTGAAAGTCAGCAGCTCTTTTCTCCTTTGATCTCTCTGGCCCAGCAGGGGGAGGGTCTCTGGAATAAATAAAGTTGCATGTGTTTAGATGCATGTGTTTAGATCAGGCTAACCTGGATAGTCCAAGATCTTCTCAAGGTCCTCAACCCTATTCAGAAAGTCCCCTTTGCTGTTTAAAGTAATGCACTCAAAGGTTCTTGGGATTAGGACATGAATATCTTTGGAGGGGTTATTATTCTAATTGCTATGGCCACCATTACCACTTTAGAATGAAATGGTTTCTCTGAACAACTCCCTGTTTTCTAGCAAAGAGCTCCAGGAAGTGAGGTCAGCAGATGGGAAATCCAGACAAAGGACATAGAGGTGAGGCACCTGCAGTAAATATGCTGGCAGGCATGTGAGTGAGGCGTGGAGGAACCCAGGTTGCTGAAAGAAGGCGGCGATACTCACACACACCAAGGAAGTCCAACTGTGTGGCTCACTGTTTTCCTTCCCATCAGTTCTGCCAGGATAAAGCAATCCTCACGGGCTATGAACAACTGTCATTCCTTTCTCCATGATTTTCATTAGTTGATTGCTGGGTTTTTATCAATTCATTACTTCCTATAATTGAAGGAGGTTGTCATTGCTGGCTGGGGTCTTCCATCCTCTCTAGTTTTCTAGGATCAAAATAATGAAGGCGAGTATAAATCATTCAAACTCAGAAAATAACCCAGAGGTGCAGGAAAGTGTGTATAAAGTTCACTTTCCTATTCTTCCAGGTTCTGATGAAAGGCGTTTACAGCAAAGGATTTTTTTTTTTCTTTTGGTTCTCACAGGCTCCTGGCAAAGAAGGTGCTGAGTGGCTGAAGCCGCCTTGCCCCCAGGGCTGGGAGGAGCACCCTGGTGTCCTTGATGTATTGCAATTTAGTGGAGGCTGGGGATGTGGCAGGCTGCAGGTAACCCTGGGTGGCCCCAGAGGGAAGTCAGTCTTCCTGCTGGCAGGGGTCTCTGCTGCTGGGAGCTGGCTGCAGTTGCCACACCGAGGAATCTCCCCCTCCCTACCCAGACACACCCTGTCAGGCCAGTCCTGCCAGCAGGGGCAGCTCTGGGGAGGACACTGGAAAACAGAAAGAATGAAACCACGGGCGCACTGTTGCGAAGAAGCAGCTCCCCTCAGAAGCCCAACAGGAAAGATGTCCTAAGTTGGTTCACAAAATACATATGAGATGGTGTGAGGGGGAAGGGAAGGGAAAGAGAGAGAGAGAGAGAGAGAGAGAGAGAGAGAGAGAGAGAGAAGTGTCACAGTAGAATGGGTAGACAATAGTGATGGGAGGGGGGAGGGGAGGGGAGGGGAAGGGGGATAGGGAGGGCAGCAGAATACAACTGACACTAGGATTGCTGTATGTATACACATGGATGTATAACCAATGTGATCCTGCAATCTGTACACGTGGAAAAATGAGAATTCATACCCTATTTGAATCAAATGTATGATATGTCAAGATCACTATATTGTCTTGAGCAACTAAAAAAAAAAAAAAAAAAAAAAAGCCCCAGAACTTTTCCTTTGGCTGGAGGCGTTGTATAAGTTGGGGTGATGATAATCAACTGGATGTTAATGATAACGACCTGACTGTTGAGCAACCTTGATGTGATGTGCCAATCCTGGTGACATGGATTCCATCTTTAGTCATCACACCAGCTCCACAAGGTAGGCATTGTCTGTATCCTAGACATGTGGAAATCGAGAGTGAGGGAGGGAGCTGGGAGAGTTGCTGAAGGGCACAGCACGTGTCAGGTTCACTGATTTTTAAAGCCTCTTTTCTCCCCTCCCTTCCTCTTTTTTACTCCCTTCTCTCTTTTTTCTTTCCTTCTTTTCCTATTTTCTCTTGCCTTGTTTGTTTCAATTTTTTTAAAAGAAAATAAAATGTCATACCCTCAATGAATGTCCCCCTTGTGCCCCTCCCCTGTCCCCTTTCCCTGCTATCCTCTGCAGAGGCAGCCTCTCAACCGAGGTCAGAGAGTGTCCCTCCCATCCTTTGTTAGCTAAGTCCATTATTTAAGTTGTGTTAGTTAGCCTTCTGTTACCATAACAAAATACCTGAGATAATCAACTTAAAAAGGAGCAAAAGTTTATCTTGACTCACAGTTTTTAAAGTTTCAGCCCCATGATCACTTGGCCCATTGCTTTTATACCCGTGATGAGGCAGTACACCATGGTAGGAGCTTGTGGTTGAAGAAGCTGCCGACCTTATGGTGGCCAGAAAGCAAAGAGAGGGAGGAAGGGGCTGGCATTTCCATGTCCCCTCCAGGACACACCTAACTTCCACCCACTAGGCCTCACCTCCCAATAGTGCCACAGTCTGGTGACCAAGCCTTTAAGACATGGGCTATGGCTTGTATGTTTTAAAAATTCACATATATTAGTAGGGTTACAAGTGTTACTTTATAGAGAAATTAAAAAAATCTGTTAACTGTAAGAAAAAAATCACTATTTCATTTGTTAAACAGAAATAACCAAGATTTGACAACAGTGTATGGGAGAAGCTGAGGGGAAAGGAACACTGAAACCTTGGTCGTAGGGGTGTCGATTGGTACAGTATCTGCAGAAGACAACTGGACAGTCAATCAAAATACAACTGCATGGAATTGAAGGAGAAATCTCATTTCTTAGAATTTGCTTATAGATCCATTTGCACATGTTCAAAAAGCACATGAGCCCAGGGTTTCCCTGTGGCATTCCTTGTAATAGAAAGAGCAGAAACAATCCACATATTCATTGATGGTAGATGGTGAATAAATCACGTCACCTCCCTATAATGGACTCCTATACAGTTATAAAAAAAAAAAGAATGAGAGGCTGTCCTAATATGGAAAATTTCCACATACAGATTAGATGAAGAAAAAAGCAAGGTACAGAAAAATATATGTGATATGTTTTCTTATATATATATAACAAAGGGGAAGCTAAGCCTGTGTGTTAGTTTGTGTTTACCTGTATATATAAAGAAAATGAAAATTTCATAGGAAAACTAATAACAGTTTTGTGTGTGGGTGGAAAGAGAATAAAAGGAAGACTTTTAAGCATATTCCTTAAAATTTTTTGAACCACATGGATGGACTATCTAAACGTTAATTCCAAACATTAAAAAGTTAAAGCAATATTGTACAATATTTTTCTTTCTCTATTAGGTTATTATTTCCAGGGTCTTATCATGTGGGTGTGTCCTTAACTTTTCCTTTAATGATGCTTCTTTACAGCTGGGAGAGCTTGGAGATCACCAGTCCCCTGCCTTCAAACATAGGAAAGGAAAAAAAAAAGATGCAGAAATGGAAGGTGACCCCCTGAGGGTGGCCCAGCATGGCCCAGCAGGCCAATGGCAGAACTGGGGTTTGGCCTCAGATCTGGCTGTGTCCCTCTGCTTTCATCCTAGACCTCTCGAAACGATCTGGATTTACTGTAGTGACCCAGCACTTCTGAACATGGGTGGTTCCTAAAGGTTTTTTTTTTTTTTTTTTTTTTTAGTTGTAGATGGAGATAATATCTTTATTTTTATTTATTTATTTTTATGTGGTGCTGAGGATTGAACCCAGGGCCTCACGAGTGCGAGGCAAATGCTCTACCTCTGAACTACAACCCCAGCCCCATTCCTAAAGTTTTATACAGAACATTTGTGATGGTGGAGGAGAAGTGAGAACAAGAAGAGAGCAACCCCAAGCTTAGAATTTGGGCCGTGTTGAGGATTTTTAAAAATCAAAAGTTTTTGCAAATGCCGAATCCCGCTTCATAATATAAATGGATTTGCTTTATTGTCTACATTTATTGTCTATGAGCTATTTCCCCCCCCCCCTTCTAGTGAAAATGATGCTCCAAGAAGATACACAGGGTGACTCTGGGCATCTTCTGCCTAACGTCCGTTTGGATCTTCATGTCCTTGAGTTTCAGAAACATTGTTAGCTAGGGGTTGGCAAACTTTTTCTATAAAGAGTTGGATAATAAATATTTAGGCTTGTGTACCCTATTGTTTCTGTTACGACTACTCAACCCAACTACAGTAGCAAAAGCAGCCATAGACAATATGTAAATGAGTTGGCATGTTGTATGTTACAATAAAACTTTATTGATTAAAAAAATAGAGTTGACAGCCTGGATCTGGCCTGCAGGTTGTAGTTTACCAACCCCTTCAATTAGATAATATCCCATGAGTTTATGAGAAGGACATAATTTCATCTGAAAGCAATAAGGAAGAAGATTGGGAATAGAAATTCTAATGATCATTGGAAGGTTACATAATGTTTCAGGGAGCAGAGAGGAAATGACAGAGTTATTGGCAGAGGATCAGTATAAACAAAGGTGAATATCTGGGGGCATGTGGAGGGGAGGGTGGGGTCAGGGAAGGCAGTAAGGAAGGGACTCATGTCCAAGAGAAACATTCTAAGTTTTCAGGGCTAGGAGGGACTTTGCTGACATTTGCTTTTCATTGTGCCACTGGGGAAATGCATGTTAAGGGCTCAGATGTTAAGAGTTCAGATCTGGAAGAAGCCGAAGAGTATCACGCCTTGAACGCTAATCTATGTGAGCTCAGCTCGGCTGGGCAGCCCCCAAACGTTTCAACACTCCATCATTTGAATACTTTATTAATTAACGCACTTCCTGTATGCCACTTGACCAGATGTCGCAAGAGTTCTTTGGGATGAAGCTGATTCTCAGATTTCACATGCCATTGTGAAACAGCACCCAGCAAGGAGGTCAGGATGTGTGTGAAGCAAACACCTAGACACACGCCACGCACCCCGTTTCTCATCCTGCTGTCCTGGTAGGTGAGCCCAGGCCAAATCCCAAGCCTCCCTCTGTTCACACCTTTGTTAAAAAGAGGCATTTGTCCCCATCTCTCCCTGCAGAATCAGTGCAGGTGTCTTCCCCCCTTCTCTGCTTTCTTTCTCCACTCCCAGTACTTAAGTCATGAATGACAAGAAAAAGCTGGTGCCTGCGGGACCAGAACCTCAAGTGGCCCAGATGGTCATCCATTGATTGGTTCCAAGCTAGTTATTGAGCACTTACCAGGGGACAGGTACTAAGCACAGGCTCACAAAGCCCTGGTGTGCTGGGCGTTCGTAGGTGGATGGGTGGGGAGCATAAATGATGGAGAAGGAAGCAAATGAATGAAAGAATGTCAGGTGCAGACGAGGGCTGCCAAGGAAAGAGGGCAGGATATTCTAGAGTGCCTGAAGCACTCACCGCTGGCTCAGGCACCAAGGGGTGACCTCTGGGAAGAGCCAAAGAAAGAGTGCTCCAGGCAGAAAGACGAGCAGGGGGGGAGGCTGTGGGAAGGTGGCCTCATCGGAACAGGTGGGAGTCCCACAGGACCATGGAGTGGTGGGAAAGCAGAAGAGGGACATAGGCAGAGATAAAGAGGAAGACAGAGGATTGGATGAGTTTGAATCTGGTCGATTGAGTGACTCTTTTTCTGCTTTAAAAGAGCATCCATGTTGACCCTGGAGCATGGCTTGGGAGGGGCAGGAGTGGAAGTAAGATAGTTGGCAAGCTTATTTCGTAGACAGGCAGGAGTCATGGTGGTCTGCTTCTGATGACTGAGGTGGGCAGTTGGAGGTACTTTTTTTGGTCTCCAGTCTTAAAGGATCAGCATTTTGATATCCATGCAACAATCACCCAGGGTTTTGATTTACTCAGCCACACATTTTGTTAAGATCTTCTGTTTGGAGTTTTGGAGACTCTTTAAAAATGTTCACCAATTCCATGGATCCATAGAATTTCATTTCTGAATCCACATTTCATCTCTACCAGTCATCTTGGTCCATCTCAGCTCAACCGCTCACCAAGATCTAACTTGCTTCTCCCACTGAGTTGGTGCCCAGTGTGAGCTCAGTCTTCCCAGAGATGGTGCTACTTGTAGTTGCTTGAGCAACACAGGTGCCTCCCTTTCCCTACATTTCCACCAATACCAGCAGTATTATTTGCTTTTGATTTATACTACAAAAATATGCTTTGAAAGAGCAAAAATACTCTATCTCTGTAATTGCAATGCCCAGAATCAGTTCAAACAATCACAACCATGTTCGATTCCTTAGGAATTTCAGGGTGCAGATAGTAACAATGGCAGATGGTTGAGATGTGTGTGCCAGGTTGGAGCACTCTGCAGATGTGGTACCCCTCTTTCATCCCCAGAGAACCTCATGAGGTGGAAGTTCAGATCAGGCCTTATTTTCTAGACAAGACAATGGAGGCAAAGGGAAATGAAGTAACTTGTCCAAGTGTCAGAGCTGGGATTCACATGCTAGATCCACGGGAGTGCCTGCTCTCTCTCCCTTCCCTTGCTGGGAAAAGGAGGCTCACACCCAGAACTGTTCCCAGCCCTGGATGACACCATTGATTAGACTCTGCCTGGAAATTCTTGTCAATTCTTACCCCTGCTTCCTACCTTCCTGTTTACAACTCCCAGATTTCAAGATCCTTGTTGAGGTTTATTTCTTGTGGATACCTGGTCAGTAGAACCCTCTGAGACCCTCCCTTAAGAAACACCTAAGTTGTACAGGGTGGAAGGGGATGAAGAAAACCACGAACCTTCTCTCGGGTTTACGGAGCGGGGAGAGGACTTCTTAGCTGGTTAGGCTGTGTCTCTCCACCTCTCTCCTGCTCACACAGCAGTGAGGAGAATTTTATTTTATTTTATTTTTGAAAATAATAAAAATGAGATGATGTATAGGAACCCTATTAATCCTTACAACTACATGATGGGGTACCTGCCATGACAGAAAGTTTAGATGCTTATTGTAGAAAATTTGAATCATAAAATACCTAATATGGCCATGGCCAAGATGATGTGTATTCCCTTTCCATATTTTTTTTCTTAACATAAGTATTTTTTTATGTATTTTTAGGGTGTCATATCATGTATGCAGTGAAGTCACACATATTTGACTATATAAGTGTGAGAGAGAAGAGTGAGAAAAAGAGAGAGTTAAAGTGTGGGTACTCTGTTCACCATCCACTGAATTAATGCCTGCTCGGGGTGAGTGGGAGCTGGAGCCAGAAGGAACCCACTGTCCCCCCTTACACTCTTGTTCAGGGGGCTTCTCATCGTGGAATTGTCTTGCCTCGCAAACTGTGGTTTGGGTTTAAAGATGTGTTTTTGGTTCACTATGGTCTCTTGGTTCAAACCAGCTGCTTCCGTTGATGGGTAAACCAAGCACCGGGGTCAAGGGCACTTTTCGGGAAACCACGGGCTGGTGGAGTTTTCTGAGCTACAGTCAACTCCCCTGTGGCACCTCACAGAGGGATTTAAGGACATTTTTGACGTCCACATTTTTGCTGGAGGACTGATTCGACACACTCGGCCCTGTGCAGGATGCTGCTCTATTGTTTGTCACTCGGGTAGCTGAGGACACCCGTCCTTGGAGCTTGAAGTAAAAGTGACTTCAGCTCTTTGTCCTACTTTCCATAGGTAGTCCAGTACCCTCCCCAAGATCGCCACCATCTCTAGGGCAGACAACCTATGGACCATCTGTCTAGACCTCTGCCCTCCTGGAGCTCTAGATTTGCTTCTCCCTGGGACCACACACAGCCCTCCCTGGGCCATGCGCTGGGCCCCCAGTGTGGAGCTAGGGGTCTTCTCCTGAGGAACGTGGGCTTCACGGACACCTTTATTCAGAATGTGGGGACTCAGAAAGCATTTTTAAAAACCATAATAAAAGCAAGGGGTTTAAATTAGATTTTACGTCTATCCTATCTTTAGATGTCCTTTGGCTTTAGGAAATGTTCCCGTTTTTCTTTGAAGATCCTGGCCTTCTACTTATCCATCTTCTCTGTCCCTTAAAACTTTTACATTCTCTTATTTTACTATAGAAAGCAGTTTAGCTCCACAACCTCCATTTAGTCCTGAGTTGGCTTTTTAAAGACCTACTACTGACTATGTCCCAAACAAAGGCCACCAATTCTGAGTCTTGGTCTTTATTCTTTTCCCCTATCTCTCTGCCAGTCTTTGTAAGTGTTATAGAGCTTGAAACAGACTTATTGTCTCATTGATATAGACAGTGTTTCTCCTCTTAAAAGACAGGGGCATCTGCAGTCTGTGTTCGTTTTCAATATTTTTCACCCTATGATGTTTGTGAAATAGATAGTACAATTGGGTACCCTGTTGTCTCAGTTACTATTTTATTTTTTGTGGTGCTGGGGATTGAACCTAGGGCCTTAGTGCATGTGAGGCAAGCACTCTACCAACTGGGCTATCTCCCCAGCCTGTGTTTCAGTTACTATAGTACATAACAACTCATCCCAAACTTAGGGGTAAGGTAACAAGTTCTGATGCTCATGGATGCTGCATTTTAGGGATTTCAGAAGATCATGGAGAAGATGGCTTATTTCTGCTCTAGAATGTCCAGGGCCTCAGCTGGGGAATGCATAGGCTGGGACTGGCTCCCTGGCTGGGAGCTGAAATGACCAGAAGGCTCATTTTTCACATGATTCAACACACTCGGCCTTGTGCAGGATGCTGCTCTGCAGTTAAGGAAAATCATGAGTTGGGACCTCAGCAGGGCCATTGACCGAAACTACTCATGGCTTTCCATGCGGTGCCCTGGGTTTCCATAGTGTGTGGCAACTGGGGTCCAAGAGTGAGCATCTCAAGGAGCAAGGTGGAAGTATGTGGCCCATGACAAGCCAGCCAGCACACAAGTCCAATAATATTATGTCTCTAGTCTTCCTGCTTGAGGCAGACACCAATATCTGCCCATGTTCAAGAGGATGTGACATGGATCTCATCATTTAACTGTCAAGTTCACATTGAAATCAGAGCATGTGGGATGGGGGATGGGAGATTGCAACCAACTTGGAATGTGCAATCTGCTGTGCAGTGCCTTTCCTTTGGCATTTTGTGCCGACGGTGCAGCGTGCCAACTCTGTGGACACGTGTGCAGAATTTAGTTATTTACTATTATAGGACTTTTCTCATAGTTCTCCATGGGAGATAAGAGGGGATATAGGTATTTCTTTTTCACCCAAGACAAGGGTGAGAGGGCCAAAGGTAACTATTTGACAGTTTCGGGCCTTGGTGAAGCCCTATTCTGTCAGTGTCCTACTCTACTAAGTTGGAGCCTAAGATGCCTTTACTTTGACAGTTTCCCAGCCATGGACTAGCCCTGTGTTTCCTGGGTGGCTGTGGAGAGAGAGGCAGGAGCAAGGTTTTCAGGTGCAGAATGGACTCATACACTTTCCCCTGGGAACAGTTTGGGACATGGGACTGGATCTGTCCTGGGATTATTTCTCACTCGATGAGTTGATCCTAGCAAAAGGCTGGGGAGAAAAAGGTAAAGAAGCAGCCAGAAGCCTGGCCAAGTCACCCAGGGAACAGAGGTGACCAGACAATGTTCTGCAGAGGACCCAGCCTGAGTGACCCTGCAGGGCAGCCACACAGGAGCCAAAGGCCCAGTCTGTGTTATCCAGAGGAGCAGCCGCCATGGAAATGAGATCTGCCCCTCCCTGCAGGCAGCTAAGTAAGGCGCCATCTCTTCCCTCCCAACCCTCTGTCTTGCCCCAACCCCAGAGGGCGCAAGCCCAGGAGATGGGATAGTGAGAGCAGACCACAGCCTCCCCTCTGTCCTTCTCTCCATGCACTTTAAACTGCTTAGAAAGTCAAGTTGAGATGTGTGTGTGTGTGTGGAGGGGGGACGGGGTGGTGGTGGTGAGGATTTGAAGTGGAGGTTTGGAGAAGGAAGTCATTACTTGAAAACAAGTTTAATATTGTGGAAGGCACTGAACAACCCCTAATAACCAGAAATAAATGGAACTGGACCAGGGTAACATTAAGCATCCTTAGAGAAATTTTGAAACACAGAGGTTTTTTTTTGTGTGGCGATTTTGTGTTGGAAATGCTGGAAGTGAGTCTCCTTGATTAACTGGATGCTGTCGGAGTTGTCAGGGGTCCACCTTGGGGCACTTGGGGTCAAGATGCCAGGGGATCACGCAGGCCTGGAGAGTCACCATCGCTTCACGTTGACCCTTAGAGACAACACTGGAGGGAAAAGGAGGGTGTGTGGCCGGGAGACCTCGCAGCCTCAGCAATTGGTGTTGAAGTTAGTGGGAGAGAATAGGACTGTCCCACCCTCCTCAAGGGCATAGTGACGGTTGTCATGAGCCTCGTGTTGACTGCTGAGTTCTCTCCTTCCCTCAGACTCTCTGAGAAACCCCTCCATCACGGGCTCTTCCAGTTACCTGGCAGTCCTGAAGTCCCGAGACCGAGGGGATCGCCAGAAACTCCCTCCCAGGCCCAGTTGTGCCTACAGAGCAGAACCAGGCAGGGCGGGAAAGTAAGGCTGAGGCTGAGGGGAAGAGCATTAGGAAGCTGGGCCCACTGAAAACAAAACTCCCCTGAATTCTACCAAGAGCTCTGTCTTGGGAACAAGAAGAGGAAGGTGCTAAGAGGGGAGGTTAGATTTTAGCAAGAGCTTAAAAATCTGACAGCAGAGGAAGAGAGACCAGAACCACAAAGCTAACATTTTGCAGTTGGACATCATTTGATTCTTTAAAAAGTCCCTGGTCTCAGGAGGGGCTGTCCCTGGGTAGGGGGTTCTATTCCTAACTGGGGAAAGAGCCGGGGAAGCATGAATGGTACCTGGTCCCTTCCCTAAATCACTCTCCATCGGCACCCCATGATGCTGGGAATCCCCAGGGTCCGCATTCCTGTGCTGTTGATGACAGTTTTGACGTTTGCTTAATGAATTTCACCCTGGTGTCTCAGTCTACGGATGAGCTGACTGAGGCTTGGAGGTGTAAACAGGGCCAGTTCACACAGCTGGTAAAACACTGGGGTCAGACCCAGCTCTGTTTCCAGTCCCACCAGTGGCTAGAGCAGATATTCACTCATCAGCTCTGACATGAGGCTTCCTAAAGTGTGGCAGCACAGAGAAGCTCAGACTGTGGGCTTTGGAGCTGGGAGAGCGTGAAAATGGATTTTGGATCCCTTCTTGATCAGTTGTGAGACTTTTGTCAAGAAAATTAAGTAAGCTCCATGAGTCTACTCTGTGGTTAGCAATTTTACTCCCACTGATATTTACTTATTTATTTTGGTACCAGGGATTGAACCCAGGGACACTCAGTCACTGAGCCTCATTCCCAGCTCCCTTTATTTTCTATTTTGAGACAGGGTCTCACTAAGTTGCTCAGGGCCTTACTAAATTGCTGAGGCTGGCCTCGGACCTGTGATCTTCCGGCCTCAGCCTACCCAATTGCTGGGATTACAGGTGTGCACCACCTCACACCCGGACATGCTGATTTTTTTAAAAGCTGCCTCTCCTTTAGCCATGAGTCAGCAGTGACAGGAAGGGGATAGATAGCAAATGATCAGCACAACAGCCAGCTCCTCCTGAGTGTTGACGTGGTGCAAGGCACTGTGCTAAGCACATTACTTGCACATTATGTGACATTTCCCTGAGGTCTGGATGATTAGCCAATCTCAATATGCAAGCAAGAAGCACATTCAGCTACAAGAAAAAAGAACCAGGGTTTGAATCCTGGGGAGTGGTCTCTGGAGCCAGGGAGAGGATGGTCGTGCTCACAGAGAGTGAGTAGAAGCTTTGGTCCTGAGTGTAGCATGGGACTTGTAGTCACTGGAGGGAAAGGACACAGGGGACAAGAGCAGAATGAGACCAGGTACCCATGAAATGGGGATTAGGACATTTGAAATGGCTGTCCCCTGGTGATCCAGGTGAGGTACTTACTGCTGTGAGCCTAAGTCTCCCTATCTGAGACATGGCTGTCCCAGCTTCACTGGGTTAAAGGAGATTAGGATGCGGAGACACTTTGTAGATTGAGGATCACTTAATTAATTATTACTATCATTATTGAAGTGTATTCTAGGATGACATTTTGGTAAGCATGCTGGTTTCTTGTAATCTTAATGCTTACAGTAATTCACTATTTTGCATTTTATTTTTTAGCCTGACTTACTAGTTTTTAATGAAACCTTTTGTTTTTTTCTCCTTCATTAAGAAGCTAGTGTGGTAGACAGTATTCTCCAAATACGGCCGCAATGACATATATCCCAACCCACCGGGTACTCTTTAATGTCCCATTTTTATAATGTGACCTATCTCCATGGAAGGGGTGGGGTGTCTGCGTCTTCCCCAAAACCGGGGCAGACCTTTGTAACCACCTTGACTCATCGCACGTGACAGAAATGACAGCAAGCGGGGATGAGTGCAGGGTTGGAAAGGGAAAGTCTAGATTTCAGGGTGTTTCCTGGCGAGCACAGAAACACCCCCTTGGGGAGATGTGACAGTTGTGTTGGCTTCTCTGGCTTTACCCTGTGGTCCTCTTTACTTCTCAAGTTGCTTCATTAAAATTTTCCTCTGAGGGGAGAGAGAGAGAGAGAAAGTTTAGTAACCCTTCGCCTGAGTGAAGTCTAAGATGAGAAGGGAACGCTCCAGAGCTCCCAGTTTGGCGGGGTGTAGTCACTCTGTGGAGCCACTCACCCCAGCAGAGAGGTCCTGAGGCCAAGTCCTCCTGGTGGGGTCAGGAATGTGGGCATGCCTGGGAGTGGCAGGTGGACCCCAAGGCCTGAAGGTCAACAGCACCCATGGGTGTGGGTGACTGAGGGTCCTCAGAGAGCTGAAGTGTGGCCTTTTGTCCTCTTGCCTGAAGTTTCTGGGCAAGAAGATCCTCACCACAAAATTTAAAATAGCAGATACCTTCTATGTGCAAATCGCTTCGCAGACTGGGAAGATTTACATGTTACTTTATCCCCACCCCTCCCCTGCACCCCATAGTCCTATAAAGAAACCTGAGAATATATCATTGTCACCATCATCATCATCACCATCATCATCATTACCAATATCTTGGTTCCATAAGTAAAGAGACTGAGAGGGCCAGGGCTTTGCTCAATTTCACAGTTAACAGTGGGGAAATGTCCCTGAGAGAAGCAGTTCTTCCAGGGGAGTCTCCTTCGGCTGAGTCACAGATGTGATCCACAGGGGAGTTGGAACTGGGGCACTGCAGCAGATCAGAGGTGGGGCACTTTCACCCTCTCCCCAACTGGCTGCCATCTTGTGGTGGGACATGTGGTATTGGGAGTAAAAACCCTGAGCTCTTCACCTCTGCTGCCCTGCGGCCCCCCAGTGACTCTCCAGCTCCTATCAGGAAAGAACCACCATGTCAGTCATTCCTATCTTAGTGGGAATTTAAGGACCTAAGTTTCTTCTCTCAAAGATATTTACCTTAAATCTTATCCCTCCTGATCTTGGACTCCTGGAAAAGATGTTTCTAGCATCAGTGAGAGGATAGAAGAAGCTTCATCTCAGGGCCAGGAAATGAGTGGAAGAGATTTTATAGCTGCCCCCATCCAGGTGTGAGCAGATGTTAGCTACCTCAAACATGGAACTCAGTTGTCAGACAGGTGAGTGCCTGGTGCTGAGCACAGAGTGGGAAGGAGAACGTGGTCCATTCATGAGCTGGGAATGCAGCAACAGTCAGATTGTGACAGATGCCTGAGATAATCTACTTATAGGAAGAGGAGATTTATTTTGCCTGGGAAGAGTTTTGGAGGTTCCGGTTCATGGTTGGTGGGTCCCATTGCTTTGGGGCATGTGGTGAGGCAATACATCATGGCTGGGTACACAAGGTGAAAACATTAGTGTCATGGCTGGAAAATGAAAAGAGAAAGAAGAGGTAGAATCCCTCTGTCCTCTTCAAGGGCATGTAGAGCGTGTATGACTGACATGGTGGTTCTTTCTTACTAGGGACTGGAGAGTCACTAAGGTACCTAAAAGAGCTCCCACAAGTACCCACCTTTTAAATTTTCCATCACTTCCATGAGCACCAAGCTAGGCACCAAGCCTTTAACATAAGGGCTGTTGAGGGAAATTTAATATTCAAACTAGAGCAAGAAATGAATAGAATATGGACTGTGGCAGGAGCCCTGGTTGGGCGGGGGAGACAGGAAAGCATCCAGTAGTCACGATACCTTTAGAGAGTGCTGCTGTAGGAGTAAGCATTCAAAGTGCTCCAGAGCATGCAGAAGCTGAGGTTGGAGTAGTGGATATCAGAACTTTTCTAGAGGAGGTGATTTCATCAGGGCTGAATCTGGAAGGGTAATGAAGCTGCCACTTCATTATGAACATCTTCTTAGTTTAGCTTCTCTAGAAAAATAGGACTGAAGAATTTCCCATTAATACCACAGAGAAGGGCCAGCTCAGGGAAGCAGTGTGAGGGCAGGGGATTGAGTGGACAAAGGAGGGAGACCAACAGGAGGGAGGGCCTTATTGCACTGGCCTGGTTGATCACTCCATCTTGCTGGACATCCCCAGAGAGGGATAGACCTCTGTCTCCTGAGCTGTGTCCTAGGGGAGAGGAAGCATCCTCTGGTTCTTTCCCATTTCAGGTCCCTAATGACCAAAGTTTGCCCCATGGGGAGCTGAGTTGGCTTCTGCACATTTCTAGCCTGAGTCACATGCCCTGCAGCTGGCAGTTCATCTGAGTCTGGGTCTGGGTATGCGGGAGATACCAGAGATTGCTTAGGGCTCAACCTAGACCCTGGTGGCCAAGGTGCCAGCACAGAAGATGGCCATGAAGAGGAGCATCTTCAAGACACCAGAGCATTTACACACAGTAGATTGTCTCACTTCACAATAACTCTCGTCATGAACTGAATTGTGTTCCCCAAAAAGATACGTTGAAGCCCTCACCCTCAGTACCTGGAATGTAACCTATTGGAAATAGAGTCTTTGCAGATGTAATCAGGATATAAATTGAGATGAGGTCTTACTTTTAGGGCAGACCTTTAATCCAACATGAGGGTTATAAGAAGAGATACAGAGACAGATGCATACAGAGAGGACATTGATGTGAAGACACAGGTATGCAGGGAGGGTACCGTGTGACCATGGTGCAGAGACAGGGGCATGCATCCACAGCCAGGGATGTCCATGATGGCTGGCACCACAGAAGCTCAGTGAAGGCACAGAACAAGGTTTCCCCAGTCTCTAGAGAGAGCAGGGCCCTGCCAACACCTTGATTTTGGGTTCTAACCTTCAGAAGTTTCTAGGGAGAGAGAATAAAGTTGGATTGTTCCAAGTCACCCAGTTTATGGTTCTTTGTTTCAGCAGCCCTACGACAGGAGCATACCTTGAATGTCTGTCCTTCTGAATCTCACATTTTAAATATAATTACCAATGCAATGGTATCCGGCAGTGGTGGGGAACCTCTAGAAAAACAGGACTAGGTCAAGTGGGCTCCATCCCCATGGATGGACGAATGCTGTTCTTGCAGGAGTGGCTGCTGTAAAGTGAGTCCCACCCCTTGTGCTTCTCTCAGTCACACGCACTCTGTTGCCCTTCCAAGGCTTTACTTTTTTGCCAAGAGACCTAGCGCTTAAAGCCCTTGCCAGAGGCCAGCATCGTGCCTCCAGAAGCATGAACTAAATGAGCTTCTTCTCCTCCTCCTCCTCCTCCTCCTCCTCCTTCTTCTTCTTCTTCTTCCTTACTCTTACTCTTCTGTATAAATCACTCAGTCACAGGCATTCTTTTATAGCAAGAGAAAATGAACTGGGTATTATTATATTCGTTTCATAGAAACAAAACTAACACAAAGCAAAGTTCTCGCTCAGGTTTTCATGGAGCGGGAAACACAGCTGGGAGCTGAACCCTGGTTTGTCCTGCTCAAATCTCTGCTTGTGCCTTCTGTTGTACCAGAGATGGGCGGGGTCAGCCAGGAGGGGCCTGGGAGAAAAATGCCCTAGTAAAAGGGCAAGCCTGAGCCCCTGCAAGATCATAAAAGATGGACAGCATTGAAAAGAGTGAGATAAAGAGTGATGCTGAGCTGGTGATAATGAGGACGGTGAGAGAGGAGTCATTGAGAACATTCACTCGGTACGTGCTGTTTAGTCTTTACGTGTATTCATTCATTCAAGTCCCACAAACCTCCATGGTGGGGAATTTTATAATACCCATCCTCCAAATAAGGACACAAGGCACAGAGAGGTTAAATAACTTGCTTCCTCAGCACTGCAGGAAGGGGATTGGAACTCAGGCTGCTGGCTCTAGAGCCTGAGGTCTTTGCATGGGCTCTGCATTCCTTCACCCAGGCTTGGTAAAATGCCTCCCCTGTGGTGGATACCATAGTTGCAGAGATGAACACACTTTTGTCTTACTAATCAAACCTAATTGATGCCCCTTCTCACTTACCCAAGGGCTGAACTGTTCAAAACAGTGGCCACTAGACACATGTGGCTACTGAAGTGTGGCCAGTCTGAATCAAGGTGTGTATAATACATGCTGGGTTTAGAAGACCTAGCTCACATACACAGAAAAACAATGCAAAGTACCTCTTTAGTAATTTTTTAAGATATCGATTGCATACTGAAATGATTATATTTTAGATATGTTAGGCTGAATGAAATATATCATTAAGGTCCTTTAAAAATATGAACACAAGAAATTCAAGTCCCCTCTGCACACACGTGTCTCTGCTGTTGAATGCCGTTGCTCTGCCATGTGCGTACTTTGAAGGTAGGAACCATCTCTGTCCTGTTCTCTGTGGATCCCAAGAGCCAGAACAGGGCCTGGCATATGACAGTCCCTCAGCACATAATTGTTGGATAAGTAAGTGAGTGAATAAAGGAGTGACCTGATCCAATCCCACCTGTATCTGCTCCTCCGTTCCTTGTGATAAAATTGGACCTCCTTTTCACCTTGCCTTATCTCTGGGCAGCCACTCAGTTGCTTCTAGGCTTCCAGAGAGAATGGATGGCACTCAGTGCCAGCTAATTGAGAGGGTGGGCACCTGGTAGAATTTGGAGAATAAAAAATGGTCAGATATTTGCAACCAAAATGGCAGTGACCCCTTGCTGGAGGCAAACTCGGTGCTGGGCATCATTCTGGGTACTTTACATGGAATGACTTATTTGATTCTAACACCCAATGGCATCAGTCCCACTATCAAGTCCTTTCAAAGATGGGGAACATTAAAGCTCAACAGGTTAAATTAGACCCCCAGAGTCATGCAGCTAGATCTATACCCAGGTCTGTCTGATATGACATTTGTGCTCTAACCCACCTCCATGGCATAGAGAAGGGGGAATGGGGGCCTCCAATCCTGGGTGATCCTATACCAGGTCCCAGAGCAGCCTCAGCAGGTGGCCTTGGTTCTCCAGGATTCTGGGGACCCCATCAGACGTGTCTAGCACCACTGAGCGTCCGGCCGTGGATTGTGAGTGTGTAGAAATGTGCCGTCTGAGCGTGCGGACATCCTGCCATGCATCTTCACCAGAGGTCTGGGCGCCCTCTGTCCCTGTGATGTAGCAGGAGTGCGTAGGGGGTGGGCCTCCCCCAGTAAGGCCTGACCGTGCTGTTCTTCACTCCTTCATCTATACAACAGAGGGAGGGAGAGTGCATTCCTCATCAACATTACTTTTTTTTTCTTTTTTGGTACTGGGGGTTGACCCCAGGGTTGCTTAACCACTGAGTCACACCCCCAGCTCTTTTTTATATTTTACTTAGAGATAGGGTCTTATTGAATTGCTTAAGGCTTCGCTAAATTGCTGAGGCTGACTTTGAACTCACAATCCTCCTGCCTCAGCCTCCTGAGCCTGGGATTATAGGCGTGTGCCACCATGCTTGGCTAATATTATTCTTTTGAGAACTAAATGTTCTCAAAACAGGCACTTAGAGGAGGACTCAGAGTATTACTTAAATGTTAAACAAATGTTAAAAATGAATTATACTTGATTTTTTTCATGAGAGGTATGCTTGGGTAGAAGTGTCACTGTCTGCTGATCATGGCCACACCTACAAAATCAAAGGACCCTGCAGAGGGGTATAGTGTCTTTGTTGAATGGGCACGTATTGAGCATTTACTGTGTGCTGTGCCAGGCAATGTCACATGGCAGAGACAAGGAAATGAAAAGGAATTTACCTACTCTTAAGAAGCTCTTATTCTACCTAGAAAGACAGACAAATTCATTGACACATCAAAACATCATAATTAACAGCTACTTATTAATAAAATAGCTGGTAATATATAGCTAATTGGTAATGAATGCGTATTTATTTTTTTCATGCAACACCTGCTTTTAGGATATTTGCTGTAAACTGTCAGGCTGACTGTGTGTGAGGATGAACGAGGCAAACCCGACTCCCAGTCCAGAGGGAAATAGAGGCAAGAGGGCAAGGTGAAGATGGAGAAAGCAAGAGTTGCAGGCTATCTGAGCCTCTCACACTGACAGTCCCCACAAAATACAGCAAGAGCAGATTTGGTGGCTTTAACCGCAAATATTTATTTTCTTCCATCTCTGAAAGATGGAAGGCCAAGATCAAGGGGGCTGCAGGGTTGGTTTCTGATGATGCCTCTCTTCCTGGTTATGTCTTCACATGGCCTTTCCTCTCTGTGTGTGTGTGTGTGTGTGTAGAGAGAGGGAGAAAGAGAGAGAGAGAGAGAGAGAGAGAGAGAGAGAGAGAGAGAGAGAGAGAGAGAGAGAGAGAGAGAGAGGAGAGAACGTTCTCTAGCACCTGTTCCTCTCTTACAAGGGTGATCCCACTTAGCCTTGATTCCCACTTAGCCTCCTCATAGACTCCACCTCCACACACAGTCACACTGGGGCCTGGGACTTCAGCACAGGGACTGTGGGGACATGACGTAACAGGCATCCACAGGAAGGGCACACAGGACTGACTTCTGGGCAGCCAGGGCAAGCAGTTAAACTGAGGCTTGAAGGATATGAGTCTCAGCTGTGCAAAAAGGAGAGAAAGTGTCTCCAGCTCAGGAAACAGACCCAGAGAAGGTCTGGAAGGGAGAGTGTGGCCCTTTCAAGACACAGCAAATGTTTTACTCTCAAATATAAGGGGGGCAACGAGGGAAGGTGTTATGGTTTAGGCAAGAGGTGTCCCCCAAAAGCTCATGTGGGAGATATGCAAGGTTTAGAGAGGCAATGATTGGGTATGAGAGCCTTGACCTGATCAGTGCAGTAATCCACTGATATAAATTAACTGGGTAGAAACTGCAGGTGGTTAGGGTATGGCTGGAGGGACCTGGGGGTGCCTGACTTTGGGGTTTGTATTTTGTCTGCAGTGAACATAGCGCTCTCTCTCTCTTTCTCTCCTTCCTGATTGCTGTGGCCTGAGCTGTTTTTCCCCTTCTCACCCTCAGCCATGATGTTCTGCCTCACCTCAGACGCAGAGCAATGGAGTCAGCCATCTCTGAGCTGAGACCTCGGAAACCAGGAGGCCCAAATAAACTTTTCCTCCTCTGAAGGAGTTCTTGTCAGGTCTTTTGGTTGCAGGGAGGCAGAAGCTGACTGAAACAGAAGGCAAGACTTGGGAAGAGCACAGAGGCTTTGGAGAGCTATGGGAGCTCCATTCAAGGAGTCTGAACTTCATCTAAAAGGATGAAGAAGCCAGTGATGAGCACAAAAAGAAATCAGATGTGACGTGCTGGATGGTTCCCGCATGAGCTTGGGAAGGCTCCCTGTTAAATTTTCAGGAAATTTGAAAGTCGATTGTTAAACCGCTGCAGCATAAAATTGGCCATGGTGAGAGCATTTCACACCATAGGGACTGGAAAATATTAAATAGCCCAGTTCCCTGCCCCCACCATGCCCCTGATGTGATGGGCAAAGGTGTGGTTTATGCAGTCGAGGGGGAGAAATAAAGAATGTCCACGACGTGCTTCTGCTCTTTTCAATGCTTTATTCACTCGTATCATTCAATACAATTTCACTCTGTAGGTTCTTAATCAAGAAAATGACAATCCTTAATGCTAGACACTGGAATAGACACAATCAATCCACTGCAAACAATTCTAGATTAATTCTGAACACTGTAAACATCCTTAATCCTGGCAGGCTCCTGACAGACATTCCCTCTGCCGCAGTCTGGCTGGGCACAATTCAGGAGCCACTTATCAAAAGAAACTAACTTTATTTTTAGAACTACAAACGCCAAGCAAAACAGCTCCAAAGGAAAAAACCCTCAGAGCCCAACTGCCACCACCGGCTTCCACAAGCCTCTCACCACACAAAACCACTCCACCTCCCACAATCCTCCTGCTCTTGAGGCCGATTGGCTGGGTCGCGTGGGCGGAGCCAAAGAAGTCCCCCAATGAGCAGTTCCGTAGTCTGAAGGGCAGGGAAACAGCCCAATGAACATCACCGCAGAGGAGCCAATCAGCTAGATGTTGCTGGGGCCACTGTGAGCATCAGCCAGCAGCTGGAAGTTTGCTGGCAGCTGGAAGTTTGCTGGGGCCCCTTTGGCTGTGGCTCTCAACACCCTCTGCACGCTAAGCTCAAGTGCCAGATCTAAAGTCTCAGGCCTTAGGCTCTAAGTTCAGCAGATGTACACTCACTCAGACCACGGTGATCAGGTCAGGGACCGAGGAAGGCTTCTTCTGGTGTAGAGCTGATGGCCAGTTGAAGAGAGAGTCACAGGGAGAAATTGCAATTCTCACCAGGGCCAAGATGTGGCTGTAGAGTTTGAGAGCGGTGAGGAAGATGCAGAGGACCAGGCAAAGAGAAGAGTTGGGATGTCAGTCCAGGTCCTCATCAGGCGCTCCAGCATGAAGGCATCAGTGTCAGCTGGCTGAATGTCTGTCCATTTGCTCCATTATTTATACTAAATTTGGGGGCTTAGGACCACCCTTTCAATCCCTATCAGCTGCCACCAGATTTCTCAGTGATGTCATTTTCCCTGGGGTTAAAGCATCTGGTCTGGTAGTCCCCACCCTGATTTTCTTGCCTTCTCCCCCTTATGGGGGTGAGGACCACATGACAGAGACTGCACTCTGAGCTTGTCAGGGTGGGGAGAAGTGACTTGTTCAGGTCAGGGCTATGCCTGATGGAAATGTTGGAGGGCTCCGTAGGTGTGCCTCATGAGACTGCAGGTTTCAAAGTGGAGTTTTAAAATGGTGTTGCTTAGGCTAAGGCCAAAGGTCATCCTTACAACCCCAAACCTCCCCGGGATTGTTGTTAAAGGTTTACCAACCCCCCTTCCTGGTTTTGACAGAGGTTTATAGGAAGTGACCAGAGGGATACAGAGGAGTGTCACCTGGGGTTATCTTGTCAGGTAACTCAGGGCTTCCGGAAGAGATGGAATTTCACCTGGGTTCTCAGAGATCAGTAGGCATTTTCCAGAAATGAAGGGACATCCCAACCAGAGCCAACCAAATGAGGAGAAGCACGAAGAGCCAAACATGTGGGTAACATCAGGTGGTAAGTGGTCTAGACAGGCCATGGTGTGTGCTGGGAGCAGGGGCCCATCATACAGAGGGAGAGGAGCGGAGCGGGGAGCTGGAGGCAGACCATGTGAGAATAACAGTCCAGGTCAGGTCGTCCAACTCTCTCCTGGTCCTTGGGGAGCCATGGCAGAGTATGATAGGCATTGCTGAATGCTGCATTGTGACAAGGTATATTGGCCGAGTGGCAGAGAATGACTTGGAATCAGGAGGCGAGAGGCTGCTGGGAGCCAGTTCCTGCTGCATGCTTATGGTGTGCGAGCAGTAGGAGTGGGTGCTGCAGACGCTGCTCATCTGCACGCCTGCCCTTGAAGGTCTACAGGAAGACTTGTCCATGCAGCTTCTCGCAGCCTCATTTTGAGGAGTCAGTTCATAAATACGTGCAAAGCATTCTGGGAATCAAGCAAAATTGCAACAGAATCGGGTTATCTTCCACCTGATCTTGGGACAGCTCTTCTGAAAGGAAAGTGAGGAACCTGGAGATGGGTGAGGGAGTGGTGAGCCTTTCTCAGAAATGCCCTCAAGTGGGAAAGCAAATTTTTTCTTAAAATTTTTTCTTAAAATGCCAGATGCTAAGCGAGGACCTTACATTTCTCACCCCCGCTTTTTTTGTTAGTTATTAGGCCCCTTAAGGGACAGGGGTGTAGATCAATCATCTGTAGTTTTTTCCTGCTGGGAAGAAGCGGCTTCTGGACACTTGTTAGGGGCACAGGGAGTCATTGAGGAATGGTGATGGTCAGGAGATGCCAGATGGTGCTGACTCTGGACGACCCAGTTTTGGTGGGGGGTTGGAAGTCCTGTAACAGAAGCTGGCTCATGGTTTGGTTAGAGATCCTTTGAATCTGGTTGTGAATAAATCTAATGACGCAGAGGGCAAGCATTAACAGAAGGCCTATGACAAGGACAGAGGTCAGGAAGGAAGTGCCCACTGGAGAAGGGGCTTACTTAGCTGCCATCCTTCAGTTCCAATGGCAGTGAGAGGCTTTGAGACCTGAGGGAGATTAGAGATAAAGGGCGCATTAGTAATTGAAGTTCCCTGGGTGGTAAGAAATCCGTGCTCCTTCCAAATAGCAGAATGGAAGAGAGGTATGTGGAAAGCATATTTAGAGTCAGTGTAGATGTTGAGGGAGGCTCCCCTTGCCATAGTGAAGGCTCTAAGGAGGGCAACCAGTTCAGCCTGCTGATTGGATGTATTATTGGGGAGGGGATCCCCTTCCACAACCAAGGTTAGAGAGACCATAGCATACCCTGCCCCACGAACTCCCTCCTGAAGGAAGGAGGAGCCGTCTGTGAACCATGTGTACGTTGCCTGAAGCAAGGTCCCTTCCTGTATGTGGGAGGGAGTGGAAGGAACTCCTCCAGAGTCTTAATGCATGAATGGGTGAGAGGAGAAGAGGTGGAAGAGCCCCAGGAGTGGGGAGGAGAGTAGCAGAGTTAAAGGTGAGCACATGTGGAAAGTAAGACTGGGACCGTCCACCAGGGAAACCTGTAGAGATAAAAGGTGACAGGAGGGTAAGGAACGTCAGCCCTTGTAGGCAAGAGGTTCCTTTAGGTCATGAGGAGCCAGGATGGTGTGTGGGGCCCCAAAGGTGAGTTTCTTTGACTTAATGAGTAAGAGGCTGTGGCCAATGTTGGTAGGCAAGGGGCCCATCCTCGAATAGTAGGGTCAAGACCCTTCGGTAGATAAGCTAGAGGGGCAAATATTGGCCCCAGCATGTCTGAGTACCCTCTAGAGCAAATCCCTGCATTTCAGTTGCTTAAAGGTGAAATGGGCATTTGAGATCAGGGAGATAGAGAAAGTTTTGAAGTCATTCTTCTGTGTTATAACCAAGGAAAAGTTAAATTGACACTTTTTTCCCCCCTGAGGCCTCTTATCAAGCCTACAGAGTCTGTCCTTTGTATTTCAATGTTCCTTCAATGTGGCCTTGGCCAGGGAGATGCTGCCTAGGGCTTCACAATGTAGGAGAGCTCTGAGTCCCTCATTTATAGGGTCTCTGGAGGAATCCAGAGCTTTAGTGGCAAGTAGAAGGGTGGGGAGCAAGAGGAGCAAAGGGAAGGCTTAGAAAGGAGAAAGCCTGCACAGAAGGGATTTTCTTCCATTTTCTTGAGTGCTCACAAAAGCTATGAAGATTGGAAGGTTGAATTGGTCAATGGACCTTTAGATCAAAAGCCAGATGGGGCTAAGTGGGCGAGGAGGCAGCCGAGAGGTGAGTGGGATTTGGGAGTCCCCATGGCGAGTTGGAGTCTGGACTGAGAGAGGGAGTCACCCGCTACTTCTCTAGCCTGGGCTTTGCCTGTAGAGAGTCTTGGTTGCCTGGCCAGGGCTTTCGTGAGCTCTGTTGAGGAGCTGAGAACCAAGACCCGAGGGTGAACTGGCCAAGGGGAGGGGATGGGAGAGAGACATGTGAGGAGGAGGGGAGGGGAAGGGTGAAGTCACTAACCCAAACCAGGCCAGAGTGTGGATGAAGAAGAAGAAGAAGAGCTCTAGGTGAGTAGAAGAAGGTGTGTGGAAACTGTCCTGGGCCCTCAGGCCAGGATCCCAAAGCAGCTCCAATGCCGGAGGGGAGAGCAAAGCTGATGGAAGAACAAGATCGAGTCACTGGCATCAATGAAAGAAAAGTGGCGCAGGACTAGTCACACTCACCCCTGGGACAGGAAGGGGGTCTCTTGTCAGGAGCCTGATGAGGCTGCTCTGCAGAAAGAGAGGGTCAGCAGCAGCCAGGAGGGAGAGCAGGGAGTGTGACTGGGCAGAAAATGGAGGAGGTTTTGAGATGGATGTGAACAGGCTCGTGGTGTGAGGGAATCCCAGAGAGTAGGGTCCACCTGGGGAGGGGGTGATGGGAAGGCACTGGCAGAAGGAATAGGGGATGGTCCTAAGGTCAGGGTGAGGATCAGGAGCAGGAGGGGAGTCTGGATGGAAGTATACATGAGGGGAGAAGGAAAGCGTAGCCCCCAACTTTGTGAGGATGTCCCTTCCTATAAGGGACCAGGGCACTGTGGGATGAACAAAATGGAGTGGGTAAAAATTAGAAAGCCAAAAGCATAAATTCAAGGCTAGGTGTCTGAAGGGTTGATAGTAGGCCCTAGAACTCCTTGAGGACTGAATATGTAGCCCCTGTGTCTAGGAGGAAGGAGACAGACCCACCAGAAATATGCAGAGTTACCCTGGGTTCCCGTGGAGGGATGGTAGTGGTGGGTGATGTTGACCTGGGCCTTGTCAGTCCCCTGCAGCCAGTCCTAAGAGTTGCAAATGGGAACTAGAAGGGCCGGATGGCCAGGGGCCACTATAGGCTCAGGGACAATCAACAGCCCAGTGTCCCTCCTGATGGTATTTAAGACAAGGGCCCAGAGGCTTGTGAGGCTTGGGACATGTACAAACCCAGTGACCCATCTGACCACATCTAAAACAGGGTCTGGGTGGTCCCGAGGGAGCCTTCTACAGGCCAGTAGAACCAGGGACAGATGCTGAGGCAGGACGGACGGCTTGAGCGAGCATCTGATATTTCTGCTTCCGCACCTTCTCGTCTCTCCCATTATATGCCTTAAAGGCCACTCCCAGAACCTCAGCTTGGGGAGTTGGGGCCCCCTCTTGAGGCATCTTAATTTGGCCTTAATATCAAGAAAACTCTGGGAGAAAAAGTAGGTCATTGGTAGTTGTCTCCTATCTGGAGTCTCAGGGTCCACATTAGTATATTGTCATAAAGCCTTGGTCAGGTGATCTAAAAATGCTGAAGGGTTTTCATTTTTGTCTTGGATGATTTCCTGGAGCCTTTCACAATGGATAGCCTTATGGGCTGCCTTTCTAAGTCCTGCTATGAGGCAAGTCATGAATCGTTTTCTACTAGTTACTCTTCCAGGCAAATTATAATCCCAGTTGGGGTTCTGATCAGGGACCACTTCAGTACCCATCGGATGGGTAGGGAGGTCTGATGCACCTCATCAGCATAATCTCTAGCTTGCTCCCAAGCTCGTCTAGGCTCCTCGGGCAGGAGGGTGTTAGACAAGATCATATGAACATCATGGAAGTCAAGTCATACGACTGGGTCAGATATTGAAACTCTTTGATATCTGTGGTGGCGCTTGAAGTGTAGAACCCAAGCCACTTTTTCTATCTGTGTAAGATCTGACAAAGAGAAAGGCACAGGAACCTGGATTACACCATCTACCCCAGCCACCTCCCATAGAGGACACAGAGAGATGCCGGTTGGGCAGCAGCAGCCCATGAGTGTGTGGTAGGAAGAGACAAGGATGGAGGGGCCAAGGGGACCGTTGCTGTGGTGGCTTCCATCAGAAAGAGGATTGTGGTCTGGTGGGGCTCATTGGCTGGGTCGAAGGAGGAGGAGTCCTGGGTTGGATCTTCTCTCCCTTGGGGAGCAGACCTAGGGGAGGTGAGAGGTAAGAGGACTTGTGCAGGAGAGAAAGAGTTGCAGAGAGAGGGCTGAGAACGCAGGGAGGAGAAGGCCTGAACGTAGGATATCTCTTTCCATTTTCCCAAAATGCTCAAGATAGTTGAAAAGATCCCTGGTAATATTGGGATCTAGAGTGCCGTTAAGTGGCCGTTGAGAGTCCAGAGTATATTGAGACCAGATCTGATGGCACAAAGGGATAAATTTGGGGGGATTTAGGTACAGGGTGAGAGAGAGAGAGTCCTAGGTTAACCAGGAGGCAGCCTAGAGGACTATGGGAGGGAATGGATGAGGAGCCACCCATGGTGAGACATAGGAGGTGATTTTAGAGGTGGGGCGTCCCCCAGTCTCTAGTATCACCCAGTTGAGAGGACAGTTACACTCAGGGGTTTATCACCACCACTGGGTAAGCCTCAGGCAGGGCCTGAAGAGGCACTTGTGGCCCTGGCGGGGATTACGTAGGGGCAGAAGCCATAGAGATTAACCCAAGGCCAAGAGGTCTCAGCAGGAACAACTCCCAATCACCCTTGGTGGTTTTTCTCAAAACCCAGGACACAAATAAAAGCTCACCTATAGACCCTGTCGACAGTAGGGACCAGCCGCAGCTATGAAAGCTGTGGCTGGGGGCACCCCAGACCACACGGTGACCCTGAGAGTGCTGGATGATCAACAGTCACATCCTGTCATAGGATTGGGTCAGATATTGAAACTCTTTGATATATGTGGTGGGGCTTGAAGGTCATTTAGGTCGACCTGAGACAGGGGTCTTACCTGGAATGTCCGGTGGTGGGTGCAGAGAGGGCATTTGGCACAAGGGAGGGCCTGGTCCCATAATGGAATTTGGATTGGGGTCTGGGATGCTCAGTGACCCTCAAAGAGGGGATCAGGCACATGGGGGAACCCGATCCCAGGTTTCAGCACCAATGAAAGGAAAGTGAGAGATGGGGAGATGGGGAGTGAGAAATGAAAGACAGAGACCAGGCCGAGATCTACACAAGAGTTTGTCAGAGCTGAGTAAAGGCCATCCTCCATAGAGGGAGAGAGGCAAGACAGGCGTGGGGTTTGGGACTTTTATGAGGCAGGCTCAGGGATTAGAGCCAGGCAGGTCCTAATGCTGTGGTTTAGAGTGGGGTTGGTATGAGGGAGCTGTGAGCTTTTCTCAGAAATGGCCTTGGGCATAAAAGTGAAATTTTTCTTAAAATGGTGGCCATCCAGATGCTAAGCAAGGACCTTACATCTTCTACCCAAGCTCTTTGCACAGTAATTCACCTGGGAATTCAAAGCAAGCAGGTGGAAATAACAGCAAGTGGAAATGACTTTCTAAGCGTCAGCCATGTTCAAGGTCCCCAGCCCAAGGCTGTTTACAGGTGTGAAACTTTAGTTCCTACCATATCTCATCAAGGGAGGACCAAGGTCATCCTTGTTTTACAGATCGGATAAACAGAGATATGGAGTAACTTCTTGAAGTTCATACAGCCAGTGAGTGCAAGAGCTGAATTCAAAGTCCAGAGCCCCATACTTTTAATGATTACCCTGCATGGTCTTTCCCTGTTGAGATATAATGCTTATTATTTTAATAATCATCACAACTCCTTTTGAAATTGATGCTATGATTATTTTCCATTTTATAGATGAAAAAAAAAATGAGGTTCAAAGAGGACTCACCATTGTCCCATGTCACACAGCCAGCAAAGGGGCAGATCTGTCTCTGCACCCTGAGCCCTGCCCCGCAGGAAGGAGTGAGGAAAGAAGAGAGGAGGTAAATACTGAGGCCTGGCCCGTGACCCCTCACGGGAGGGCAAGCATGATGTTTCCGTCCAGTGTCTTCAAGAACTTTTGTTTTCATGGTTTGGAAATTCCACAGTAGGACACAAACACCATGAGCGACTCTTCCCCTGACCACTCCCACCTCCTTCCTTGGCCAAGATGACGGTTCTTCCAAGATGAGATGGCAAACCCTGCCTCAGAGTTGGAGCCTGTGAGTGTCTACGTCTATGTCTGGGGGAAAGTGGTTCTTGAGTGAAGACAACTCATTTTATATTCAAAACTCTGCTGCTAGGCCAGTGTCATCGAGGGAAGACCTGTCCTGCAGCTTCCGGCAGCCTCATTTTGAGGAGTCAGTTCACAAATTTGTGCAAAGCACTCTGGGAATCCAGCTCCCATCCTGATTACAGAACTCAAGTGATAGAGCCAGAAGTGATTGCTCAGTAGCCACCACAGGCTAGGCCTATAATGACCTAGGCGTTGCCTTTTTTTCTGCCCAATGTCACCATCAACTGACACTCATCTAGTAAGGTCAATCTCAGGGAATTCAAACACCATGTAGCAATAATTTGTTTACTGAACACTCTTTATGAACCAGGAACTGTGCTATGTTAGTTTGTTTTCTGTAATGTCATGAAATATCTGAGGATGGATACCTTATAAAGAAAAGGGGTTTATTTATTCATAGTTCTGAAGGCACAGGGTAGAGGGCCAATATCAGTTTCACGTTGAATGTGAGAGGAGTGGTCACATGGTGAGAGAGGAAGCCAGAGCTCAGAGAGGGGCCGGGTTTGGTCTTTTATAACAACCCTCTTGGGAAAACTAACCAGAGTCTTAACCAAATTACATTAATTCCTTCTGAAAGTAGCACCCCCAATAACCTATTTACTTACTATTCATTCCGGTCTCTTACACGTTTCCACCAGGCCCAACACTGCCACACTGAGGACCAACATGGAACCCTTGGGGAACACACTCATGCCATAACCAGACCATAGTGTTCACTAAGCACCCTAGCCCACCCTGGCACATATGGTATGGACATACCTTCTCCAGGCTCAAGCAAGGCGATGTCAGAGGTTTGATCAGTCCTGGTGGAGAGGGAGGAACACTGAGAGGTTTTTCTCCAAAGTCCTACATGCATAGACTGACCACCTGCATCTCCAACTACTGCGTGGCAGAGAGATGCAGGGGGTAAGCACACCAGGGTGGTTGGGAGGCCACCGCGTGAGTCCAGGTGAGAAGAAGCTATTGCCTGAGCTCAGGTGATATTGAGGAGGTGGCAAGGAGGGGTCAGATGCAGGATCTGTTTTGAAGGCAGAGCCGCAGGACCGTCAGTGAGTGGATGTGAGGACCTCGGAAAGAGAGGATTCAAACAAAAGTCTGGGACGGTGGACCTGAGCAGCACCGTGCAAGGAGGTGTCACTTACTCAGATGGGGACAGCAAGGGCAGGAGAGGGCTGCAGGGTGGATCTTCAGACTTAACTTGGAAGGTCAATGGGACAAGTGCGTGGAGACACCATCAGGAGAGACAACGAGGCGAGGTTTGGATTCAGTTGTCTTCAGTTTATGGGTGTAATTTAAAGCCCCAGGCAGATGAGATCATCAGATAAGAGATCATAAATGGAAAAATGGTCAAGGGCAGAGCCCTGCTTAAGTCTAGCAATTTCAGGTCCAGTCGAGGATGGGATAGCTGGCAGAGGAGACTGGGAAGGAACAGCAGAGGGTGGGAAGACACCCAGGTCATGATTCAAGAAGGACGTGTTCCACCAAGAGTGGATGATCTCCCGGTGACTGCCACTTCACTTTTTCCACCTGTAAAATGGGATGAATAGGGCTGGGGTTGTGGCTCAGCGGTAGAGCACTCGCCTAGCACGTTCGAGGCGCTGGGTTCAATCCTTAGCACCACATAACAATAAATAAAAATAAAGATATTGTGTCCACCCTCAACTAAAAATATATTTTAAAAAAATGGGATGAATAATGCTGGCTATCTCATAACCTGCAGGGAGACCAGGAGAAAAAATGACACACTCTCCACAGAGCCACAAAAGCCCTACAGGCACCATATTTTAAAAATATTTATCAATTTTTGTTATTGTCACATCAAGAGGGTTACCTATATTTCTGGGAAAATCCAGGTTCTAATTCTGAGTTGGGTCTTATTATTGCCAGGGAATCTGATGGAAAGTTCTTTGAGGGCTAAGACATTCTTCTCCCTGTGCCACTCAAGATGCCCAGCACAGAGCGGGATCTAATCGGATGAGGTCACTTCCCATTCTGAGCCGTGCTTACGGCTCCCTGGGGCGAGACCTGGATCCAGACCTGGCTACTTCCTTGGGAAACCTTTCGTGAGTTCCCGGACCAGGTCAATTCCTTTCTTAGAAGCTTCTAGAGCCCCTGTGCCTCTTTTTCATAGAACTTGGCATATTTTTGATGGCACATTCTTGGTGCAAATCTCAGTTCAACACCTGATTTGACCACCAAACTCCAAGGGCTGTACCCAGCACAGGGCCAAACCCCTCTGCTGTGCCTGGCTTGTGTTGAGCTCAGAGCTGGCACACAGTAGGACCACAGCACCAAACTTCCGATTGAGCCGATGTTTGGTGTGGTGAATAAATAAGCAGATGGCTTTCCTGTTGTAGAGCCACGTGGTGTCTCTGAAAGGTTGTTGGAGAAGCACACATAATCCCAAATCTTATGCCATTTACTTTAATTACAGAACTAAGGAGTGGGAATAAATCTTGCCTCTGAAATATAATAAAGCCGTACTTTAAAATCTGGACTGTCTTTCCCACTTGCTTATTTTTCAAATGATTCCCGAGAAGCCATAAAATAATGGCATTTAAAATAGGTTCCCGACTTGGCTCCGCCACCCACTAGCTGCCGATCTTAGACAAGTCCCTTAAACTCTGCATGTCCCTGTTTACCTCATATGGTTCTGTGAGGCTCTGGGTTGGTGGCATGAGAGCCCTTTGAAAGCAAGGTCTTATTTATTACCCATTATGTTCAGTCATATTAATAATAAGGAACAGGCGACGTGCCAGAGATAGTTGAGTAGATTTGCAGGGCTGGAGGATTGAGGTCACAGAGAAAAATGAAAAGGAATGAGATTGGTATGGAAATATTTCAGGAGGGGGGGAGACAAAGAAAGGAGGGGAGCAGAGATCATAAAGGCTGAGGGTTTATGTTCTAGGCTGCCCCCAAATGGGGGGCTGTTGGTTTCTGAGCTGGGGAAGGTGAACTGAAAGAAATCATTCTGGTAGTGAAATTCTTAGGATCTCTATTATAGAAGGAAAAAAAATAGTAAGCCTCTCCTTGCCTCCCTATGTGAGCTGCCTGGGAGAGGTCGGGTGTCCCCTAGGTGACCTTGGCCACCAGGGCTGTGGCTCTGTGGACATCAGGCTGCACCCTGCCTGGCAGTCTGGGGGTGGGGGAGGCTATGGCTGGTTTTGCTCACCTGGCAGTTCTGCTGCCCAGCACAGCCTGGCTGGAGAAGCCCCAGGCCCTGGAGAGAAAGCAAAGCTTGCAGGTGCAGCTGGGAGGGGTGTGCCACCTGCAGCATCAGGCCTGGGTGGGGAAGGACTGAGCAGCTGACAGGAGACGGGCTCCTGGAGAGCACAGTCCAGTTAGAGAGTAGCAGCCCCTCAGCAGCAGCAGCTGTGTTCACGTGGAGACATAGCTCCTGCCTGTCCTTGCAGCCCAGCTTTTTCAGAGGAGCTGGGATGGCAATGTGGAATCAAGTCATTTGCAGAAAACCCAAACAACCAGCCAAATGACAACAAAAACGTCTGCGGGACAAACAGAGCATGTGATGGCTGCGCTGGGCTTCTCTTCTGTGGTATCTCTGGATGCACCATTTGGACAGTCCAGGCACGGCTTCCCTTCCAGGGTGAAGCAGAGAAGCCCATCTGAGTCCATGGGAAAGGGTCTTGCAGGCTCCCCTAGCTCGTCCTCTGTCTTCAAGAAGATGGGCAGAGGCAAGCACGCCTAGGTGGAGTCAGCTCGCGACGAGTGAGTTTATGAATAAAGATCATGCAGAGTCCTGGGGAAGCAGCTATTGCCAGCTGAACAGCCTCTTTTTTCAAGTTCTTAGTGGCTTGAGAACTTGAGAACAGTTTCCATGGGGTCGCCCGGCCTCATTCATGAGGATGAGCAGATGGGTGGGGGTTGGCTGAGTAGCTGCTCTGGAGAAACAGGGTTTCCCCCTCCGCCCTCTGCATCCCTTGCCTCTGAAGTTGGCTTAGTCCCAGCCAAGGGGAGCAGGTGCAGAGCGCAAATCCTGATTAAGGATAAGTTTTCCCATTTGTCTACACAGCTGGAAACAGCTGTGGAAAGGAAGGGGCTGCAGCTGCTGGTCAGCAGGAGGAGGGGACTGGAGAATGGCAGCTGATGGCTGGGGTTGTCCACATCCTGCTCGGATGGCCTTAGTGACAGGAGAGCAGACAATCACAAGGGACACCGTAAGTCAGGGCAGGTCTCACTGGCTCGTGTGCATCTTGTCTTCCTTGGGTCTTCCTGGCTGAAACCTCATCAGTAGATAGTTGCTTCTCTGGAAATTGTAGAAGCATCCCGAAATCTGTTCTTTTCCAAGACAGGTCCTGGTGGGAGGAGTTTTAGCTCTCCATCTCTAAGAGAAAGATAAAGTCCCCCATGATTTGCAGCCCCCCTTCTGGGGACCTGCTACATAACTTTGAGGCTCAGTGCAAAATGGGCAGACGGCCTGAGGCTTCATTGTGATACCTCTGAGCCAGAGATCTTTGTCTTCTTGTTTTGGTGTGATGACAGCTCTGTCCCTAGTGCCTGGCACCAGATAAGGGCTCACTATTTGTTATCATTGTTGTTAAATAAAGCATAGTGTTGGAGGCCTGATAGGGACAGGAGGGTAGGACTGCTCCCAGCCTTTATTAAGCTCTTACTGTGGTTCAAGCATTGGACTAAGGGTGTGGTTCTCAACTCTGGCTGCACAAGAGAGTCACCCCAGGAATTCTTAAAATGACCAATGCCAGGCTCCACCTTGGACCAAGCCATCAGAATCCAGTGGGCCTAGCAGAGGGCTATCAGCCTTTTGGTGGTTTCCCAGCTGAGGCCAAATGTGCAGCCAGTTTTGAAGACCAGAAGCCCCCCTGCCCAGGCTTGCTCTTAGGGACTTTTGTGCTCTAGGATCATCTAGAGAGCATGTTAACTACTCAGATTCCTGGGATCGTTTTCAGATTTCCTGGATCAATATATTTGAGAATTGGGGAGTCATCCCTTTTTAGAAGCTCCCCAGGATAAAATAAATAAATAAATGGGTTACACCAACACTTGAGAACCCAAATCATCTTGTTGAGGCTTACCTGCTGCCCATCTTACAAATAGGGAAAAAAGAGACTCAAAGGTAACCACTGAGGGAAACAGCAGACCCAGGATTGAAACCCACAGCCTCTGCTTATGCTTTAGCTTTTCTGTGCTTATGCATTAGCTTTTCCGTGCTTATGCATTAGCTTTTCTTCTTTGCTTTGTGACCATAACCCAAGTGTGTGACAGGGGCTGGTGGTAAAACTAAAGATTAAGGGAATGCATGTCATATGACCTATTCTGAAGATGAGCAAGCTGGTATTACAGCTCCTTGGTAAGGAATTGAGTAAACAGGGGCAGCTGATCCCCAGCTCCAGGGTCCTGGAGCTCTAAGGGGCAGAGCTGGGATTCTAGACCTGAGCTATGTCCCCCAGATCTCAGGTTCTGCAGTAGCCAGCAAGGCACTAAGCACCGAAGGTATCCTTGAATCCTTGCTGCTGGGCACATGATAGGTCCCTAAGCGATGGTGACAGATGAGCTGCCAGGAGGTTGACATGTGGTGTGGGTGAGCCGGCCTGGGAGGAGGGTCCCAGCCAGGCACTTTTAGCAGGACTATTCCCTATTTTTTCAAGCAGAGACGCGACCACTAGAGGGAGATATCGGACAAGAGAAAGCCGCGCTTCTCTGCCATTTCCAGGGCTGGAGAAAAGAGGTTCGTGGTCGTGGTCGTCTAGTTAAACGGAAAAGACAGGGTCTGATTCACACAGCAATTAAAGTGAGCCTTGTGTCCCCTGGGCTTGCAGGCTGGTGGGAACCTTTCTCAAGCCACAATGACCGGTGGGGCCGTCCAGGACCTTTCTAGATGGAAAGCCAGCAGATCAAGGGAGAGGAGGGAAACTCTTGATCAGCCAGGAAAGTGGATGTTTATAGATAACAGGAGGTTTTTAAAGAAGGGCATTTTGTAGCTTCCCCGACTTTTACAACATTGATGGGAGTTAATGTTTCGAGAAATGGTATAATGGCGAAGTTGTACGCCGAATTAATTTTCTATAAATAAAACGGTACATTTTCACAGAGGGCTTTCTCTGCCCATCACAGGGGCGTGGGCTGAGTGCAGGAACGTTGCCCCTCCTTTCTCCAACTACCCTTCCTCTCCCTGGGAGCCCTGGAATGCGACACTTGGGTTTGAATCTGGTTTCTGCCTCCAGTGGCTGTGTGACCTGGGGTACGTCACTTAACTCTTCTGAGGCTCAGAGGTGTCCAGTGGGAAAGATGAAGACAAAAGATGTCGTGCAAGGTTTGTCCCGAGGTTTGTAGAGAGAACATGGACGCAGGTCCTGGCTCAGTGCCTTCTGCAGAGCCCTCAGTGAGCGCATGATCTGTTCCCTTTCGCTGGGTCGACCCTGAGGAGTAGTCACCTGTCTCCCTGGACACCCCTTCCTGGTTCTTCTCCCTTCCTCTTCTCTTCTCCATTTTTTTCCAGTAGACATCAAAGTCCTGTTGTCAGAAGAATAGCTGAGCCTTCAGTGGGAGTTCACCAACGGTCCCCAGTGAGACCACGGCTACCCCTCCCCGGAGCCTTCACCCACCCTAGGATTTGCATTTTAGAAGTTCCCTGGACCAGAGAGGGCTCCACAGGAAGGAAATGCACGTGGCAGCCCCCCGCTAGGTGCCAATGACGGTTATGGGTATGATAACAGGTCAGCATCGTGCCCAGGGCTTCCTGTGTTTCGTCTCCTGAATTTTCACAGCAAACTCTGTGAGGTGCTTTGTCAGGTCCTCACGGAGGAGGAAACCGAGGGTCAGAGAACTGAAGCCCCTTAGCTGAGATCACACAGCTTTTAAGTGGCCAAGCCGGCGTGGAACCCAGGTTGAACTCTGATGCCCGCCATCGAGAAGAGGCCGAGAAATAAAATATGTCTCCGTCTGTCACTTTATGCTAGGGTGACTTCCATAAAAGGGGTGTGCACTGGGGAGGCTGAGGAGGGGGAGGCCATGTGTGACAGAGAGACCTGAAGATACCTGGGAGAGGGGCCGTTTGAGCAGGACTCTGAGGACTAGTACAGGTTCCAACAGGGAGGGCTGAGGAGGGAAGAGGGCATTGGAGGAACGAACCATCAGGAGCAAAGTCAAAGAGGCTGGAGGCTGGGGTTTGTTTGGGGACATGGATGTATCCAGTCATGTGCCACCACAGGAGGGGAGAGCTACCAAGCATGATTTACATTTCGCAGAGGAGGAAATGCACAGAGAGGATACCTAACTTGGCCAAGGTTGCACAGCTAAGTGGCAGGGCTGGGATGTGTTCACAGACAGATCTCATCTCAGTCACCGACTCAGGGAACCATTCCTGGCACTTGCAGCTCCTGGGAGGATCCCAGCCAGCAGCCCCGGCTGGCCTAAGGCTCAGCATAGTCATGTGTTTCCCACCCACTAACATGGTGGTGGGGGGACATCGAGGCAGCAGAGTGGTTTTCAGACTCTCCCGTGTCGGCGGCAGACCGTCTGCACCATGCCGGCTTTCCTTCTCACTCCTGCCTTGGGCTCAGGATAAGAAATGACTCTCTTGAGTCTTCATATTTCACAGTCTCTCCTCTCTCCCCTGAGCCATGCGCCAGGCCCTAACACAACAACAGGCATGTGGTCCGTTCAGAGGACGTCTGGAGGCCACCCCAGCCTGCCCCGCTCACCGCAGTCCCGGTCCCCGCCTAGAACTCATCTTGATTCTCCTATCAGCCCCACAGTGCAGCTGGTCACCAGGGAGGCTCAGGAAGTCGAAGGGCTTGCCAGGGCTGGCCACCCGGATCTCGCTGCTGCTCTGCACCCTCCTGCCCTCGGCATCCCCGGGTCACAGCCTCTTCCTCTGGCCTGTCCCAAGGCAGCAGTTGCTGGTGGACCCTGAGTGTCCGCAGGACCACCACAGCTAGATGGATGTGCACTGCCACTGGCCCTAGACTTGTGTCACCCGGGACCTTCCACCTTTAGGGGGAAGGACCACCGGCCACTGGTGGATTTGTTTATGTGCTGTTTAGAGCCATGGAGTCATGGGCTGTTGTACATCTGTGACCAGATCTGTGTTGGCCCCGGAGGGACATTTGCAGGGCCCAGGGTGACATCCACAGGGGGACCAAGCTGTGATATTAGCCCACGCAGGCTGGAAATGCCCCGTAGTGAAAGTGAGGTACAAGGTCTGCGGTGAGGGTGGAGCCCTCGTCCTCGTCCTCTTGGGGACCGGTGCTGTATTTATTTATGTATTCACTCAAGAAACTCCCACAAGCACCTGTTGTGTGCCAGCTCCGTGATAGGGACCAGAGAGAGACCCGGGACTAAAACAGATAAAATCTCTAGGTCACAGAGTCCTTCGTTCTCCTGCGATGGCCGGAGGTGCTGAAGCAAAGAGCCAGAGAACGGGCAGATCAGATACCAAGTCTGATGACTTACCAAGTGACATGGACGAAAATGAGCCAGGGGAGGGGACTGGGGGGAATTTGTCTACACGTTGACCACGATGCTAGATCCAGCAGAATCAAGTTCCTTGACTTCTAGGTCCATGGATCTTTGTTCAGAGAGCCCCATGCACTCCTTAGGCAGGTGAGCTCCAGTGTCCCCAAAGAGACGCCTGAGGGGAGCTTCTGTCAGCTCCGCTGACAGCCAGTGCATTGAGCAGATGGGGGATGGTGCAGGGTGACCAGGACCTGGCCCGTCCTCCTAAGGTGGCCAGTGGGCAGGGCTCTTCACAGGATTCTGGGTCATCAAGAATCCGTCTCATGGGTCCTGGTGCCGTGGCTGCCCTGATCGACAAAGTGTTCTGCGCTGTCCCTCGTGGAGGTGGTGGGCATTGTCCTGATGGTCACTGAAAAGGCTGGGAATTTGGGGCTCGTTCTACTTGACATAAGAATGTGGACACCCATGTGGCAGTTGCCCACCACGTCATTTGTGGCAGGTCACGTATGGCCCTGCTACCTGCCCTGACTCTGCACCAGCCACCTTCCACGTGTGGCAGGAGACATCCCTTGCTCTCACAGTCGGTCTGGTGGCCAGTGGGACACAGAAGAGCTTCTTATAAGTGAGGAAATTCTGGCCCCCTGGGAATAGCTATTAAGATATCTGTGAACTTTAAAAGTCTGCTAAGTGGGATCAATTTAAATTATCTGTGGTTTTCATGCACTCCTGGCCAGTAATGCAGAAGGTGTGTCCAGCACCTTCTAGCAGTGGACACTGTCCTAGGCACAGGGATGGCCAGGACCTTGTCTTCGGGTAGCAAACAGCACCATGTTGGATACAGCCCAGTCCATGGTGCGGTATGACTTGGGACTGTGAGGCAGGGAATGGGTGCTTGGGGAGATGATAAGAGATGACTGTCCGGAATGGCTTCCTAGAGGAAGTTACCTGCTGATGAGAACTCTTGGAAGAGTGTTAGATTCCCCAGGGAAGAGCAGGACAAGCCTGGGGCTCTAGGGAAGGGAGTGCATGGGTAGGGCGCCACGGGGCTGCCATTGGGGACGGTGTATTAGTGTGCACTCGCTGCTGTAACAAACTACCACAGACCAGGTGGCTTAAATGACAGAAACGAACGTTCTCATGATTCTGGAGGCTAGGAGTCCAAGATCAGGGCAGTGGCAGTGTGGCTGTCTTCTGGAACCCCTCTCCTTGGTGCGTAGATGGCTGTGTCTTCTTTGTCTTCATGGGGTCTTTCCTCTGCACGTCAATGTGTCCTCATGACCTCTTTTTATAGGGACACCAGTGACTTTATTTTTAACTCATCACCTCTTCTAAGTCCTGTCTCCAAACACAGTCAATTCCGAGGTGCTGGAGGTGGGGCTTCAACATCTGAGTTTGGGGAGGACAAATGGGCAGAGGCTGGGTGAGGGCCCTGGAACCATGGTGAGAGCGTGACCCTTGTCTGGAAGGCCAGGGGAGTCACCCGAGGGCCCTGCACTGTGACGTGTCATGTTTGCTTTCACGGGGCTCTTATGGCAGCAGAGAGGGCAGAGCCGGAGAGGCCCACAGGGACGCTCTCTGAGAGCACAATGGCACAAGGAGAGACCACGAGTTAGAAACGGCAGGACTGTGTTGGGCCCCCTGAAGGCCAGGCAGGGGAGTGTCCCCGGGGGGGGGGGGCTAGAATTTGGACCCCTGGGCACAACTCGGAAACCTTCAGTGCCAGCCGTGGTCTGCGTGAGGGAAAGAGATGGGCCCCAGGAGGCTGTGTGTGCTGAATTTGAGAGGTCCGGGAGATATCTGCTGGGACACAGGTCTCCAATCTGAGTTGCAGACTTGGGCTGGGGACTTAGTGGCTCCTGGTGGTCAGTGAAACCGTGGGAGTGCACCTGAAGGGCTGGGACAGTGGGTGTGCAGGACAGAGCCGCCGACTCCTCCTCCCACTGACACCCCTGCTCATGTGGATGCTGGGAACTTTCCAGCCAGTGTTCTCCTGTCTGAGGAGCCTCCGGGCCAGGAATGGGAACGTGGGAATGGGCTCGGCTCTCCTGGGTGTGGGTGACCTTCTGAGATCTGAGGGTGTTTCTCCAGCGTTGGTCATTCAGTGAGTCACTGCCTGTCTTCCCGCTGGGCCAGCCTCATGGGCTTGAGGGTGCTTGATACATACTTCTGTGACACACACATCTTTTGAGGATGTCTTTCTTGGGCCTCCTTTAGAATAACAGCAGCTGACATTTATAGGATTCTTGTAGCTGCTGGACGACGTGCTTCACCCACACGTCTTCCTTCTGTCGCGGCTATTCTTTGTACCGACAGAGACACCTGTGCGTGGGGAAGGGAAGCGGTTGCCCAGGACTGCACAGCTTGTGACCAGAGGCCTCCATGCCCTGGAGCTGGCTGCCTCTCGGGCTGTCGCTGAGTGTGTTGGCTCATGGAGGTGGCCTCACGGTCAGACACACGCAGGGGTCATCTATTCAGGGTGACTCGGGCAAGTTGCTGAGCTCCCTGTATCTTGTGTAGAGTGACGTAACAGTGCTCCCAGGACGGGGGGAGTCTAATGATGCCCCATGCATGTGGAGGCACACGGCTCCACGCCTGGAACTCAGGAAGTGCCTCTTCCAAATGGTAGTCCCCAAAGATGGGCACATGGGGACATACATGTCCCACAGGCCCTGCTTACCATGTGGCAGTGACAGCCATTCATTGAGCTTTAGATTTGTGCTCTCTCCTTTTGAACTGGGGTGCCACCCCCTGGCCCGTGTCCTACAGTGGAAGTCACTAGACGTAAAATGTTGGCCTGGCTCTCTGCACTGTCTGGGGACATGTGCCCCAGGGGGCCAGGAGATGACAGGTGACAAGTCTGCTCACCCTGTGATGCTGGAGAGAGCACCTGGGGAGGCCACACAGAGGGAGGGGTCCAGGAACCTCAGCTCTCCCAGCCCCCACCTCTTGAATCTTCCCTTCCCAGCCCCTGAGAAGAGCGTGAGCGAGGCGCTCAGCCCCAGGGCCCTGTGCACGCTGGTCACGTGCTCCACCTCAGAGCTACACCTGTAGCCCAGCTGCACTTTTGAGCCACTACAGCTGATGCTGATCAGAGACAAGCTGTCTCCACCAAGTCCTGCTCAGATTGCAGATTTGTTAAAAAAAAAAAAAAAGTTTTGTTTTAAGACTTTACATCTTGGGGTGGTTTTAAATATCACACTAGGTCAAACTGAGGCAATTGAAAAGAGATGACCAAATTCAAGGTCCTACGGTTAGATTGGGGGCAGATCCAAAAAGTACACTCTCCCTGCATTCAGAGCCTAGCTCTTCAACTTGCTGGCTGTGTGAACTTTGGCAAATTGTTCAACCTCTCTGTGCTTGAATTTTCTCATCTGTATAGCAGGTGGTCCTTCTGTGGTGAGGATTCAATGACATTTCATTACTGGTTCATAGGAAAAACCTACTGAATAGCTCAATCGAGGCTTTTAGTTCAGGTAAGCTGACCCCTGACTGCACACTGGTTATCCCAAGTCCAGGAAATCCTCACCAATACACCAGAAGGAGGCAGACAGCAATGGACCAGGTCCTCCACTGCACCCCCTGGGGTACAGTTTGGGGCCTCCTGGGCTTCCCCTCTGTGTCCACTGCACCTTGACAGGCAGCTCTCTGGACTGCGCTGCACACTGCTCCTCCTGTTGGAGCAGCCCAGGATCACGTTGGCTTGCTTGGCACTTGCCGCACGCTGTCGACTCATCCTGAGCTGGCAGCGAACATTCTGAGTGTGTGTGGCACATGTGCTAGCCTGCGGCTGCAGCCTCCCCAGAGAGGCCCAGTGCAGCTGGAGATGTACAAGGCCAGTCTCCAGGACCATGGAGCTCCCTTCCCTCTGCCTGGGATCCCCTAGGTTCCTGGAACATCCTTCTGTATGCATCCCCCTTTGCTTAGGTGAGTTTTAGTGGCTTAACTGGTACTTGCAACAAAAAAGGAAAGGGTAGACTGACTTCTGGTGACTTCTGGGTGGTGCAGGCCTGGGGGAACGTGGTGGGGCCGGGATGCCACAGTAGGCTGCAGAGAAAGCTAATGCCATTACTTTGCCACTCACCACATCGAAGCCCCTGGCGGACATTGGAATCGATCAAGACTCTTTCCTGCTGAATCTGAATGTGCCCTCAACTTTGATCAGCTGCCACCTGCATGGGACAGAGCTGAGATGGAGGATGGAGACCATTTTCCAAGAGGACACTAGCCTGATTTATCTGGCTTCTAGCAGACTGGCTGTTCCAAGGACTCCCAATCTCCCCAGATGTGCCGCCATCCTATCCAGACTGTTCAAGAACTTGCCTGCAAGGTTAAAATGAGGGCCTCTGTCATGTTGAATTCCTTGCTCAATTACAAATCCTCTAAGTATGGTCCCACCACTTGAGAAGAAGATACCCGTCTTTTCTGAGACTGGGAAGCCTCCTTCATTCAAGTGAAACTTTTTGTTTTCACTCGAATAGATTGTTTATCCACAAATCCTTGTTCTTTGCCTCCGCCTAAACTTTCAAAGTCAGAAAAATGAATCCTCTGTGCTTCCTTGGGTGTCAGCTCTTCTTTGAGGGAGTGAACACAGGGCTGAACAAAAACAAACAAAACCAAAAAAAAAAAAAAAGGTGGGGTTGGGGAGGGGCCCAGGGAGAGAAGGAAGGAGACACTGGAATCAAAGAGAGCACTGGTCACGGTGTTAGAGATGCTGTCCCCCCTAATAGAACGCTCTGGTGCTACCTAAGCACATCAGGGGAACTGGGTGTGGGGACACGGGAGGGGGAGCCAGGGGGAGGCAGAGCTGAACTCCTCGCAGTCTGGAGGAGGGGGCTCTCCCCTACCTGAGCGTCCTTCTCATTCTCCGATCTCTGGTCCAGCTTTCTCTGTTGTGGAGGATGCACGACATACAGCTACCCAGCCCAAATGGAGCCTCTGTACCAGTTAGAAAGGCTCTCCCTCCACAGAGATATTTCAACTATTATGTGTCAGAGGGCTGCATGAAAAACACACAAATAAGTGCGGCCACAGCTGTTGGGTGAACCAGACACACTTGCATTCTGTGCTGCAGGGCATGAGATGCTGCCCACCCCCCCTTCTCTCAGAGGCCAACAGCAGGGAGGAGAATCTTCCTGAATCTCAGTCGCCAAAGGAAAAGAACCTCACCAGGGCAGCCGAGGCCGGGTAGCTGCCCACCTAGGGTTCAATCAGCTCTTGTCAGGTGGCAGGACACACATGTCCAAAATATCTTAGGGAAGCAGCTGGCCGCGTGGGCTGGGCAGACACTCCACAGTGCTTATGTAGAGGGGTTGCCCCATTGCCTGAGGGTGTCTAAGCTGCTGACTCTCCATGTGAACCATATCATTTAAAGTGCTGAATTGGTGCAGCTTCCTGAGGGCCCTCCCCTACTTCCTTCCTAGATGGTTGCATTTCCCCCATCGTAACACCCACTTTAATTAGTGGCACCCACTGGGAGATGAAGCTTGTAGGGCATGTGCCTGACTCATCCCTTGCTCTGTTCCTGGTGCCTGCCACTGTGCCTGGGTGGCAATGGTATGGCTGTGTGTGTCTGGTGTCCCCACTTGGCCATTCTTTGGGAGGTCTTTGGGGACAGCGTGTCCTGCTTGGACACACAAAGGACCATTTGGTGGATGGACTTAATTCATAACTAAGTGAATGGATGTATCACAAGGGCAGGACACTTTGAAAACAGCTGGGTGTTCATGACATAGAGCCAAGTTTATGGTAAAATTCGACCTCAAATTTGTTAGATTCAGCATAATCAGTTGCTTCTCCAGGGGCACATCAGCATCTACCAATGGTTCTCTCCTGCCCTGTGTCCAGAGCACCTTGGTCTACTAGCATCATCTCCATTTCTTCACAAGCAACTAGGGATGGTCAGCTGAGGTCCCCTCCTCAAGGAGTGAACTATAAATAATCAGACTCTCCCTGGGAAGTTTTCCCTTAAAGCTGCAGATAAAACGTGCCTGTTTCCTTTCCGTCCATCTTTTTTTTTTCTTTAAGTTAAACAGAGATACTTTTTGTTGTTTGCATTCAAAGAAGAGACAGACTTACAGGCTAATGATAATGGTCATCTTCAGTGAGGTGATGGAGGTCTTGGGCTTTGTAGCTACACAGCTTAGGTATGAATCCCAGCTCTGTTACTTTTTAGCTGTGTGACCTTACACATGTTACTTATCCTCTCTGTGCCTCAGTTTCTTGATCTTCAAAATAAGGAGAATAGATGATGGGTTAAAGCAATGCAAGTTCTTTCAAACAGTGCTTGCCCAGATACTCACTCATCAATAGGTGAACTGATCAAGAAAATGTGGTATATATAGATACACAATGGAGTTTTACTCAGCCATAGAGAAGAAGGAAATTATAGCATTTGCTGGTAAATAGATGAAGCTGAAGAACACTCTGCTAAGTGAAATAAGCCAGGCCCAGAACGTAAAGTCCCAATGTTTTCTCTCATACATGGAAGGTAGAGCAAAGTGAGGGGAAAAAAGCAGGGGTAGATATTATAAAGATAAATAGGGAAGATCAGTGGAATAAAAGAAGGAGAAGGAGAGTGGGGAGGAGGGAGGAAATGCAGAATGAATTTGACAATATCATGCATGTATAAATATATCACAGTGAATCCCACCTCTATGTATATCTATAAAGTACCAATCAAAAAATAAATACAGGCTGGGCATGGTGGTGCATGCGTATAATACCAGTGGCTTGGGAGGCTGAGACAAGAGGATCAAGAGTTCAAAGCCAGCCTCAGCAACTCAGCAAAGCCCTAAGCAATTCAGTGACCCTGTCTCTAAATAAAGTTCAAAAATGGTCTGAGGATGTGGCTCAGTGGTTAAGCACCCTGGATTCAATGATTCAATCCCTGGTACCAAAAACAAAGCAAAATAAACCTTTCCAAAACATAGGTATGCATATATATACATATATATAATAAAATATGAAATAAAAATGATATATATGAGAGTGTGTGTGTGTGTGTATATATATATATATATATATATATATATATATATATATATATATACATATATATAATGGATAGTCAGTAAAGCAGAGGAGAAAGAATGGCGAAGGGAAGAGGAGAGGTAAAGCAGGAAGCTGAAACAGAGGAAGTCAAATCCATGATTCTGTCAAAATGAACCCAACTACTACATATAGATATAATGCATGAATAAAAGAACAAAACACGCAGCACCCAGCACGTGGTGATTATTCAAGAAACATCATCAGGTCTCAGCCACCCAAGCAACTGGAGAAGAAGAAAAAATAAAATCAAGGGAATTGTCCTTCTTCAAAGAAAAATGGCAAATCCTGAAGCGCATTGGCATGAGTTCAGTGATCTCGCCCACCTTCTCTGAAGTGGGTAGGGCTGGAGAAGGAGGACCCAACCCGTAGCTCCTGCTGAAGGGACATTCAAAACCCAGTGGCTGCCTTTCTGTGTTTCAAGAAAATCCAGATGCCACTGGCTGAATCTGGGGTTCCTCTTTTCCTTTGCTGGGAAAGTTCATGAGTTCTTGGCCCCAAATAAGCTTAGTTCTCTCCAGTTTCCCACAAGGAAATTAAATTTTCAGGTCCTGCACAAAAGTTTAGTTATCACGAATATGATCATTGCTGCTGTCACTGAAGGTCTGTAGGAGCCGGATGGAGGATGGGATTTGACAACAGTGACAAAATATTCCTCCTCCGCCCTTCCTTTCAGACACGTGGACGCATTTTTACACACAAGTACGCAATGTGACACTCCCCACCAGTACACACGTGCACAGCTACACACATCCATACACACGTGGGACATGTACAGACAGCTTTCTCAAGGACAATTTTTACACTGGGCGTTTTTTTTAAAAGCTCAACTCATCCGTCGTTTTGGGGTGCCTACTTAGCCTGGGCCAGAATCTGGGGAGAGGGGAAGAAAGGGATGCTCCCAGCATGATTATGGCTGACTCTCTCACCTTCCAGGAGATACAGAAAAGAGGTCTGCAGGGAGAGGGACCTGCAAATGTAATAAAAGTACACTGTCAAGAGGGCTATGTGAGATGGGGGCAGTTGCTAAAGGTGGCTTTCTTTCTGTAATTCATTTTCAAATGGGATTTTGGAGTCGTTTCAGAGGCCACAAGTCTAGTTTTGGAGTCAGCCAGCCTTGTTCTGCACTGCACTGGATTTGAATATTGGATTTGCTACTTAAGAGCTCTGAGCCTTTGTCTCCTTATCTGTAAACAAGGTACAGCATCACTATGTGATAGGACTGCATTCTGCAGCACACAGCAGAGTCAGAGTTCAGTGTTGTAATCAAATAGGGTAGTTCAAAGGTGAGCAATTGGGATTGGCGTCCTTCAAGGGACTCATTAAGGACACAGGCTTCTTCTCTCCTGCTGCCCAAGCATCCAGGGCCACCAGATGGCTGCAAGTTGTAGGCAAGGGACAAGGAAAAGGATGAAAGGGTGAGAGGTTGAAGAGATGAGTCAGTGGCATCTGTGCCCCTTGGAAGAACTTTCTGGAAAGCCCCCCTTTAGTGACTGCATCTTGTACCTCCTTGGTCACAGCTGTGCCAAGATGACTGACCCTGCTTGCAGAACAAGCTGGGATATCAGGAATTTTAACTGCACGTATTGTTTTCTCTGACAAAACGGAGGTCCCATAATGCAGGAAGGAAGGACACCCAGCAGTGTCTGCCACACTATCTTGAAGAGTTGCCGAGAGGATTCCTGAGATAATTCCCACCCACGTGGTAACTGTCATTACTGCTTGAGACTCCAGGGTCTTCTCAGAGGATCTCCCAGTGAGGTGACAAGTGGAGTCACTAGCCCTGCCCCCAACTGCCCCTGTCTGGGTGTGACTCATGCCTCATGACCCAGGCAATCTCATCTCCCCAGAACGATTTCCCTTGCCTCTATGCTTCTCGAAGATATCACCTGCTACTTTGAAAACCTATAATATGAAATGACTCTGTCATTCAAACGAAATTTAATATAAGTATTTCCTACGGCAAATAAATCTATATCTGTGTGCATATATTTTTTTCCCTCTCAAACTAGGTTGCAAATTTCTTGGGGTAGGAATTCACACTTTATTCCTACCATCCCTACCTCAAAATCGTGAGTACTGGTTCTTATACATAGTCAATGCCCTCGCTGAGTTTCTAGAATACAGGGCATGCTGAAGGCAGTGGTGCCAGGGACGTGGTACGCCAGGGTTTGTGCACATATGTGCAATAACGGCTCATGCTCTTTGGGGCACTTTTTGTCCTGTCGATTGCTGGTTTCAGACCTTAGGTGACATCTGGTTAATGTGCACCATGGTAATGCTCTGAATAGGGAGGATAGAAAGTGAGGTTTAGAAAATCTGCCTGCACGGAATCCTTTCCTCGTTCACTCATCCACTCCTGCACAAAGGAGCACCTGTCCGTGCTGGACACAATCCTGAGCATGGCTGTCCTGCTGCTTGCCACCTCTCAGCCATCACATCTAGGGACCGTGAGCTTTTTCAAGTTTCACTTTCTTCAGATTTTGAGCCCAGGGGACTTCTCTGGCTCCCTTCATTTCAAAACCATTTCCTAAACCTGACTTGCTTTCTAGGGGAGCTTTGTCACATAATTACAAAGCGACAGGAAGCAGGCCCGTTGTGGATGGGAAACCCCTGTACTTACCTGCCTGTTTTCTAGATAGCGTGTGTCCTGGTCTCCAAGTGAACTACCAGCACCCCTTGTCCCCCCAAGCCAGAGGAAAGGAAAGGATTTGTCTTCAGGCAGATTGGCTCTCATTCCGCAAAATGAATGAATCCAGCAAATAATGTGAGCTCCTGTTATGGACAGTAGTGTACAAGAACAGAGCCACGGTCTGGGCAATATTGGCTGTGTGTGTGTATGTGTGTGTGTGTATGTGTGTGTGTGTGCGTGTGTGGGTGGTGCTGGGGATTGAACCCAGGGCCTCACTATATGCCCGGCAAGTACTCTGCCACTGCGCTACACTCCCAGGCCAAATATAACCATATGAACCAATCAAGTAAGTACTGATTAAATCCTTTTTATAAAAAAATTATATTTATTTATTACTTGATTGGACTAGTTAATAAGGATACTTGCACTTGAGACTGATAGAGCACTTTCTATGTGCATGCCCCATGTCTAATGCCTTACGTGCCTCTTCTCCTTGGTTCTTTTGAGGATTCATGTCAACAGGGAGACAGGGTGAACATAGAGTGATTCTCCTGGACCTGCCCCGATCCTCCTGCTTTGTGCCAAATCCAAGAAGGAGTAGGGAGGGTTGGAAATCTAAAAACCAGAGCTGGAATTCTGGGGAGACACCACGTGTCTTTTGGGATACCTCATGCCACATGGGGTGACCTCCATGGAGCTGTGGTGGTGGCATTTTTAGGTGAAGAAGGCTAGAGACATCTTCCCCACACCATGCCCCCAAGTCTCCCTCCCAATCCAGGGACATGGGTGTGATCTGAAAATGTCCCCATGCCCCCTAACAGGGGAGAGAAAGGTGGCTAAGAGTTAGCAGCCAGGTGCTGGCCTGGGTCACTGTGATGTGGTTTGAGGGGACATTGCAGCATGGTTGGGCCAAAATTGAGGCTCAGAGGGGGGACACAGCAGGTCTCAGGGTCAAAACCCAAGTAGAGAGGGAGGAGGACAATCCAAACCGACTGTGCCTGTGACACCCACAGTGGACACTTTAGAAGTGGGTGTGGCCCGGGCCTGGGGAGACACCCCTCCTCAGCAGAGGCCAGCCAGGATGTCAGGGTGACCTGGAACAGAGGACGTCCCACTAGGTCAGGAGGTTGGAAAAAGGCTTCTGGGAACCTCGCTTCTCTCCTGGGGAGACGAAAAGGAGAAAGAGGGAGGAGAGAACTTCTAATTCAATTGAATCAATGACTCGAAGGGAATGGCTTTAATCAGAGGAGTAATGGTGTTATCATAATGTTAAAAAAATGACAGTTGTTTTTTTTTTCCTTTCATAGAAATGGTGATTCCAGAATCACGACTGTGGATTTTATAGCCACAGCAGTTTAGGTAAAAAACATCCTCAAATGTTTCCATGCTTATCTTCCCCTCTGGCCTCCTTCTCAGGAAGCCTCCTGGTCATCTGAAGTGCCTGCCAGGACCAAGGCAGATATTAGACCCACCAACGATGGCTGAGGCGACATCTTTAGATGCCACGTTTCCCCCAAGGGAGCAGGCATACACATCCGCCTTTTAATCAGAGGAGAAATCAAGGGTGACTCACCTCTGGGAACTGAAGGGAGGTTACCATGGCCTGTCTAGAGGCCTCTGGATTCTGGATCCTTCTACGTGGGGTGCAGAACCCCTGGGAGGAGTGCATTCCGGGGGGTGGGCAAGAGGCGCTGGGAACTACCAGCACCCCTTGTCCCCCCCCCCCCCAAGCCAGAGGAAAGGAAAGGATTTGTCTTCAGGCAGATTGGCTCTCATCCTGCAAAATGAATGAATCCAGCAAATAATGTGAGCTCCTGTTATGGACAGTAGTGTACAAGAACAGAGCCACGGTCTGGGCAATATTGGCTGTGTGTGTGTGTGTGTGTGTGTGTGTGTGTGTGTCAGTGGCCTGTTGTTCCCCAGACCCGGGCTCCAGGTCAGAAGTTCAGCTTCCTTCTCCACACCCACTTCCAGACTCACAGGCTCACGGACAAAGCTCTTGCTCGACACCAAGGGCAGGAGTGTCCCTGCCCGGGGGTCCTTCCCTCCTCCAATACGGGAGGAAGAAGGAATTGAGGGGGGAGGTGGGGGGGTGGAAATGCAAACAGACACTGTGGCAAGACCCTGGAGATGGTAGAGACCTGTGGTTGGCAGGGGTTAGGAGGGAGAGCGAGGGGGACATGCAGCACACAGAGACCTTTTTAAAGCAGGGAGACTACTCTGTGTGACACAGTGATGGACACCTGTTATTATATATTTGTCCAAACCTACAAATGTGCAAAAAGAGTGGACCCTGATATCAACTCTGGACTTTGTGGGTAAATGGTGTCAATGTAGGTTCATCAATTATAACAAACGTTCCAACTCTGGTGGGAGTTGTTGATGGGTATGCACACGTGGGGACAGAGGCCATATCTTTATCTCTGTTACCTTTCTCTCAATTTTGCTGTGGCCTAAAAATGCTAAAGAAAATTAAATCTTAAAACAACATCAATGACAATAATCACCCTCATCGCCTACCTCATAGAAAGCGTTGAGGAGTGGCTGTATCCTCCCCTTCCTTGGAGTATAAGAAATTCTACCCAATTTCCATCACAATGAATGGATTTCCGGGAAGATGGAAATGAGGCAATCCCCAGTGCCCGAGTTCAACTTATGGAAATTCAATATGCCAACTTACAAACAGATTGATTAAGAGGTAATTTTTTTTTCTTTGCTTTACGGGCAACGGTATTGCTTCAACCCAAATTTCTTTAAGCAGTCATTCGCTAGGGCATTTAAGAATTTGCTTATAGATCAGGAGTATCTGATAAAAGGCAGAGGGAGGCAGGAAACCAGAGTTGGAGCCATTGTGTGGTATAGATCTGAGAGACGTAAAGAACAGAGATGAAGTGCTTAGGAAAACCGATAAGTCCTTGGTAAAGCAAAATGGATTTGCCAAGTTTAAGTCACACCAACTCATAAAGTGCTCGACTTACACTTTCTACTAGATATTGAACTAGATGGTTTGTTTACACAAATCCTCACGGCCATGCAAAGTAGGTATCATTCTCAATTTATAGTTGGGTAAACTGAGGCCCAGGCTAGGGAAAAACTTGTCAAAGCTCACCAGTATTTCAAGTTCACATCACTTCATAAATCAACAGGTCATTGCGTGTCTCTCATTTCCCCCCCCCCTTTTGGTCTGAAGCACAAGGGTTAATCAGCAATCTCTCCTCTATTTGAGTAAATCATCTTTAAAAAGGAAACTATTTTTGGATAGAGTGAATTAAAGAGTAAACATGAGTCTCACTGCAAGTTTATTTTTACTGAGTGCACACACGCCTCCGATGATAATTCATCCAGGATGTGAGCTGGAACTCATTAGAAGTCTCTGGGCCTGGGGGAGAAGATAAAACCACGATTAAAGACATCTGATCCCTTTAGGACAATTTATCATCTTGAATTTCATTTGTAAGAGGAGACATTAATTCACACAAGAAGCCCCCCGGGGCAAGCAAACGGTGGCCTATAATTGTTGTTTTCAAGTATGAACTTGCACTTGGGCTGGGCTGGGTACCAGGTCTTCATGGGGGCACCAGGCTCAGCAATCCTTGGAACGGCAATCGGCCTGGTCCTCAAAGGCCTCTGCACTCATGCCAATGGAAAGGTGAAGGCTGAGCCTAGAAGACCAGGTGAAAGCAGAGGGTGGTTATTCTCACAAATTCTCCCCATTAGTAAAGTGCAGAAAGGCCTCACGGTGGGCTTAGGGGTCTTATTTGCAGAATGAGGAGGTTGGATGGCACAGTCTTCAAGGTCCTTTTAAAACCTGTGGTGGAAAGATGGGGTGGGGGTTGTGGGAAGGTATCCCCGAGTTCTGATCCCCTCCTAGCCATATGATTTGAAAACTGTCATCATGATACCAGTGAAAGAGTGTCGATCCCTTAATTAAATGCTGGACATTATGGTGGATAATTCAAACACTGGGGCCTGAAGCAGGCACTGCCACACTCTCCATTTCCTCACTGAAGCAACTGGAACCCTAAGAGACAAAGTGACTTCTCCAAGATCTCTTGGAGTTTGGTATTTGGGATCCAGGTGGTCTCATTTCGGAACTCATGCTCTGCGTTGTTCAGACATGTTTTGTGTGTCCTGTGTCGTGGCCCCCCACAGTGCCCAAGGTTCATATGCTGGACGCTTGGTTCCCAATGGTGGCATGGAGGTGGTGGGACCTAGGGGAAGGTGGTCAGGTCGTGGGGAGCACCATCTTTGGAAAGGATGAATGTGGATTTTGCAGGATTAGTTAGTTCCCATGAGAGCAGTTTGTTCTAAGAGGAGCGAACCTGGCCCCTGGATCTCTCTTGTTTCCTGTCTCACCATGTGACTGCTTTCTCCTGCTCACACGTATCCCCACCATGGTGCCATCTACCAGGTTGGGATGTCTCCAGAATGCCTTTGTCAGAGGCCCAGCCAATGAAGCCTCCTGATCTTGTACTTTCAGCCTCCAGAACTATGCACTCAATAATCCCCTTTTTCTACATACATCTCTCAGTCTCAGGTACTGTCATAGGTAATAGAAAAATAAACTCAGCTACATACCTGAGCACTATGATCTTCATTTGTAAGATGGGAATAATTACACACCCATTTCATAAGGTTATAATCCAGATGAAGTGATGTCACAAGTAAAAATGCTCAACGTAGCTAGCTCCTGTCCCACGATAAGAGCTTGCTAAATAAATTGGGTTTGTTTGGCTTAGAGAAGCTAATGAGAATATGAGACTTAATTATTGCCTTCAAATATATGAGAAATTTTTAATGATTCACTTATGTTTGATGACTATGGAGCCTCTACAAAGCCAGACTAAATGTTTTGTACTATTCTTAAGTCTGTGTCACCCAGGAAGAGAATTTAATTTAAACAGGAGAAATTTAATTAGACATACAAATAACTCGACCTTCATATTGGGTATAAAAATCTCAGAATAAATGATTGTAATTAGCTGTGGAGGTTGAATTCATGGTGTTTAAATAGAGACATGCACGTGAAGAACTGCTGTGTATAATGGTGCAGACTGAGTCCAACACAGAACCAGGGGCTGCCATTTACACCGTGGTGTGGGTGTGGCTGGTCCTCTCCAGGGCTCTACAACACACAACTGTGCCTCGCCCTTTGTGGCGGTCCTGCCTCTTTTCTCTGAAGTGTTTATGTTGGACCTGGTCCTGTTTTAGCTGTAGGAATCCACGGCTTTGAATGAAAGTTGAGAGTTCAGATGATTATCTAAGATGGTTATCTAAGAAAAATAAATACGTGTCTTGCATAACATGACTCACCACCCAGGGTCCCAGGGCAGCCATGTACAATAGACCAGAGCCTCAGAATCCATCTCAACAGGACACACCAGGGAGGTACTACCCATATTCGGACCTACCGCTTTCTCTAGAACACAAAAGCTATTTAGCTTAGTGGTCAAAACTTACCCTGGAGGTGGATGGCTGATTGGCTGGTTCAAGGCTGAGCTCTGTCACTTATGCTGGGGACCACTGTGAATCAGAAAGGAAGTTTTTGGTTGCAAATAACAGCAACCAAACTAAAAGTGTTTTAATAATAAGAAAAATCTTTTAAAAACCCCTAAGCTATGCATATATGCAAACACACATTATATGTGTGTGTGTGTGTGTGTGTGTGTGTGTGTATACATATTTGTTGGGGAGTACTGGGAATTGAACTCAGGGGCACTCAACCACATCCCCAGCTCTATTTTGTATTTTATTTAGAGACAGGGTCTCACTGAGTTGCTTAGCGCCTTGCTTTTGCTGAAGCTGGCTTTGAACTCGTAATTTCTCCCGCCTCAGCCTGCTGAGCCACTGGGATTACAGGTGTGCACCAACCACAGGCTATATTGTTGACATCTCTAATATTGGGTATATCATTCAATGGGTATTGCTAAGCATTACTTGTGCATGGAACCTGCAGAATGGAGAGGGCTTCTTGGGAACATTTCCCAGAGATTGCAGATGGGAACCCTCTTCAGGGACATTGCTCCATTGATGCTCTTCATGGTAGTGGACAACTGTATGCAGAAGACCTTAGTGGACAAGTGATTTGGGAGAGTTAGACTCTCGATGCCGTCATATTCAGGAACACCTAGACCACTTTACTTCCTGTGTGTATTTATTATGAATACATACTTATTTCTTTGTAAAATAAATATTTCTATATGAATGTGCCAGAGCGATATGTTGTATAAACTACTAGAATCTAGGTATAAATAAGTCTGAAAGCAGTCTAAGTATAAAATAAGGATTCTAAGCGATGAGTGAGTGCAGTGCCACAGTTGGTTTGGCAGCATTTTATTTTTTTCCTTCTTGGACACAATGTGACGGCGAATTTACAGCTGATGGCATCTTAAATGGAAAGAAATGCAGCTTGTCGTGCCACGACAGGCCACAGGGAAGCTAGAGCCAGGGTTGCTGGGTGGCAGCTGAACCCCACCTTTAAGGGCACCATCTCTTTTTATCTCCACACTGTTGGCCTTGGTCTGTTGGCCTCTTCTTTTGGTGGCTCCCTCGTTGTTTCAGACGACTGCCCCAGGTCTAGGTTCTCCATGCCGAGGACGATGTCCAGACTCAGAAGTGTTCCTTGCCTATCTCCTTTGGGTCAGCAAGGATCCCGGCCGACTTGACTTTGTGCCTTACTGGAACTGTGATCCCACCCGTGATCAGACCAGTGGGAAGGAGCTTCCCCGGGGTTTTGGCCCATTATGACTTATTCCTAAGCCTAACAAAGGGCTCCAGTCCCTGCTGCACGTGATCCCTTGAACAAAACCTGTCTTCTGGCAAGGAGAGAACAGGTTAGGACTGTTGGTCATTCAACTAGAAGTGTCACCGGGCTCAGCAAATATCCTGTCTTTGTCTTGGTCTGTTTATGCGTACAGTGGCAATGATCATGATTCTAACTATCTTAAAGAGTGGCTTCAAGGATTAAATTATATGTATAAAATACCTAGGCTAGTACTAGGATGTCATTAAGGGCTCAAATGGTGTTAGACCTTCATGGAGACTGTTCTTTCATCTAATTGTTATTATAATGTCCCCCTAAATCCAGGAAGGTAAAATTCTACCCTGCTATAGAAGAAGAGGAAAATGTGGGTCTGAATTAAGCTTAGATATTAGGACAGATAGTAATTGGCCGACAAATGTTTTTCCTGAGCAAATCCTCTTGCAGGTTTGAGAACGCCTATCGCAACGCATGCAGTATTGTCCAGGATGGACCCGGCACAAAGAGGTCAGAATTGGGTCAGGTTGGCAATATGGAAATGTCCAGCAGGCAGCTACTGAAAGACCACAGCTACAGCCCTGGCTTCTCCAGGAAGCATAGCTGGCACGCGGCTGCTGAGTAGAGATGGGGCGGAGATGAGGGAGGGAGCAGAGAACCACAGAGGGAGAGTGTCTTTGCTCAGGGCCTTCGGTCCTCTCTGTCCAGGACTGCAGGGAGTCCATGAAACTCCCCCCAATTTAGGGTTTTGTGAGATTTCCTAGGGAGAGGGCTATCTGCTTTATCAGATTGTCAAAGGACTCTGTGACCCAAAAAGGGTAAGAGTCATGGATGTAAGTTTTTAAATACATTATATTGAAGAATAGTACACATATAAAACTGCACACAGCAATGTAAAGCCTGCTGGATTTGCATAAACAAAATACTTTGGGGGAACTGGTACCCAGATAAAAATGCAGAACCCTAGAAGTCCTTTTTCAACCTTCCCACCTCTGCCCCTGGCCCTCTCCTGCCCTGGGTGGCCTTACGTTTAGCTCAGTTGAGTAACGGGTCCATGGTTACTAAGAGCAAGTGGGGCCAGAAAACCACACACCCTGGCTCTGCTCCAGCAGATTTCTCATAGAATCGATTGAGAAAGGCACTTTGGTGCTTTCCAAATAACCCTGCATTGCAGGCCCCGTCTCCAGGTTTCTGACCACCTGACATGGGGCCAAAGCTAGGACATTCCCTCAGGACCTCCAATCCCCGGACCACATCCACTCATTGCTTCAGTCATCATAATCCTGAGGCTGAGCCTTGGGAAGATCAAAATCTAATTTGGGCATTTCATTTTATGAGTTGATCATTATTTGGTTTCCTTTCCTGGTTCAGAATCAAGGGCCAAGAACACACGCTCTTGAGTACATAGTTACCGTGGTGTGTTCTTTACCCTGCGACGAATGGTGAAAACACGTCGGAGGCTAAGAGGATTAGAGAGCAAATAGTGTCTGATAAATATTAATAGGAAGCCTTCTCTGGAGGGGGCCCCAGTGCATTCCAGCAGACCCGAGGCTGGCGGGGACCGAGCCGGGCAATAATGGGGTTCAGAACCTATCTGTTTGTCTTTTCAGACAACAGTCAAATGAATAATGGTAACTGGATTTCAGATCTGGTTTCTACCTAAGCACATACAATCAGGGAAGCCAAGCAAAGAGAACTGAGATGAAGTTTTCATGGCCTCACCAAGAATAGTGGAGACTGGCAGGGAAAGAGCCCGAAACAAACAAACAAAAAAATGAAATCTAGAGAAATGGGGAGGCCGAGGAAGGCAAGGGAGGCCAAGGAAGGCAAGGGAGGCTGCTGGGCCATCCTTGGCCCCAACCCAGGTGTCCTACCCTTCCAGCAGCCACAGTGGGTAGATCAGTGGCAGGAGCCCATCACTATGGATTTCCAGGGACTAATTTTCCCGTTTGAGGGATATTTTGTGCTATTGATTCTGCGGGCTCAACCCTGGACAGGCTTCCAAACACTTTTTAACTGGAGAGAGTTTCATCACAATGCAATTTGTTCTACTGGGCAGGGCCTGACCCTGCAAAGGCCCATGAAAGATCTGGGGTCTGTTTGGGAGACTCCTTCCCACCCCGTCGTCCCCCCCCCCAGGCTCTTCTTCTCTCTGTCCCTCTGCTACTTCCCGTGCTCCTGCTCTTCGTCATCCTCCAACTCTGAGCAGGAGACTCTCCAGCCCTTTCCAAGGCCTGGGATGAATTTTAATGTGGAAGAGTCCCAGACAGAGACGGTGTTCGCCGTGTCAGCTGCTTTTTGGTTGGAGAAAATATGTGGCCCACGCGAATAGGATCTCAGAAAAGTTCTTATGTTTCCTTTTCCTAGTTGTCGTAGGAAGTAAATAATTCAGATGTGTTTTAACATAAATAAATGACCTAAAAGATAAAGGAGATTTAACCTAATAAATAAACCTTCTCTTCAAAGCTTGCATTGAAAGGTGACAGAGTGGACAGATCCATTAGTCTTAGCTTCCTCCTTAAGTTGAGCTAACAGGACATTAATTAAGTGAAGACACCCATACAGACAAAGAAAGGGAGACAATCAGGGACATTAATAGAATGGAAGATGGGATGCAGGAGGGACAAAGATCTTCTCAAAGAGCAAGGAAAAGCAAAGATCAGGAGCCTGTAAGTCAGAGGGAAGGGGAGCCATAAAGAGTTGACTCACCCCACAGAGTTTTGCAGGGTTAGGAATTAGAGGCCTCAGGCTCCTCTATGAGCCAGGTTGTGTGTGATGGCTTGGACCCAGGAGGCTGGGTTTAAAATTCTGATTGAGGAGCACTTAGATTCTATATTAGTTTGTATCCTGTTACTGTAACAAAATGCCTGAGATAATTAACATATTAAAAAAAGTTAATTTTGAATCACAGTGTTGGTCTCCCAAACAGACCCCAGCTCCTTCCTGGGCCTTTGCAGGGTCAGGCCCTGCCCAGTAGAACAAATTGCATTGTGATGAAACTCTCTCCAGTTAAAAAGTGTTTGGAAGCCTGTCCAGGGTTGAGCCCGCAGAATCAATAGCACAAAATGTCCCTCAAACCGGAAAATCACAGTTTTCATTCATGATCAGTCCGTGGTCCCATGCAGAGAAAGACAGGCAGACTATTGTGGTGTTTCCCTCCTATCCCGAATCTATCCCATGCCAGGCATGTGTAGGGAGGGTGGGAGACATGGAGCAGACCCGGAGCTGGTTTTCCAACAGCAAGCTGGAAGGGAAGGAGAGTTTGCCTCCACCACAGGCTGCAGACGGGCCAGGAGAGCCATCAGCAGGGACACTGCTGATGGCAGTGGAATGTCAAGGTGTGATCAACTGCATGAGCTCTTCCTCTTCATATGGAAGAGTCAGTAAGGGGTGAAGAGGGGGACAGAAGTATGTCCTTCCAGGAGGAGAAGGGGAAAGGACTCTCCTAACACCCAGCAGAGTATCTGGCACCTGGAGGTTGCTTTGTGAACACTTCTTAATGAGAAGCAGCAAATGACCAGAATCCAACGAGACGCTCAAAGGGAGAAGGGGGTGAGAGAAGGCCTCTTGTAGGCGGGGGCGTTCCCCTCTCCTGCGCCCAGCCCATCTGAGCTCTTGTAGCTAACACATGGCCCCCAGTGGCTAACACAGCCTATTGTACGACCGTGAAAGATCATTGCCAGTGAGGTGTTGGCTGGAAATTTGGAATCAATTAGTAACTGTCATGAAGTAAAATACCAATAAATGATGCGATCTGGAAGTCCTTAAATTTCACTTCACTGAAATTACCTCATAAAACTTGTTGCCTGCTGAGGAATTACTGACAAAAGGAAAAATAAATCTCAATAAAACTTCTGTGTACACTTGACGAATAACTGAACCACATCCAAAAGTCATATACCAAATGTGGAGGCTCTCAGCCCACTTTTCAATAAATCACCCCTGCAGCGATCCCACACCCACACGTGGAATTTGGATGACAGGTGGCACAACTGAAAAAACCTGGATGTCCCCAGAGTCAATGGCAAGAAGGAAGAAGGGTGCTGACGTGGGAGCATTGTGTGCACGCGGGCAGGGCAGGGGACCTTCAGCGCGTGGCAAGCACCCCCTTGACTGATGAGTTCAATGGCTCATTAATCACTTTGCCTATTGTCAAAAGGGAACATCTGACACTGATATCACAGCGAAATGTCCTCTTAGGGAAAGAAAGTTATTGATGGCAATTTAGGAGGAGTGTTTGGGGATATTACTAAAATTTGTGGAGAACCAAGTTTGTGAACTTTCTAAGAAATGGCCCCCTAGAGACCTGTAAGAAACAATACTGATGTTGACGCATTCCATGCAGGCCTCTATTACGAAGTCTGCACTTCCAGCAATGAACAGACCCGTTGGCCTTACCCCAGACCATTGCCTTCTCCAGTGAAGCTACAGTAGCCATCCATCTGGCTCTTTCTCAGAGTTATCAGACCCACTGTACTGCTAATACAGGGTTCTCCAGAGAAACAGAGGCCATTAGAAGACCTGAGAATCAGAAGCACCAGTGTCTGAGGGTGAGAGAAGATGGTTGTCTAACCTCAAGTAGAGAGATGATTCATACTTCTGCCATTTTGTTCTGTTGAGGTCCTCAGTGGGTAGCATGTGCTAGCTCACAGAAGTGAAGGCAACCTTATTTACTCAGTCTAGGGAGGCACATGCCAGTCTCTTTCAGAAACACACATACACACACACACACACATACACATACAGAGGGAGAAATAATGTTTTACCAGATATATGGGCAGCCCTTAGCCCAGTCATGTTGACACATAAAATTAGCCACCACCCGATCCTCACCGTTTTGTGTTGGGGCAGACTCTGGGTACTTTGGAATAAAGAAAGCCCTTAGATTTGATTCCCTTCTCTTGGTCACAGTAAATCCAGACCATCAAATCTTCCAACAAGGACTCACCTGGGCCCTGCCCCACCTCTGCATTTAGCCTCCTCTAATGTTGCAAATGAGCTTCCACTCATGGCAGAGGAGTCAAGGTCAGCTCTAAGCTCATGCTATCCAAGCCTGTCTACCTTGGGAGAAGTCCATTTCAGAGAACTGAGAACTCTGGAAAGACTGATTACTGTGGCCATCCTTTGAACTGACCACTCTATATACTATATAGTAATTCATCCAGGTGGATGGGCGGGGAACTGGAATTGTCAGTCCCATCAGATCCACCTGGAAAGAATAACCAGGGGGGCAGTGAGACTATGAATGGAGGAGTGTGTGTGTGTGTGTGTGTGTGTGTGTGTGTGTGTGAGAGAGAGAGAGAGAGAGAGAGAGAGAGAGAGAGAGTTGGGGACTGGGTAGAATATGAGTAGCAGATGTCCCCCAAACTGCGGAGGCTATAAAAAGAGTCATACAGTTGGAAGTGAAGACTAAGAAGCAGATCGTGGAGACTTTCTGCTGTAGAAGGCAGGGTCTTTAGAACACTTGCTTAGGGTGCTGGAGGCTTCAGGTGTGTGTGGAGAGAAGCTGTTAATGGCATTAGCCAGGTCTTGGCTTCGGGAAGAGTGACTACAAGAGCCAGCCTCGCCTCTTCCTGTGTGAAGGTCAGTGGATGCTTCCTGTTGGGAAAGACAAGGATGGGACCCTGGGGATCCTCATGGTTTTAATTATTTTCTGCAACTTAAGAAGGAAGGTGCCAGGGCTTCTTTTCCCCTACACTGAGGGGGTCTCTTTCCCAGGACTGGTGGTCATTGAGCTGGAAGGAAGGTTGCTGATTTTAGCCAAAGGAAATCTGCCACTTACATTTAAATCCTGGAGCTATTGGCTGAATGTAGACATGCAGTCTGCGTCCTGGCGTGGTGGGCTGTGATGGAACACCATAAATGTGGAGGGAGGGATGGGACACGTAGAAACTCAAAAGTGATCAAGGGAACCAGAGGAAAATTTGGGTCAGTTACAGCAAAAATCTACTAATTTCCTAGGAAGAGGAAGCAAATGAAAGTGTGATTTTCCTCTGACACATCTCCAAGGAAAAATTTGGCTGTGGCAGTACCTATCAAACTCCTAAATTTGTTTGCCAGGGATGGTTATAATGGTTAAATGTTAGAGACTGCTTGGGTGTTTTAAGAAAGGTTCTGAAGTGGTATCTGAACTCAGCCAGAAATAGCACTGGAAGTGATAAAGTAAAACTGGATGGTGTCATAGAAGGAAAGTGTCGTGGGAGGCCTCTGCCATCTTGACTTTTCTCAGGGACTCAATATCTCATTCCTGAGGATTGATCCCAAGAGATAATTATGATGGAAGGAAAAATTCCTATAAGCCAGGAGAGTGTTCTCTGTGTTGATTACGATAGCAACTGTTTGTACTACAGAAGGGAAATTGTCACTTGTCAGAAGCAAATTATTGACGATGAAGATCATGGAGAGACATGGAAAAATGAAGAAGAAAGCATTTTTATGCACATAAAGATTTCAATGAATTAAAAAAAAAGATGATACACATACACCTGTGTATTTGTAGGTAGAGGTCATCTCTTCCATGTATACTTCTATGTTCATGTTACATAGTAGGTATAAAATCAATGCTTCTTGACTATTTATTCTATTGATATATATATATATATATATATATATATATATATATATACACACACACATATATATTTTTTATAATGAAAACAGTTTCCCAAAAAATTTATTTTCCAAAGAAGGAATAAAAACTAAATAATAAAAATAAAAATAAAATAAAGAAACAAACCCAAGTTGTTAAAAATTAAGGTTGAGTTTTTTTTTTTTCCCCCCAGAAACAACAATTTGTTCTGCTTTCTCCAGCTGATTCTACATCACACTTGGGCTCGTTTTAAAACTTCACTGAGCAACTCTAAAGAGTCAAACTCCCACTAAAGTCCTACAGGCAGTTGTACTCAGCCAGAGATTTCTCTGCCCTTCTTTTGCCTCCAGATGCCCAGGTTTGGGCTCCTGATATTCTGAAAGCACTCTTGTTTATTTTCCTCCCAGAGATTGCTGGTTTTCCCTAAAGGACATTTTCCCTTTCAGTTTGTGCAGTCTGAGAGTAACTCACTATAAGAATGGTCTCAACGGCATCTCCATGGTTGGATAAAAGCTCCTGATAGAATTCAATATTCAGACCTGAAGCCTGTGAATATGGTTACCAGGAGTGATTGACAGGTTGAGGCCAGGTAAGAAACAGACTTCTGATGTTGACTAAGCCTCCGCTCATTGGAATGACCTCTATGTGGGTAAACAAGTGTTCAATTACCATGTAACTTCACTAAGTTCAGAAACTTTCCTGATATTCTCTAATTCCATCAAACAATAATTATTCTTTTTCTCCGAACCACATGAAATGCCCATAACCTCCACTAGGAAATTAAAGTTTATTTTCAATTTCCTTGGGCAAGGCAAAGGCAGGGATAAATTAACAGCCTGTAGCTTGTCTGGCACTAGAAAAGTGTTGAAAATGTGGTGAGGAGTCACAACGCAGGAAAATTGTCCAAAGACAATGCAATCTTTAGCTGATGGTAATCTTGGAAGACGCACTCGGAGGCCGGCTGCTCGATGAACAGGCAATATCTCAGGGAGCGAAATAAAACTGGAGAGCAGAGACAGTTATTGCAATGATTTAGACCAAGGAAAAAGCCCTGTTTTATCTGTCCACACTGATCTAATACACTGGACAACACAACATCTGCCCATTTCACTGTAAAGGAATAGTTTTCTGTTTTATTTCTCACCTGAATATCTTCAGTCTCTGGCCTTTTCTTTGGAATAACATCAATTTTTCTTATTATAACAGCAATTCTTGTATGCTTTCACTTCACCCACTTTTGCTGAATTTCTCCCATGAGCATGCACTGTGCAGGATACAAGAGAGAAAGCAATAAGAAATGGTCAGGGAGACAGATAAATTAAAGTGGCAACCACAATTCAGTGTTATGCTACGGGGATTATTAGTTGCTCTCAAAACTCGAAGTAAGAGGCCTACCTCAGACGGGGGAAGGATTTCTGGAGGAGGTGACAGATAAGCTAAATCTGAACCCCAAATGGCTGGAGACCTGGAGGAAGCATTCTGTATCACCTGTTGACTCCACTCACTGGAATGACCTCTACGTAGGTAGACAAGTGATCAATACATAAAATTTATGTATGTCTTCTTCTGTTTTTTTTTAATGTACATATAGAGAACCCCCCCACAGATTGACTGAATCAATAGATAAGCAAATAATAACCATACAGATGCACATAGATTTATAGAACTACAATCTATATAGGTTGCAATGCTGTTTTTTCCCTCTTTAAATATGTTAACAGGAGTGATTGACAGGTTGAGGTTAGGTAACAAACAGACTTCATGAGTTTTGATAGATCGATGATATTGTATTGGGTAGATGTTTCATAATGTGTTTGATAATTCTCTTTGTGTCTGTTTCAATTTTTTTTTTTTTTTTGCAGGACACAAAATCATCCCTGGTTAAAAGTGGAAGAGGAATTGACTGGACTCATATAAGGCAGCCAGAGAATCTATGGGAGGACTAGGAAAATAGTCTGAGAAAGAAGGAAGAAACCAAGACAGGCTCAGCAGTGGGACCCTCAGCTGGGAATATGACAAAAATCAATCTCTCTCCAGGATTTTTGCATGATTTGTTTAGGTTTCAAAGCACTGAGAAGGAACATCTTGGTAATGGGTCCTGCCCTACCTTCCAAGGGACAAGCAATGGCTAGAAAGGCTCCACTGGATTTTGTAGTGAGAAGCAGGGTCCTGACTCCCAGGAGGACTCCCTGGTGAGGGTCTTCCCTTGGGTGGGAAAGGAATTTGATTAGGAGAAAAAATAATATCCAAAAGCATCCGTGACCTCCCCATTGTTGGACGTTAGGCTGTTCCCTTCTGTTCTCTTTCCATCATATGATAAAGATCTGAACATTCTTCAGCAAAATCTTCGAGCACCTCTCTGATTATCCCCTTAGATAAATTCTCTAGCAGTGGAATTTCGGGATGACAAGATCTGAACATTCTGTCTCTGGCTACACACTGCCAGAGCACTTCCTGCTGAGGTGTGTCCACTGGTGCTCACTCCTGGAGCGCCTGTCCTGAGCCTGTGTCCCCTGTCCTGAGCCTGCATCACCTGTCCTGAACCTGCATCCTCTGAGCTCTTCCCACCTTGGCCATGGTGGCCTTTAGAAATCTCCCATCCACCCCTTTCTGGCCTGTTCTCATTTATGCAGGCTGGACCTCGTTGAAATTATGGTTCTTTGAAGTCGAACACCTAGTAGCAAACTATTCAGAAAATAAGTTGTTTATTTTCCTGCGTTGATTTGTGATAATTACTTTTATTGATTTTCTTCCCTATTCATGTGATTAATCCAGGAGTCACCTCTTTTAATGTGCTTGTGAGAAGCTGCTCTTGTTCTATTCTAGAAAGGTGGTATTCACAAAGTAGTGAGTACATCTGAAATAATAGGAGATTGAATTCTAGAAGCAGGGTCCTGGGAAGAGAGCTCACCCCCCACCCTTGAGCAGGTGGCTCTCTGATGCTGTGGAGGGCCTTTCAGAGCCCCAGGGGAGGCCAGAGCATATCTCCAGAGGACAGTGATACAAGTCTCAGTCCCTACACTGGGATGATTGCTAACCCCAGAGCAGGGATGAAGTAGTCCATGACTTTTCAATTAACTTAGAAAACCATCTTTTTAACAAGAAAAGTATGAAAGCCTGGGTTTTCATTAAGAATGGCCCAGTGGCTGGTTGTGGTGGCACATACCTGTAATACCAGCAGCTCAGGAGGCTGAGGCAGGAGGACCGTGAGTTCAAAACCAGCCTCAGCAAAAGTGAGGTACTAAGCCACTCAGGAAGACCCTGTCTCTAAATAAAATACAAAATAGGACTGGGGATGTGCTCAGTGATTGAGTACCCCTGAGTTCAATCCCCAGTAGTTGCCCCCGCCAAAAAAAGGAGTGGCCCAGTGAGATCTAAGGACAACTTAGATTGTTAGATTGTTGAAGGTTCAAACTCAGTGATTTGGGGGACAGTGAAGCCTCATGTGGAAGTTGAAATTTCATACGCAGTGTTACGCTGTAATGACTGATATATGATATTACACATTTATCAAAACCCATAGAACCATATTATACAGAGTGACCACTAATATAAACTATGTACTTAATTAAAATCTGTCCATATTGATTCATTGATTGTAACAGATATACCACATTCATACAGAGATGTTAATAGGGGAAGCTATATAGGGACAGATATGAAAACTCTCTTATCTGCTTGATTTTTTTCTGGAAATGGAAAACTGTCCTAAAAAATGAACACTATTTGCTAGAAAAAGATGGTGGGGGGAGAGTTACCAGAAAGCAACACTTGACGGGAAGTCTGGGCCTCAGGATGCTCATCTTCTCTGCAGTCTGCTAGCTGTGTGGACTTGTAGAAGTGAAGTTACCTCTCTGGAAATTCACAGGAAGTCAGATCCTACGATGTTTAAAGAGACTTCTTCAGTTAGCTTAAGATCTAAAGATTACTTATTTGAGATTTTTCACTCTTGTCCTGATTTAAAATGTCAGCACTGGTCACAATATGCCTTTCACTTTGCTATCTGATAGGAAATAACTGAATGAATTAATACAAATGTTTTCCTCTTGGCCTGGGGCACAAGGCCTACTCAAAAGCCAGGCAGGTGGTAAATGGAATTCTTTCAGAGAAAGCCGCTGTTTTTTTTTCCTGTTTGCATAATTTGATCTAATATTCTGACCTTGTCAAATTTTTTCCTACTTGTAGACATTTATGCAATGGGTTATAACTGTTATTATTTTACTGTTGGTCATTAACCATGGTGAGTGACCTTTTTAATGGGCTTATGTGGTTTATTAAATACTCCATACACAAGGACTAGTCCAGATTTTGAGTCTGAACAAACATCTCTAGATGTCTGCTTGGAGGGCAGCCAGGTCAATGCTGTGCTCTGATTGGTTGGATGCTCTCCTGCCTTTGTGGCCTGGGGTCCAGATGATGGAGCACTTTCATGGGTTGGTGGGCTATGGTAATCTCTCTCGTCTTGAAGGAGTATCTTACTCTGAAAAGTTTATTATAGCTTAGAATCATTTCCAATTTTCCCAAAGTGAATATCTGGCAAAGCCCAGAGTTGAACCATGTTTGATTCTGCAGACAAAATGCCCCCAAACTCATTTCCCCCGAAGAAAGTCTGAAAAGATATGCACATCTCATTTGTCTCATTTAAGAAAATCTCATTAATGTGAAGGATGTAGAGGTTCTCATGCTGGTCTGGAAGGAGTTCATCATGGTCCAATGGGGGTTTGTATATACTGAGTTCTATCTGCGTGAATGCCCAGGGTCTGTCCTTTAACTCTCCTGCCTAACTCAGAGCAAAAAATAATTAATGTATTAGAATCTTACAAATCTTACAATCTTCCTGCTGAGATGTCCAGTCAGACATCCAAGGGGACTAAGAAAATGTACCCAATTGCCCTCTCTGCCCAGAATAGTGGCCCAACTTCTCTGTATGTGACAGTACCTCTCCCAGAAAGGAAAGAAGATCCTGCCACTCTTTGGGGACCACTTACGGAATAAAATCTAAGTTCCCTGAGGTGCATGGACTCTATTCAGCCTCCAGAACAGAGCAGTGATTGTAAGTACCCACCTTTCTGGGAAAATATAGAAGCAAGGTTATAGAGAGACCAAAAATGGGTTTTCCTTCCTACATTCACCATCAGCCTGTGTAAAAGAAAGATCAGACCTTGGAGATGGTGGGATTAAATGAAAGGATGTCTTAGGAGTGAGGAGCACCATGGGGTCCTCCCGATCACCAGTGCCACTTGTAGGCAAATAAGAGAGATGCAAGAATAGATGTGTGGAGTTATGAGGGGTGCATCCCCTGCCTGGGAGACTCTGCAAGCTAAAGGCCATGAAGGTGGCACTGGGAGAGAGTATGGCAGTGGGAGCGATGTGCTTATGTCCTCTGTGGGGCAGGACATCCCAAGGCAGGATGGGGGTGTGTTGCCATGGGCTGCGCAGGCCCAGCGGGTGGTTCCCCAGGCTCAGCTGATCTGCAAAAGCCCTGCCCCAGAGGACTGCTGCCACCTTCTTTCAAGAGTCTGTTCCAAAGTTACATCCTCAGAGAAACCTTCCCTGACCACCTCGCCTAGTATAGCATTCCCTCCGGTCACACTTTATTCCACTGTCGGGCTTATTTTCTTGGTAGCATTTAAAATGTGAACTTTAATTTTTATTTTTTATTTTTTTATTATTTAAAGTTTTGGGGGGAAGGAATTAGGAGTGGAGAAGTGGAAAGGCATCTCAAAGAGGCCACTCTTCAGAGAGTAAAAGAATGTTATTAAATATGAATTGCATGAGAGCAAGGGCCTTTTTCATCTTCTTTACCACTTGGAACAGCAGAACATAGTAGCTGCTTAATGAAAATATACTAAGCAAATGTCTGCCAGCTGAGAGGCTTAGGAGATCAATAAGCACCAGCTATTTTTGAGAAGGGCAAGGTTTCCTGGTCAAGGCCTACTCATCGAAGTCTGTGTAAAAGGGTGTGGCAGGAGGAGAGGGTAGGAACTCTAAACCAGAATAAAACTTTTGTCCTTTCTGGGTTTCTATCATGCCTTTGCTTCATTCTCTGGACAACTGGGAAGTAACTCCTTCAGTGAGTTCCTTCTTTCCATCTTGGTCTCTCCTGCTCTGTGGAGTGTGCTGGCCCCTAGAAAGTTCCATGGGTGCCCACTTGGTTTTGATTGATGGATTGGAGCAAGGAGCTCTCCTCATCCCTGGTTTGCCTCCAGGCTTCAGGGAAAGTCGATCCCCTGAGCAGATGTTTGGAGACAATCTGGAAAGGTAGAAATATATACAAAGGACACACATTTGCTCGTGTCTCATATGGCTCTTGTGAACATTATCCTCAGTAAGCAAGATCATCTACCCTCAAGCAAAAGTGTGCCTTCAGTGATGGGGGATTCCAAATAAACAAATTTATGGTAAGACCATGGGCCAACCAGAGCATTCTACAGCTCATTCATTTCCTATGCTTCTGATTAGAATCACAGATGAAATTGCCACAGCCCCAGTCACACGGTGGTGTGGGAAATTACAATCTTTCCTTTCCATAAGAGTTTTTGGGAAGATAAAAATAAAAATTTCTTACATTTGAATAGATAGCACTTTGCAGTTTAGAAAGCACTTCTATCTATATTATATCATTTGATTGAGAAAAAGGTAAATCACATAGTAAACTTTAAATGGCTAAAGTCGTAAAGCTGAGGAATCCCCTGGGTGTTCAATAAATAAATGAAGGTTTATTAACCAGCTATGTGGAGACAAAGTCACTCTAGCAAACTCCATTTAGAGTTAGGATTATACTTCAGCTTGACCTTAATGATGAATCTTAGGGAAAAGAAAAATCAGATAAGGCTGTTTTGAGAACTGAAAGTTCCAGAAAATACAATCAGGTTCATGTCTAAGATTTTGGAGGTCCAGGAGGGGCCCACTTACATATGTATGAATGTATAAAATGTGTAAATCAAGCCAGAAAACTAAGTTAAATATATTCCACCCCCTACCTTGACAAATAGAACTTTATGATGCTCTGGAAGGCCATGCTTGCATTGAGGATCCGGGATACTCTGGAGTCCCCTGGTGGAACATGGGGAGTGAGGGGAGACCAACGGGGTGCCTCCTCCAGCTCTTTCTACACCCCACTCCATCTTGCACTGCACAGGGTGTGAGTGCAGGCAAGTGTGTATGGCCACCCCACACCAGGCTCCAACCACACCTCATCAGGAGGGTGGTCCCTTGAAGAGGACTGCAGGGTCCCAGGAGTGAACGTGGGTCACTTAGGCAGGAAATGCCAGGGTGCTGGTACTTAGTGCGCAGCAGGTGGCTGGGGGCTTTGCGCCGCTGCACGTTCCCTGGGCTCCTGGGATTGTCCTTGCCTTGGGAAAAGCTGTGGTCAGAGTAGGGAGTGAGCAGGCCTCTCTGAGGTGAGAGATGTGGGCAGACCCCTTATTACCTGGGTCTGAAGATATTGCTACATCCAGTGACAGTTGATGAATAGTCTGAATGCTTGTCTCTCCCAAATTCATACATTGAAATCCTAACCCCTAGGGTGATGGTATTGAGAGGGGAGTCTCAGGGGAGCTGATTAGAACTTGGGATTAGTACTCTTCTAAAAAAAAAGTTTAAGAGAGACAAGTATGTGCCCTCTGCCCTACGAGTTCACGGTAAGAAAATGGCTGTCTAAGAACCGGGAAACAGACTCTTAGTGCCTTGATCTTGGACTTCCCAGCCTCCAGAACTATGAGAAATTATTTTCTGTGTAAGACAACCAATTTCAGGAATTTTTGTTATAGTAACTCAGAAAGACTGACACCGTTGGAATTAACCCCAAAATTGTTTGCTTTTCATTTTGTATCTTAGTTACCCTTTTCTTTAAGTGAAACCTTTGCAAATGCTAAAGTACCTAGTGCTGCTTTAATAGAAGGTTTATTGAAATAAACCTGCTTTAGTCTAGTTTTTTTTTTTTTAATTATTTGGGACCACTTGGGATACAGCATCCAATAGTTAGGACAAATGGACCAAAATTAGAAATAGAAAGATAAAGCATGCTGGCTCTAGCCTAGAGAGATGAATCAAAGGAGTAATAATGGCAATAACAATGCTTTTCAGAGTGCTTTGTTTCCAAAGCAGTTTCATTTGTATATGTATCATTGAACTGTTAGAAAAATAAGCATTGATTCTTTGAAATTCGAAAGCTGCATACTCCAGGCAATGAAAAAAGAACACTTGACCCTGTGAGGAATAAATTTACAGACTCGGGATGGTGGAAACAAGAGGTAGAGAGAGTAGAAGGAGGAAGCAGACGAAGTTCAACTCTGGGTCAATGCTGATCTATCAACAGTGGTGCCTGAAGTGCTCCACTGAAGAACTCCCAAGCCCTGCCTGGATTCCATCAGTGGTCATAAATGGCACACATCTGCCTTGGCCAAGGGAGGTGTGCCACAAATGTGCCACCTCCAGGCTGGAAGAATGCATGTGGCAGAAAGTAAGTCTATTTGGAATACTTGGGCTCCTCCTCTTCTGCAGTTGTCTGCAGGAGGGACAATCAATCAGTCTTCTTATTAAAAATTCTCATGTTTTTAATATTTGTGTTTCCTCAGCAAATAAAAATGATCTATTTCAAGTTTCTTTGTGAGAGATCTTGCTTTCCACTTACTCTCTGGTATGGAAAGAAGATTGGATGCACACCTGCTAAGGTGTTAATTGGTGATAACTGGATTAATTTGAGGCCTGGACTCTCCTCTCCTCTCTGTCTCTAACTAGCTATGTGACCTTGAGCAAATCCTTTAATCCTCCTGGACCTCTATTTCCTTGTCTCCAAAATAGGGACACTATCTGAGTGATCTCTGAAGAGTTTTGTGAGGTTTAAAGGAGACAGTAGCAAAGCAATCACTTGAAATATAACACATCATATAGATGTAAACTATTATGATTCTTTAGGAAAAAAATAAGCCAACTGGTCCAGGGTAGCATTTCCCAAAGAGTGGTCCATGGTATGTTAGTTCCATGGGTGTTACACTAAACACATCCAAAAAACCAACAAACAAAGGTGTCCTCGCTGGTCAAGTACATTTAGAAAACGCATGGTGAAGCCAGCTTAAATGAGTGTCTTTACCACAGTCTTTACATTGATGTACATTGTGGATTATTAAAATTGGGAAATAGTATGCACTTACTTGGTCACCAAATTCTTCTTTTCTCAAAATATAAGTTCTTCAGAATACAGTTTTTTGGAAAACACTGAATGATCTGCTCTCCAAGTTCCCCTTTGTGGTAGTCTCTAGGACCAAAATACCTGACCAGAACAACTTGGAGGAGGAAAAGTTGACTTTGGCTCATGGTTCCAGAGGTGTAGTCCATGGTCAGCTGAGTCCCTGGTGCTGGGCCCAACGTGAGGCAGAACCTCATGGTGGGAGGGCTCAATGGGGAGGTGCTGCTCCCTTCATGGCAGCCAGGAAGCAGAGACAGAGGGAAGGGGCCACAGGGAGAAGGGACCCTTCCAGGGCATGTCTCCAGTCACCTACCTCCTCCAGCCATGCCCCATCTGCCCACAGGGACCACTCAGTTCCTTCAAACGCGGATGAACTGATTAGGTCACAGCTCTCACATCCAATCAATTCATCTTCAAACATCCCTGTATAATCAATCATGGGAGCTTGGAGGGATACCTCATGTTCAAACGGGAACACTTTCTGACTTCATTGCCCTCTGATTCAATCATTTATTTAACACATGTTTATCGAATCCCCATTATGCGACAGGTACTCCTCGGTGTGAAAAATACATCCATGAAGAAAACAGAAAACAAAATCCCCGCTCTCGTGACGCTTACATCTTAGAAGCTAAGTTTAAGTCACTTACCGAAGTGCTTAGAGAAGTGACTGCTGGTCCCTGAACTCAGAAATCAACTTATTTCTTTGAATAAAATAAACTGTGGAAGGATAATTTGCAGGCAAGCCGGGAAACACTTCTCTTAACTCTTCTGTTGAGTAATTCAGATGCCAAACTGAAATGGTTAAATCTTAAATTCCAATCTGAAAAAGCAGATGGTTATTGTGGGGGGGGGGCGGGGGATGGTTACTGCATGGGGAGGGGTGGTTGGGAGCAAAGATCTCACTCATCTATTTGAATACTCATTCACTCAAGAAATAATCATGTTTAATCATGTTTCACCCAACAGTGCATCCCAATCTGTACTTTCAGAGTTGATTTCTGGATGGGCAGGCAGATGAGATATGGTGGCTTACCACTCAGTGTGTTCCATGTTCTGAGGTGGGAAATAGAGGGTGATATGGGAGCACATTGAAGGATACCAGCCATAGATGTCAAAGGAAGCATCTCAATGAAAGTGACATTTAGACTGAATTATGCAAACATTGATAAGAATTTTCCTAGGACATTGGCTTAGGGTAGTTGGGAGGGTGGGCAATGGCGACAGGAATACCTTCCGGTCAGTGGAAATGCCATATGCAAAGACCTGGCAGAATAGTTACTAAACCTGTACAACCACAGTGGAAATGAGGCAAGAAATATATTTATGTATTAGGGCCCTGGATATGATTTTTCTTTGTAAAAGGGTTCTGTTTTTGAAATAAAACTTGAAAACCATTGGTGGTTTCCCAAAGGAACTTATTGAGGTCCTTCTAGTCCTTATGATTCTTAAATTTTGCCCCACATCAGTTCCTTTCCCAAAAGTATGTGCATTTTCATGGGGAATTTTGGCAGATCGAGAATGCTTTCATATTCAAGGTCCATGCTGCTACTTGCAGATGTATCCGTGGAGATTTATTTTGGTGATAAAAGACAAAAAACTCAAGATGACTTTAGCAAAGTAGGAAATTAATTATCATACATAACAGAAAAATCCAGAGAAAATTTAACCCAGAGGATCCACACCGAGTTTCTCTCCATTTCACAGTTCCTCTGCCTTATGGGAAACATTCAGTTTCAGACAAAATACCGTGGCTAGAGGGCTTCCAGTATCTCCACGTCTCCATTGTTCCACACCCAAGTCTAATGGAAAAGGGGGTTGCCACACAGGTCCCTGTATTCACTCTGATTGGCCTGTGTCTTATAACATGTGCTCATCATCCCCCAAACAATCACTGTGGCCAAGAAGGTGAAGTTCCAAAGACTGGACAGGCCTGAATCAGATGATCCAGTTCTGGAGCAGGAAATGAGCCCACAGGCCTGAGAATGATTTCCTAAAGAAATTGGGGCTATTAGCAAAAGAATGGGGGTGGGGCATGGAGGGAAAGACAAGTGGAGAGGGAGGGAAGGACAGAGAGAGGGAAAAGGGTCTCAAAGAAGGAAGAAAAAGTAAGAAATATCAAAGAAGAAAGGAAGAAAAAAGGAAGGAAGGAAAAAAATCTTTTATTTTGTCTTCTTTTGCTCAGAAGGATTTTTCAAACTCTTCTGGGAATTGTTGTCATTGCCTGAAGCAGATTCTTTGAATATTCTCAACAGTAGCAAATCTTCATTCTTGGAGAGAGGTTCAGATCTTTGAAGAGGCTAGAAGACACTGAGAGCCCTGTGTTGGTGAAGAGCTTGGCAAGAGGATGTGCCCATCTCTTTTCTCTGTGTCCAAAGCAAAGGGCAATGAAGCAATCATGTGTCCGAGACCCTTGGTGGTTCCTTTGAAACCTTGTTTTCTATTTATGGTTGTGGCTTGGATTTTAAATACCTCCCAAAGATTCAAGGGTGAAAAGTTTGGTCTCCAGCTGCTGGTGCTGCTGGAAGGTGGTGGAACCTTCAGCAGGTGGAACCCTGTAGAAGGAAGCTGGGTCACTGAGTGTGCTCTTGGAGGAGAAATTTGGCCCCTGGCCCCTTCTGCTCCCTCTTTCATTTCCCTGCCACCAGGAGGTGAGCAGTTTGGGTCCACCACAGGCTCCCTGACATGATGCTCTGCCTCATCACAGGCTCAAAGCAATGGAGCTCAATGACTATGGACTGAAACTGTGAGCCCAAATAAATCTCTTCTTCTTATAGGCTGTGTATCTCAGGTATTTTTGCCACAGAGATGGAAAGTTGAGCAACACTTTTATTTCTTTTTCTATTTTTATTTCATTAATTTGATAACCAATGCATTCACATTTCAAACTGCAAAAGGCACAAAAGGATATATGTATGATTAAAAATTCCTTTTCCTCCTTGTCCCCCAGCCACCCAGGTTTTCTTCCAAGTTTCAAATGTGATCTTCCAGAGGGAGCCGATGCATCTCTCCTAAATGACTTGAAACAGGCCAAGAGAGGCAGCTATAAATCACTGAAGCATTGCTTGAATGCTGGTGTAAGATGACTGCATTTTTTTTCCAGTAGGTTTGTGCTAAACATAGTTCTCACTGTTTTCTCCTTAAGACCCTGAGCATCCTTTGTGATAGGAGGCAATCTTCTGGCTCAGCCATATGAGCTGTGCAAGAGATCAGAGAAGTCACCTTTTCTCTTTGAGCCTTGGTTTCCTCATCTGTTAAGTGGCGATGATGTCATCAGCCCCCTCAACAGGTTAATGTGAGGATTAAGTGAGATGATGCAGAAAATGTCCCAAAGAGGGTGTGATGGTTAATTTCATGTGTCAATTCAGCTTGGCCATAGTGCCCAGTTGTGTGGTTAAATGTCAGTCTAGATGTTGCTATGAGAGTATTTTATAGAAGTGATGAACAATTATAATCAGTTGACTTTAAGTGAAGCATATTACCCTTTATCATGTGGAGGGACTCATCCAATAAGGTGTAGGCCTTAGAGAAAAAACTGAAGTTTTCTAGAGAAGAAGGATTTCTGCTTCAAGACTATAATATAAGAATTCTGGAGATCCAACATGGCGGCTGGCGAGGAAGCAGCGATTCCAACGTCTCCACTTTAACAGGATAAGAAAGACCCATCGGAACAGCTGCAGCCTACTTACGGAGGAACTTCTAGCATAATTCCCTTAAGAGGAGAGCTGCCGTGAACTGGTAGGTTTATTGGAAGTGACAGTTTGTCCCAGAGAAGTGGATCTTGGACGGCCACACGGGCACAGAGGTCTAGTCCCGCAGCCATCAGCCGCTCCGGCAAGCGGCTCCCCCGGGAGGCCTAGCTCTCGCTCTGCGAGCAGCCACCTCACCTGCCCAGTTCATAACCACGCTGCCACAGCTACCCGGCTCTACAGGTGCCCCGGCGGTGGGTGCAGAAGTTAAGTCCTGCAGCCAGCAGCAGCTTTTGCAAGCGGCTGACACCCTGAGCGGCTTGGCCCGCCCCGCCCGAACCGGCAGTCGGCCTCCGCCATTCGGGCTCCCCTGGGAGGCCTAGCTCTCGCTCTGGGAGCAGCCGCCTCACCCGCCCTATTCCTAACCACGCGGCTGCAGCTACCCGGCTCTACAAGTGGCCCCGCGGCGGGTGCAGAAGTCAAGTCCTGCAGCCAGCAGCCGCTTTTGCAAGCGGCTGACACCCTGAGCAGCTTGGCCCGCCCCGCCCGATTCCTAACCACGCGGCTTCAGCTACCCGGCTCTACAAGTGGCCCCGCGGCGGGTGCAGAAGTCAAGTCCTGCAGCCAGCAGCCGCTTTTGCAAGCGGCTGGCACCCGGAGCAGCTTGGCCCGCCCCGCCCGATTCCTAACCACGCGGCTTCAGCTACCCGGCTCTACAAGTGGCCCCGCGGCGGGTGCAGAAGTCAAGTCCTGCAGCCAGCAGCCGCTTTTGCAAGCGGCTGACACCCGGAGCGGCTTGGCCCGCCCCGCCCGAACCAGCAGTCGGCCTCCGCCATCCGGGCTCCCCTGGGAGGCCTAGCCCTTGCTCTGGGAGCAGCCGCCTCACCTGCCTGGTTCCTAACCACGCGGCTGCAGCTACCCGGCTCTACAGGTGGCCCCCCGGCGGGCGCGGAGGTCCAATCCCGCAGCCACCAGCAGCTTCTGAAAGCGGCGGCGGCCCGGAGCGGAGTGGCAGCCCAAACCGGCAGACGCCCCCGCCAACCCCGGCTCTCCCGGGAGGCCCTGCTCTCGCTCTGTGAACAGCCAAACCACCCGCCCAGATCTTAGCCACGCAGACACAGCTGCCCCGCTCTTCAGGCGGCTCCCGGTGGCCCGACTCAGCTAGAAGGGTCCCCGCATGGCCCAGCACATGGCCATGCCCTCCGGGCTCTGCTAACAGCCCCGCCCACCTGACGAACAACCGGGAAACTTCAAAATCTCTTCGTGGACGTGACCACAAAGACCAAAGGACTCTCGACCCCCAACTACCCCTACTGCCAGAGTCAGGCAGACCTGAGACCCACCAGCGGAACAGGCCTAGAGGCCTGCCAGCATGGTAGACACGTCACTCCAATTGGAGTAGGGGCAGAGCAGAGCAGCCGCCCGCATCCGGATCAGGCCTAACGACCCGAGGGGGTGGTAGTCACATTGCCACAATTGGAGTGGGGGCAGAGCAGAGCCGCCACCCGCACCCGCAGGGTGGGCAGACCTGCGAACAACCGGCAGAGAAGGCCTAGCGGCCCACCAGCGCGGTAGACAGATCACCCCAATTAGAGGAGGAGCACAGCCACTACCCGCCCTGCAAGGGAGATTTTTCAACTATACAAGAGCAATATAAATAATTAGGGGGAAAACCTCATAAACACAACAGTTTCACCAAGCAGAAAGAAACGTGAGCAGCATGAAAAGACAAGGAAAGAAAGGACCACAAGCAATGCAGGTCAACTCAACTTTAGAAGAGGTAATAGCTGCAACAGAGGGAATGTCAGAGAGAGAGTTCAGGATATACATGCTACAGATGATCTGGAATCTCAAGGAAGACATGTGACAGCAAAATCAGACAATGAATGATCACATTGACAAGGAACTACATAAACAAATCCAGGAAGTAAAAGATCAATTTCACAGAGAGATAGAGGTAATAAAAAACAAACAAATAGAAATCCTAGAAATGCAGGAAGCAATAAACCAACTTAAAAACTCAATTGAGAATACTACCAGCAGAGTAGATCACTTAGAAGATAGAACATCAGACAATGAAGACAAAGTATTTCAACTTGAAAAGAACATAGACAGCTCAGCAAGACTGCTAAGAAACCATGAGCAGAACATCCAGGAATTATGGGATAACGTTAAAAGACCAAACTTAAGAGTCATTGGGATACAGGAAGGCACAGAGCTCCAAATCAAAGGAATAAACAATGTATTCAGTGAAATAATACGAGAAAACTTCCCAGACTTGAAGAATGAGACAGAATCCCAAATCCTAGAAGCCTACAGGACGCCAAATGTGCAAAATCATAAGAGATCCACACCTAGACACATTATAATGAAGATGTCCAACATACATTATAAGGAGAGAATTTTAAAAGCTACAAGAGAAAGGAAGCAGATTACATTTAGGGGTAAACCAATCAGGATAACAGCTGATCTCTCAACACAGACTCTGAAAGCTAGAAGATCCTGGAATAACATATTTCAAACACTGAAAGAAAATGGGTTCCAACCAAGAATCGTGTATCCGGCGAAATTAAGTTTCAGGATGCAAGATTAAATTAAAACCTTCCACGATAAACAAAAGTTAAAAGAATTTGCAGCTAGAAAACCATCTCTTCAAAAAATCCTTGGCAAAACACTACAGGAAGAGGAAATGGAAAATAACATTGAAAACCAACAGCGGGAGGTAGGACAGTAAAAGGGGGAAAGTAATCAAAGAGGAAAACAAAACAGGTTTAGTAACATTAATAAACAAATATGGCTGGAAGAACAAACCATATCTCAATAATAACTCTAAATGTTAATGGCTTAAACTCACCAATTAAGAGACACAGGCTAGTAGAATGGATCACAAAACAAGACCCAACAATATGCTGCCTACAGGAGACACATATGATAGAAAAAGATATACATAGACTGAAAGTGAAAGGTTGGGAAAAATCATACCATTCATATGGACTGTGGAAACAAGCAGGAGTATCCATACTCATATCTAATAAAATAGATTTCAAGCCAAAGTTAATCAAAAGGGATAAAGAGGGACACTACATACTGCTCAAGGGAACCATACACCAACAAGACATAACAATCATAAATATATATGCTCCAAATAATGGTGCAGCTATGTTCATCAAGCAAACTCTTCTCAAGTTCAAGAGTCTAATAGACCACCATACAATAATCATGGGAGACTTCAACACACCTCTCTCACCACTGGACAAAACTTCCAAACAAAAGTTAAATAAGGAAACTATAGAACTCAATAACACAATTAATAACCTAGACTTAATTGACATATATAGAGTATACCACCCAACATCAAGTAGCTACACTTTTTTCTCAGCAGCACATGGAACCTTCTCAAAAATAGACCATATACTATGTCACAGGGCAACTCTTAGACAATATAAAGGAGTAGAGATAATACCATGCATCTTATCTGATCATAATGGAATGAAACTGAAAATCAATGATAAAAGAAGGAAGGAAAAATCATGCATCACTTGGAGAATGAACAATAGGTTACTAAATGATCAATGGGTTTTAGAAGACATCAAGGAGGAAATTAAAAACTTCTTAGAGTTAAATGAAAACACAGACACAACATATCGGAATCTATGGGACACATTGAAACCAGTTCTAAGAGGAAAATTCATTGCTTGGAGTTCATTCCTTAAAAAAAGAAAAAACCAACAAATAAATGATCTCATACTTCATCTCAAAATCCTAGAAAAAGAAGAGCGAAACAACAGCAAAAGAAGTAGAAGGCAAGAAATAATTAAAATCAGAGCTGAAATTAATGAAATCGAAACAAAAGAAACAATTGAAAAAATTGACAAAACTAAAAGTTGGTTCTCTGAAAAAATAAATAAAATCGACAGACCCTTAGCCATGCTAACGAAGAGAAGAAGAGAGAGAACCCAAATTACTAGCATACAGGATGAAAAAGACAATATCACAACAGACACTTCAGAAATACAGAAGATAATCAGAAATTATTTTGAATCCTTATACTCCAATAAAATAGAAGAGAGTGAAGGCATAGATAAATTTCTTAAGTCTTATGATCTGCCCAGATTGAGTCAGGAGGATATAGACAACCTAAACAGTTAGTTTCTATTTCCTCTATTGTTATTGAACAATAGAGGAAATAGAAGAAACCATCAAAAGATTACCAAGTAAGAAAAGCCCAGGACCGGATGGGTATACAGCAGAGTTTTACAAAACCTTTAAAGAGGAACTAACACCAATACTTTTCAAACTATTTCAGGAAATAGAAAAAGAGGGAGAACTTCCAAATTCATTCTACAAGGCCAATATCACTCTGATCCCTAAACCAGACAAAGACACTTCAAAGAAAGAAAACTACAGACCAATATCTCTAATGAATCTAGACGCAAAAATTCTCAATAAAATTTTGGCGAATCGGATTCAAAAACATACCAAAAAAATCATACACCATGATCAAGTAGGATTCATCCCTGGGATGCAAGGCTGGTTCAATATACGGAAATCAATAAATGTTATTCACCACATCAATAGACTTAAAAATAAGAACCATATGATCATCTCGATAGATGGGGAAAAAGCATTCGACAAAGTACAGCATCCCTTTATGTTCAAAACTCTAGAAAAATTAGGGATAACAGGAACATACCTCAACATTGTAAAAGCAATCTATGATAAGCCACAGGCCAGCATCATTCTGAATGGAGAAAAATTGAAGGCATTCCCTCTAAGATCTGGTACAAGACAGGGATGCCCTCTCTCACCACTTCTGTTCAACATAGTCCTCGAAACACTGGCCAGAGCAATTAGACAGACGAAAGAAATTAAAGGCATAAAAATAGGAAAAGAAGAACTTAAATTATCACTATTTGCAGATGACATGATCCTTTACCTAGCAGACCCAAAAGGGTCTACAAAGAAACTATTAGAGCTAATAAATGAATTCAGCAAAGTGGCAGGATATAAGATCAACACGCATAAATCAAATGCATTCCTGTATATCAGCGACAAATCCTCTGAAATGGAAATGAGGACAACCACTCCATTCACAATATCCTCCAAAAAAATAAAATACTTGGGAATCAACCTAACAAAAGAGGTGAAAGACTTATACAATGAAAACTACAGAACCCTAAAGAAAGATATAGAAGAAGATCTTAGAAGATGGAATAATATACCCTGTTCATGGATAGGCAGAACTAACATCATCAAAATGGCAATATTACCAAAAGTTCTCTATAAGTTCAATGCAATGCCAATCAAAATCCCAACAGCATTTCTTGTAGAAATAGATAAAACAATCATGAAGTTCATATGGAATAATAAAAGACCCAGAATAGCAAAAACAATGCTAAGCAGGAAGTGTGAATCAGGTGGGATAGCGATTCCAGACTTCAAACTATACTACAGAGCAATAGTAACAAAAACAGCATGGTACTGGTACCAAAACAGGCGGGTGGACCAATGGTACAGAATAGAGGACACAGAAACCAATCCACAAAACTAAAACTATCTTATATTTGATAAAGGGGCTAAAAGCATGCAATGGAGGAAGGATAGCATCTTCAACAAATGGTGCTGGGAAAACTGGAAATCCATTTGCATCAAAATGAAACTGAATCTCTTTCTCTTGCCATGCACAAAAGTTAACTCAAAATGGATCAAGGAGCTTGATATCAAAACAGAGACACAGCATCTGATAGAAGAAAAAAGTTGGCTACGATCTACATACCGTGGGGTCGGGCTCCAAATTCCTCAATAGGACACCCATAGCGCAAGAGTTAACAACTAGAATTAACAAATGGGACTTACTCAAACTAAAAAGTTTTTTCTCAGCAAAAGAAACAATAAGAGAGGTAAATAGGGAGCCTACATCATGGGAACAAATCTTTACTCCTCACACTTCAGATAGAGCCCTAATATCCAGAGTATACAAGGAACTCAAAAAATTAGACAAAAAGACAACAAATAACCCAATCAACAAATGGGCCAAGGACCTGAACAGACACTTCTCAGAGGAGGACATACAATCAATCAATAAGTACATGAAAAAATGCTCACCATCGCTAGCAGTCAGAGAAATGCAAATCAAAACCACCCTAAGATACCATCTCACTCCAGTAAGAATGGCAGCCATTATGAAGTCAAATAACAAGTGTTGGCGAGGATTTGGGGAAAAGGGTACACTGGTTCATTGTTGGTGGGACTGCAAATTGGTGCAGCCAATTTGGAAAGCAGTATGGAGATTTCTTGGAAAGCTGGGAATGGAACCACCATTTGACCCAGCTATTTCCCTTCTCGGTCTATTCCCCAAAGACCTAATAAGAGCATGCTATAGTGACACTGCTACATCGATGTTCATAGCAGCACAATTCACGATAGCAAGATTGTGGAAACAACCTAGATGCCCTTCAATAGATGAATGGATAAAAAAATGTGGCATTTATACACAATGGAGTATTACTCTGCATTAAGAAACGACAAAATCATAGAATTCGGAGGGAAATGGATGGCATTAGAACAGATTATGCTAAGTGAAGCTAGCCAATCCTTAAAAAACAAATGCCAAATGACTTCTTTGATATAAGGGAAGTAACTAAGGACAGAGTAGGGACGAAGAACAGGAGAAGAAGATCAACATTAATAGAGATGAGAGGGGGGAGGGAAAGGGAGAGAGAAGGGAAATTGCATGGAAAGGGATGGTGATCCTCAGGGTTATACAAAATTACATACAAGAGGAAGTGAGGGGTAAGGAAAGAATAATACAAGTGGAAGAAGTGTTTTACAGTAAAGGGAATTGAGAGAGAAGAGGGGAGGGGAGGGGAGGGGAGGGGAGGGGGGATAGTAGAGAATAGGATAGAGAGCAGAATTCATCAGACACTAGAATGGCAATATGTAAATCAATGGAAATGTAATTGATGTAACTGATGTGATCAGCAATCTGTATACGGGGTAAAAATGGGAGTTCATAACCCTTTTGAATCAAACTGTGAAATATATCAAAATAGATGTAATGTTTCGAACTACCAACAATAAAAAAAAAAAAAAAAAAGAAAATAAAAAAGAATTCTGCCTGTTTTCCAGCTGCTAGCTGCCCTGGGAATTTCACATCCAAAACTGCAACATGAACTCTCACCTGAAGTTCTAGCTTGTTGGCTTACCCTGCAGGTTTTGGACTTGCTATCCATCTTTATCTATCTATCTATCTATCTATCTATCTATCTATCTATCTATCTATCTATCTCTATCTCTCCTCTATTATATCTCTGTATGTCTTTTTGGTTCTGTTTCTCTGAAGTACCTGACAGAAGAAGAGGAAGAAAAATCTGCATTTTAGGGGGAAGGAGTGTTTAAATAGACTGGGTATTTTTTAATCCTGGCTCCTCTGCTGACCCGTCTCCATGATCCTGGATGCCCTAAGACTCTAGTTTCCTCACCTGCCTAAGGTCTCTTCAGACAAACACTCTGAAAATGCTTTGTCAACATCATATGGCTGCAGTTTGTTGTTATTTGGCTCTTTCTTTGAATGCACATGTCTTTAAAGTTACCCTTTGGTGACCTGAGACTCCAGTTCTCTAGAAGTGTCCCCTTCCCAGACATCCATTCTTGGCTGTGTCTCTATCCAGCCTGTAGTTGGGAAGCTGATCTTGCAGCAGGTAGCTATCAAGGGGGCAGAGGGGACACACCCCAGGCAGCAGTGGGCTCTGGACCCACAGGCACAGGAAGTAGTGGGGGAAGGTACAAGAAAACGGAGGAAGGAACTGAAGAGATGGAAGCAGGGTGAGAGAGGGACAGGAGAGGGAGGGAATGAGAAAGTAAGGGGCCCTGTGCAGGAGGTCCCCAGGGGTCCAGGGCTGATTGGCTGGGGTGGTTGGGCTGGCTCTGCAGATTGCAGGTTGATTGCAGATTAGCTGGGACCTAAAAAGGGCCTCGTCAGAGCGCCTGAATCTAGCGCTGAGTGCTGTTTCTCTCACCCCAGGGAAAGAGCCAATCAAACTGGAGAGGGCGGGGGAGAAGCGGTAGGAATAAACTGCCCTCTTTGCTGCGGAGCATCAAAACACCTCAGTCCCAATGCCACTTGTTTTCCCCTCTACTAGGGATTCAAAGGCTGGCACTTGAGAGGGTGCAGCTTGCTGGACTGTCTGAGATGCCCCACGTTGCTGTCCGCCCCAGTCTGGTGTTCTTTGTCTCATCACTCTGAACTTTTCCTGTGTATGCTTATTCCAACCTGAAATAATTTGATAATCTATTACCAAAAACTGCTCTCTCCACTAAAATGTGCCATGAAATCAAGAACCTTATCTTACTTGCTTGCTCCTGTATTCCTAGCGCCTAGCAGAGTGGTAGGTGCAGAGTAATATTCCAAAAAATGCATCAAGGAATGGGATGGATAAATAATTTACCAGAAACACTCTGTGTGCCCAATAAGGAACCAGGAGCTATACAGATAGTTCAGAAGAGCCCTGTGAAGGATCATCTTTTATGTTGTCACTGATAAGGAAGCTAAAGCTCAGAGAGATCAAGTAATATGTCTGGCTGTATGTAGAAGTCATACAGCCAGAGCTGGGCTTCTAATCTAGGTTTGACTGATTCCAAAGTACATTCTCTTAATCACTATATGGGAGAAAACCTGTGTTTTCTTCAGTACCAACACCATTCGATGGACAATTGCTCTCAGGAGCTCTTGGTAAAATAGAAAATTGAGGCAGTGGAAAAGAGTGCTGAAATCAATTAGTCATGTCTGATTTAGCTGAAATCAATTAGTAATGTCTGCAAGAGTGAAGTAAAACATCTAGTTATGTATGTGTCATCTATTTTAGGCTCTTACACTATATTGTATGGATCTCCCTAAGGATGAGCAATAGAGGCAACAGGTAAAAAAGGAGGGGAAAGAGTGAGGGGCAGAAAGAAATGTTCTGCTTCTTTGCTGACCCAACTTTTTACTTCCTCTTGCTACACTTTTCTTTGAATGGGAACACATCTGTTTCAGGCTTGTGTAGAGGCTGGAATGAAATCTCAAGTACGAACAGCTTTGAGGAGTCTTGGAAACCTTGTGATACCGCTTCTTAAGCTGTCCTCATGGTGCTCGAGGGGCTCTGCATCACCTGATATTTCTGTGGACCTCCAAAGAGGCTATTGTTCACCTTTCAGTGAAAGCAAAGTATTCTGGTTTGAATATGAGGTGTCCCCAAGGAGCTCATGTGTGAGACAATGCAAGAATGTTCAGAGGTAAAATGATCAGATTATGAGAGTGGGCATCTGATCAGAATCTCTCTCTGCTTCCTGGCTACTGAGTACTGAGCTGCTCTCCTCTGCCATGCCCATCTGCCGTGATGTTCTGCCTCACCTTGGCCCAGAACTGTGGAATCTGCTGATCATGAACCTCTAAAGTCATGAGCCAAAATTGAAATTGTCCTTGAAGTTGTTCTTGTCAGGTCTTTTGGTCACAGCAACACAAAAACTGACAAAAATAAAAATCAAAAAGGGTCAGGCAGTGGGGGCAGGTGACAGGCTCTGAGCTGGAGTGTGGGGATGGAGCCTGGTTGCAAGTCAGCCTTTGCAATCCACTGGCCATGGAGTAATCACCATGATTTACTGTCCAGCCAAATCCTGTGAGGGAGCACTGTATATTGATGAAGAGTGAAGCTTGTAGAGTTTAAGTTCCAATGTTTTCACTTCCTGTGTCATCTTGAGTAAGTTACTTAAACTCTGTGAACCTTGCTCACTTCCTTAAAATATTACCTATCTTAGGGTCCCTGAGAATTAAATGAGAAGACAGTTTGTAGAGGAAAACGACTTGGCTCTTGCATACAGCAAGCACTCAATGCATGCTGTCCGTGAGGCAACCACATGCACGCGGGGAACCTGGAAAAACAGAGCCATTTTCTGAATTTATCTAAGTGGACCCAAACCAAATAACTGCAGGGTTCTGCTCGTCTTCCCAGCGGGCATCTGGGTGTTGGAATACTTAGCCTCGTGTTTTCAGAACTGGTATTTTCAGAAATGGGAAGGGAAGGGTTGGTCAGAGCTGTTCATCTTCTTTAAGCACTGTCTGAAATCCTTGTTGCTGCCTCTCAATTAGGACTCCTTCTCATTAAAAGAGGAGAAAAAAAAATCACTCTGTCACTATGTGTTTTCAACAGTTTTGAGAATGTAAAGCTGGACATCACTCCACTCGCCCACAAGGAAATGCACTTGTCTGAGACAGCCCTTCCCCTCCGCTTCTGTAGGAAACAGTTTAGATCATGGATACCCACCCGTCTCGCCTGCCATTTGTCTGGCATTACATGTATATCAGGGACTTTATTTTCTTGACAACCTTAGTCTGTTTAGTATTACTTACTACTATAAATTACTTGAACCTGGGTAGTTTACAATGAACAGACATGAGCTCAGTTCATAGTTCTAGTAGCTGGTCAGTCCAAGGACCCTGGTGCTGGCATGTACTGAGGTCTGGGGTTTGGTGAGGGCTATATTGTACGCTATTGTATGGCAGCAGGGAAGAGGGTGAGCAAAAATGTGAGTGGATGAGGTAGAACTCATAAAAGATCCGAGTCCTTTTATAATCAGCATTAGTCCCTCCATAAGGATAGAGCCCCTTGGGACCTAAATACCTCCCATGCCCCAACACTGTTGCACTAGGGATTCAACTTCCAGCACATATTTGGGGGGCACACATTCAAGCCATAGGGCAACCTTATAAAGCTGCCGCTATTACTACTCCTGTGCCTCCTGAACCCAGCTGCCCCTCACCTGAGCAGCATCTGCGAAACAGAGATGCCTGGCCCCTGGCCCCTGGCCCCTAAGTTTTGGATATACTTATCTAGAATGGAGTCATAGCTCCCAGGTGATCCTGATAGACTTTTAGATTGGAGGATCACCCAGGGCAGAAGAATAAAGTTGGGAGCCCTGTAGCAAACTTCTCATGCTTAGCAACTTTTCCATTCTTTCCGTGGAAGTGGCTGACTCACGTTCCAGGTGCTATTTCTTTATCTCAGTATCTCCATTTGCAGTGCGTGGGCAATGGTGCTTCCTCACTGCCGTGCTGGATGGGTAAACAGCTTGTAATGTGCCATTTAAATGGGAAGCATCCAGAAGAAGTGCTCCTGGGGCGAGATGTGGCCCCATTTTAGTTTCAGTGTGGGGGTGCTGGGCACCACATCATTGGCAGCTCAGAATCATCAGGAACCACGGGGTGGTAAGTGGCCTATCCTGTTGGACCAAAGTCTGAGGTATCTGCTCACAGAGTTTGGGATAATGGGGATCTCTGATAGCCCCATCCTTGGTTAAGGAACAGCGGGAACCCAAGTATAATTAGAACCATTAACTCGCTTTCAATATGGACAGTGAGATTTGTGGCTCCCGCTCACAAAGGAAATATGAAGCGGTAAACATACTTGCAGTTATGGATGGTGCTAAGCACACCATTAAACTGAATGCTAATGGCTGCCTCCTGCTCCCTTTGAACATTTTACCGCGGCAACCGGCAGGTGCCCTTTTCCTGTCTTGTCTTTCATCTTCTCATAATTCTCTACTGCCATGGCTCTTTGGATGATAATGGGCATATGCCTGAAATAGTAGTTACAAAGAGAATTAGAATTAGATGTATAAAAAGGCAAATTAGGCTGGAGTAGGATTCCAGCTTGTTTCAGACAGCTCTCTCACTGCTGTGACTAAAGGACCAGACTAGAACTACTGTAAGGAGGAAAGGTTTATTTAAGGGCTCACAGTTTCAGAGGTCTCCATCCATAGACAGCAGGAGCCATTCCTTGGGGCCCCAGGTGAGGCTGAACATCATGGTGGAGTGTGTGGCACAGGGAAACAGCTCACATCATGATCAAGAAGCAGAGAAAGACTCCATTCGCCAGATACAAATATATACCCAAAGCCACCCCACAATTCCCATCTCCTCCAGCCGCACCCCACCACTTCAGTTACCACTCCGTTAATACCTATCAGGGGATTAAATCACTGATTGGGTTAAGATTCTTTCAACCCAATTATTTCTCCTCTGAACCTTCTTGCATTGTCTCACACATGAGCTTTTAGGGGACCCCTCACAACCAAACCACAACACAGCTCCTTATATGATCTGCTTGTAGGCTGTAGAAACCTTGGTGTTGAGAAAAGGCTAAGACAGACCTAGGTGAACATCTGTAATTGATGCATCTTAAATGTTCTGTATAGGAAAGGCATCAAATCTGACTTCTGAGGCTCAGTCGTTAAGCTGTGGAGCAATGTGACTTAGGGTTGAAGAACAGGAATCGAAGAGTTTAACACACTTGGATAGAAGTCCTTTCCCATTGCCTACAAGCTGTGTGGGCTGGGGTGAGTTATTCTGCCTCGCTAAGTGTCCTCATCTATAAATCAGGGGAGATAATGATGTCCCTGCCTCTGAGGGCCACTGGGAGGTGACACCTTAGCAAGCACAAAGTGGGTATAAAGCTCGTAGTTTGGAATCTGGTTCAGAGGAGGTCCTCAGTGAATAGCAGCCAGTCTGATGACGATGGTGACGATTAACAACTTGCTAGGTGACATTGGACCAATAACTTCCTGGAACTTCAAATCCTTATCTAAAAAAAAAAAAAAAAAGAGAGCTAGTAACAGTACCTGAGTCATTTAAGGATCTGAATGGGAACTAAATGATGGAAAGCCCTTGGTACATGACTTGGCACATAATAAGTGCTCAATAAGAACTTGCTGAATGAATGGGAAAAATAAAAATGCAGTATCTGCTGAAGAAGCTCCATCATCAAACCCAAGGCATTTAACGCTAGACATGGAGGAAGAAAAATGCAAACAGCCCTGGATGTTTTTGTCAGTTCCATTTTTTAGCAGCCAAAGACCTTCTGCTGCCTGCCCTCTTGTTGTACCAGCTCCTCCCAGCCTTTATCAAGACGGTGTGCTGGAAAACAGAAAACAGGATGCTGACCTCCAGAAATATCACAGCACGTACCGAGCAAGGTCTCAGACAGCAAGGGCCATCAACAATAGAGCCACCTGCGCACAGTGGCTCAGCCAGCAAAGCCTGCCTGGGGGTCCTCTTCAGTCCCTGCGCTTCAGGCAGCCAGTGACCCCACCCTCCCTGAGTCCTGCTTCCCCAGAGCCCTCCCCAGGACTGTTCTCCAGGGCAGTGACTCAGTTTGCTCGCCCTGTTCTACCAAACTCCAGCTCTCCCCAGGAGAAAATGCTCTGGTGGACTAGTCCTGATGGAACTGCTTAGTCAGATGCCTCGTGGGGGTAATTGACTTGCTTTTTAAATAGCATTTACGTTTTAATTTCTAATTGTAAAAGTGATGCATTTTTATCTTAGAAGACCTGGGGAAGAAAAACAAATATGGGGAAGAAAACAAAAGTCCCGAGGCACAGATCCCAGTGCAGGCCAGTGAAATCAGAACTGCTAGAGCCAGGGGATCCTACATCTTTTCTAAGTTCCCAACTGAATTCCAATTGGCTGGTGAGGTCGAACCATCAATTGGAGTTATCTACCAGTAATACTTTAAAAGCATTCCCTTTTGTTTTTATTTTACTATTTGGATCCAACTGCACTTGAACACTGCTTTTTAAAAGTTGGACACAATACCTTCATTTTATTTATTTAGTTTTTACATGGTGTTGAGGATTGAACCCAGTGCCTCGTACATGCTAGGTAAGCGCTCTACCGCTGAACCACAACTCCAGCTCAAATGCTGTTTTTTTTGGTGTGTGTGTACTAGCAATATATTATGAACATCTTCTTATATAATTAAATGTTCTTCTAAAATGGCTAGGTAATTTTCCATTGTATAGATTCACATAATTATTTTCACCAAAAAACCTTTCATTACATATTTTTCTAAAATTTGTCAATTAAAATAATAATTAAATGCATTTCCAATTTTAACCTCCAAGTACTTATGTAGGTGGCATTTATATGGCATGTAACCAGATATTACACATGATTCTTAGGCATTCCGTCTATTTTCTTTAATCCTCAAAGTCAGCCTATGATGTAGGTACTCCTATATTATTCCTATTTTAGGGTTGAGGAATCTGAGGCTCAGAGAAATTAAATTCATAGCTGGTAAGTGGTAGAGCCAGTCCATACTCTGCAATTAAATTGCTGGGTAGAAAAATTCGTAAAATTTTAAGGTTTTTAAAGCACACAGCCAAATGTGAAAGGCTATAAAACTTCTTAACCAGCAGCATTTATGAGACAGTACAGGGTGTTGGAACTGGAAGAGATTCTATCCTGCAATGGAATGCATCAATTTAAAATCTCTCATGTAAAGAAAATCTTGCAGAGTAGGATTATAAAAAAAATGAGACTGAATAGTTGTCTTATGTAACTGGAATAGTTTGTAAGAGCTGTGCCGAGCATGCGACAGGCTGGTGTGTTTGTGGAGGTAATGAAATGGCCCAGGTTTCCCAGTTGGTCCCATGCTGTGGCCCGCAGAGAGGTATAATCGGGAGGCTGTTCCTGGGGTAGGTGTCCCTCTCCAACTTACTTCTTACTCTGCCCTTCTGTTTGGGAGAATGTTTTCAGTAAGACAGAGAGAGAGAGAGAGAGAGAGAGAGAGAGAGAGAGAGAGAGAGAGAGAGAGAGAGAGAGAGAGCGCTCCATGTGTGGCAGCTCACAGGAGGGTACGTGGGAGGAGCAATGGCATCCTCAACCAGGTAAAACTTTGTTGGACTTAGATGCCATGCTAACAGGCCTGGATCCCCATCCTACAGGAAGCCAGGCTCAGCTCTTTCCAGGAACTTGTAGAAATGCACAAACAAGACTGATATTCTGGGAATCCTGGAGGTAGGACAGAGGAGCCCCAAAGCCCAAGAAGACCAGGGACTCCCAGGAAAGAAGAAAGGATAGTGGAGACAGAAGAACGTGGAAGACCACTGAGAGGCTCCACAGGTCTAAGGGCTCAGTGGGAAACCACAAAGCTCTGAACACTGTCCTCAGTTCTATGTGTACTTCTCAGGTCTCCTAGATAAATTTTGTGCTCTTAATTCTCTCTTTTATTCCTGGGGTGAGGGAAGGTACTGGGGAATGAACTCAGGGGCACTCCACATTGAGCCACGTCCGCAGCATTACTTTGTGTTTTATCTAGAGACAGGGTATTGCTGAGTTGTTTAACACCTCCTTTTGCTAAGGCTAGCTTTGGTCCTCCTGCCTCAGCCTCCCAAGCCTCTGGGATTACAGGTGTGTGCCACTGCACCCAGTCCTAATTCTCTCTTGGAAGAGGGTTGTAACTATGAAAGATTCCTCTTATCTTCACCCCCACCATGCAGATGTTAGACACTGACATACCAACTTCCTGTGACTGTGAACTCTTAGAGGATAGGGCCATTGCCTTTTTTTCTTTTTTAATTATATTCATTCTTAGAGGTTCTGGCAGGTCACAGTTTTCCTGTCTATTTACAGGTACCCCATCCCACTAATTGAGGTGTGGATGGGAATTGTATTATTATATTAGTGAATTGTATTTTGGTTGCCAGCTACAGAAACCTAATTTGAAATAAAGGGAAGTCCAACATGGAGAGAAGGTAGGGCTAGATTCAGGGTTTTGAAGCCTTTTGCTTCTTTCCTTTCTTTCTCTCCACTTCTCCCTCTCCAGAGTGGCTTTTCTCTCCTACTTGTGAATTGGCTACCATCACAGGGCCAGGGAAGATGGATTTTATGTATGGGTCCTGAGGGAAGAGAAAACTCTTTTGCCTTAGTTATTGCAATTCTGAGTCAATGAAGCCTGGGGCTGCCTATGCCAGTCTCTAGCTGTGTGACCCTCAGCTTGGCGACCTAGTGGAAGGAGAGGATAGCTCTCTCTCAACATCCATCTGTCAATCCCGGAGGACTGGCTGGTGTGTCTCGAGTCACACTGAGTCAACCAAGGACTGTACCTGGTGTAATGAAGTATCACAAGCATCCAACAGCCCATGGGGTCACCAGGATGCATCTGTTACCTGAAGAAAAGAGTGAGGAAAGTAGTGTCAGGAAGACAAAACCTACTAAAAGCCCTGTTGTGATCCAGATTTGCTTTTTCCAAGTCCAGGTCTCAACTGGTCAAGTTAATCTGGGTTCTTCCTTCTTTCATTAATTACAATTTTTCTAGCACTCCCCCCACCACTTTTTAAATTTGTTCTTTTTAGATATACATGACAGTAGAGAGCATTTGGACATATTGTACATACATGGAGCATGACTTATTCTATGAGGATCCTGTTCTTGTGGTCCTACACGATGTGGAGTTTCACTGGTTTTCTAGAATTATTCTTTTTTATCTACAAATAACAGATGAACACTGTTTTATGACACTCTGATTTTATTTAACCCTTCTTCTTCTGGTACTGCTTTCCTGTAACTCTAGAACATGTGGACATCACAGTATTTATTGTCAAACATCTCCAATGAGCCTCCATTTCTCAGCCAATTGCTCATGGAAACCTCTCTAAATGCTGGATTTGAATATGTAGCCCTGAAGCAGCTGCTTACAGGCCACTAATGAGCCCTGGCTGCTGGATCCACGGTCCTTTCTTCGCTGCATTTCCCTGGCTACCCTGGCATTCTTGATGTGTAATCTGGCTTTCCGGCGCCACCTTGACTTTGGAAGCAAAGAATGTCCTCATGAAGGACCTGGGAAAACTGATTCCATTCTTGGCACTTGTGCCCTTTGGGGCTCTCTGGTTTTGTTCTCTGTCTATAAATAGAGAAGGAACTTATTGTTCACCTCTCCACCTTTCTTCTGGGCTATATTTTGCCTTTGGCAGGCAGACTGGACTTGTAGAGTACAAGCTTTGGAGCTGGGCAAGCTGGGTTCATGTCCCAGCTCTCGAGCATACTAACCATGGGCTGTCAGTGAGATTTATTTATTTTTCTTTCTGGTAATTTCTCTGAGCATCGGTGCCCTCTTCTGTACATGGAGGGAAACCTAACTCACTACATCTATGTATCCTATATAAATTGCCAGCCTATTATATTTTTTAAAATATTCATATTTTACATATCCTAAAGAAGCTGACCATTAGAAACAATCCCGAAGCTAATTACTCCTTAGTAAAGTCCCTCCTACTACATTATCTTTTGTGGAACAGCAACTTTTCCTTTTATTCTCCTGGTATAAGCACCATTTCTCCCTTGCTTTCTCCCATCCTCATATTCAACATGAGGACAACTCCCATGTCCTCCAGGTGGGGGAGCTGTTCTTCTTTTGCCCTCTATGGTTCTGATGGGCTAAGGGGGAGATCCTGTGACCAAAACTTGACCAATCATGGTATCTCCTGCCTCTGACCACAGTGATTGGCTCAGTCTGGTCACATGACCCAAGTTTGGTTTATTGGTGTTCTTCCTTTGAATTTTACTTGTGAATGAGAAAGGATTCTTCTCCTTGGGAGCTGCTAATGCAAATTGATGCAGCCTTGAGCTACCTGTGCTGTGTTTCCTGCTCTTGTAGTTAGGAAAGAATGAGTTCAGACATGGAGAGGAGCAGACAGCTAAGAGGGGACTGAAGTAGGAGGCAGGGAGAGAAGTCATCATTGGATTTTCTGAGGACAGCTCTGGCCTTCGTAGACCCATGCCAGTGAATTCTGATTTTTCTTTAGGCTGGATGGAGTTAGGTTTCTGTTCCTTGAATTCTAAGGTCCTAACAAATTCATGGGCTATCGCCAGGCCACCAGCACATGCCGGAGGTCCTTTCTCCTGCCCAAGAGGGTGTAAGTCACCTGAGAAAATAAAGTCTGAAATAATTAGTGAAGAAATAAAAAAAAAAATAGCTTTAAATGCAGAGCGCCTGATAGGTCCAGCCCACACAGGAACTGGAGCTGTACAGTTAAAAAATGGCTCCCGTGGTTTATTTAAGGGGTACATCAAAGGTGGGGATAAGGTTTCAGGGGTGGGATCTTGCTTCCTGAGGTCTTGCCAGTCAACAGGCTGGTTGTCATCTTGGCAGTTTACACCCATTTCTGAGAGGCTGTGTATCTATGTGACGGCAGTGGTCCTGTCCCTGAGGCATGAGGGACCTTTTTGAGCAGAGCTGACGGGGAGTTCACATGTACTTGGGCCATCTTAAAAGCAGGAGTGTCACTGTAAGTTCCCAATACCAGACTTTCCCACTCACTGGCTACGATGTTGAAAAGGTCCTCAGGCATAGTCTGTGGATGGCTCTCCACAGTAGGCTTCTTTAAAGTAATATCTACCTTGTAGATGAGAACTGTGACACAACAAAATCCTGACTGCTAGTCTATTGCTGATAAGAAACTGAGTCTCATATAGAATTTGTACCAAAGATAAGAAAATCCAGGGCTACAAAATCCCTTCTACATTTATATCATTGGAATGAAACACAGTACCTGGTGCACAGAAGGTCCTCATATGTCTTTGGGGAAATAAGGTAGAACACGAGAGAGGATTTGATTGGTTCTCTTGGTCAGTCACCATGCCATAAGGAGCTCCTATTGGAACAGACCACCAGCTCCCATTGGGCCCTCAGCCTGGTTAGCTATGGTTAAGCTCCTCAACTGTAGTGGGATCAGTGGTGAGCAGGAGGCCAGGACACAAAAAATAACTCCTTTTGCATAAGGAGATGTTTCAATTCAACTGGGTATGGCAGGCATTTGAGTCTCCCAGAGGGGAGAGAAGAGCAGCTGAGAGCTTTGTGTCACTGGTGCAGGCCACTTGAGTCCTCCTGGTACAGCCCTCTGCCAAGGGTTTGGAGAGCCATTGGGCAAGCTCCAGAAAAAGCAGAGCTGCTGCTGTCCTGCTGAGATCCCCCTGGAGCTGCTTTTACAGAGGAGAGCCACCAACAAGGCCGAGGTGGGAATTCTGGGAAATCGGGGACGCCTGAAGCCACTGCCAGAAGAGAAGCTGACTCCAAGTGACAGGCGGGGCCTGCTGGTGAGAAACAGTCCTGTGCTCTGGTAAGGTCCTGGTGAGTGGCAGCCTCTGCTGGGGATGAGGGACCAGGGAAGCGACAGCATTCCTGGGGCAGCGTGGTTCTGGCCTTTCCTCAGGTCTGTAAACCCCCAGGGCTAGGAAGGGCTTCTCGTCTCCTCCTCTGGGTCAGGAGAGCGGCAGGACAGCTTCTGTCCTCAGATGTGAGCAGCAGTCTGTGGAGGATCTTGAAAGAGAGAGAAAGCCAATCCAACCCCTTTGCGGCAGTCTGGCTGGGCACAATTCAGGAGCCACTTGTCAAAAGAAACTAACTTTATTTTTAGAACTACAAACGCCAAACAAAACAGCTCCTCAGGAAAAAACCCTCAGAGCCCAACTGCCACCACCAGCTTCCCACAAGCCTCTCACACCAACACACGCCTCTCCACCTCCCACAATCCTCCTGCTCTTGAGGCCAATTGGCTGGGTCGCATGGGCGGAGCCAAAGAAGTCCCCCAATGAGCAGCTCCGTGGTCTGAAAGGCAGGGGAAACAGCCCAATGAACATCACCGCAGAGGAGCCAATCAGCTAGATGTTGCTGGGCCGCTGTGAGCCAATCATCAGCTGGCAGCTGGAAGTTTGCTGGCAGCTGGAAGTTTGCTGGGGCCCCTTTGGCTTTGGCTCTCAACACCCCTTCAGGCCTAGTGAGGAGGGCAGAGCCCAGGCGAGGGTGGGTCCTCTGGAGGAGCTGGCTTTGGGAGTCTGGCATTGGAAATTGATTTAATTTTGGCCTTATCTCCCCGGCAAAGAGTTAAATGGCAGTCACTCCATTTAGAGGGGCACCGGCAGGGATCTGGAGCTTTGGGGGACCCTCTTACTCTATGCAGCAGAGGGACTAGCGGCAACCGATTAGTCTCTCTGACTTTCAGGCTTCTGAGGGTAAATCAGGAAAGTAGGGAGGGATTCATGTTCTGGAGTAATCCAACATGAGTAAACCATACTCTCCCTCCAGTGAGTGGCTTAAATTCTCTTCAGCTTATTGAGATGACTGATATGGGAAAAGTGGTCCTCGAAATTAACTTTCCAGTAGGGGATTGATGAGAAGCAACACTATTCTAAAGAGAATGACAGTAGTGATAATTGTTATTATAACGACAGTAAGGAAACCACCATTTAAAGAATATTGTCTGCGAGCCAGGGGCCTCTATTAAGGGTTTATGGGCCTCACCTTACTCCATCCTTACAGCCCTCCTCTGGGCATGAATATTATGATTCCGGCTTTGAGAATGAAGCTGCTGAGGCTTAGAGAGGTTCCACTGCTTTCCCACACCATGTCCCTGTTAAAAGGTGGCAGAGTTGGGATTTGAACCTAAGGTCTGCTGGGTTCCGTAGTGAGTAGTGACTTGCATCATCTACTGGGGCAGCAAGGCACGTGGAAGTAGCACTGGCCCACCAGCCTACCAGGAGACAGAGCTGAGGGCATCTCACTGTCAGAGTGGCATCTGAGACCCTCAAGGATGCAGCCCAGACATTTCTATCAGACCCTGTCACCCCCCCACCAGGTTGTTCCCCACTTCACAGCATCCTCCATTGGCTTGTTCTCCATACTCTTATACACCCCAGAGCCTTTGTGGGTGCTGGTCCTTATTCTTGAAACCCTGTCCTCTCTCTTGCTTCTGGCACATTCCTGCTCAGGCAAGATGCCATCTCCCTTTTGAAGATGTTCTCTGATTTCCAAATGGCCAGTCCTTTTGCTTCTGTCATGGCACGCTCTGTGATTATTTGTTTTCATCAACATTCATTCGGCAAATACTTGCTGAGTGACTCATCTGCTGGAACATTGTGTTAGGTGCTTGTGAATTTTCTCCTGTCCATTTACCCTGTCCTTCAGACACCTAACACGCCCTCAGATTCACAGGTGGTTGGTTTTTGTTGATGTTTGTTTGTGTGTGTTTCTTTATAGAGATGTGTTTTGTTTTTTCCCTGAATTCCAGGGAATTGACAAAGAAGGTCCATACAAAGTTCTCCCTAGCTATTTGATGAGTGCATATAAGACCTGGAACTTATCCTGCTTTTGAATGACTATTTTTTCCCCTATATAACCTGCTAGCATCTTAGATGTTTATGAACAAAAGTTGGGTCTTGTTTTGCTTTTTTTCCCCACTGCTTGGCATAGACAAGGAATGTGGTATGTGTTTATTGGCTGAACGATTAGTGAAAACTCTGAGGTCTGGAGAATGAATATGTTAATTCTTCAAGGATGGATCAAGTGCCCACGCTGTGTCTAACACTGAGATCATTGCTTGGGTGGCACCCAGAAGAGCTCACATCCTTAGGAGCCTAAGTGTCCAGTGACCAGACCTATACACAAAAGTGACAAAGGAAGGATCCAGCAGAGGATGAGCCCAGATGCCAACCACCCACCCACTGTGTCCAGGACCGATGCTGGTCCCCAGCTTTGTCCTCAGCCCACTTCTGATTCCCAAAGCTTGATCCCTTAGAGGACTCTCTACCTCTAGAGAGCAATGAAAGGGCCCTGAGTTCTTGCTGGGTGATTGCCCATTTACTTGAGCCTGAATTAAAGTAGAACGAAAGGCAGGGACCCTTCCTGCCCCCAAGCATCATTGCTTGTATGCCTGGGAGGGTCCACAGCTGGTCATTTGGCTGGCTCTCATATGCCTGTAGAAATCATGTAGGGGGATGTGGGAAATGGTTGTGGAAGGTGTATTAACATCCAGTCCCAGAATTCTTTCTGTCTTAAAACTCAGAAGGCAATGTTTCAGGAGACAAAGTGACAGAGAGAGAATGGGTGTTTGGGGCATAAAATAAATGAGGAATTTGGATGAGGGGATTTGAAAGAAGAGAGGAAAAAAAAAAGGAGAAGAGGACCCAGTAGAATCTGGAGTCTGCATTGGTAAAAATTTTTAAGAATAGAGGTGTCTAATATTTGTTAGCACATTTTGAGTGTGTGTATGTGTGTGTGTGTGCACGTGCATGTGCGTGCAAGCTGTAAAATCTTTCTCTGTCTTCTATAAAGATCTCTCCCTCCTCACCCTCATGCACAAGAACCTCCAGTGGGTTTGGGGTAGAGGAGAGAAGAGAAATTGAGGAAAAATTGCTGAGTACCTTGTTTATATTGGCAAAGAAAACCCACACAGTTTGGTGGACCATCCCAAAACTGAAGTAATTTGTTGGAATCAAGGGATTACAGTGAGAGATGATAGAAATTCTCCAGGAGGAGAATGGGACTTGTCTGTTGCATGCAGGTTGGGGTCTCAAACCCACCTTTATTTGACCCTCCAAGAATAGGGGCATTCATTAGGATTCTTTAGTCCTAAGTAACAGAAATTGTGGCTAAAATGTCAGTAAAAAAATCTCTCAGGAGTATTCTCAGTGGCTCACAGAATTGAAAAGGAAGTCCATCAGCCAGGTCCTGGTGAGTTGGAACTTGCCGCAGTCCGGCTGCAGCAAAATAACTGGGGGGTGACGAACAACTTGTGTAGATTGATACAGCAGGAGTGGGAGCCGTTTATTGTAGGACAGGAGGGGTATATATACATTCCACACAGCTTATCTTAATTAACATAAACTAAATACAGCAGTCAACTAATAAGGAATCTCCACACTTAATGGCTCACTGGTGCCACCTCACAAACCACTCCCTCTGGCAAAATGCCAGGCGCCATCCTGACTTGTTTACAGACCCTAACAGGAACTAGTGGACTGGACACCACTCCAGGGACCCCTGGGGTGAACTGTGGTTTGCCATGCTAAGGAGGCTTCCACCAAGATGGGACAGGAAGTCTCATGGACCCCCTCAAGGTCACCTCCCCACATGATTGGCTGGGGCCGCATGGATTAGGGACGTCACCATTGACCATTGTCTCAAAGAGATTTGATGAAGGAAAGAAAGGGGACACTTCTTCCAGAACTCCACAGAGGGGATGCCAGGCCCACAGAAACACCCCATGTTCAGGCCCACGGATAGGTACCTTGGCTCTGCACAGGCTGACTCATAAGGGTGGAGCAGGTGACATTGTCTCCTGTGCTCTCCAGGAATGCATTTTTAAAAATTTATTCAAATTAGTTATATTTTCAGTGGGCTCCTGGTTAGAACTAACCAGCACCACAGCAGGGGCCGGCCAATGGAGGAAAAGGGCAGGGCTGAGAATGGAGTCCCCTGTCCTCCCGTGTGGGGCCTTATCTTCTTTTCCCGCCAGGGGACAGTGCTCTCCCATCTCCTTCTAGAACACCACACAGAGACAACTCCACCCTCCCCAGGAGGCCCTGCTTTTTCATTTTCTGGGCCTCTGAGGGGAAGGACTCCTTGTCTGCCTTGGGGCATGGGTGCCCTGCAGCTCCTTGTACCAGTTCAGCCACCAACAGCTTAGAGCTGTGTTTTTGCCCAAGGAGAAGCGGGAGGGCCGGGGGATGGGTGCTGTCTGAGATCACTTGGTGCCACGCTCTGTGATCTATGAGTTGCTTTTAATTTCCTGTGCTGGCTGCCGGCAGCCGGAGGAAATGAGGCAGATAGCTGGGCTTCACATCTAGCCCTGCCTGGACCCGGGCTTGTCTGCTTGCTGCAGGGTCACAGTCCTTAGATCCCAGAGAAGAGCTGAGTGCCCTCCCCAATCTCTGCACCTCCTCCACAAACCCCCCAATTGAAGGTTGGTGACCTCATGGCTGCAGGAGTCAGGGAGAGGGACTGAGTTTCTCACCTGGGCTTTGGGGTGAGACCCAGATGGTTAGGGTTCTGGCTCTGTGGCCTCCTGGCCACCTGACTTTAGGGCAAGTTGCATTGACTCTCTGAACCCCAGTTTTCTCCTCCATAAATGGGGCTAATAGAAGGACCCATTTCAAGGAATTCTCAGGAGGATTCAGAGAGAAGGAATTCTGTGTGTGAGGCCAGATGCTGGAGCCTGCCTCCAGCTGAGCTTGTGGCTGGTCTCCTTTGTCCTCTCTCTTCCTTCCAGCATGCCTTCCCCTTCCAGGGACTAAGTGGCCTTATTTTTCCTCATCTCTTCTGACATGAGCAGCAATAAATCCCATGCTGCAGCTTCTTCCTGCCACCTCCCTTTGATTTAGTGCCGTCTTTGTGCCAGGCATGATGCCTTTAATGTGGGACATGCCAGCTAATCTCAACCACCCCTCCTATTCTTGCTTATGAGCTGGGGTTCCCTCATGGTTTCCCCTCCGGATAGGTACCTTGGCTGTTATAGACAGAATAAGGAAAGCCAGCAGCCTGGTGGTCATTGGTACGAGGGTGCACCATCTCCATCGCTGGGTTTGCATTTTCAGGGTAGTTTTCAAAAAGAGGCCAGAGTCTAGTTCTTAAGAATTAATGAAAGCCAGGCCAATGTGGCACACAGGTGCAATCGCAAGGATTCAGGAGGCTGAGGTGGGAGGATCACAAATTCAAGGTCAGCCTCAGCAAATTAGGGAGACACTGTCTTCAATTAAAAAGGGTCGGGGATGTAGGTCAGTGTTTAAGCATGACTAAGCTCAATCCCCAGTACTAAACAAAAAGACAAGAAAAAAAGAAAAGAAAAAGGAAGAAGAATGAATTGATCACAGGAGCAAGTCAACCTTCCTCAACAGGCTTGAGAAGAGAGGATTTTCTGGGGAAAAGGAAAGCCTTTCTATCACCCTTCAGAGAACACAACAAAGGCCACTGCCTCCGCCCCCTGAAATTAAGATCAGCTCAGCAGGTGTCTCCAGAGAGCAGGGCCGAGTTCCTTGCTGTGATATTTTCACAAAGCAGGTAAACAGAGCGGCTGCTCCCTGAGTTCCACCTACTAATGCTCAAGATCATTCAAGGAGCACAAAGTGTCCCCTAATTGAGTCCCCTGAAAACCAAAGAGGATGCCCCACCTTTAACAAAGTGGCTCTGCTGGGTGCTGAGCCTTTGTCCTGAGCAGCTGCAGGGCTTCCCTGCACCTGCAGGTGTCACCGGCAGCTGGTAGCCCACCTGGTGCTTAGGTGGTGAAGGCAGCAAGAGAGGGGTGAGGAGGGAGAGTAGGGGCTGGGGGAACACTGGCCCTGACGTGATGCATGCTTTGGCTCTGTGGACTTTTTAGGGGCAACTGACTCCATTCATTCGCTAATGAGGGAACCCCGGGATGGGGAGTGACCAGGCTTACATTCTACACCCACTTGTCCTGAAATCACTGCAGAAGCACCTTCCACCAGAGTAATCAGAGCACTGAATTGTTAGCTCATGTCACATTTCATGAGGGGATTTCACCTTCTGTCTCCCCCTCCCTTTTCTTTCCTCACCTCCTTCCCTCCTCTGCTTACTCCTTCATCTCTCCCTCTCCATCCTCTCATTTGGTCTTTACAGCAACCAGGCAAGCTTCCAATATCTTAAAGATGAGTAACTGAGGCTCAGAGAGAGGACACTGCCTGCCTGGAGTCACACCAAGGTGAGTGCCAGAGGAGCGATGGAGAGGCCACCAAATGCCTCCCACTGATGCTCCTTGCTCACACCAATTACTAGCTGTAATCCCCATTCAGGCTCCTTTGTCTGCTTCCTCCTCTGTGAATAGGGCAGGGACAGTCGCCACCCCTCAGGATGGTACCTGAGTTATAGAAAATGCTCATCAGAGTATGTGGCGCTTAGCAAGGGCTTGATCAAAGTCACCTTTACACCGTGCATCTTGACAGTCCTAAACACTGTCACCATGTAGATGGTGTGCACCTGATGTTATGTGTTGAACTTGAGCTTATTTTGTGCTCCGCAGTGCAAAAAGATTTATTTTGCAATGCAAATTAGACAGTAATCCAATCTTCAGTTGGCAAAGATGTTAGTGCTGGTGAGTGTGTGGGGACACAGGAAAGAGATGGGCAGAGTCACCCTTCACACAGTTAATAGCAGGGGTACCCTCACTCCCCTGGGGGAGGCATGCAAGGTGGGCTGCACTTTCCTCTGCCACTGGGGGCAGGAAACTTGGCTTCAACCTTGGGAAGACCAACTTTGGAGTTGCGCATTAGATGCTACAGAAATCCTGCAGGGATTTCAACCCCACAGTAGGCATTCTTCAGAGAGTGGCATTAAAATGCAGGAAAGAAACTAAAAAAATGTCTCATAGTTGTGTGGTCAGATGGGGAGGAGGAGGTTTCGACTGTTCTTGGTGGCACAGTCAATAAAAGAGTGATCTCTGAAAAGTGAACACATTATAAGCCAGCCTGCTGACCCTCTGGGGGTGACTCACAACCCTCTCAAACTTACCTGCCCACACCTGCACTCAGGATTCCATTTCACCCTATGATGCTTATCGCTCCCTGCCCACCCTTTGGACCCTTTTCAATTGGCCCTGAAAAGAAGATGAGCACACTCTCCTCACAGGGCTGATGTGTGCAGTAAGAGACAGACTTCACCTTAATGGGTCAGCTCATAAGAAGTGCTCAAGAACAGTAGCTCTTCTTGGGGAGAGTCTTCTCGGACCAGATTCCTTTGGTATTGGTTTGGTACTCAGGCATAATGAGGATGTCTTGGGTAAGTCCTCTGAACCTCAGGTTCATCACTTGTAAAGTGGGAGTAATGAAGGTTGCTCAGAGTATTCATTGAGGATATATGTTTAGCCCTTAGCATGTGGCCTGTCACATAGTAAGTTCTTAGCACCACAAATGGTGGCTGTGAGTTCCTGCTAGAATTGTTACATCTCGGTTCCTCTCTGGGAGGTGGCTTCCTTCCACCAACCACCATCTTTGTTGCCACTCGCTGGCCTGATTGCTCAAGTATGCCTGCCTCTGGGTCCAGCACTCCGCTCTAGTCCCCTCCCTCTAGCAGGTGCGACGGTGATAGACTCGCTGTGAGTATGCCTTCTGTGCTTGCCTGGGCTTGTTGGCTGGGGCTGTGCGCTGCCCACATTTGGCAGCGGAGGACACCGCCCTAGGACTGTGCAGAGTGGCGGCTCCAGGGCCTCCACCCCACTGTTGACTTTGGCATGGAGGACTCTGGGGGAGTTCAGAGCAGCACAGAAAAAAACAGTGCGGCTCTTGCCAATTTCCTTGAGCTCCGAGGGAAAGAAACAGAAACGCGCAACACGAGGAACAACATGAAAATGGGATTGGAAGTTGCTGGAAGCCTTTGGGGCGTGCTCCAGGAGCCACAAGCTGTTCCTGTTTGGCTGCCTGGGGCTTCGTGCTCTGCTGGGTGTAGTCGGACAGATGAGAGGAGGTGAGATCAAGGGACCCTGGTCCCCTCCTTTTTCCCTTCTTGTTTCCTGATGGCTTTGAGGTGAAGAGACCTCCACCACACATTTCTACCATGATGTGTTGTGCCGCCACAGGACCTGATAACTGTGGACAGGAACCTCTAAAACTGTGTGTCCAAATAAACCTTTCCTCCTCTAAGTTAGTTTATCTCTGGTATTTTGTTATGGCAACAGAAAAGTGACTGACATAGGGACCCTGCACATAGTGGTCACCCTTGTCTAAAAATGCAGTGACCTGCTTACTTATTGTCGATCTCATTCTTCACCTGAAGTAAAGTTGAATTCTATTGAGAGCACAGATTAATGTGGGTATGGATTCATATAGAAGCTGATCGACAAACACCTCTCCTTCTCCCCCCCCCCCCCCCCCCCGTCTTGCTCCCGGAAAGAAAAGCTTATGTTGTAGAACAAGACAAATTCAAGGTAAAGATACATGGGATCTTGCCAAATGGGGAGGAGGGGAAAGGAAATACAGGTTTAGAGAAGCAGAAGAAGCCATCCATACCTCAAGACTGATCTTCCTTTTATCTAAAACACAGTGCCCCCCCTCCCCAAATTCATGGCTAGAAACAAGAACATTTAATTGGCTCCTGAGTTGGCAATTTGGCCAGGTTCAGTGGGAACAGCACGTGTGTCTCCCTCCACTCAACTGGGGTTGCTGGAAGGCTGGGGCTGGGGCTGTTCTCCTCACTCACTCACATGTGCTGGCTGTCGGCTGGGGCTGCCCATGTGGCCTGGACTTCCTCCTCCCCCTGTGCCGGCTGGGGTCCCAGGATGAGCATCTTCCCAGGGGGAGGGGGCCAGGCAGAAGCTGAGGCACCCTTTCCAACCCAGCCCGGAGAGTCGAGCTGCTTTACTTCGCACCTGTCCATTGGCAGTGAGTCACCAAGTGTGTGTCTTCTCAGGCTGCCACAACAACCAGACTGGGTGGCTCAACCCATGGGATTTATTTCCTGTTCTGAAGGCCACCAGACTGAGCCCAAGATGTTGGTGGGGCCTCTACCCTCAGTTTGAGGATGGCCCTCCTCACCCCGTGTCCTCACAGGACCTCCCCTCTGTCTGTGTCCGTGTCCTGCTGTCCCCTCCCTATAAGAACATGGATCAGACTAGATTAGGGCCTACCCTAAAGACCTCGTTTAAACTGACCTCCTTAAAGGTCCTGTCTCCAAATACAGTCACTTTCTGAAGTCCTAGGGATTAGGGTTTCAACTTAGGAATTTGGAAAAGGACACAATTGAGCCCATGACATCCAGCCCAGGCCATATTCAAAGAGAGAGGAACATTAAAGAATCTGCACAAGTATTTTAACACCACGACCACTGGGTAAGTGGCAGGGGTTTTGCCAAGTCCTGTATGTAGTTGACAAGTCCCTAGGCTCCACCCTCTGCCAGTCACCCTTGAAAGGTTGTGGAATCTCAGAGGTCAGCGGGACTGTGGCTTTCCGGAAATATCCCTCAGCCCATAGGTGCGAGCAGCACATGGTACTGTTCATAACAGAAGGGCCACAGGTTTTAAAAATCAGGATTTGAGCCATGAAGTGACTCAAAAAGACTCTTCTCCTGTTAACCAACCTCCAGAAAAGATACTAGATTCTGGCATGAATGTAGGAGCTGGAAAGGCTCTCAGAATCTTGACTGAGATTGAATTTCCCACCAACCTGATGAGTGAGGGCTTAAGAGTTAGATTTTATTTAACTTGAAGTAATGTGATGTTCCTTCCAACTGAGCTGGGGACCAAGAACATGTCGTGGGTTATAGTAGAAAAGAATTATGTCGGCTTTTCACATGAGATAATGCACTCATCCAAAAACCATTACAGTAAGAGTTATCAGCTAACCTCCTCTATTCTGACAGATTCCAGCAGCTGCAGGAATGGTGCATTTCCCTGAAGAGTGACTGCCATAGATGACTCTATTAGTCTGTTTTTCGTTGCTCTCACAAAATACCTGAGCCTGATTACTTATAAGCAAAGAGGTTAATTTAGCTCATGGTTATGGAAAGTCAAGAACATGGCACCAGCATCTGCTCAGCTCTGGTGATGGTCACTGGGGCAGGCCACTGAAGGGACTCTGGTCCCTTCCTTTTTCCCTTCTTGCTTCCTGATGGCTATGAGGTGAAGAGACCTCCACCACCATACACTTCTACCATGATGTACTGTGCCACCACAGACCCAAGGCAACAGGACCTAGTAACTGTGGACAAAATCCTCTAAAACTGTGTGTCAAAATAAACCTTCCCTCCTTTAAATTAATTTATCTCTGGTATTTTGTTATAGCAACAGAAAGTTGACTAACACATGTTATAGCCAGAGGCTATAGCATGGTTGGTGGATGCCGTCATAGTGGGAGGATGTGTAAGAAGGAGAGATCATATGGTGACATGGGAGGCCAGAGACATTCCAACAAGCCTTGTTCTTTTTGTAACTCACTCTTGCAGGGAACTAACTGGGGTCCTGTGAGAATTACATTAATTGCTTCTGAGTATTCACCTCACGGCCCAATTACCTTGCATTAGGATCCACCTCTTAGATGTGGTGCCTTAACACCACCACAATGAGAACCAAGCTTCCAAAGAATATTTGGAGGATACATTCAAACCACATCTGAACTTAGAGCAGTGTAGTTTTTCAAAAATCAAATTAAGATGTCATTTTTAGCATTCAAATGAGTGGAGAAGTGGAGGACAGTTAGGGAGAGCTCACCCTGGGGAAGACCCCTGGGCTGGGTGGATGTGTCCATGTGCCACTCACTCTCTTTCTATCTTGCTCTCAAGTATCCCACAGAACCTGTCACCTCTTTTCTATACTTCTCAAAATGCCACCAATAAGCGATTTAGTTAAACGGACGCATTCCCCTGGCAGGTTGAAGGGGTGAGCATTTGGTTCATTAATCCTGTACCAGGACATTTTGGTTGACTCAGGGATTCATTATCTGGTCCTTTATTGGTTCGAGGGGCTTCAGTTTCAGCTGGGAAGGATGGATGAGCTCATTGGATCTACTTTCTTAGGAGCACAGAGAACAAAACCTCCCACTTCATCTCTCAGGGGTTCAGAGTTTTGATATTTGTTTGTCCACCCAGCATCACTTCACCATGGTTGATTTCAGAAAGTGTGATACGGCCCAGAAAGATGATTCTCCATGAGAGAAAAAGATATTGAACCAAAGGTGAGATGTGAGAATGGATGTTATTCTGGGTCTACAGGATGTATTTCTATTATATATATATATATTTCCTCCTGTGGGTTGGGTCTGTGGCCCAATGGTTGTGGTACCACCTAGAGCAGGGGACCAACATGACCTTCCACCCACTCTGGTAGCCTTGTGTCAATTCCAAGTCTCTGGCCTTAGGACCAATTGGATTAGTCAATACCATCTGAAATGAGTGACCTCCTTGCCTATTCTTCTCCCGTCACGCCAGTCTCCCTAAAGCAAAATATTAATAAATGCCACTACATAAAAATTAAAATGTCTTTATGGAAGGAGGCAAATTCCACAAAGTCAAGAGACGAACAATAAAGTGGACGGTGATATTTTGTGACACATACAATGGACTAAGAGTTAATTTCCTTATTTTACAAAGAGCTCATACAAATCAATATGAATTAAATATGAAAAGGCCAATTGAAAAATGGGCAAAGGATATGAAAGGCAGTTTTTCAGAAAAACAAATGCAAATATCTAATAACTTTATGAAAAGATGTTTGACTTTCCTCAAATTAAAGTCATGCAAATCCAGATGACATGCCGCCATGTTTCTGCTATCAGATGGGCGAAAGCTTAAAAAGTCTGTTATCTTCAGTGTTGATGAGTGAAGGAGAAAGTAGGGACTCTCATTCACAGTCACTGTGCAGAGAACTGGATATAATATTTTAGTCGAGCATTTTGATAGAACGGGTTGAATATCCCTTATCCCTTATGCTCGGAACTAAAGTGTTCAAATTTTAGATCATTTTTTCACATATGGAATATTTGAAGAGACTTCTCTATTGAGTGTTTCTAATCTAAAAGTCAGAAAAGCTCCAAAACCTAAAACTTTTGAACATCATATTGATGCTCAGAAAATTCAGATTTTGGAGCATTTTTAGATTATTAGATTGGGGTGTTTGACCTATATCAATCACAATTGTAAATTCATACATTCTTTGATCCATGAGGAAGAATGTAAATCATATGTATACTCATGGACATACAATAGATGGTAGATAGGAGAATACTCATCGCAGCAGTTTGAAAGGAGACAATGGGAAAAAGTATCATTGGGGATTTTTTATTATAATTACTGACACGTCCTTATGATGGAATATTATACAGTCACAAAAAGAAAGTACTAAACTACATCCAAGCTATTGAGGGAGAAAAGTAGTACAGAATAGTAGGCACAAAATGGTCCCATTTATGTGAATAATATACAGTGTGTATGCATAAAACATTTCTGGAAATATTTTTAAACATGGGGAATGGGAAGTCAAGAAGGGAATAAGGCAATTTTACTTTTTGTGACAAGTATTTCTATTATATTAACTTTTTATCATTTGCATATCTTGTACTTATTTACTAGTTTTTTTTTTTTTTTTTTTAAGCAGGCTGATGGAAATCTTCCTGTAATACACAGCCTGTTTACATGACTATGTTCCAGGTGTACCTGTATTTACTGAGTAGTGTGTTGTCTGGCAAAAGGTATCCCTAAGTGGAACAACATCAGGAAATTGCTGGCCCAGTTTAGGAGCATCATGTGAGATGTTGTGGGGAGAGGGGGTCCTGGGAAGCCGAGGTCCTCTCTGAACAAGGTGGAGCATTGTTTTAGTTAGCTTTTTCATTGCTAAGACCAAAACACCCATTAAGAACAACTTAGAGGAGGAAAAGTCTGGTGCTCACGATTTCGGAGGACTCAGCTCATAGATGGCTGACTCCATGGCTCTGGGCCCAAGTGAGGTACAACATCATGGGGGACGGGCCTGGTGGAGGAAAGCTGCTCAGCTCACGGTGGGGCCAGGAAACAGAGAGGGAATAGGACAGGGGCCACAGGGAAGGAGCACCTTCCAGGGTACACCCCCAGTGCCCTCCTCCCTATAGCTATCACCCAGTCAGTCCACTCAAACTTGGATGAATTGGTTAAAGTTACAACTCTTGCAATCTAATCATTTCTCTTCTGAGTATTTCTGTATTAACAGGATCTGCCCCCTGCCCCCTTAAATCCAAACTATAATGAACCCAGGCAGTGAACCATCTGGATTAGTACTGAAATTTCTTGGTTTTTATGGACTGGTGGGATCTAGAAAAGCTTGGACCTCAAGGATAAAAGTGATCTCTCCAGCCCTCCAGTCACTGCCCAGTTCTGGTGAAAGTTTTAGGTAGAATTGCTCCTAAGCAAGCGGGGGCTGAAGATGAATATGTTGTCCATCAGTGGAAGGAAGCAGGACTTGGAAAATATTAGTTTGTGAGCACAAAACCCCAAAGATAAAAGACCAGTTCTTGAATTTTATAGACATCTTGGGATTTATTTTCTAAACAGTTGTGCTGGCCTGCACAGAGACAGGATGATTGGGTCTTGTAGTGAGATTCTACAATGCGACATCTCAGAATGCAGAGATTTGGCTTCAGATTGCTTTTCCAGCAAGAAAAGTGAAGCCCCATCCTGTTGGCGATTCATCTCGCAGTTGTGGATTGAAGCCGCTGAAGAAGTTGCATTTATATGAAACATCCTAAAGATTACTTTATCTTGCATTGTGATTGTGAAGAGATAGAAGAATGCTGCAGGTTAAGAGACAAAATTTTCTTGGACTAAACTCCTTGAATAGCCATTTACCTTAACTTAAAAAAAATCTGACTCCACATTCTTGTAAATAATAGAAGAGCTTCTAAGAATATATCTCTCCATGCAAACCTCCAGTGCCCACTTACCCTAAAGCTAAGGCTGTTGAAAGATTCCATCTGAAACCTATAGAAGAGATGCTCTCCTTTCTGTAGCCCCCCTACCTCAAGCTCCTACCAGTGTAATTGGTCAGTTTATTAATTGATTGAAGAACTTTTTTGATGATTAAAGTTCATGTACCTTTTATAAGTTCTTCCATGATGGCCCATACATTCAGGAAACTTGAAACCATCTTTGGGCCTTGGTAATTTAACATGGAAAATTAATATGGTAAAATAGCATGGTAATTTAACATTTAACTCAGAAATATACCAGTTTCTTAGTTCCTACAAAGCAGTCTTTCCCTCCCTCCCTCCCTCCCTTTTTCCCTACCTTCCTCCTCCTCTTCCTCCTCTTCTTCTTCTCCTTCTCCTCCTCCTCTTCCTCCTCCTTCTTTTCTCTCTCTCTCCTCTCTCTCTCTCTCTCTCTCTCTCTCTCTCTCTCTCTCTCTCTCTCTCTTTCTCTCTCTCTCTCCCCCCCCACCTCCCTCTTTCTTCTCTGACACAGTCTCACAGCCAAAGTGTGGCTTCATAGACAGTATAATAGTTCCAAATGAACTCAAGTGTTTTAGCTCCAAATCTCATGAACTCTTACATGTTCTAAACTCTCATAAATAACAGTTATCAAACTTTAACAGGCATCCGAATTGCCTGGAAAAGAGTGTTAAAAGAAACGGCTATCTGGGTCCCATCCCCAGCGTGTCTGATTCAGTAGGGCCCAGGGTGGGATTCAGAATTTGGAAATTCTCAAATGACACTGTTGGGTCTTATGAACACATGGGGAGAACTTCTGGTTTATAAATATACTTCACCAAATTTTTCCCCTCTCCCATTGACAATGCTCACATCCTTCAATCTCATGCTCACCCAACAACCTGCCTAAAAGACATCTTTAATGATCACTGAGACTTGAATCCCCTTCTCCTTTCCCTAACACCAAAGAACTCCTTTGGCAATGGCAGAAGCTTCCTTGAAAGGGTGTGCAGGAGAAAACACTGAACAGGCAAAGCCAGGGGCCTCTTTTGCAGTCAGAGAGAGAACTGAGAATATCCCAGGGTTAATTTTTGTGGTCATTTATCTCCATCAGGGTCTGGGGCACTAGTGGCAGGCAGGGATGGGAGTGGGGGAGGGGAGGGGCTTTGGTCTCTGAATCTCCCTGTGGCTGCCTAAGGATGCGGGTATCAGAGAACCTTGGTGGCCCCATTCCCAGAAGGAGAAAAACAGAAATCTCCAGTGTTTGTTTTTAGAAGCCAGTGGGGCCTGGCTTCCTGCAGAGCTGCTTACAGCTCTTCTTTCTGGCTTTTTATTCTCCTCCCCTGTACCTCCTGGGGGATGATTCCTTTCATCCAGGGGCTGCCTTCTCCAGCAGCACACCAGGCCACACACACAGTGGTTATCCCAGAGGGGCCCAGGACCCCTGGGGCAGCAGGAGCAAGGGAGTATTTTTGTTGGACAATGATGGAAATTTTCTTTTTCCTCTCCATTTCCCTAGTGGAAAATATAAGAAGAGAGGAAGGAAGGAAGGAAGGAGGAAGGAAGTCAAGAGAGAAAGAATCAGGTTCAGAGTGTAGATAGGGGGTAGGGCTTGAACATACCCTGTTTAAAAACATGATCCCTCCTCCTTCTCTCGGCAATACTAATCTCCTAGGTAAAGTAGCTTTTGCTCAAATTTAAAAGTACTTTTCTAAAAAACAAGATCCAAAAAAAAAAAAAAAAAGCAGATTCCACCCAGCTGTTAAACCAGTGATTTCACAGAGCAGTGTTTCTTACATCTTGAGGCCTAAAGGAGTCCTCTGCAGGTCCTGGAAAAATGGGGATTCTATCTAAGAGGTGGATGGTGGCTTCATGAGGGCCCCTGAATGTCCCAGGCCCCTCTCTCTGTTATTCTTCCTCCTTGTTTTGAAGGTAGCCCTTTATCCAACACAGGCGAGAATCCAGGAACTGGAGGTAAAACTTTCTAAGTCAGAAAATATTTATTCTGTGGTGCTGACCAAGGCCATCCACTGCAGAGAGCTGGGTTGCTGCAGGAAGACCCACATTAGAAGCCAGGTCCTACTGCCTACCAGCTCTCAAGGGGATTTCTAAGGAAGTGGTACTCTTCACTCACTCAATCACTTACTCAATCAACAAGCATTTATTGAGCACCAATTCTTGTGCTGAAATTCAAAGATATAGACAATATTATGTCTGTTCCCAGGGGATTTGCAGTTCAATAGAAGAGATGGATAATTACAATATAGCTATAAGAGGGGTGGGAAACATGTTGTGTTCCAACAGCATACAAGGGGGCCTTAGCATCAGATTGGTTGGAAGAGGTTTCCTGGAAGAGGCTATAGTTGAACTGAGCCTGGAACAAAGAGTGGGAGGGGTTGGGGGCCCAGAAAGAGCCTCCTAAGCAGAGAGAATAGAAGGCACGTGGTCCAGGACCCTGAAATTGCATAAATTACAGAGGGAATTGCAAATTGTGTTGGATCACAGGGTCTCTGGGGGTGTGATGTGGATAGGGTCAGGTCACAGAGGCTCTGTGTACTGAGGCCAAGTTTCAATTAACCAAAGCTGCAAAGAGAAATTTTGCATAATTAGTTATAATAATAATAATTACAATCATCATCATGATAACTACATTTATTGAGCCCATCCATTGCTATCATTTAACCCTCATAACAGCCTCAAGAGATAGGTACTGATATTCCACCTGTTCAAACTGATGAGGAATTTGAGGCTCAGAGAGGATTGGCAACTTGGAGATGTGCTGCTGAGGTTCCCAACCCCATCAAATCCCGAAGCACCTTTTAGTGACTGATATTTTTTTAAATTGCCTTATTAATATGAAATGAAATTCAAAATGAACAGAATCCATTTTAGAACATACTTAAAATATGTATAATGCCCATCTGTAACCTAACTTAAAAATGAAGAAAAATAATTTAGAATAAAATAATATGTATTTCCATATGGGAGCAGTCAGACCTGACTGTTCTAGAAACAAAATAGTCAGTGGTTGAACTTATATATAGAATCACCTTAAATGCAAAGCTGCAGATGTAGACAGATACCCATGTGTTGAAGGAATGAAGTCTACACTATGAGCAGCGAGGCTGATGGTAAACCCATCGTTTTGAAAAGGTGATTCATCCTTGGGAAAGTTCTGAGTCACAAACTACAATGTTCCCTCAAAGACTGATGGCAGAACTGCAATAAGTACCTCTATCAGCTAATCCAAAGTTTAGGATGATTGCTTCCCATGGAGATGACTTCATATCTCAGGGGCACCAGGGCCAGACTGGGAGGGGTCTGGAAGAACTCTGGGAGAACTGGGTGTGGCTGTGCAGAGTCCCAGCTGCTGTCCCCACCAGGAGTTTGCAATGTTGAGTTGTTTGCTTGCTTAACACTGTATTTTTCCCAATGGGTGGGATCTCTTCAGTTCTGGGCTCCTGACTGAGTTTTCCCACTTCTGCCACGGAGATTTCCAAGTCTTTTGACAAGTATGCATCAGAACTCCAGGCCCATCTAGAAGTTCTGCAGATGGAGCACATATAGCACTGCCTGTCATACTTAATAAGACTCCGAAAATGACAAATTGTTCATCAATTGCCCAAGTATTTGCCAAACATCTATTTTTTTGTGTGTGTGATCTATTGTTTCCAACAAACCACTACAAAACTTAGTGTCCTAAAGTCCCTAAACCTTATGGGTTGAACAGTATGTGTTTCTCCTTGATATGGTGTTTGGTGGGGCACTTATTTACCAGTTGATCAACCAAGAGCTTCATTTCTCCTTTATGTAAGCCCCTCCACATAGTTGCTTGAGTTTCCTCACAGCATGGCTGCTGAATTCCTGATAGAAGCTCTCTAAGAACAGGCAGAGGCTGCAGATCTTTGAAGGCACAGCTCTAGTGTAACACAGCGCCACTTCTGCAGCTTCCTAATGGTCAGAACAAGTCACAAGTTCATCCCAGATTCAAAGAGAGGTGAAATAGACTATATCTTTTAGTGATTAGTTGGAAGGAATGTATGGTCCTCTTTATTTCACCAGAACCTTCCATGTACCAGGCACACTGCTAGGTCCTTGGAGATATTGGACATGAGCAAAATTAAATATATTCTTTGGTCTCTTGAAGTTATAGTCTGGGGACCTCTTTCAGATTCAGTCCCCAAATAGATTTTGTCAAGCACAGCATTTTGAAGAACAAATAGGGTTTGAATGATTCAAGGTGAGGTGGACATACTAGTTCTACCACCATCCTCACTTCTTCCTATTGTGTCACTTTGTTGGTTCCAGCCCTGACCTTCTGTGACAGATGTGTCTCCACCTCCCTTCAGGCAGAAAGCATCTCTTTGGTCATTGTCACTTTTGTAATACCTTTACACCCATGACTGCATTTATCACCCATATTAGTAATTCTTAAAATATACTTTTTCCAGTTATAATGGTAATAAATTTTGAAGAAAAATTATCCACAAATAGAAAAAAAATGTCACTTCTATCTACCTCCTCTTCAAGAACACTGATGTTTCATGTTTCTGGATGTGGTTTGTGTGTGTACATTTCAGAGTCATCTTAATACTGTGTCTATAAAGCTTAGAATCATATTATATATATATATATATATATATATATAAACATAACGCAAGAAGAAGTGGTCAATTAGCTACACAAGTAGATACGTACATAGAGAGACTCTGGACGGAAGTTCTTGATGCTGTACGAGCCTGAATCAGGGGCACAAAGCCAAAACCTAGAAAATCAGAAAAGATTTAACTGATACAGTAACATTCAAGCTGAGATCTGAATAATCCATGGAGCTATTTAAGTTATATGTCTGCATAGGACATAGTATATCCTCAACTAATATTTGTTGAGTGAGTGATTGAATCTTGGCCATATTATAACAGTCTGAGCTGAGAAAGTCAGGGGTGCTGGAGAGCAGAGAGGATGGAGGCTTTTGGTGTGAAGTAAGTTCAGAGGAGGATAGATGTGCAGATGCTGGTGTTAAGTATGTGGGTCTTCAGCCCTCGAGTAATGGAGTAATGGATTTGAAGCCAGAGAAATTTGGTTCAGTAAGTTCTGGGCTTTGAGAAGGTCGTCTGACTGTAATGTAGAGAATGAAATGTTTGGAGGCGTAGGTGGTGGGTGGGAGGATCAGAGGTTGAAAGGAGGAGGGAGATTGGAGGGAGCTATGTAGTGGACCATGAGAGTGGTGTAGGACACACCCACCAAACCACAGGGAGTTAGCAAGAACCCTGCAGAGCAAGGTCAGAATACTGGGAAAGAAATGGCTCTGAAGGGGTGGCCACTTCCTCTACTACCCCAGGAGACTGTGGGAATCTCTCTATAGACTGGACCCACCAGCAGGGCTCTGAGCCCTGGAGGTAAATGGAGGCACCCTGGAGAAAAGGCAAAGAAGTGAAGCAAGCAAAACTCGCTACCTATCAGAGCTGCCATTCTGCCCAGGTACTGAGGTGCCTTCTCCACCTCAGGCTCTGTAGAGGATTATTGATTTCTGCTGCTGAGAATATAACGTTAGCACTTGCTTTCGGGCCTCTCATTTTGTGCCGTTCTTGAGACCGTGGCTTTGAAGATCAATGGCTCTGAACAGGACAGAGGAGAGGAGAGTGAGATTTCTCCACTCAAGCTTACGCTGTCTCAAGGTGGTGCATGAATCACTGTCAAGTCCCTGGACACAGGAGCCACAGAAATAAGGGCCATGCATTTAGGATTCCCCATAGGTGGCCTTGCAAGAGTTTTGCATTTACGATTTTTATTGTGAAAAATTTCAAACATTCAAAAGTAGAATAGTATAGTGAATCCCACCATCATCTCCAACCATTGATAACTCATGGCCAATCATATCTCATCGGTATCCACAAACTCTCTCCTCCTGCATTGCTGAGGCCAACTCCTAGGCTCCACGCGATTCCATCTGTGAATGTTCAGCATGATTCTCTACAAGATAAGGGCTCTGCAAGTGTTAAAAATATTAGTGACTTAAAGTATTATTTTGGACAATGATCCATATAGGATGGTGGTCCGTAAGAGTCCAGTGGAGATGGAAAACTCCTATTGCCTGGTGATGTCATATCCATCCTAAAGTCAAGGTCACAGTGTAATGCATTACTGTTCCCATGGTGATGTTGTGTAAACAAACCTGTCATGCTGCGAGTAGCATAAAAGGGTAGCAATATGATTTAATTATATTGCATAGTGCATTAAGATTATATGGTACAGTAATAATACTTGATAATGATAATAAATGACTATGTTACTGGTTCATATATTTACCATGCTATTTTTTATTGTTATTTTAGAGGAATGATTTTTACTTATTAAAAAAAAGTTTGTTGTAGGACAGTATGCCACATTATGCTCATAGCAGCCTCATGCCTACCATGTACTGCATCTTTTGATCATATCAAGAGGCCATACAGAGCAAACGCCTTCTATCATCTGGGTTTGTGTTAAATATACTCTATGACATTGACACAATGACCAGATCACCTAATGCACTTTCCAGAATGCATTCCTATTGTTGAGTGATGTGTGATTGTGTTTGTAATTATGATGTAATTTATGTCGTGATTTATTATGGTGACTTCTTTTTTTTAACAAATACAAAAGTATTTTAATTTTTTAAAATATGTAACTGAAATTATTATTAATTTTAAGATAAAGGCACTTGGCTTCTTTTCTTTTTTTCTGTTGCTATTAACTTTTTTTAAAAATTATTTTTTAAATACATGACAATAGTGGAATGCATTACACTCATTATTACCCTTATATAGCACAATTTTTCGTAACTCTGTATATAAAGTATGTTCATGCCAACATGGTGACTTCTTTATGTTATCAAATAGTTAATAGATATATGTGCACTTCTCAATCATCTTGTAAATGTTGTTGTTGCTTGTTTTTATTTGTTCAATTGAATTAGAATACATTTCTAATGCTGAGATCCACACCTTAAATTGATTTCTAGACCTCATAGGTCCTTGGTAATCTATAGAGTCTCTCTGCTTCTCTCTTGTTTGGCAAGTATTTTGTAGAAGAAAGTAGGTGGGTTGTCTGGTAAAATTTCCCACATCTTGATCTTGCCGATAACTTCTCTGTGGTGACAATTAACAGATACCTTGTCCCCTGTGTTTCCTGTTAAGTCCGAGTTGGATGTTGAATTTTGATTAAATTCCTAATCAATGTTTTCTGGCAAGGCTACTTGGTAGCCAGAGCTCTGTTCTTTCATCAGGAGATACACAGTGTCGACTCTCTGCAGTGGAAGCTGTCATCCATCATTGCTTAGACACATTAGTTCATTAGGGATTGCAAAAGGGTGATGAACTAATTCTATAGTCCATCTTTAAAAAATATTATTAGCCAGAATGCTTCCATACAGAGAAACTTTCTGTCATTAACTACTTGGTTATGCTGAGGCATTGTTCTTATAGATAAACATGATTAATGTTCAATTCTTTCTCTTTGTTTAACAATTTTCCAAATAATGTGTTGATTCTGCAGCAATCTCTAAGGATGACTAATGAGTGTTTTTAAATATCATGGATTAAAAGATATTAGATGTGGATTTGAAAGTTATTAATGCTCAAGTGATTCCATCCTTGGCCAAAGGAGGCCTCTTCAAGTTTCCTCCGGAATCCTTTGACACAATCCTAGTAGTCTTTGATGGCTTTCCTTGCTTTCTGGTGTGACAAATTCTTCAGGCTTATTTGGTACATTTCCTGCTTCGGACATCAAATCAGTCATTTCTCCAAGGAGCCCCGAACTCTCTTTGAGAAATGCATTTAGAGATAGCAATCTAGGCAAAATGAGTGCTCAAGTGTTTCTGCATGGCTGTTTCTAGATACTTCCTGTGAATAGAACTAGGGAATATGTATCATGCGGATATGTATCAAACAGATAGTTTCTATTCAAATTCAGGATTATGGGATTTTAGCCACTGTCATCTATCTTACATTAGTATTTCTTTTCTCCTATCTTGAAATTCCTGGTTTTCAATGTCACCCACAAAATCATTCATTTGATTTATGACATGCTACACTCACAATGGCCCCAGAATAGTGCCAGCATTGTCACTAACTCGATTAATAAAGACAATTTGTTTCTCCAGTTCCTTTTTTCCTGAGGACGTATCTTAGTAAGAATGTACAGCCAAATAACTATGATTTACACTTCAAATAACTCCTTTGTATTTGATTATATCAATGACTAGTTAGTTACATTTCATTTAACTTGGAGTTTCAGGAAGTACTTTTAAAAATGAGATATATTAAAAGAAATCCCTGTCCTGTCTACTCAACAGCTTCTTCTCCCTATAAGGAACCACTTACAAATTTAAGATTTTTCTTTCTACTGCATGAATATAAAGACATTACGTAGATATATATATTTAGATAAGTTGTACTCACAACTTCTCCTTGCTTAAAATGTAGTATATTATACACATTATTTACCATTTGGCTTTGTTTTAAGCTGATAATATATCCTAGATCACACACACACATACCCATACACACAAACCGGTTTCTAATCCCACCTATGCCACTTAGCTGTGTGATCTTGGGCATGCAACTTAACCTTTCTGAACTCTCTTTTCTCATCTATAACAGTAGAGCAACACTGTTTCCCTCCCAAAGTCATCCTGGAGGTTACCTGTGTCAGCACTAACATAGTAGGCTCTCAAATTTTTATAGATGCCATAATATTTAATAATGTTTATGTACCTCCCATTTCATTTCCTATCAGTGTCCCACAGTGAAGCCTAAGAGGGCTGGTTGGGGAAACTAAGTCATTGAAAAAGAACTCAAAGAATTAGAATGTTAAGACTGTCAAGAGCCCGTAGAGACCTAGGTAGTTATCCCAGTTATTTTACAGAGAGAGAAATAGAGACCCAGAGAGGTAACCTGATAGGCCCAAAGTCATAGGTCAGGATGGGAAGGGACTTCTGGCGATGTCAGTCCAATTATTTTTCAAGGTCAGTTTCCTTTAAAGCCAAGCTCATCTTCTGCACTTGTTGGAAGTTTCTCTGCACACGACCACCTACTCTCTGCAAAAGGAGAAGCAGGGTGAGGGATGGGTCAGGGAAACTGCCTTCAAGAAGAGCTCCCTTCCTCCCTCCCCTCCTCCCTCCCCTCCTCCCTCCCTTCCTCCCTCCCTTCCTCCTTCCCCTCCTGGGGATTCTGTGAGGAGGGCTGGTGCTGGCACTGATCCCTATCTTTAAGCCAGGGCTCATTAATGCACCCAGTTGGGGACTTTGGCCATAAGCAAGTTCTAGAAACAGCTTCTTGCCCTCAGGGGGCTTTCAAGCTATTAAAACAACTTCAAGCTCATTTAAAAACCAAATATGGCTGTAAAAATATATGTCAGTGTTTAAAATAGTAATGAGTTTGAGTGGCATTATCTTATTTTCATTACCACAACCCTAGGAGACTGCCAGTGTTATTGCTTTCTCTCTTATATATCAGGAAGAAAAAAAAAAAAGGCTTAAGTAGATACTGCAGCTTTCTCAAAGTCATGCAGCTGATGAGCAGCAAAACTGGATTTGGGTTCAGATCTGACTCCAACTTCCATGCTGCTGATCAGATGCCAAGGGGACGTGGAACATTTTCACTTCCACTTGTTTGAGACAAAGAGAAGGAAATAAACAGGGTATTCTGGGATAGTGTGAGGTCGTTCCATGTTTAATTCATCCATTCATTCATCCCTTTGTGCATTCTTACCTTAAAAATCTAAACTTTAAAGACTGTCTGAGTTTGAATCCTGGCACTATCCCTTACTAGCTGAGAAGATAACTTATCTTCTCTGTGTCTCAGTTTCCTCATCAGTGTGAAGGGGATAATTGTACCCACCTTTTGGGCTGTTCTGAGATTTTAATGAGTTCATACATTAAAGCAGTTAAAAATGTGCCATAACCCACTTGTATCAAATGTATGAAATATGATACGTCAAGAACTATGTAATGTTTTGAACATCCAATAATAAAAATTTAAAAAATAAAATAAAATAAAATAAATATGCCAGGGCTGTTATAATTTTCATCTGAGCTGCTGCCCTTTGTATCGAGATGTGTCTGAGTAGGAAGAATCAGAAGTCCTGGGTTCTGGTTTCACTCTGCTTTACGATTCCAAGATCATGAGCAGGCTATTGCACCTCTGCACCCATAAAAGGAAGAGCTTCATCCTCCTTCTCTCTGAAGTCCCTCCACCTCCAGGTTTTACTGTTTTGAGGTGTCCAATCTCTCTCTTCATCATAGATATACAAAAGGGGAGTCTTCAGAAGCTAGAACCTCATTTAAATTTTTTTTTTCACTCTCAGCAGATAAGGAAAGTGAGGCTAATGTATTTGCAATTTTGTGTTAACAAAGTGGATTCTGCATTACAACCCTCTGGGCTGTTGGTTAAAAATTTGATTCCTGGGCCTCAGCACAGACTACTGAATCAGAGCTCTGCCAATAAGGCCCGATACTTGACTACCAATGTAAGACTGTCCCAGATGATTTCTATGCAGACTCATGTTTGAAAACCACTGGGCAAGAGTAGAAAGGAAAAGGATACCGACTTTGAGTCAGATAAATTAGACAGGGTTCACAAACCTCCAATGTGAACATTAGTCAGCTGAGAATCTTAAAACACAGATTTGGGTGTAGAAGGTTGAAGTGGGCCCCAAGAGCCTGCATTTCTAACAGCCTTCCAAATGATACTGAAGCTGCTGGTCCATGGACCACACTTTGAGAAGCAAAGCTTTAGAGATCCACTCATGAACTGTAGGACCTTGGGAAACTTCCTAAATTTCTCTGATCCCCTTTCTTTACCTATAAATGGGGATAAGAGCAGTGTCTACCTCATAGAATGCTTAGTTGGATTAAGCCAAATAATGTATGTAAAGCTGCTTGTCACCATACTTAGTGCAAAAGATCCTCTGAATAAATACTACTTTAATAAAAGTTCTATTGACTCAGACTCCCAGGAGTAGTGGGATGATGGGAATGTGCATTTTAAACTAAAATCTGGAGGTGACTTTAATGCTGAGGATGTTGACCATGCCGTACTGAGTCTCTGTCAAGGACAGGAAAGTCTCCAACCTGATTCAACTTCTCCAAATCCCACAGGCATCTGGTTTGAAAATGTCGGATTCAGGAAGCGATGCGCTTAAGGCTCCAATAAAACTGCTGCTCCCCAAACAGCACAGGGAATGAGAGCTTGGTGAAACTGCATCCGTTGCTTTCCAAACAAATATAGGTGGGAAGACTTCTGTTTCCCCAAGGGTGTCAGAAATGGATCCAAATCATCAAAAACATGAGCATGAAATTTCAGCTCTATTCTCAGGCCCGTGTGCCAGGAGGCGAACAGGAGGGGTGCCTGGGATGAAATGCTGAGTCACAGGCTCAGAACTCCTAGAGGAGACTGAGGCTCCTGTGGGAGAACAAACCAGTTGCAAGACAAATCATTGTCCTTCCTGTGTGGGGCTTCTGGCTAAAAGCTGACCTGGATTTAGATTCTGAAGTTTCTATTTATTGAGTCTGCTATTCTGCTATACAATAAACTTTACTGAGCATTCATCATGCCAGGCTCTGTGGTAGGTGCAGGGACACAAGAATAGTGAGATAGTTTATACTCCAGGGGTGGCAGCCACAGGTGTGGTAGTTCCCCTATCCATGGGGGATGATGTTCCAAGAATCTCAGTGGATGCCTGAAAATACAGGTGATACTAAGCCCTATATAGACTATGCTTTTTTCTATATATACATACATACCCATGATAAAGTCTAATTTATAAACTAGGCATGGTAAGAGGTTGACAATAATCACTAACATCTACATAGAACAGTTATTACAATATGCTATAATAAAAGTTTTATGAATGTGATCTCTCCATCTCAAAATATCTTTTTTTGTGGTTTCAACTTTTCATGTAAAGGAAGCACATTATGACTTTTATTTGAAATATCCAAATTGCCAGCATCACTGTCTTTGTGCTTTGGGGCCATTATTAGGTAAAATAAGGGTAACTTGAACACAAGCACCAGTACACTTCAGTGGTTAGTGGATAACCCAGATGATGCTCAGGTGACTAACAGGCAGATAGCATATTCAACATGCATACACTGGACAGGGATGATTCATGCCCCTTGTAGGATGGTAGGAGATCGACTCATGCTACTCAGAATAATATGCTATTTAAAACTTGTGAATTATTTATTTCTGGAATTTTCCATCTAATATGTTCAGACTGTCATTAATTATAACTAAAACGGCAGAATGCAAAACTTGGATAGAGGTGGGTATTATTAAACCATAGACATTTGTTAATTTACAAATGAATTAACAAATGAATATAATCAGTTTCCAGTGAGGCCTAGGGAGAAAACAACAGGAAGCATCTAGAAAGAGCAGAGTGGGACTCTGTTGAAGAGGGCCAGAAAGTCCTCTCTGAACAGGTAACAATTCTTCCAAGAGGCTCAAGCATAAGCATGGGTTTGCTTCTTCAAAGAGAGAGAAGGAACATTCCAGAAGGAAGGAACAGAATGTGCAAAAAACTCCGGAGAGGTAAAGAACTTGGCTTGTTGGCTTCCTTCTAGTTCAGGAAAACCAACACAGCTGGTAATTGTGAGTGCATTTGTGCATGAGTGTGTGGACAAGGGGAGGGGCATGGCACTAAATGAAGCTGATGAGTGATAATAATGAGTTCACAACGACTCTTCTATCCATTTCATAGATGAGGAAATAGAAGCATGGACCATTCTGCAATGTCTAATTAAAGTGGGACTTAAACCTATCAGGAATTTGCAGTGTCTGTTCCCTGAAGAAGGTGAGGTCCGAGAACCTCATTTGGGGGCCCTGGCCCAGAGGCCTTGCTTTTTCTAGTCCCCTCTCCTCACCCTTGCAGTGGGGAGTGCCTTCTCTCTCCTATGCTCACTCTCCCGTTTACAGCCTGACCATTATATAGAATATATTGGATTGAGGAGGGTACTATTAAACTACAGACATAAGCTGAAAGAAGCTGAAAAATTAAGGTGTAGAGATTCTTCTACTTGTTGGACTCCCACATTCAGCCAGCTAAGTTTGGCTAAAGATTTTTCTCTTCATTCCTAACGACATTTAACAAAGATTCATTAAGTGCAGAATGGTGCAGTGGTGAAGGATAAGGAATCAGGCAGAACAGGTTTGAACGTCAACTCAGCTGTATATCATGACCTGTCCTGGAGCCAAGCCTTCTTCAGTGAGGCAATGGGGTGTGAGATAGCTCATTAAAGTAATGCCAATGGGTCGGGAGAGAAACACTATGCTAAAAAGGAACTCCTCTAGTGGGAATACCTTTATTCCAGAAATGTTAAAACGTGATGGATTTGGGCTGGGGATGTGGCTCAAGAGGTAGCACTCCCGCCTGGCATGCGCATGGCCCGGGTTCTCTCCTCAGCACCACATACAAACAAAGATATTGTGTCCGCTGAAAACTAAAAAATAAAATATTAAAAAATTATCTCTCTCTCTCTCTCTCTCTTCCTCTCTCACTCTCTCTAAAAAAAAATGTGATGGATACCAAATGTGATGTTTTAAAACTGAAGAAATGGGGTGTAACAATGGGGTGATCCTCCCAAAACTTCAGGTATCTTATCTGTAAAATGGGCATAAATAAAACTTCCTTGCTGGGTTATGGAGAGCAGTTCTGGATTTGTGAGCATGGGCAGAATGAGCATGTGTTTAGGCACCAGTAAAAAAGAGGAAGAAAAAATGTGACCAGTTCAGCTCCAATGAATGAATTTTGCTTTTGGCAATGAGACATCTAGAAAAGAGGTATTTAAATTTCAAAATGAGTGTTGGCTTTAAGATTTGACTCTGCCTATGCAGTGTTTTTTGTGTTGAACGTGATCGAGGGGGCACTTGGTGATCGCTCTGTACCCAAGTCCTCTGGAAGTCTCTCCTCTGTGTCTTGTGGGGAGGGATGAGCAAGATTATACATGGTGGGTGTTCAACACCTGGTCAGCACATAACAAGGGCTCTGCAAATGGAGTCTCATTCTTCTTCCAGATTGGGCCTTGGGTTCTGTTGTAGTTTGGATCTTAAATGCTCCCCAAAGACCCAGGTGTTCAATCCTTAGTCCACAGCCTGGTGCTATTGGCAGGTGGTGGAAACCTCCAGAGGTGGGCCTAGTAGAGGCCTTGGGTCATTGGGGGGTGTGCCCTCAAAAGGGATAACAGGATCCCAGCCCCTTCCTTTCTTCCCTCTTTGTGGTCCCTGCCCTGAGGTAAGCGGCTCTCTGCTCTGCTGAACACTTCCTGCCATGAAGTGCTGTCTCACCACAGGTCCAAAGGTAATGGGGCCAACTGATCCTGGTCTGAACCCTGTACAACTGTGAGCCAAAATAAACCTTCCCTCTTTATAAGTTGCTCTTCTCAGATATCCATTACATAACGGAGAGCTAACACAGGTTCTCTGCTGGGGGACATGAAAAGCCATGAGTAGAGTGACCATATAATTTGTGATCCAAAATGGAGCACTTCTGAGAAGGCAACAGAGTGCTATTCTTAATAAGTAGCAGTGACCAGCCTAAACTGGGACTGTCCCCAGCAAGCCAGGGCATGTGGTTTCTGTAACCACAAAGTCCAGGAATCTACCAGCTAAGAGAGAATTATTAACGGACACTGCTGTCCCCATTTTTCATGGGCCTCAAAGCTCTCCAAGGCATAGACAGTAACTTGTCTATTTTGACTGAAGTCTAGGTTTCACACAGTAAAAGATCTTGGCTTGCCCATGTGATTTTATAATAATTGAATTTTCTTTCTTTTGTCTTTTTTTTTTTTTTTTTTGGCTGAAGTTTCACCAGCTGGGGGTGGATACCATTCTCTGTGATATCACAGTGAAGTGCCTCTCCCACCCAGGGAGAAAAGACTTATATTCGAAATTACAATATCACAACAAGAAGAAAACAGTTAATTTCAGACTTCACTAACCTGGGATTTGTCTTAAGTTGGGCAGAGGCTAGGCTAACAATCCCTCCTGCATTAACTATTGGTAAAATAGATGTGTAAAAATGCGTTTGTTCGTTTGTTTTTTTCAATATGCATGAAAGAGGAGCTAGATATTGAGTTTAGAGGGTATTGAGATTACATGAAGCTAACAGCCGATGTGTTTGGAGTGCTTACTGTGTCTCGGTCTTGGGTGGAGATTTTCACCTATATTATTAATTCTCACAACAACAACAACAACAAATGCTCTCATGAGGCTGATTTAAGAGAAAGACACTGAGGCCCAGAGATGCTTGCTGCCTTTTGCACAGTTGATACTATGGTTGAGTATGGTTTGTTCCCACTGAGACTCATGCTGAAACTTGGTCTCCAGTATAGTGGTGCTGGGAGGCAGGGCCTTAGGGGTGGTGCTAGGATCATGAGAGACCCATCTTCATGAATGGAGTAATGCTTTCCTTTCAGAAATGGGTTGGCATCACTTTTTCTTTTTTTCAAACTCTCTCCCTTCTGCTTTTTCCTCTATGTGCAGAGCAGCATGAGATCCTCTCCAGAAACTGAGCAGATTGAGCAGATACTAGCCGTGCTCTTGGTCTTCCAGACCGTATGTCCAAATAAACTTCTTTTCTTTACAAATTCTAAGTCTCAGATATTCTGTTATAGCACCAGAAAACAGACTAGGACAGTAAGAAAATGATGGTGGTGAGAAACTACTATTCTCTACTGTCTCTTCAGAAAAGTAAATTTTATACCTATAGATAATGACATGAAAAGTTATCAGACTTAGATAAGAGTGCATAAACAACACATAGCTAATATTTCCTCTTTGTTCTGAGGCCTGCAGCACCTTGTGCATATAGCTTATATCCTAATTATAGATCTTCACTTTTGCCTTCCCCCTGGACTTTGGCCACGTATGGTTATGTGCATATCTGCTATATTTGGTGTCTAGCATGTTGTCAAATATTCAAATAAGTGCTCATTCATTTGCTGATGAATCGATTGATTTAACAAATATTTATTGCCTCTTTGCATCAGGCACTTTCCTAAGTGATAAGCGATGAAGAAAACCCACCTGGTCCTCATCCTCACTGAGGGACTGGCTCACCCCTCTAGTACAACATCATGTGATGCACAGTCACAGAAAAAATACTGAGCCACCGAGGTGGAGGAGCCTTAAACTCCCTGAATTTGGCCTCATAGTCTCAGGCAGGACAGAGCCTTGAGATGGAGGAGCAGAGGGAAAGGTAGGCTGTTGACAGATCAAAATAGTGCATCTTCAGCCCCCAGGGTGTATGCAAATCATCAGGTGAAAATGCAGATTCCAAGTGCTGCTGTCAGAGGATATGACTTCTTGGGTCTGGAGCACTCCAGACGGTTGATTTATATATTCAACAAATATCCCCTGAGCTCCTACTATGTGCCAGGTACTCTTTGGAAGCCTGGGGTTCAGATGTTCATAAGCTAAAACTGTCTTTCCCTCAAAGACTTCACTTTCCAGTGGAGAAGGTAAAGAAGCAAGCAGATGAATAAGCAAGAACATTCCAGATCAGGAACAGTGCTCTGAAACAGGTGGTAGTCAGGGTGAAGGAGGGCCTGCAGGGAGGGGTAAGGGGCTGCCCTCTGGGAGGGTCAGGAGAGGCCTCTATGAAGAAAGGGTCTTTGAGTTGATTCTTGAACCACGTAGGACTGGAGAAGAGTGTTCTAGGCGAAGGTTTTGAGGGATTGCCATGACCAGAGAGTAGAAAGGAGACCAATGTTGGAATTCAGTGATCTGTAAGATGAAGCCAGAGGTGTAGGCAGGCCTGACATGCCCTGTAGGCCATGATGAGGAGTTGGGATTTTATCCTAAGAGGAGTGGGAAGCTTGGAAGGTATTGAGGCAGCAGAAAGACATGATTCTTGGATGACATTTTTGAGAAATGTTGATTCCATGGTTTGTCCTCAGCCCAAGAGCTAGGCTCCTGGGGTTCTTGTCTCTCTCCTTCTCCCCCTCACACAGTATTTGCTGCCCTCAAAGTAGCCATCATGTGCATATTTTTCTGTCACTGTCATTACCTGAGGAGCTGTAACAGACTGGGACGCTTACCTCATAAAATGATAGCAGTTATCTAAGTGAGGGGATTAATGCTGCCAGCGAGGCTCCCACATCCCAAGAAGACAAAGAGCAGCTGCTTCCTCTGTTCTCACTAGGAACTTAAGCCTTCCTCATCTTGAAGAGCTTCCATCAACAAAACCAGAGATTACGAGATGCTCCCACAAAACTGTTAGAGTAACTGGAAGACTCCTGTATACAGGGGAGCTCTGGGTGTTGGCAAATGGCATGAAAAAATGTTCTGTCCTGAGGTCTGGGGGCCAGGGGGCCAGGGCCGTTTCCCAAGCTGCACAAGATTGTCTTTCTTGAATTAATTTTATTCTTGAAGACGAGTCCTGAACTTGAGGACGTGATCACAACAGTACTTCTTCCCAGCCTCCGTCTTGGACTCCTTGTCCAGCCCTGAGTTTGTCTTGCATGGTGTCTTCTCTTGCACAGAGATGGGTCTTTCTAGAACTAGGGATCCAGGTTTGGCTTAGCTCCCCCGGGGGACAGCACACTATTCTCCTTGGCTTGCTTTTGCCTTGTAGAAATTCTATCTTATATTCTCAAATGCAAGATTACTGAGAATTTCTAGGATCTTCTGGAGAATTTGGGTGATACTAGATGATTCATCTTAACAAGTTCTGGGTAAACATTTTGTCATACATGCACATGAAGCTCAGGCAAGTCCTCCAGTGTCTTCTGTGGGAACTGCCCTCTTCTGTGGCCGCCATATTTATGGAATATGACTCTTGTCTTCCTGACCCAGATGACTGGATGAGATAAGGACACCTGACTCTGTGTGAGCCAATCAGTTTCTCTGTGTTGAAAACCTGAGATGGGGAGTCAGAGATGACAGCCTATCCCTGCTGTCTGCAGGAATCAAAGAAATGGGGACACTAGATATGTGCTACTTGTTTTGGTAGCCACCAAACACTGGCCATTTGAAATGTGACCAATCCAAATTGAGGTATGCTATAAATATAAGCTATACATTGAATATCAAAGACTTAATGAAAAGAAAAAATTCAGAATATGTCATTAATTAAAATATTTATATAGAGTTTCATGCTAAATAATGTTTTGAATGTATTGATTCTATTTTTAAAATGTTTTTTCCCCTTTGGGTTTATTTCTTCAAAATGTGACTATGCGATAGAAAATTTTAAATTACAATTGTGGCTCATACTCCATTTCAATTAGAAAGTGCTGCTCTTGGGCTGGGGCTGGGACTCTGTGGTAGCCCACTTGCCTGGCATGTGTGAGGCACTAGGTTTGATCCTCAGCACTACAGATAAATAAATAAGATAAAGGTCTACCAACAACTAAAAAAAAAAGAAAAAGAAAAAAGAAAGTGCTGCTCTTGATTGGATCACATGTTCTTCATGGAGAGAGACAAAGAAGAATGAAGCAAATGGCCAAAGAGATGGAGATAGAAATGAATGTGTTGCTCTAGAGGAAGGGAAGTGGGAAAGAGAAAGGTGGGTTGGGGATGAGGAGACAGAGGAATTAGAGAGGGAAAAGCAAATGGATAAAGAAAGTGACAGAGAGCGTCTGCCTGGGTTCCCGCTGACATTTCCGCTCTTGGTTCCAGTCCACAGAGAAGACTGTCAATGGTCCTACTGGATTCCAAGAGACACCTCAATGTTCTTATGATAGGTTCTTCTCTTCTGTTGGTTTAAGTGTATCTGAGCTTATCTGCAACCAAAAGAGAAGATATTTCTGAGACATAATGATTTATAGATTTCCAAAATATATGGATGTGGCTAAAGAGTTCAGATATAATAATATAGCCCAGGGATGGTGGATACCTAGCATATATGGTACCACATTCACATCCAATACTGTGTTGAAATTGCTAATCCATCGTAGCCCTAGGAAAGACCTTAGAATCTTTTTCAGGGCTGAACTCTGGTCAGATACCACCAGAGGACCAGATGTGTCCTATGAAGAAAATCTTATTTGTCATTCTTGGGAAAAATTGAGGTCGAAGTCAGGAGACACAGTGTTTTGCTCTTGTTGAAACATGAATTATTTTGTCTTTGGTCAAATCAGTTTCTTTCTCTGATCTCGGTTTATCTTGATTGTAAAATGGTAATAATAACAGTTCCTACCCATAGGGTAATTGGAGAAGCAGGTACAATATAGAAATGGAAACAAACCTCTTGGAAGATTGAAACCCAGATATGAGCTGCCATTTTGACCCAGGCCCTCAGCCTTCAGAGTCAAGAAAAATCACTGGTCAAGGAGAGGGGCCTCACCATAAAAACCCAGGTTTGGGAAACAAAATTTCAATAACTGTAGCAAGTGAAATGGGGCTGTTTCTAGAAGCCAACAGGACTCATCCATTTCATGCCGTCTCGTTTTGTTTTATTTTATTTTAATTTTATTTTTCTGCAGATTGGAAGTTGGCACTCAGAGGCAGTACTGACAAGGAAAGTTTTAGAAAATGATTCATTTGGAATTTGCTGGAGGAATCCGAAATTGGTGAAACTTCAGCCTTTGGAAGAAAAAAAAAGGAGGGAGTGTGAGTGTTTTATGTCTCTATGTGCTGATCTCTCTCCCTGCAGCATGTGAAAAACAGCTCTTAGGGTGAATGCACTATGTCTTGACCTGAGCCAGATGCAAGTGGTGGTGCTAGGGCGTGTGAGAGTTCTTGTTGAGGGACAGGACTGAGGATTCAGGCAAACAAAATCTACACATAATTATGGCAAAAATGTAGGACAGTTTTTGTTTCAAATGATCTATTCCATTTGCCTAACAAGTGTAATCAGAATTACAAAATGATATGCTCTAATTTGGGATTCCAAAAATATGACCACCATACTTAACAAAACACTGCTCTGTTGCTTCAAACCCAGAGAGGACTGTCTCTGCGACTAGTGATGAATCATGTGAATAAACAAGGGGACGTATCTGTCAACCACGGACCATCTTTCCATGTTTTGTCTTCAGTCCCCCCTCGTGTGAAGAGAACCCAGGAACTATCACAGCAAATAATTTTGATAATGGCTGACAACTATGTTACCCTTACAATTTGCCTCACTTTGTCCTAAGTACTTTACATATATTAATTTAATTTAATCCCCATAACCACCCCAAGAGGTAGGGGCTATTATTATTCTTATTTTACAGACAAAATAACTGAGGCAAAGAGCGATTAAGTGATCTTCTGGTAAGTGGAGGAGGTTACCCTCTTAAGGTTTCTCTAAAGACCTAGACCATTAGGCAGGGAGAAGTGAACTCCAGAGCTGTGGTGAAGGAGAAACAGTTAAACTCAGACTAGAAACAGTGCAGGGTGTCAGAACAGAAGAGGAAGTCGGTGGCCACACAGCCCTCCTGGCTTATTTTAGAAATGAGGAAATTGAGGTTCAGAAAGGTTAAATGATTTGCCCAAGGTCATGTAAAGAGCTAGTGGCGGAGTCAGAAGATTACCGGGGTTTCCTGGCTCTGTTCTCTTGTCGATCCAATGACTTTCTTGCTGCCTGGTGGCCTGAGGTCAGTGCTGAAGGCCAAGTGTGTTAGGGTTCTCCAGGGGAACACAACCAATAGAATGTATATGAAATTATAAAAGGAATTTATTAGCTTAACCTGTGTGATCAGAGGCTGAATAGTCCCATAATGTCTCTCTGCAGGCTGGAGAGTTGGAGAAACCAGGAGCTGCTCAGTATAAGAAGCTGGAAGCTCAGAATAAGAAGGACAATGGTGAAGTTCTGGTCAGAGGCCGAAGTCCCAAAGAGCCTCTGGTGCAAGTTCATGTTCAAAGGCTGGAGAAGCTGGAGTCCAGTATCTGTGGGTTAGGGTAGCAGCAAAACCCCACAACTGCTCAAGAAGAGTCATGCATTTGTACATTCATGAGCTCCTTCCCCTTTTCTACTTCTTGTTTCATTACCCCCCCTCCCCAGCTCATTGGATAGTGAAAGCCACATTAATGGTGGGACTTATTCACTTACTTTTCTGAGCCACATGCCAACAGTCTCTGGAAACACCAAAAAGTATGGTTTACCAATTATCTAGGCATCTCTCAATTCAATCAAGTTAAACCAGGTTAGTATCATACTGCCCATGGCCTTTCATTGTAGGTCTCCTAGAATGCTTTCTGCTCCTCTGCTTTGACTCATCTTCCTAATAGTGGGGAAATTGAGGTTCCCATCTTGGAACTCGGACTCCCCCCTTTTGGCCATCAGCCCGGGCTTCCATACACCCATCAGATTGATTTTCTCACAGCACTACTTGACAGTTCCTCTCTCTTCTGCTCAAGAGCCTCAATGGTCCTCCATCTCTTCTGGGAAGTGGTGGCAGAGAATCACCATGATTGGCTCAGGGTTGTGCATGTGAACTCAATCAAATCAATGATGCTCAAATCCTGGAACTTAACAAAGAGTTAGTCTCTTTCCTAAAGGGTTGCTAAGCTTTTAAGATGTAAGTCTGAGGAAAAAGTGACACTGACTGAAAGCAGAGGATTCCTAGAAACACTCAACAGCCCACAGACTTCTCAATTTCATTGAAATGAATAAATATTGAGTATCTACCATAAGTATAGGTAACAAGTCCGATAAAGATGTGTGGAACATAGTCCTTGCTCTCAAGGGTCTCATGATCCATAGAAGAGCCATGTATCATATATGATTATCTATTATGCAAAGCAGAATATAAGGAGTAGCCTGCAGAAGATGCAAACATAAGGCATAAAGGTATAAGGGAGGAGTAATCCACATTAAATGGAAAGTAGAATAAGATGTTTCTTGCAGTCAAAAAGATTTGAGATAGATTTTGAAAATGAGGGAAGAACAAAGAGAATTCAGACAACAAGGCCCACAGAGGTGAAATAAAGAAACGGAAGCTTTCGGGACATAAAAGGGAAATAAATAGTCCATTTTATTCAAGGTCATTTTTATGGTTTGAATATGAGGTACCCCCCAACCCCCCCCCAAAAAAAAAGCTCCCGTTAATGCAGGAATATTCAATATTATGAGACCTCTGACCTAATCAGTTCTTTCTAGTTTGAATGGACTGACTGGGTAGTAGGCAGGTGGGGCATAACTAGAGGAGGTGTATCACTGGGGGTGTGCTCTAGAAAGGCTCATCTTCCCTACAGCCCCATCCCCTTCTCTTTCTGCTTTGTGACCACCAGAAGGAGAGCATCACTCCTCTGCCATCCTCTACACACGCCCCACCCCCCACCCATGAAGTGCTGCCTCACCTTAGGCCCAGAGCAATGGACTGGCCATCTATGGACTGAAACTTCTGAAACTCTGAGCCCCAAATAAAATTTTCCAAGTTGATATTTTTAGGTATTTTGGTCACAATGACACAAAAGCTGACTAAAACAGAAATTGGCACAGATAAGTGGGGTTGTTGTGTAACTAACCTGACCACGTATCTCAAAAACTTTTGGAGATGATTGGCAAAAGAAATTTTGAAAAGTTCAGAGATGTATACTGAAACAGCTTTAGAATGTTGTAAGTGGAGCTTAATGGGTAATTCTGGTGGGAGCTTGGAAGACCAGAATGATACAGGAACGCAGACCACATTCATGAAGTTTAGGGGAAAATAGGAATTCTATTGGGAATTGGACTAGAGACTGCTGGTGTTATATTCTAGCAATGAACGTGGCTATGTGGATTTTGCTGGCAGCTTTTAGCCAGTTTACTGAAAGATTTGGGGTCAGAAAACAGAGAGAAAGAATTTTGCATACTTGCAAGCAGCTTGATCAGAAAAGTACATATAAATTTGGGGCCAAGAAAGCTGTGCTTGTGAAGAGATCATAACCCCTAATGAAGTGCTAAGTACTTCACACAGAAATAGTAGGAAAGATGCCTCAAGGGCATCTCAGGAATTTCCAACATCATACCTATTGCAAGCTCTAGGATGCAGAAGGGAAAATTCATTTGAGAAGAGATCCTGGAGCACCCTGCTTGCATAGGTTGGGAGTTGGGAGCTAGGAATTTGTCTTATCATGCTGAACCAAAGCCACCAAAGCCATGATTGTGGGGGCTGGGGGGGGGGGCAGGTATTTCATGAGCTGGCAACAGAACTTGGCATCATATACATGATGTTGATTCTGCTGGATTGCAGAATGCTGGTGTTAGGGGGTCACAGAGGCTTCCCTAGAGGTTTCAAAGGAAGGCCTGGGACACAAGGCAAAATGTAACCAACACAGAGACCCTACGGGCTTCCCATGAGAGGACAATACATGAAGCTGTGAAGGTAAGCTGAGGCTGTATTGGAGATCCCTGGAATTAAGAGATGCCAGTAATGTGAACTTTCTGCCAGAAAAGCTGCTGGCTCTGGAGGAAGCTAGGCTAAAAGAAAAACCACATAGGCTGTGACAAGCAAGGCCAAAGGTGTGGAGCTGCCTAAGTCCTTTAAAGCACATCACACATTGCACGGCCATGAATCCTAGATGCTATGCTGTACGTGAATTTCGGGGACCTGTTTGCCTAGCTAGGTTTTGTGCTTTCTCTGGCCCCATACCCTCTCTCTCTATCCCTATTCTTTCCTGATGGGAATGGGAATATCTACTGTATATTTGATATATGCAACTTGTTTTTAATTTTGATAGGGGCTCACAACCAAGAGTTTGCCTTGAGTCTCAGAGGAGGCTTTGGACTTGGACTGGACCTTTGGGCCAAGCTAAAACTGTTAAAAATATGGGACCTTTGAAATGAATTAAATGTACTCCTCATTGTAAGATGGGTGTGAGATTTGGGGGACCAGGGGCACCATGTTATGATTTAGATACATAGTGTCCTCCCAAATCTTCTGTTAAGGCAGAGATATTTAGAGATAAAATGATTAGATTATGAGAGCTGTAACCTAGTCAGTTCATCCTAGCATGAATAGACTGATTAGGTCGTAAGTGCAGGCAGGTAGAACATAGCTGGAGGAGGTGAGTCACTAGAGGTGTGCCCGGGAAGGGTGAATCTTCCCTGGGGACCCTTAACATCTCTCTCTCTCTCTCTCTCTCTCTCTCTCTCTCTCTCTCTCTCTCCTTGCTGCCATGAGTGGAGTAGCATTTTCCCACAATGACCTCCCTCCATGATGTGATGCTCCATCTTGGTCCCAGAGCAATGAAGTCAGCCATCTATGGACTGAATCCTCTGAAACCATGAGCCCCAAATCCTCTTGAAAGTTGTTCTGATGAAGTCTTTGGTTACAGTGATGCAAAAGTTGACCAAAACAAGCATGTGTTTCAAGAGGAAGAACAGTAGAAAATTAAGCTCACTAGGTCAAATAAGTTGCAATGTGGTCACATCAATGTTATATTGATTAATGTCTTCCCACTTAGAACTGATTAGAAACATGTCTAGCAAACAATTACAAGTCCAAAATATTAAATATGTTCTGAACAAATCAATAAATGTTTATCCTCCCCACACTACCTAGAGGCATCATAAAGGCAAAGAAAATGCTCATCTTGGTGCCCATTTTATCATTAGCACATTTTCTGATACAGTGGACGTTCACTAAATACTGAATGAATGAATGAATGAATGAATATTATGAAAGTCTTTCAGTGTCAGAACAAGGGCATCACACCTAACTCAATGGGTAAGCGAGAGTCCACAAAGATTTTCAGGAAAGTTCAAGATTGAAAGAGTGCCCCCATTGTTCCATACGCTGCAGAGGTGTGACATGATCAGGGCTTGCTGTAGGAGGAAAGACAGAATAACAGTGGAGAGGAAAGAAGAGGAACTAAAGGAGAGAGTCTTTGGGCATCACCCTTAACCATATTGAAAGTAATTTGAACCTGACATTGAAGAGAGTGTTATATAGGAATAGAGAACAGAAACAACTGCGAAAGTAAAATGGCAAAATTAGGCCCTTGACCCAGAAGAGAGACTGGGAAGAGGAGCTAAGGGAAGGTATGGTAAATTGTGTAGTCCAGAGATGACTGAAACAAGACCTTCCTTCACACTGCATCAACAAGAAGTCTAATTCCCTACGTGTGTATCTGAGAGGGATCCTCATTTGCTTCCAACCAAGAGAACCAGGTAGATATGACCTCATATGACTTCCAATGGCAAATCATAAAAAGGGACTCCACTTCTGCTTTGTTTTCTGGAATGATTTCACCTTCCATATCTTCAATCACCATGTAGATAGCTTTGCTCAGAGGAAAACATGTTATCAGGAAGCCCAGACTTTCCCCATGGAGAGACCATAAAGAATACCCCGTGGCCGTACTCAGAGAAAGGGGAGAGGGGAAAACTCAGAGGGTATGGTCCATCACAGCTCTAATAACATCCTCATTAAGATATACAAAGCAAAACCCACAACTGATCCATTTCTGACCCATGGAAACCTCGACAGATAATGGATGCCTTTGGGTCTGGTCATGTTGAGTTTAGGCACACACGTGGATGCTCTGGATATGATTTCCAGTCCGCTCTTGGGAATATGGATCTGGCATTTGTAAATGTAGGCTAGAATAAGGAAATAGATTTAAGTGTCATTTGAAGAGATGTGCTTCTAGAAGATATTGGAACAGATGGAATTATCAAAGTAGAGATTGTAACCAGAAGATAGGAAGGCCTAAGGCCATAGGTAAGGAAGAAGATATTGGTAAAGGAAGAATCGTTATTAAACAGTTACAAATTATTCATTTGTTCATATGCTTAATGATCTGGCTCTCCTGTTATGGATCTTAAGTCTGTTTTGCTGCATCAATAAACGCATTAATCAGGCTTGCAGTAGTGAACTGTGCAATCATCTTAGTGGTGATCAACAACAAAAATTTATTTTTCATTCTTGTGACATTCACATTCTGAGTGGCTCTAGCTCTAATCGGGTAGCAGTCTTCTCCATGTATCTTCTCATTCTAGATCTGGTGGAAAGAACAACTTCATCAGGGACATGCAGTTCTCAGGAAAGAGAGGAAAAGCAAGAGATGTACAGAAAATGGTAATGCCTCTAAAAGCTTCTGTGTAGATGTGGCCCATGTCAAGCTCTCATTTCGTTGTCCAAAGCTTGACACATAAACATGCCCCAAGTAGCCCAATTGCCATTACTTGGCAATGGGTGAATGTTTAAGACTCTTTAAAAGATGTGGGTAGTAAATAATTGCAAACAATAACTTACCTCCCACCAAAGAAACCCTATGGCCTAGCACATGCCTGGTAATTAGGAGGTATTCAGAAATATTTGTGGGTTAAATAAATGAATTTATAAATACTGTTAGGAAGGTGGGAGAAGATCAAAAGACAGGCAGCATTCTAGAACTCAAGGAAGGTTTGACTCCATAATAAAAAAAGAACTAACAGGTGTTATGGTTTAGATATAAGATGTTTCCCCCACAACCGATCCCCCAAAGCTCTCGTGTGACACAATGCAAGGAAGTTTGGAAGTGAAATGATTGGGTTATGAGAGCCTTCATCAGTGCATCAATCCACTTGAATGGATTGAGTGGGCAGTAACTGTAGGCAGATAGGGTGTGCCTTTAGGGTGTATTTTCTGTCCCTGGAGAGCAGAGCCCTCTCTGCTTCCTTATTGCCATCTTCTGAGCTGCTTTCCTCCATCATGCCCTTCCACCTTGATGTTCCACCTCACCTTGGGCCCAGAGCATTGGAGTCAGCTGCCCTTGAACTGAGACCTCCGAAACCACGAGCCCCAAATAAACTTTTCCTCCTCTCATTGTTCTTGTCAGGTCTTTTAGTCATAGCAGCAAAAAAGCTGACAAAAACAATAGGCAACCACTTTACAAATCTTGATGAATCTAATGACATCATGTAAGTAAACAACCTAACATTTTCTTTTTTTTTATTGTTGGTTGTTCAAAACATTACACAGTTCTTGATATATCATATTTCACACTTTGATTCAAGTGGGTTATGAACTCCCATTTTTACCCCATATACAGATTGCAGAATCACATCAGTTACACTTCCATTGATTTACATATTGACATGCTCAAGTCTGTTGTATTCTGCTGCCTTTCCTATCCTCTGCTATCCCCCCTCCCCTCCCCTCTTCTCTCTCTACCCCCTCTAATGTAATTCATTCCTCCCCCTTGTATTATTTTTCCCTTTCCCCTCACTTCCTCTTGTACGTAATTCTGTATAACCCTGTGGGTCTCCTTCCATTTCCATGCAGTTTCCCTTCTCTCTCCCTTTCCCTCCCACCTCTCATCCTTGTTTAATGTTAGTCTTCTTCTCATGCTCTTCTTCCGTAGTCTGTTCTTAGTTACTTTCCTTATATCAAAGAAGATATTTGGCATTTGTTTTTTAGGGCTTGGCTAGCTTCACTTAGCATAATCTGCTCTAATGCCATCCATTTCCCTCCAAATTCTATGATTTTGTCGTTTTTTAATGCAGAGTAATACTCCATTGTGTATAAATGCCACATTTTTTTTATCCATCCGTCTATTGAAGGGCATCTAGGTTGCTTCCACAGTCTTGCTATTGTGAATTGTGCTGCTATGAACATCAATGTAGTAGTGTCCCTGTAGCATGCTCTTTTTAGGTCTTTAGGGAATAGACCGAGAAGGGGAATAGCTGGGTCAAATGGTGGTTCCATTCCCAGCTTTCCAAGAAATCTCCATACTGCTTTCCAAATTGGCTGCACCAATTTGCAGTCCCACCAACAATGTGCAAGTGTACCCTTTTCCCCACATCCTCGCCAGCACTTGTTGTTGTTTGACTTCATAATGGCTGCCAATCTTAGTGGGGTGAGATGGTATCTTAGGGTGGTTTTGATTTGCATTTCTCTGACTGCTAGAGATGGTGAGCATTTTTCCATGTACTTGTTGATTGATTGTATGTCCTCCTCTGAGAAGTGTCTGTTCAGGTCCTTGGCCCATTTGTTGATTGGGTTATTTGTTATCTTATTGTCTAATTTTTTGAGTTCTTTATATACTCTGGATATTAGGGCTCTATCTGAAGTGTGAGGAGTAAAGATTTGTTCCCATGATGTAGGCTCCCTATTTACCTCTCTTATTGTTTCTTTTGCTGAGAAAAAACTTTTTAGTTTGAGTAAGTCCCATTTGTTGATTCTAGATGTTAACTCTTGTGCTATGGGTGTCCTGTTGAGGAATTTGGAGCCCGACCCCACAGTATGTAGGTCATAACCTACTTTTTCTTCTATCAGATGCCGTGTCTCTGATTTGATATCAAGCTAATTGATCCATTTTGAGTTAACTTTTGTGCATGGTGAGAGAAAGGGATTCAGTTTCATTTTGTTGCATATGGATTTCCAGTTTTCCCAGCACCATTTGTTGAAGATGCTATCCTTCCTCCATTGCATGCTTTTAGACACTTTATCAAATATAAGAAAGTTGTAGTTTTGTGGGTGGGTTTCTGTGTCCTCTATTCTGTACCATTGATCCACCAGCCTGTTTTGGTACCAGTACCATGCTGTTTTTGTTACTATTGCTCTGTAGTATAGTTTGAAGTCTGGTATCACTATACCACCTGATTCACACTTCCTGCTTAGCATTGTTTTTGCTATTCTGGGTCTTTTATTTTTCCATATGAATTTCATGATTGCTTTCTCTATTTCTACAAGAAATGCCGTTGGGATTTTGATTGGCATTGCATTAAACCTATAGAGAACTTTTGGCAATATCGCCATTTTGATGATGTTAGTTCTGCCTATCCATGAACAGGGTATATTTTTCCATCTTCTAAGATCTTCTTCAATTTCTCTCTTTAGGATTCTGTAGTTTTCATTGTATAAGTCTTTCACCTCTTTTGTTAGGTTGATTCCCAAGTATTTTATTATTTTTGAGGATATTGTGAATGGAGTGGTTGTCCTCATTTCCATTTCAGAGGATTTGTCGCTGATATACAGAAATGCCTTTGATTTATGCATGTTGATTTTATATCCTGCCACTTTGCTGAATTCATTTATTAGCTCTAATAGTTTCTTTGTAGACCCTTTTGGGTCTGCTATGTATAGAATCATGTCATCTGCAAATAGTGATAATTTAAGTTCTTCTTTTCCTATTTTTATGCCTTTAATTTCTATCGTCTGTCTAATTGCTCTGGCCAGTGTTTCAAGAACTATGTTGAACAGAAGTGGTGAGAGAGGGCATCCCTGTCTTGTTCCAGATTTTAGAGGGAATGCCTTCAATTTTTCTCCATTCAGAATGATGCTAGCCTGAGGCTTAGTATAGATTGCTTTTACAATGTTGAGGTATGTTCCTGTTATCCCTAGTTTTTCTAGAGTTTTGAACATAAAGGGATGCTGTACTTTGTAGAATGCTTTTTCTGCATCTATCGAGATGATCATTTGGTTCTTATTTTTAAGTCTATTGATGGTGAATAACATTTATTGATTTCCGTATATTGAACCAGCCTTGCATCCCAGGGATGAATCCTACTTGATCATGGTGCACAATTTTTTTGATGTGTTTTTGTATCCGATTCGCCAGCATTTTATTGAGGATTTTTGCATCTAGGTTCATTAGAGATATTGGTCTGTAGTTTTCTTTCTTTGAAGTATCTTTGTCTGGTTTAGGAATCAGGGTGATGTTGGCCTTGTAGAATGAATTTGGAAGTTCTCCCTCTTTTTCTATTTCCTGAAATAGCTTGAAAAGTATTGGTATTAGTTCCTCTTTAAAGGTTTTGTAAAACTCTGCTGTATACCCATCCGGTCCTGGGCTTTTCTTAGATGGTAGTCTTTTGAAAGTTTCTTCTATTTCTTCAATTGATATTGGTCTGTTTAGGTTGTCTATATCCTCCTGCCTCAATATGGGCAGATTATATGACTTAAGAAATTTATCGATGCCTTCACTATCTTCTATTTTATTGGAGTATAAGGATTCAAAATAATTTCTGATTATCTTATGTATTTCTGAAGTGTCTGTTGTGATATTGTCTTTTTCATCCCGTATGCTAGTAATTTGAGTTCTCTCTCTTCTTTTCTTCGTTAGCATGGCTAAGGGTCTGTCGATTTTATTTATTTTTTCAGAGAACCAACTTTTAGTTTTGTCAATTTTTTCAATTGTTTCTTTTGTTTCGATTTCATTAATTTCAGCTCTGATTTTAATTATTTCTTGCCTTCTACTTCTTTTGCTGTGGTTTTGCTCTTCTTTTTCTAGGATTTTGAGATGAAGTATGAGATCATTTATTTGTTGGTTTTTTCTTTTTTTAAGGAATGAACTCCAAGCAATGAATTTTCCTCTTAGAACTGCTTTCAATGTGTCCCATAGATTCCGATATGTTGTGTCTGTGTTTTCATTGAACTCTAAGAATTTTTTAATTTCCTCCTTGATGTCTTCTAAAACCCATTGATCATTCAGTAACCTATTGTTCATTCTCCAAGTGATGCATGATTTTTCCTTCCTTATTTTATCATTGATTTTCAGTTTCATTCCATTATGATCAGATAAGATGCATGGTATTATCTCTACTCCTTTATATTGTCTAAGAGTTGCCCTGTGACATAATATATGATCTATTTTTGAGAAGGATCCATGTGCTGCTGAGAAAAAAGTGTAACTGCTTGATGTTGGGTGGTATACTCTATATATGTCAATTAAGTCTAGGTTGTTAATTGTGTTATTGAGTTCTATAGTTTCCTTATTTAACTTTTGTTTGGAAGATCTGTCCAGTGGTGAGAGAGGTGTGTTGAAGTCTCCCATGATTATTGTATGGTGGTCTATTAGACTCTTGAACTTGAGAAGAGTTTGCTTGATGAACATAGCTGCACCATTGTTTGGGGCATGTATATTTATGATTGTTATGTCTTGTTGGTGTATGGTTCCCTTTAGCAGTATGTAGTGTCCCTCTTTATCCCTTTTGATTAACTTTGGCTTGAAATCTATTTTTTTTGATATGAGTATGGCCACTCCTGCTTGTTTCCGCAGTCCATATGAGTGATATGATTTTTCCCAACCTTTCACCTTCAGTCTATGTATATCTTTTCCTATCAAATGCGTCTCCTGTAGGCAGCATAATGTTGGGTCTTGTTTTGTGATCCATTCAACTAGCCTGTGTCTCTTAATTGGTGAGTTTAAGCCATTAACATTTAGGGTTATTATTGAGATATGGTTTGTTCTTCCAGCCATATTTGTTTATTAATGTTACTAAACCTGATTTGTTTTCCTCTTTGATTATTTTCCCCCCTTTACTGTCCTACCTCCCACTGTTGGTTTTCATTGTTATTTTCCATTTCCTCTTCCTGTAATGTTTTGCCAAGGATTTTTTGAAGAGATGGTTTTCTAGCTGCAAATTCTTTTAACTTTTGTTTATCGTAGAAGGTTTTAATTTAATCTTCCATCCTGAAGCTTAATTTCGCCGGATACACGATTCTTGGTTGGAACCCATTTTCTTTCAGTGTTTGAAATATGTTATTCCAGGATCCTCTAGCTTTCAGAGTCTGTGTTGAAAGATCAGCTGTTATCCTGATTGGTTTACCCCTAAATGTAATCTGCTTCCTTTCTCTTGTAGCTTTTAAAATTCTCTCCTTATTCTGTATGTTGGGCATCTTCATTATAATGTGTCTAGGTGTGGATCTCTTATGGTTTTGCACATTCGGCGTCCTGTAGGTTTCTAGGATTTGGGATTCTGTCTCATTCTTCAAGTCTGGGATGTTTTCTCGTATTATTTCATTGAATAGATTGTTTATTCCTTTGGTTTGGACCTCTATGCCTTCCTGTATCCCAATGACTCTTAAGTTTGGTCTCTTTATGTTATCCCATATTTCCTGGATGTTCTGCTCATGGTTTCTTAACAGTCTTGCTGAGCTGTCTATGTTCTTTTCAAGTTGAAATACTTTGTCTTCATTATCTGATGTTCTATCTTCTAAGTGTTCTACTCTGCTGGTAGTATTCTCAATTGAGTTTTTAAGTTGGTTTATTGCTTCCTGCATTTCTAGGATTTCTATTTGTTTGTTTTTTATTACCTCTATCTCCCAGTGTAATTGATCTTTTGCTTCTTGGATTTGTTTATGTAATTCATTGTCAAAGTGATCTTTCATTGTCTGATTTCTAACATTTTCAATCTTTTTTTTTTCCATAGAAAATTTCTCAGACACCTAACTTGTTTATGGATCCCACAAGTGAGTTCATTTGTGTAAAGTTCCAGGACACTTTATTCTGCTTTCTCCCTGAAACCCACCCCTCCTTGCTTGCAAGTTCCACTTAGATGTCCTTAAAGAAGAGTTCTTTGGTGTAAAATCAGGATGCAGATGCTCATTGTCTAGCTCCTGGCAAACCAAAGAACTGTAAAGATGAAGGCAGCTATGAAAACCATGTATCTGTGCATAGGGAGAAAACCACTCTCCACATCTTTGCTTGGAACAAGGTCAGGCCACATTCTTGTGGGGCACAGAGTTGGCATTGCCAGACTGAATGTGGGTCTGGAGAGGCTTCAGACTAAGGCAGAAAAGAGGGTAGAGGTTGGCTCTCTAAATAACAAAATGAACAAGAATGCTGCTGTGGTATAATTTAGAAATATCCATGCAAGCCAAGCTTGTTAACTTTTTTATTTTTAATTCAAACTAATGAAAAATTAAAGAGATATGAGATGTTCCATGAGATTTAGCCAAACATTGAATAGGTCTTGTGGAATCTGTCTGCAAAATTAGTTACGGATGACTTTTGGCAAAGACCGTTACTGGAATTAAAATACTGCTTGCCTGTTTCTCAAAAGTGGTGGAGCCAATTGTGAGGCCTTTGGTGGGTGATTGCCATGGCCTTGGTTATTGTTGCATTTATAATTACCTTGCAGATGAAATTTTAAAAGAATTTACCGTAGTGCCTGAACTGTACTTAGCTGGGTTCTTTGGGACAACTAACAAGGATAAAGAGCAAAGGCAGAAAACTTCTAGATTCTGAAATATTTGTGTGCACATGGTATACATGTAAGCATGGATATATGTAAATCCACCCATCTGTGAATGCACACAAAAAGATGCACAATTTATGAATAGGAAACCACAGGAAAAACAATAACTGAATGGTTATTCTACTTTCTTGCATGAAGCTCAGTATTTTCTATCTTTGATAGCTTAAAATATTTTGGGCACTGATCTCTGATCCCTGAATGTCTGAACTTAATCTTGGTCCATATGCATGAGCAGAAAAGAGACATTTGAGCTTAGTATTCTCTTCATTCTAGCTGGGTGGAGGTTAGAAAAATTTCGTGTTAATACAGCAAGGCTCGTGGGTTAAATTCAGTTAATTTTGCCTTATTATGTAGATTTCAGACACAATTCTGGCGTTCGTGCCATCTTGAAAATTGGTGCCATGATGAACACAGATTCATTTCCTGGTGCTAGCAAGCCTTTTAGTGCTTGTGCTCCATGCTCCAGACACATTGAGCACTTGGTGCATCAGAGCATGCAAGCTGTTTCCATGCTCAGGGCCTCTGTAGAGTGTTCTGTGCTGCTCTGCTTTCCTGGTTAATTTCTCAGGTCACTACTTAAATGTCCCATCTACAGAGAAGTCTTGCCCAGCCCTTCATACTCCTCCACAATATGAATTCTGATTCACAGTATAAATTCTGCTCCTCCTCCCTCATTGCTTCTCAAAGTATCCTGCTCCTTTCATCATTTATACTTCCCTAATTGTCTTGTTTATTTGTCTAATGCTATCTTTCCTACCATGTTCTATAACTATCATGTCCTACCATGTCCTACGGCAGGAACAGTACCTGCCTGGTTCACCTCCGCTTCCCCAGCACTTGGCAGAGTACCTGGCATATGGATGCTCAGAAAATAGTTGCTGAATGAACAGAAGTTGCATTTACAATGGGTTAGTAATGTCTAGGATTATATCCCTTTAGAGATGGTAAGATCTTCAAGATCTTAGAGGAAAGATTTTAAAAGAGTGTACCTAAGCCTTTAAGACACTGGATCTATGCTAAAAGCACTTACATTATTTTTATTTTGTGTTCAGAGAATACCAGAGCTTATTTGTTCTTCTGTCCATTGGCATTTGATTCCTTTCCAGTTTCTTGCTATAACAATGCAGCTATGAACATTCTGAGATAACTTCTTTGTGCACATTTGTAACAATTTCCTTACAGAATATGCCTAGGAATGGAACTGCTAGGTAATAATGTATGCATATCTTTATCTTTCCAAGATAATAACAATTTGTTTTCCAGAGCTGCTCTTCCAATCATCACTCCTTACTTAGTAGCCTGTGTGAGCCTTCCTGGTGCTCCATTCCCTTGGCAACATTTGATTTTATCAGATTCTTAATATTTACTAATCTTCTGGTTGCAAAATGAGGGTTTCAATTTTCTCAAGTCTAATCTGTCTAGGCCAGAGGTTGTGACCCAGCTGTGCCTGTCTAGACGAGGTCCACTGTCTAGATGCCCTCCACTGGTACACAATGTTTGACCTGAAGAGTGTTTTTTTTAAGATGATAATTTCAATATGTTGCCAACATTTGAAAATTAGAAGATTTCTATTAGGAATCTGGATTTCTGTATTTTCTTGAATCTAGATTTCTGTGTTCTCTTGGGGGGAAAAATCATTGTACAGAGTCTTATTTATATGTGATGACAACTGGCAGTAGTTGAGAAACAGCTGCCTCTGTGGAGAGCAGGGAATGTGCTTTGGAATTGACCACAGTCCCTACAATCAATCTGTATTTTTTGGTTATCATAGCTTCCTGGTCCTTGCGGCTTTAGAAGCACCTGACCTGCTTTGAGTCTTTTCTTTCTTTTTTTTTGAACCAGGGGTTTAACCCAGGAGCACTCTGGGTTTAACTGAGCCACATCCCTAGCCCTATTTTGTATTTTATTTAGACACAGGTTCTCACTGAGTTGCTTAGTGCCTAGCTTATGCTGAGGCTGGCTTTGAACTGGCAATCCTCCTGCCTCAGCCTCCCTAGCCACTAGAGTTACAGGCGTGTGCCACAGGGCCTGACTCTGCTTTGAGTATTTATGCAACGTAGAAAAGCCACAGAAGTAGCTACAGGTAGTAGCAAATGCAAACCTCCCCTACCCAAGCATGATCCAGGATTAACCCCGCACAGCAGAACACTGGACATATGGGCCCTGGGTCATAACTAACACTGCCACTGAGATCAGGGCCACTTGGCCTGAAACCTGTCCCTACTCCTTCCTCAGTGCCATCTTCCCTTACTCCAAACTTCCTTAGCCCTTTCTGTGTTCATACATCTCTCCTGTCATTTATTTATTTTCACCATCAATACGATTGTTTATGTACTTTCCCCCTTTTCTCTATTTTGCTGAAAGCTCTTTGATATTTAGGATCATGAATTTATGGATCTCACTTTTTGTTGTTCATTTATTCATTTTTGGTCCTTCATAGTACCTTAAAGTGGTAACATGCACATGGGGTTTTATTCATTCATTCGTTCAATGAACATTTACTAAATATTCATACACCAGGCATTGGTGGGGCACTAAAAACATACATTGATGCCATGGCCTTCAAAAACTTAACAGAATCCTGGAGGAAAGACCATCTTTATGTATTTATCCATTCTTTCAAACAACAAGTATGTATTGAGCGCTTCCTTTGGGACGTGTGCTGTGCTGGGTGCTGGGAAGCAGATTTCAGCCTCCTGATGATTAGAGACTAGGAAGGAGACTAGCTGCCTTCAGTGGCCTGTGACTCAGATGCTGACCTAGTGTGGGAGTTGGACTTGGGGAGGCAAAGTGAGGCTTGAGCTGAGATTTGAAGGAGGAGCAGAAGTTCATCAGTGAAGGAGGGAGGTAGAAAGCAGTATCTATTCCATGTTCAGGCAGAGAAGTCCGCACTGTGAATGTTATGGCAGGAAGGAGGAGGCCCAGTCACTGTCTCAGAAGGAGAGCCAGTGTGATTGGAGCTGAAAGTGTTTGTTAGAAAGATGATCGACGGAGATAAGGCTGGAGATGGAGATAGAGGCTGAGGCTGGCCTCCAAATAGAAAAGTGTTCAGATGCTAAAACAGGTGATCACAATAGAGCCAAGCAGTTGCTTGTTGAATGAAGGCACAGGCAAGTTAATTTATTGATGACGCTTCTAGAAACTTAGCATCTATTAGTGAGATAGCTAGGATTCTAACAGATGCTGGTGGCAATGATTAAATCAGGAAGAAGCAATTGGATGCTGAACATTCCAGAAACCTGCAACCACACACTTTCTATCACTTGTTGCAATAAGAATTCTGTGAGCTGGGAGATTTATTAAAGATGGATGTCTCTTCCCCCTTAAACATGACTGGAAAAGGAATAGCCTTCCCCAGGCATCCACAGTCGCCGAGAAGAGAATTGTTGCCTGCGGAGGATTAGCAGAAATAGGTCCATAATGAACCAGTCCCAAGTCGTCGACAGCACTTGACACTTAAGAAGCAGTCTTATTTCCTAAGCTCTCGCCTCAGCAGCACACCTCAGGGCTCCCCAGACAAACCATCCTAATAAGGACATTTCCCCCTCCTCCTCTGCTGCACTGATGCTGACTGAAAACTTCTGCCCTGGAGTTGATATTCTAGGCCACACTGATCACAGCACTTTCTCGGGCACACAATTGAAAGCTAAAGCATCCTTGGGGACAGCTGCCTTTTGACCCAATGTCACTCTGGATGGTGGAGGATTCTTTTTTTTTCCCTCATAGGGTTTATTATAATTGATTCCTGAATATTATAGCTAAGAAGTGTGAGACCTCAAGGCTCTGGGGTGGAGTGTTTTGTTTGCTTGTTTATTTTGCTCTTGCTGTTTAATTTATCAGGAATTAAGGAGCCTCCTGTGGTCCTAATGCTTGGTGCCTCCCTGTCCCTTGGCTCATTCTGTTCTTTGCCTTGAATGCCTTCCCCCTTTTCAAGGTTCATATCTTCCATGAAGCCTTCCCCATAACTCTTACTGATCACAATGTACATTTTAGTATTTCTGTGTGTGTGTGTGTGTGTGTGTGTGTTTCTTCAAAGAGATTGAAACTTGGTAGTATACTGATACGTATAAAACTCAAGGGCAAGGACTCAGTTACACCCTTCTTTACTGGCACCTACTATACTGAGCTCATGAATGGGATCATAAGGAATAATCTATAAATATTTTTGAAGCAAATTAAATAAACTGGAGTTGGACTGGAAGACAGTGTAGCATAGTGAATACACAATCGGAGAGCTCTAGGTTGCCAGCTAAGGTCCTGGGCAAAGTTCAGGAACTTCTCTGTGTCTTGATTTCCCGATTTGTAACTGCAGTCATATCCACTGAATAAGGCATTATTGAGATTAAATAATATGACACATAGGCACAAGGCTAACATAGAGCCAAGATTAATTGCAAATGGAGCTGTGAATAAATTCCCTGCATAGGAAAGCTGAGGGTTTGAATACGGTTGACCACACACACACAAAAAAAGAGGATGGCTTTGTGGGTGCTTAGAATCCACCTTGAAAGACAAGAGCTTCAAGAACCACTGTAAGATAAAAGATAGTCTACAAGAAACCGGAAAATAAAGTCAAGCAAGATGGAACAGGTTGGCATTTCCTAAATTCACATCCCTCCTACCAAGACAATGCTGCCATAACCGTTTCATTCTCTGACCATCATCTAAGAGAAATGGTGGGTGAACTTTCCTCCTGATGGAATCTCAGACTGATGGTTGTCTGTCCTTGTTCCACCCTCCTCAAACCCTTGCTAATCTCCTTTTTTTTGTGGGCAAGAACTTTACCTCAGTCTCCCATTCATTGATAGGTCCCTGTGTATTTTAGCTGGAATTTGATATCATTGTTCTTTTATTTATCTATATATATATATATATATATATATATATATATATATATATCTTTATATTTATCTTTTATATGCATAGGTCTTTATTATTTATTTAAGGAAAAAATACTAGTTTTTCCATTAATGGCTAGTCATATAAAATTTCCTTTTAAATTTGGCTTTCATTTAAAAAAATAAATATCTCATGCTAGTTAGGTTTTAATGACTGCCACCCAAATACCTGACAAGAGCAACTTGGAGGAGATAAAATTTATTTTGGCTAACAGTTTCAGGGATTCAGTCCATGGTCAGAGCAATGGGGGGTCCAAGGTGAGGCATAACATCATGGCAGAGGGTGGGCTCCACTCATGGTTACCGGGAACCTGGAGGGGGGGGGTCCTCTTAGAAGATGAACCCTTTTAGAACACGCCCCAGTGACCTACTTCTCCAGTCATGCCCCACGTGCCTACAGTTACCAGTGAGTCCATTTGAACTAGGATAGACTGATTAGGTTACGGTTCACCTAATCTACTCATTTCACCTCTGAATATCCCTGGATCAACACAGGAGCTCTTGTGGGAAAGCTTATATCCAAACTATAACAGACCTTGATTAAAAAAATAAGTAATAGCCTAGGGAGTTTATGGCTAGATAAATTTTGGTTAAAGATGGCATGCATGTGGCTGATTTGAAAAATCTATGAGCTGATGATGAGAAGGACTTGGGTTTATACACACACCAGTTCTGCCTTTAAGTCGTTATGTAACCTTGAAATTCATATCATTTGCCAAAGCCTCTCATTTTCTGTGAAGTCAAGTTAGACAAAAGAGAAATCACCATGGTTCTCTCCAGCTTGCATGGTCTAATATTTGGTGGGGCGGGGGGAAAGAATCAGAAAAATTCTCTTGGATAGTGGTGATGGTGGAGGGTTGAGTTGGAGGATTGAGTTAACTTTACAGAGAGGTGGGCAATGTTGAAGCTGAACAGATGCACAGTACCGAGAACATGCAGAATATATTTATTCTCTGTCTATAATTATTCACATTCACCAACCCCAAGTTGCCATCCTTATTTTAACACTGAAAAATGTTTGTTTAGACACCCGAACTAGGAATTGGCAAGTAAATGGATACCAACATGTCATCAGTCCAGACTCTTCCTTATTGCTCTCAATTTCCTTTCCTTATGACCTTGGAAAAATGATGTTCTCATTCCTCTTAAATAAAATGCTCTTGGTAGCTCCTATTCTCTGTTCTCTATTATGCCAATAGCTATCACTTACTAAGCTTTTAGTATGTGCCAGGTATTTTGCAAAGCACTTTAAGCATATTATATTGCTTAATCTGGCAACAATTGAAGAAGGAGATATTGCTATTATTCCTGTTTAACAATGAGGAAACTAGGGCTCAGATAGCTTAAGTGACTGACTCAAGGTCACACAACTCATTAGAGGTAGAAATGGACTTGAAACACAGGTCTGCTGGATTTCAAAGCCTGACCTCTGAAACAATTAATTTTCAAGAGTTAGTATTTTTTATGACTGTTTTTTTAATTCATAAAGTAAAAATCAAGAGGTCAAGGATCTAAAACAGTAAGTTTCTTTTTTTGTTCTTTTTTCATTATTTTTTTATTTATATATGACAGTAGAATGCATTACAATTCATATTACACATATAGAACACAAATTTTTCATATCTCTGGTTGTATACAAAGTATATTCACACCGATTTTTGTCTTCATACATGTACTTTGGATAATGATGTCCATCACACATTTCATCATCATTTCTAACCTCATACTCCCTCCCTTCCCCTCCCACACCTCTGCCCTATCTAGAGTTCGTCTATTCCTCCCATGCTCCCTCTCCCTACCCCATTATGAATCAGCCTCCTTGTATCAGAGAAAACATCAGCATTTAGTTTTTTGGGGATTGGCTAACTTCACTTAGCATTATCTTCTCTAACTCCATCCATTTACCTGCAAATGCCATGATTTTATTATCTTTTATTGCTGAGTAAAATTCCATTGTGTATATAAACCACATTTTTTTTGTCCATTCATCTACTGAAGGGCATCTAGGTTGCTTCCACAATTTAGCTATTGTGGATTGTGCTGCTATAAACATTGATGTGGCTGTGTCCCTGTCGTATGCTGTTTTTAAGTCCTTTGGGTATAGACTGAGGAGAGGGATAGCTGGGTCAAATGGTGGTTCCATTCCCAATTTTCCAAGGAATCTCCATACTGCTTTCCATAATGGCTGCACCAGTTTGCAGTCCCACCAGCAGTGTATGAGTGTGCCTTTTTCCCCACATCTTTACCAACACTTATTGTTGTTTGTATTCAAAATAGCTGCCATTCTGACTGGAATGAGATAATATCTTAGAGTAGTTTTGATTTGCATTTCTGCAAATCAAATTGGCAAACACTCTACCAACTGAGCTACATCTCCAGAGCAAGTTTCTTGTTTATCTTAAATACATTCAAGATATATTGGTAGAATGGAATACTGTCAGGGTATTAAAATGGCAAGCATATAAGCCACACCACTGCATGAAATGTTTATGTGAAATGCCATTTTTGAAAAGCAGCTCAAGGGCAACACCCAGAGCAATTGCAACTCTGCTAAAGTGTTCTCTTTTTAATTATTTTGATTTACTTATCAATGCATTATAATTATATATAATAGTGGAATCCATTGTTACATATTCACAATGCACATAACATAACTTGGTCAATTTTATTCTTAATATACATTGGCAAAGACTACAGAATTTGACAGGTGCGTATTGAAGCTTAATTCATATTAGACTCTTTTTTTTCCTCCTAGATATACAAATTTGTATAGAGGAATAAGAATTTTTTTTTTGAAAGTGAGTTAACCTGGACTGATTATCAGAGAAGTCTAGCTGTGGTTGACTCCTGAACTGGCACATATTTGGTCAGCAAGCAATTCCTGTTTGAGACCAGAATGAATTAAAAAATCTCTCCCCAACTCCCAGTCCTTTATCGTCCTGAGTCAAACTCATTGAATCAGAACTTGGAAAAAAGGCTCCTCTTCTCAGAAGCTCTTAAACATTTTGGGTAACTAATCTGAAGGAAAATGCATAAGTGCACATACATATGATACCTTGCAGAGGAATTCAGTGGACCCCTGGGCCCTGGATAGGTGAATCACCCTGTTAAGAAAATTCTTTGTGAAACTTGGCTTAGGCAGTTTAAATAAAGTTGAAGTGAACTTAAGGAGTTTGAATCTGAGAGCAAGAAAAGAGAGGTGTGCATCCCAGTAGACTCTGCTATTAATCTGAGACCTTGCAGGTTTTGCAAAGGGTTCTCTCAAGTTCACAGTCATCTAGGCTGGGCAGAGCAAATGATTATGTGGTTTTAGGCTGCAGGTTCTGGGTCCAGGTTCTGGGATTCAAGTGCCAACTTTGTCATTTATTACCTGTATAAAGTTGGGCCTGTAATTTAACTTTCTAAGCCTCTGTCTCTTGCTCTGTAACATGGAAGTGATAATAAGAGGAGGACTATAATGCACATGGGTCACTTAGTGGGTAGCTGTGACAATTCAGTGATACATGTGGTGTAAGCACTTAGCCCAGCACCTGGCACAGAAAACACTCTAAATGATAGCACATAAGCTTAAGATAACTAGTAATGAGCAGAAATGCACCTCTATCTCAGGTCATTCATCAACTGCAAGTTCATTTGTCCTTATAATTTATTATAAAATCTAATGTGTTCATTCATTATGTTCCATTATCTATCACTATATATAACTCTATGGCTATAAGCTTATTTCCTTTCTTCCCCTTTCATGCAAATTAAGCATCTTTTCAGGAAATTAGTGAACTGACCAGGAATTCTTCCTGTCAATATCTTATTTCATAGCAATGTTAAAAAGTTTTTTTCTTGAGACACACTTGTAAGATTTTGTCCTTCAAGTCAGAGGCTTCACTGGATTCCTATCTGGGATAAAGCTTGCTAATAATGTACGTAAAATTACGGATGATTCATCCAGCTTCATCTGTCACGTTGCCCCTGGATCTCTGCAGGCCCCTTTCCCTGGTCCTGTCCCTCATAAGACCCACACAATGGCCTTCCCCCACAACTTCCTCATCTTCCCTTGTCCCCACCTGACCTCCATCCCCACCAAACCAGCAGTCCCTCTGTGTCAACCTTCACAGAATTGCATCCCTTTATTGTACTTGGTTTGTCATGAATTTGGGTGATTATTTGACTCACATCTGTTTCTCCACCAAGAAAGCAGGACCTGGAGTCACATGCTCGCTCTTGTATTTCACTTCTGGATGAATAAGCAAATACATAGCTTGGCTTGGACGTGGATGGCCAGGCCCCCGAACAGCCCCTGCTCCTGTTCTTAAAGCACATTTCCAGGTAGGTAACATTTTATTCATTTTACATCCCAAGGAAGATGAGGGTCAGAGGGGATGAATAACTTGCCTTAGATTACAAGGTAGGTAAGTGATAGGGGACCTATTACCTCTGTTGGAATTCCTTCAGGCCCAGGAACCTACTCAGACAGTCAAAGGCAAAGCTGGAGTCCTCACCCCAGAGAGCAACAGCCCTCCTGCTAGTCCTTTAGAAGAGCAATCACTGGAAATCAAGTCCCCCTAACTAATGAGGTGCCTGAAATTGAGATGTCATTAATAATCTCTTTCCTCCTGGCTTATCTAGATCAAAATTCCAAGATCCTAAGGAATGATTTTTATTTTATCTCAGGGAAATCTAAACACTTGAATGTTGTTTTTTTTTTTTTTAAACTTATCATCCAGGAGAAAGTTTAAATGCGTTTTAGTATTAATTTTTTAATGATTTTTGAAATTGACAGATCTTGCTGGAACAGATGTGCCACAAATGGATGGTTTCCAATGTCCTGTTCAAATCTGGGATGCCTCAGAGGCTGTAAAAATAAAATTCTAAACACAATTTCATTCTGGCGAAGACTGGGTAACCATTCTGGATTGGACCAAAATATCTAATTGGCTCGCGCTCCGAGGATCAATGCTGTTCTCCAATTGGTGAACTTCGTATGTGCAGATTTAATGGAATCATGGGATTGTCATTAGTCATAATTATAGAAATAGTTTCTTCTGTTTTTGTCTCTTTGCTGAGGCAGTTGCCTGGGATGGCTTTGGAATAACTTGTTCCCGAGGCTGGGAAGGACTCTGAAAAGAAAGTTTTCATACCTCAAATAATCTATTTACGCCTCTGGACAGAAAAAAAAGTGAGTTGATTTTAGAACTATTCATTTCAAAGGCTCCTCGCTCCCTTCTCCTTGACTCAAATGCAAGCTGTTTGACCCCTGCTGGGAGTTGGGAAAGTACAGTTACAGGATGTGAACCAACCTCAATGCTAATGGACATTGGCTAAGGTGGGCACCTGAAAAGAGATCAGTGAGACCCGGAAGAAATACATTCCTCTAGGAAGGTGGGAAAGAAGAATCTACTGTTCACAAACCAGGCTCTTTATTTTTTTTTCTCTTTTCCAGCAGAGAGGTTTTAATTAGAGGCTAAATTACCATAGATTGAGCACTCCTATTCCAAAAATCCAAAATATTGAACTGCTCCAAAATCTGAAACTTTCGGAGAGTGCTGATGTGACAGAAGTTGAAAATTCCGCATCTGAATGGTGATGGTTCAATGTACACACACTTTGTATTATCATGCATAAAACTATTAAAAAATAATGTATGAAATTACCTCCAGGCTATGTGTAGAAAGTGCCTATATAACATTAATAAATTTCATGTTTAGACTTAGGTCCCAATCCTAAGATGTCCCATTATGTATATGTAAATATCCCCAAATCTGAAAAATTTCTAAATGTAAAATGTTCCTGGTTCCAAGCATTTCAGATAAGGGACATCCAGAGCACAACCCCTGCAGGATGCTGGTTCCACAGGTTCATCTCCCATTCAGTTGTTGAGTTCTTTTATTCTACTGTTTCCTCCCACTCAGTAAGAGAATTCTGTGTTGAAAATATACACATCTCCTTTTTGTAAGCATTCTTTAAAGAGATGAGAGGAACATAAGCCCTACCAGGCCTATGTATAGAAAGGTCTAGAAACCTTTACCTCTAGCAAACTTGCCAACTTTGCCTGACTCTAGTCTCCATTGAGGTCTGGAAATATAGATGGCAAGATCAAAGTGCATTTATAGCTTGTCCCAGAGCCTTCTGGAAAGAAAGCCTGTTTTGTAACAATAATATTAGAATAGTGAGCAACAATGACATAGCAATTACTCCATACCAGTGGGTCGATCCACAGACCTCTGGTACATGCACCATGAGTTGGAGGCACTGTTTGAGCCACTGGGAATAAAGCAAGAAGATTGTTGCTGACCCCATCCCTACCCACATGGTACTTACGTTGCAGTGGGAAGCTTCAGTGTTTGGTGTTGTACAGCAGAAAATGAACTAGATTTTCTCAGTCATTTGGGAATCAGAGCAAGGGAAGAAGAGCACAAATGGCAGAGAAGTGAATGGGTTGAGCTGGTGATTTTTCCATGTGGTCCCAGGTCAGCAGAATCAACAATACCTGAGAAATTCTGCAACTACTGAGTCAGAAACTCCGGGAATTCGGCCTAATAAGGCAGATTTTACACACCTGGCACTAAAGTTGGAGAACCACTGGATTTGACATCAGGAATAATGTTCTCCTCAGTGGAAATTTACTGCAGCAAAATGAGCTATCATTGCCAGTGTATGTAAATGAGACTGCTCAATCAAAACAATGAAGTGTTCTGGATTTTAGCATTTTCTATGTGTATTAGCTTTCTGCCAGTATACAAAAATACCTGAAATATTTAACTTATAAGGAGAAAGGGGCTATTTTGGCTTACAGTTTTAGAGGTTCTAGTTCATGATTGGGGGGGGGAGGTCCTTGCTTTTAGGCTTCTAGTGTGGGTGCTGAATGGTAATGGCAAGGATTGTGGACAGAGAAAAATGGTTCACTCTTCAGCCAGGAAGCAGTGAAAAAAAGGAAGAGGAAGGGACCTGGGTGCCACAGTCCAGTCCAAGGGCACAACGCCAGTGACCTAAGATCCTCCCATAAGGATCCTCCTTCCACAGGTTCCGCCACCTTCAGTAGTGTGACCCTGGGAATCACGCTGCTATCACGTGGGTCATCGGTGAATATTTAAGATCTAAACTGCAGTAATAAGTTTATTTAACCACAAAATGCTTTTATCATTATGGGATGCTAAGAAGATACCAATGGGAGTTTGTGAAACTGTGCACAACGGCATTAAATAGCTTGCAAAAATCACTTACAAGTGCAAAGATCATTGCCAGAAGTTCTCAAAAAAACTGCTTTTATATTTTATAAAATGCATACAAAAATTTGAGTACGAAGACCATCTTAAGTTATTAAGGTATGAATTTGAATATTATAAGCATTTGCATCCCTTCCCTCCCCAACCTGTCCCATACCAGCTACGGCATCAAGAATGGGAAAATCAAATATTCAGGTATTCCTCCTGATCCTGGACAAGGTACTCTAGAGGAAAATATAGGGCAGCAAAAATTGTATGGGGAATCGCTCCATCCTTTTCCATGACTTCAAATCTTCATCACTCTACTCTTTTCTCTTTTCCAGACAATACTCCATCCTTGCGTCCAAGCACCTAGGACCTGGTGCTTGGTATCCTCATCTCTCTCCCAACTGCAGCCTTCACAACCTTTCCCTGCATTCTTCCCCTGGAGAGACTTTTCGAGCTTTTCAACTCTCATCAGTCCGTTCTCTTTCCTGGGGGTACAAACAGGTAACCTGTTGCTTTTTTTTTTTTTTTTTTTTTTTTTTTTGCAGGAACCTTCTAGAGCAAGTGTCTTTGAGAGAAAGTTCTAGAAGTCAAGCTTGGGAATGGGACACAACATGGAAAGAATTCCTCAGTCAGATCCAAACTGGACCTGTCCATTATCATTCACACAGGCTCTGGGGTACCATCTGGGGTACCATCTGCCTCAGGAAGTGAAATTGAAGGCGAGATGTAACCACTGACTTGGCTTGAAATTGATATGGCTTGAATTTGATATGGACTGCGGAAGAGAGTGGATATTCTTGCTGCACTCCTTTTTCCAAGCAAAATCTGAATCAACTACATCCTTGGGGTTATAATTCCACTCGCCTTTTCCCTGTGGGCCCAGAGATGGGGAGGGTGATGACAGAACGATGACAAGGTGACAGGAACACTTCACTCTGCTTTCTCCATTACTACTGAATGTGGACAGAGGCCTGTTTATGGTCACTTCTTATCCAACGTCATATTTTGGCCTCATTTATAGTGGGGATTAACATGATCTAGAGGCAGCCTGCTGGGCTTCTTTGTGATCATCTAAAAATAAGCTAAGCCCAAAGGATCCACTCCTTCTTCCCATTAATTTGAAGGAAGGCAGATGGTGCCCAATAAACTGATTTGAATTGTCAATAAAGCTCGTCATCTTTTTGCTAAGCATTTGCCGTAAAATTGTAACGGATGGGGTCAGGTAGTGCAAAATGAGCTCCAGGAAAAGTTACTCTGGGTCTGTGGGGTGGGAGAGCAGTAGAAGGGAGCAGTCAGTCTGTCTCCCCACAACCTCCCTGAGGAAGGGGATTTCAAGGAATGAGAGAGGCCAGGGACAGCTCTGAACCATTGAGACTGAAGAACAAAATGTGACAGAAAAAGGTGAGCAGACAGGAAAATGATACATTCCAAGACTTTGAAAAAGTTGAACCTTTGGGGATACCAGCTATGTCTCAGTTATTGCTACCTTCCTACCACCCCTAGGTGGTAGGTAGTGAGTAAATTTTGGCTGAATGAGTAAGGCAGACACTTAATGGATAAAAAGGATAATAATAAAAAATAAAGAAAGTTCAACCAGTATAGGGAAAGGATATGAGGCCTGGGTATTTGGGTTGTAGTCCTGGCTCTCAGGCTGCAAATCCCGAGGAAAGTCATGTAAATCAAAGATGGAGGAGGTTGGACACCATATTGCTTAAGAGACTTGCCTCCTTCACCTGGGACTAGAATCCAAGAACCCAGACCTTCTCATGCTGCTTTCCTGGGCATCAACAAGCTTTCTCCTTGCTTCTGTGCTCTATGAATGGTTTATTGACTTTTCTAATTCTAAATGGTTAATACTGTTGATTTTTTTTAAATGTCAAAATTAAGTGACTAAACTGGAAGATCAATAATGTTCTTTTCAACTTCATAATTCTGTGATAAATTTCATGATGTTTGTAAAGGGCCAAGTTCTGTTGTTCTGTTTTTATTTTTATTTTGTTTGTTTGTTTGTACATTTTGTTGCTTTGTTAGTATAGAATGTCTGGTCCCCAAGCAAGCCTGACTCAGTTATGGGGATGGAAAGGGTCATTATCCCTGGAGAAGAACAAATCATGGCTTGGACATCCCTTTTTCAGGAATCAGATTTCTTGCTGTGCTGAATTGCAGTACATTTTACCTGTTCATTATCCATTCCCCTAATTTTTTTTAGCTCTCCCCTTTGGGAGAGAACCACGTCTTCCTCATTCTCAATGCATACAGTGATGGTCAGATGACCCTCTCCCTCAGGGATGAACACTTGACTGATGTCTTGTCAACCTGAGTATTCTGCATACGTTAGCCATAGTGTTTGGTGTAAGGATGAGAACTTAACCATAAACAGCCTAATGAAAATCAGTTTCAGGATTTTTGCCAAAACAGTTGAGAACGAGACTCAACAAGTTACATAGATAAATAGTTTGCACATGGCCATCAACTCTTGAGGGGAGCCTATACCCGAAGATGAAGCCAACATAGACTGACCAAAGTGGAGATGAATTCCTGTTGGTACCTCCCTGTGTTAATCTTTTTTTTTTTTTTTTTTTTTTTTTTTTTTTTTTTTTTTTTTTTTTTTAATAGCTGTAAGCAAAATACTGGGTAAGAACAACTTAAAGAAGGGAAAGTTTATTTTGATTCACGGTTTCGGAGGTTCAGTCCATGAACAACAGACTCCGTAACTCTAAGCCCAAAGTGATAGAACATTGTAGAAAGGTATAATGGAGGACAGCTGTTCAGTTCATGGTAGCCAGGAATGAGAGAGAGAGAGAGAGAGAGAGAGAGAGAGAGAGATCACCAGAGCGAGCGCATGTGAGGATCTGGACCAGATATACAATCCCCAAGGGCATGCATGCCCCTGTTGACCCACTTCCTTCAATCACACCCCACCAGCCTAAGGTCACCACCTAATAATCCAATAAAATGGATTAATTCACGAATCAGTTCTTATAATCTAGTCATTTTAAGATAGATTTGTCCCTGGACTTTTCTATTAAATTAAGCAATGAATTTTTCTCTTTTACTTAAGTTGTTTCTGGAAAGTCCCAATGCAGCCATTTTGGTACTGAGAGTGATATGCAGGGAGAGGAGAAAGAGACACCTGCAACATAATGAGCAAAACCAGTAAGAGCATATAAACCCAATAGGCTGAGGAGAAAGGGCTTTGGCTGCACTATTTTGTTACAACTGAAAGACAACTGACCAGTTTGTGCCTGACCTCTTATAGTGGTGGCATGGAAGATCAGGGGTTGATAAAGCAGAGTCCTCAAGCAATTGACATCCATCATCCAAGATTTTTAAGGATTCAGATTATAGGGCCAAACCCTGATCTACTAATCAGAATTTGGTCTACTAGTCACAAAGTTCTTTCTTTAAAAAGTCCCAGAGAGCATATAAAAGTTGAGATCCACTGTCATAGAAATGAGATCTCCAACTTTGAAATTAGAAGGTGTGTTAGTCAGCTTTTCATCACTGTGAACAAAATACCCAACAAGAACAACGGAGAGGAAGAAAAGTTCATTAGGCTCCATGGTTTTAGAGGTTCAACCCTTGGTCGGCAAACTTCACTGCTCTGGTCCCAGGGCGAGACAGAAAATCATGGAAGAAGGGCTTGGCAGAGGAGTGGTGCTCACAGATAACAGCCAGGAAGCCCAGAAAAAGAAGGGGAGGGAGCTGTAGGTAAGATGAACCCTTCTAGGCCATGCCTCCTAGTGATCCACCTTCTCCAGCTCTGTGCCACCTGCCTTTGGTAACCACCCAGTCAGTCCATTCAAAGGAGGATGGACTGATTAGGTTACAGCTCTCATAAACGAATGATTTCACCTCTGAAAATTCCTGCACTAACACAGGAACTTGTGGGAGACTCGCCATATCCAAACCATACCAGAAGGTCTGGGTTTGAATCTCGTCTTTACCATTGACTACCTGCATAACCATGGGCTAGTAACTTCCTGCAGCCTCCGTTTTCTCATCAGGAATATGGAGCTAATAATGCCCCATATGATTGTGAGAATAAATGAGATAATGTATGCACATAGTATCCTTAACCCAGTGTTATTTTATGTAAGAAGTATTCAGTAACTACCACTATTATTAAAACCGTAAGAGAAGGAAGCAGACCTAAGAAAACTCAAAAGGAACAGATGAACATGCTTCTTGAATTATGGTGCCCCTCAGAGTAGACAGCAGAGCATGCACATGTGTGGTGGTTGCAATGGAAGGCCCTGGGGCCAGAATGTTGTGGCTCTGTCACTTACTAGCTATACAACTTTGTGCCTCAGTTTTCTCCTATGTAAAATAGGACTAGTCTTGATACTTAACACATAGCTTTCTTTTTTTTCTTTCTTTTTTTGGGGGGGGTAGTTTTTATTTATTTATTTTTAACTTGTTTTAATTGGTTATTCATGACAGTAGAAAGCATTGATGCACTTTGATATATCACACATAGCTGGGATATAATTTCTCATTTTTTTTTGAGTGTACATGTTGCAGAATCATATTGGTCATGAAGTCTCATATACACATACAGTAATAATGTCTGTTTTGTTATACTATCTTTCCTATCCCCACATCCCCTCCTTTCCCCTCCCATCACTTACCTCTACCTAATCTAAGGTAACACTCACTATTCTTCCCTAATGCCCCACCCCCACCTTATTGTGAATTAGCATCCACATATTAGAGAAAACATTCGGCCTTGGATTTCTGTGGGACTGGCTTATTTCGCTTAGCATGATATTCTCCAATTCCAACCATTTACATAGCTTTCTTTGGGTAATGAATAGGGATAGTGAATGCAAAGGACACAGATGATATTCGTTTCCTTATGACCATTTCCCTCTTTTCCAATGACGTTAATGCTTTCCCTTTATGCTTTACCCCCTCATGGCCTTATTTTCCTGAGATATTCTCCCAGTGTCCCCTGCCTTGTTATTAAAGAAATTAGATTCAGAGAGTGGGTCTCCCACTCCTAGCCTTCACCTTGAGCTGAATCCCCCGTGAGGGCTGTAGGCAGGGAGTGGTGCAGGGGTCTGCTAGGTGCTCTGGGGCCCTCGTTCTTGTGCTGACAGCTTACATGCTTGACGAAATGCCTCAAACGTCAAGTTGACATTTGCAAGGTGCTAAAGCCCTGAGCATATTCTTCCTAACAGAGCCTCTGGAAACCTCAGTGCCCAATGTATTAAGCAAATGAAGAAAAATCTGCCATTTTGGTCTGTGATTCATGGTGATGGATGGAGCACTCTGGCGCTGCCTGTGAGATCTGTGTAGGCATTGAACACTCTGGGATCTGTTCAGTACAACTTTTCAAGTGCAAAAGGGGGAAATCTAGCAAGCCACAAATAAAAAAATAAATAAATAAAATAAAATAAAATAAAATAACCAAAGGAGCCAAGCTGTGTCTGGCAGTGCTGCAAAAGTACTTGGGAGAGTTTGGGGAAACGTCTAGACCTGAAATACAAGTTCAGCTTCGTCTTCCTCATGGATTAAGTCAGAAGGTGATCTTTAATGTTGCTTTCAAACTTGACTGCTTCAGATTCTTGTATTCTGGATTCTATAATGTTAGGCACAGTGGCTGCTGCTAGGAAGTCTCTCTCTCTCCCCGTTCTGAATTCCCAACAGTGGGGGCAGCATGGGCGACATCTGCAGTTGAAACCAGGCCATGTTGTCGAGCAGCTGGCAAGCCCAAGTGCTTCTCTCCTCCCTGGAATGGGTGCAGGGTTGCATATTAATTTACAATTACTCATAAAGTACACGGCAAAGGCTTTTCTTTTGTCAACACTTGGACATACAAATTAGGTAATATTGAATGGGCAATGAATATTTCATTTCCACCTTGCATCATGGTGCCAATCATCTTAAATGAGACGAGATTAATATCAGAAGTGACTCACACATGGTGAGGTATCCAAGTCTGGCCCCCTCAGACTCCTTCTATCTTGGCCTCAATTTTGCCGAGCGAATTCTGTTCTTGACTGCGCAGGAACAGAGCAGAACACCACGGCTGATCTCAAGTTTTATGCTGGGCATAAAACTTCAGTGTTTCAAAGTGATCTTTTATTCTGACAATATGGCAGAGCAAACTTGTAGAAAGGCTGAATAAAAAATAGAAATGGAATTTTTAAAAATACTCTGGCATGAAAGACAGAAAAATCCCCAGGTGCAAGAAATAAAGAACAAAATCAAAGCAGGTCAGTAATGGGGAACTGCATTGCAGCAAAATTTCTGACCCAGATATTGACCCTAAGATTTGAAGGTCCAGGAAAGGGGTCCTCAAGCCCTTGCTGGGGAGGGAAACTGGAACTGACCTTCCTCATAAAGCCATGAGCCCTAGAAAGGTTCACTGTCCACGGAATGGCATCTTAAAACTCCACATTTGAATCCAGAAAAGAAGCAAGAAAATTGCTACATATCTAGGAGCCTGGCTAAAAAGAAGAAGAAAAAAAATTAAAAAAAAAACAATGTCCAAAAACCCCAGGTCCATACTGCATCTGGGTATGATACCTGAATGCTCACTACTGGTAAGTTAGCACAAACTGCTCAGGTCCATGGAACCCCTAAGATATCATAGAAACGACTGCACAACTGATTTGTTGGGATATTTTTACAGTTCGAGGCACAAAACATTTGCACAAGGAAATTCAGCACCCAGAAGAGGAGTTAGCAAATGCTGCAAAAAAAAAAAAAAAAGATTAGCCCCCTAAGAATCTGAAATAATGGAAGTATCTTTTAAAAAAACTATTAAATAAGAATACTTAAAATTCTTAAAGATCTATGAATCAACAAACTGAAAGAAATATAAAACAGAATTCACACATAGGTTGACCAATTTCCCCTGGACAGAGGGATTTTTCTATGACACAAGATTTTTAATTCTAAGATAGGGAGAATCTTGGGCAAACCAGGATGGTTGATCACTCTACCTTTACTGAACAATTGGAGAGATTTGAATAAAGGCAATATTTACAAATTTGTGTTCAGGGTTTGGGGAAGCCAGTAGGAAATGTTGCAGTACCCTGGACCTAACAATAATGAGGAACTGCTACCACCCTGAGTCTGGAGGGACTAGGAGAGGTTACTGAAATCCAGAGAAATAAGCTCAGTGGACTATGCTGTCTAATGGGAGGGTTTATTTGAGATAAACTGGAAGGAATCACACCAATTTCAGTTCCCTTCTGCCTTCCCACTGAATTTCTTCTGAAGCCTCCCATTGGCTAAATTTAGCTGAAAGTCAGTGGGCAAGGGAGTCTGTTGACCTCATCCATAGAGCTCAGTCTCCTGAACAATGAAGGATGCAAAATGCAGCTTGAGGGGCAAAATAACCAGAGCAAACACACAATGACATTGATCATCTGTGCATGGAACCTTCTAAGTTAAAGCTCGTTGTACAACACCATAATTTTAGGAACTCGAGTGACATCTCTGTTACTCACCATTAACGTGACGATGAGAAAGTTTCTCTGATCTATTAACTAATAATTGTATTATGCTGGAACCAAATTCTCCAATTGGAGGCCCACAGAGCCAATTTTGTCCAACTGTATTGTTGGGCCAAAACAATGTTTGGAAATAAATCTGGATCACTCCATAACATTGAAAAGGTTAAGAAAATGCACATAAGAATTTGGATTTCTCCATCTCTTTGTAGTTCCATGTGGCAGTGATGGTCTGAAGAATGCATTTAGACAGAGCCCTTACCCACAGTCCAGCAGGACCCTATGTGGCCCACTTCACACTTCCAGACTACCTGCCGGCTCCCTGCAGGAATTGGAATTTGTGACCCTTGAAAGAGCTCTTTTTAGCTTCCAGCTTTAACAATCTGTGAAATTTCAGGCCTGGGTCTTGCTGTATTTTTTTTCCCCCGCATCTGAACACACAGTTTTGAATTTTCTAATCGAGGTGGATGCTAAGTTGGCAGGTGGTTATTTTTGCACATCTTCTTTTACGTCACCAACGCAGCACATATGCAGTTTTATGAAGCATATGGTTTTCCGTGTGCATAACTACACTTTGTTGATTTTTTTTTTCCTTTTCTTAAGTTCTCCAAGAGCCCTGTAGAATAAACACAAGCTGCCACTTGGAAAACAATTCTGAAGGAAAACCCAGCTAGAGATAAAAAAGCGAGGGACTCTTAGAACCTACCGAGTGACCTGTATTTGGGGAACAAGTTTCCACCGTACATGGGGACCACGACCGTTCCTTGGCAAGGTATAGAATAGACACAGATGTGGAATCGCTCCTGGGTAGGGTCATCTTTTCTCTCGGAGCTTGTGGTGGGAAACGTGGCCAAAAGGGAAATTCAGCCTCTCTGTGGCGGACCCTGTTTAGAAACATGTGGAAACCTTCTACAGAGTGATTAGCCCTGGATTTTACATCTGACAACAGCCATGGCCAAAGGTGACATCAAGAAAACAATTCTTTCCAGACTTGGGGAAAGATAAATCTGAAAAAAAAAAAAAGAGCTTTCCTTTGAAGACTGGCCCTGCTTAAGAGATGTTAACAGTGAGCTTGCCAAGCCAGGATCCTTGAGGTAGGCATTAATAAGAATCACACTAACTTTCCCTGAGGGACCAAGGAACCGGAGCTAGCTAGCCAACATTTTGTGCAGAATCTGTCTGCCTGGCTCCAAGAGGGATTTTCCCTTTAGCCTGTCCCTCAGGGACTACCCTCTCCCCTGTTCCAGCTACTGCTGGAGAATGATTCAGCCAGAAGATTGAAGTGTTGAAAGAGAAGTTCCTACCTCCTTTTCTAGAATAAGCAAAGACTGTGGTTTTGAATATAAATTGCTCGAGTATATTAATTTTTCCCTGGACGCGTCTGGCACCAGTTAATCACCTTTGCCTCCAAGAAAGGCAAATGTGTTCTGAGCCCTGCAGGCTGGACAGGCACCTGACAAAATTGCTAAAGTGTGAAGTTTGTCTGTGTGGCTCCTGTTCCCAGGACATCATTGACTGTTCCCTGGCTGGGGCTCATCATTCTCTGTTCCTATGGCTTCCTGCATGCTGAGTACTTCCTGTTGGTTTTTATGAACCTGCCTCACCTCCTTGCCCATCTGTCCCTCAGTCCTACCAAAGTTGCTTCTTTTCTGAGCCGTGATGTCATTGAGAGTGACCCTTGATTTAGTTTCCAAACTAGGACACTTCTGAGGGTAAAAAAAATGCTGTTAATAGCTGTCTCAGTTTGTTTGGGCTGCTATAACAAAACACCAGAGACTGGATGGCTTATAAATAGTAAACATTGATGACTCACAGTATTGGAAGTTGAAAGTCTAAGATCAGTGGCAAATTCAGCATCTGGTAAATTCATAGAGGGTCCTTCCTTGCTGTGCCCTCCCACAGTGAAAGTGGCAATCAAGCCTTCCTTGAACCTTTGGTAAGGATGTGAGTCCCATTCATGTAGGCTCTGTCATTAAGACCTAATCACCTCCCCAAGTTCCCACCTTCTGATACTCTCATCTTGGGGGTTAGAATTCCAGCCCATGAATTTCATGACATAAATATTCAGACCAGAGCGATAATTAAATTACATGATGTTTTACCCACTCCAGAGAATACATTTATATTTCCACAGGGAACTTCTAGTGATATTTTGTCTTCTCCCCAAAAGGGACTCTAAAAAATGATCTTCAAACAAAGAAAGGGTTGAAGATTCTGATATACTGACAAAGTAGTAGGTGAGCTCAACAATGTGGGAGAAGGTTTTTGTCGTATATCAAATCGAACCAAGTTAGTGACTAGGGAGTCCCATTTAGAGATAAATAAATCTGCCTCCTACCAATAGAAACTTCAAATGTAATCTGGATAGTCAGAAACCACAGGGATGAAAAAGTGCTGGAGAAAGATTTAGAGAAAAAGTGATGTGTGCTCCCTTTTAATTAAAACATATTTTAACCTTCTATATCTTCCATATTCTCCAACAAAGAAAATCCAAACACTGAACTGCTATTGACAGAGTTAGTGTGTTTGTCAGGTTTTCATTGCTAATAAAAAAAATAATAATAATACCTGAGATAAATCAACTTTTAAAAAGGAAAGATTTATTTTGGCTTGCAGTTTGAGAGGTTTCAGTCCATGGTCTGTTGGCCCAGTTGCTTTGGGGCCTGTGGTGAGTCAGTACATCCTGGTGGGAGCACAGGGCAGAAGATGCCTCATCTCATGAGAATAGGGCTGCAAAGAGAAAGAAGTGGCTCAGGTCCCAGTATCCCTTTCAGGGTGTGCTGCCCATGACCTAGCTTCCTCCCACGAGGACCTAGCTTCTAGAGATCCCCCACCTCCCAGTAGTACCACAGGCTGGAGACCAAACATTCTGTACCTGGGTGGTCGGGGGCAGCTAGGGGCTCACAATCTGTGGACAGGCAAAAGAAGGAAACAGGACCTAAAACAGCAAGAATTATTAATAAGACAAAAGCAGCCACTCAGGAAGGTCTGGAAATGGAAAGCCCCTCAGAGAACCTGGCATTTGTGTGAGATCCGACGTATGACAACTGCCCAGCCATATGGGCACAGGGATGAGCAGCCAGGCCAAGGGGACAACACGTGCAGAAGCCTTACTTAGTGGGGTGTGCTTGATGTCCTGGAAGAAGCTGAGGGGGCTGAAGAATGGGAAGGGAAGGACAATGTGGAGCAAGATAAATTGGGGAGGTGGGCCAGGACCTCAAAGACCTCTGTAGACTCGAGATTTTATTCTAAGTGCTATGAGAATCCTTTGAAGTTTGTAAAATTAAAATAGGCTAAAATGTGCAGATCTTAAATGTGCCTTTCGGAGTCAGAAGTGCATTTGCGTTATAAAAAAAATTCTCATATCCCAGTACAGAATATTCCCATCTCTCCAGAATGTTCCCTTGGGTCCACTTCCAATCAATTTTCACTCCCAAAAGATAACTGCTCTTCTGTTTTCTATCTCCATATGTATGTTTTGCCTATTCTCAACTTCATACAAATGGACTCATACACTACATATTGTTTCATGTCTAGCTTTCACTCAACATAATGTTCTTGAGATTCCTCCAACTTGCTGATTCCTCCGTACTGCTAAGCAACATTCTGTTATGTAAGTTTACCAGAAGTGACTTTTTCTATTTTCCTGTTGAAGAATCTTTTTTTTCTCCTGGTGTTTGGCTAACATAAATAAAGCTATTATGGATATTTCTTTTTTTTTATTGGTTGTTCAAAACGTTACAAAGCTCATGACATATCATCTTTCATACATTTGACTCAATTGGGTTATGATTTCCCATTTTTACCCCAAATACAAATTGCAGTATCACATCGGTTACACACTCACGTTTTTTACATAATGGCATATTAGTGACTGTTGTATTCTGCTACCTTTCCTATCCCCTACTATCCCCCCTCCCCTCCCCTCCCATCTTCCCTCTCTACCTCATCTGCTGTTGTTCAATTCTCTCCCTTGTTCCCCCCTCCCCTTTCCCCTCACAACCTCTTATATGTAATTTTGTGTAACATTGACGGTCTCCTACCATTTCCATATGCTTTCCCTTCTCTTTCCCTTTCTCTCCCCTCACTCGTCTCTGTTTAGTGTTAATCTTTTTATTATGGATATTTCTATAGCAAGAGTTTTTCTGAGACCATGTATCGGCACTGTCTAGGAGAGAAAGTGTTGGATCATGAGGTAGGAATATTATTATTTCCTCTTATATCTTAAATTAATAAGCTTTATTGAGGTATAGTTTATAAACTATAAGACTCACCAATTTCAAATAAATTATTTGATGAGTTTGACAAATATGTACAGTGTGTAAGCATCACCATAATCATAAGACTTTTACAACATCCCCAAACATCCCCTGCCCTTTGTAGTCAATGACCTTTCCCCATCCTTTGCCCTTGGCAATCATTGATCTATTCTCTATCACTATATTTTTCCTTTTCTATCCTTATGAATATGAATGAAATCATGTTAAATAATCTTTTATGTCTATTTTCACTTATACTGGTGTTGATATTTATCTATGTTGATACATACATCAGTAGTTCATTCCTTTATATTGCTGAGTAGAATTCTATTGTATGGATATGCTACCATTTGTTTAGTCATTAATCAATTGATGAATATTTAATTCATTTGCGTTTGGGAGCTATTATGAAAAAAAGTTTCTATAAACATTTAAACCTGTATTCTTTGGTAGTAGTGTCCACCAACAATGCTGTTTAGTTGCTTAGTGACCTCATAAGTTGTCCAGTATTTGCAAACAGTCTCTGTGGTGGTCAATTTGGGTTGTCAACTTGACTGGATTGTCTAGAAAACTGGTAATTCATATTTCTGGGTGTTTCCATGTAGGTGTTTCTATAGAAGACTGGCATGTGGTCAGTGAAGTGAGTAAAGAAGACATGCTCTGCATATGGGTGTACCATCCGGTAGGTTGGGGACCCACATGGAATGAAAAAGTGGAAGAAGGGTGAAGCTCACACACACACACACACACACACACACACACACTTGACCCGTCTAAAGTGGATGTGCTTTTTGCTGCTGCTGTTGCTTGTGAACGCCAGACTCTAGATTCTTCAGCCTTTGAATGTGGACTTGCACTAGAACCTCCCCAGGGAGCTGAAGGCCTTCTGCTTCAGACCAGGGCTGCATAATTGGTCTCTCTTGTTCTGAGGACTTTAGTTTCTTAAACTGAGAAGCTATTGGTTTCCCCCACTCTCCAGCCTATAGAAGGTCACTGTTGAGCTATTTAGCCTCCTGTTGTATAAACCAATCTAGTAAATCTCTCCCTCTCTTCTAAATTTAATATAATATAATAAAAATAAATGTATTTGGTTCTGCAGAACCCTGACTGATATGGTCTCCATGGGAATGCTGGAGCCTACCTGGAACATTCAGCCAGGCAGTTAGCAACTCTACCTCAAGCTTCAGTGCCAGCTTGAGACTCATGGTCACTGGGAGGTGAGAGCTGAGGGTCTTTTTAGGTCTTTTCTGTGCTTGCACACAGCTTCACAAATGCATCTAGCCTTTTAGACACTCAAGAACAGGTCAGAGCATTTCAGAATTCTTGTGGGCATCTCATCACCCAGATTTTCCTGTTAAGATTTTGGGTTCATTCAGTCTTTTCTCTGTTCCACTACCTCAGACACTGTGATGTTAAGCAGTTGCCTGTAACTATTCCTGACAAACACCCCCAGGCTAGCATGGGTGAGCTCTGATTCAGGACAAATAATAAACCCTTTCAATTGCAATCTTCCAGGGAATTTCCAGACAGGTCAAATAATGACAATTCTTCAGGAACAAGGTTTTGAAGGAGTTCCAGCCCCATTCTGCCCATTCCAGTGGCTGCTGGATTGTTGGTTTTTACTGTGATTTGGGGACTGTTTTAGTTTTCAAGGGTACAGGTGAAGCTGGAGAGCAGAATCAGGAGTAGGACAATTTAAATGCCCTACAGCTCACTATTCTTAGTAAGATGATGTCTTCCTTGAATAAATACTTCCCAGGTTGCCACAAGACTTTGGTTAGTTCTCAGAATTCTGGAAAAAAAAATTGATTCTGGCCATGTTTGCAATTTTCCCATTGCTTTTTTATAAAGGAGAGAATTTTTAGGATGCTTAATCTACCATTTTCTTAATTTGGTTTTAATTTGCATTTCCCTAATGAATAATAGTACTGAGCATCTTTTTTCTGTGCTTATGAGTCATTCTAGTAGATTGGTGAGATTTCTGCTTGAATTTCACTTTTAAAAAAATTAGATAATGTATTTTCTCATTAGTGAGCTTTCAAAATTCTTTAAATATTTTATATACAAATCTTCCACCAGATATATGTTTGGCCAATATTTTCACCCGGTTTATGGCCTATATTCTCAGTTTTGTAATAATAAGTAATTTTTATGAAGTCTAATTTACCAAGTATTTTATGTTCATGTTTTATGTCTTTTATGAGAAATCCTTCCCAAACCAAATATCCTAACGTTTTTATCCAGAAGGCTTATAATTGTAGTCTCTTGTTTAGGTTTTAGATCTATTTTGAGTTCATTTTTGTATGTGGTATGAGTTGAGTGTCAAGGTTCATTTTTGTATATGTATCCACCCTTATACCATTTGTTGAGAAGACCATCTAGTACTTCTTTGAATTACCTTGACACCTGTGTCCAAAATCAATTTAACAATCTATTGTGGGCCCATTTCTGGATTCTCCATTCTGTCTGACATTCTGCATGTCTTCCTTACACTATCATCACACTGATGGTTGCAGTGGTTTTCTAAGTCTTGAAATTGTAAAGTGTGACTCATCCAATTTGTTCTTCTTTGGATAGGTATATATTTAGTCTATAAGGAACTGCCTCCAATGTCTCAAGTAATTGTACTATTTTATCCTCCAAAGCAATGTGTTAGAGTTCTAATTGCTTCCAAAACTTATCAATATTGGGGTTGTCTGTCCTTTTAAATTTCAGCCATTCTAATGGGTATGATATGGGATCTTGAATTTTAATTTTCTTTTGCTCGAAAACTAATGATTAGGAGCCCTCTTTTATTTGCTTTTGACTTTTCATTTTTTCTTCTTCTGCATTATCTTTTGTAAAGCTTTTAATTAGGGTTTTTTCTTTTAATTATTGATTTTTATAAGGTTTTTATTTATTCTGTGTACAGATACACACACACACACATACACATACACATATACACACTTATGTCCACCTGATCTAATACTTGTTTTTTCATTATTTAAAATTGTGTTTTCTGAAGAACATTAACTTTTTAATTTTGAAGAAGTCCATTTGATCTTTCTTGTTTGGTCAGTGCTATTTGTCTATGCTATTTGTTTTGTACCTAAAAAAATCTTTGCCTTCCCAAGGTTGTGAATTATTTTCTTTTCTTCTAGATGCAGCATTTTGGTTTTTATATTTAGATTGAGGATTCACCTTTAATTACATTTTTGACCATTTTGGGCTTCCTTCCTTTTTTCATTTTTCCTTCCTTCCCTCCCTCCCTCCCTCCCTCCCTTCCTTCCTTCCTTCCTTCCTTCTCTCCTTCCCTCCTTCCCTCCTTCCCTCCTTCCCTTCTCCAGTCCTTCCTGTGCAGGTTCCTTTCTTCCTTTGAACTGTAGGGTGCTTCTTTGAAACTCTTTAAGCAGAGAAGCAAAGTGCCCGCCATCTTTGCTGGTGTGAGAACAGTGGAATGGAGGATGCAGGGAGATCAGTGAGCAGGTGACTTCTGTGACCGTGGCAGTGGTGGAGACGGGGAGGCAAGGAGCAGAACTGTCCATCTGCACTGGTAGAAACTAACTTGTGCTGCTCCTGAATGCCCCCTACGTTAGGACAGCATAATGATGTGAGGGTGTCTGGGGACACAATTTTAGAGGAGAAAAAGATTTTTTGGCACTCTTGGTTTCAGAGGTCTGAGTCCATAGATGACCAGCTCCATTGCTCTGGGCCCCAGATGAGGCAGAACATCGTGATAGAAGAATGTGATAGAGGAAAGCAACTCAGGACATGGCAAACAGGAAGTTGAGAGAGAGAGAGAGAGAGAGAGAGAGAGAGAGAGAGAGCGCGCTCAGCTTATCAGGGACAGAACATATACCCAAAGGCATGCCCCCAATGACCCACCTTCTCCAGCCACACCCTCCCTGCTTATAGTTACTGAAAGGAAAGTGAGAAAGCAAGAGACAGAAATGAAAGACTGAGACCAGGCAGAGATCCACACAAAGGTTTATTTGTTAAAGCTGATAAATAAAGGCCATCCCTCTATAGAGTGGAGAGAGGCCCCAAGATGTTCGGATGTTACATCAAGACCCTACAGTTCATTCAAAGGGACTAATGCACTGATTAGGTTAAGGGTCACATTACCTAATCATTTCACCTTTAAACTTTCTCGCACTGTCTCACACACAAACTTTTGAGGGACACATCATATCTAAACCATAACTCCAGGATTCTTGCCAGGATGCATTCTAATTCTACACCTCTTTGGGGCCATTTTCTGACTTCAGGTATCTAGATACAATTGAGTAATACATTTCTATCTCTATGTAAGATCTTTGTCTCCTGAACTCTGAGCTTAAATAGATAACCTCTACCAAATCACCAGTACCTCACTGTCTCCTGACTCCAAACCTTAATTCATTAACATCTCCCCCAAAACTGTCTCCCTGCCTTGATGCCCTGCTTTGGTGGATAGCACTACTTCTTACTCAGCCTCCCAAGTCAGATCCTGAGTATCATTTTAGCCTCTTTCCTCTCCTTTGACCACACTCAATCCTCAACAATCTTCTCTCAGTGTTGTTCATGTTCTTATCCAAATTGAAATGCCCATGGGAAGGAGAGAGCACTATTAGAAATTATTCCAGGACAACATGTGTAAACCATGACTGCTCTGGGGAAACAGCAAGTGTGATTTGTCAAAAGATGAGAAAAGATGGAAAGCCAGAGAAAGTTGAGAAAGAACCTTGCTTCTGAAACACTGAGATAATTGCATTCTGGCTACTCTAGGGTGTATGTGCCCGTGTGTGAGTGTGATGGGGGTTGATGTAGTGACACATGAAGCCGAAATATCATTGCAACCTCAGGTTCTGCAGATATAAAATGTTTCTGATCCTTGGGATTAAACATGAGTGGTAGACATTATTGACCTAGCATTGACTTCCCCTCCTTCCTAACAAAAGCCATTGCTCATAGACTTCACGAGGAGCAGCCTCTTCTCTCTGCTCCAGTGGTGGGACTAATTAATCCTAGAGTCATCTTTGTATCTTTGCCAGAGACTGGCTTATGGGGAAAATAACCCAACTCTAGCCAATGGCACATTAGGGGAATCTAATGTGCTGGAGGGTTTCCAAGGAAAGTTTCCCATCCCTAAGAGAAAACCACAAGAAAAGATTGCGATGTCTCCATGTCATGATGTAAGTGCTGCAGCCATTTCAATTCCAAGTCTGAGGTTGAAGCAACCATTGAGGGCAGAGTGGAAGGATGGGAAAGGTGGTATTTTGGAAGCCTGTCCTCTGCCCTATGTGAGGACTTAAATATAAAATGATATTTGCTTTATTGCTTAAATCTATATGAACTGGGATTTTCCTTCACTTGTAGCCAATGTTGTTCTGCTATACCATGAAATTTAAGAATGTGAAGTAATGACCTTGATGTTTTGGGAACTGGGATTGGCTCTCTGTGCCACTTATCCTTGCTTTCGTGTATTTGACAATTAGAGCTGCTATTTAACTCACCTTGTGTTGTTGCTGATGCTTATATGTGATCATTTTAAATGTCCATCTTGTCCGGAACTTTAAAAAATCAAGGGCAGGGATAGAACTGTTATTTCTTTGTAGCCCACAACCCTTTACATAATGCATACACTTTTGTCAATTATTGACCCTCCTTCTTCCTCCCACCCACACAAATTCTTTCAAAAGATGACCAAAATGCTCTATTTGGAGATAATAATTAGTTATCGTCTCCACCGGCTTCCTCTTGAATGTGGAGGGAATTACCGGATGAATAAATAGGAACATGGTGACCATGTGGCCTGTGGCTCCGGAGTACTACTTGGAGACCAGCCTGGCATGGAAATGACCAGATGTTTGAAGCCGAGCTACTGGTGAGTGAAATAAATAAGTTAGCTGTCACATTTCCCATCTGCACCGATGGTCTCTGCATTGCAAAACTGCTGGTGCCTGTCATCTCACATAGCAGCAACTGATCTCTTAACCCCTTCGTAAACTTGGAGTTGGAAAGCCCCAGAAGGTCAATTAGACTGTGTGGGTGCAGGTGTACATCAGCATCCACAGGTGTCCCTGGGCCTCACCAGGTGACCTGTAGCAAAGAGGAAGGATCAGGTGAAAGCAATAAGGAAGCAAGTAGAGGGATTTGTTAGGCAGCTATGAGCAAGAGGAAGAAAGATGGTAGCCCAACATGTGGGATGTGCCAAAAGTGGACAATGGACTAGACTTTCAGGTTATTTGAAAAGAGGACCAACCCCCGCCCACACACTTTCCATTGATTATAAATGTATGCTCTTGCTGAAAACACTTTTCTCCTTTTCTCAAGTGTTTCCACCAAGTGTGTGTGTGTGTGTGTGTGTGTGTGTGTGTGTGTGGCTTTTCCCTAGTTGTATGATCATTTATTCAATCAACATCACCACAAATATTTGGAATGCATTCTGTATCTATCAGGTACCATACCAGGCACTGGGAATACAGTTGTGATAGGCATGACCCTTTGTTTCATGAAATTTTCTTTCTTGCAGAAATGACATATGGAAACACAACTGTGCTAAAAATTATTGAATCTTAACTTTGACCAGCTCCACAGAGGACAAGGGAGAGTTGGGGGGTTGGGGGTCATCACCTAGCCTGGGGAAATCAGGAAGTCCACCTAAAGAAAGGACCCTGCAGCTGAGATGAGATAGTGAGGACCCACCAGCCAGAAAAGGGGTGAGTATGTTGGGTTGAAAGGGGAAGACCAGGAGGCAGGCAGGTCACAGAGAAAATAGAAGAATTCCTGGGGAAGGGAACAGCTTCCCTGAGGTCTCGATGTGCAGACAGAGGGCACACAGGCTTTATGGGAGTTGAAGAGGAAAGTAGGGGCTGGATCTTGTAGAACAAGCATGAGAACAAACCATAGCCCAGGGGCGAAATCCAGCATCCTGCCCGTTTTGTAAATAACATTTTACTGAAGAGAACCATGCATTCTTTTTTTAATGACGACATGGCAAAGATGAGTAGCTGCAGTAGAAACCGAGTGGTCTCAAAGCCTGAAGTATTTATACTCTAGCCCTTTACAGATAAAGTTGCTGACCCCTGCCTTAGGTTCTTGCAGCTGGACATGTGGTGGAATTCTTTCATCACAAGAATATGGGAAGGAATATGTGAGAGGAACACAGAGAAGGATCTTAATCAGACTTCCTTTTAAAAGAACTTTGGTATTAGAAATGAGGACTTTGGGTGAATATGGGACACTGGGAGCCTCCGGGAGTGCAGGATTGGTGGTGTGGACTCAGGCTGTTTCAGTGGACATGGGGGGAAATAGATGGAGTTGAGATCTCTTTAGGGTTTGAAGGGGACAGGATTGGTGGCTGATTGGATGGGCGAGGCAGGAAGAAAGAGGTGCCCTGGAAGACACCCCAACTTCTGCCTGGTGCAACTGGATAGATGAAGATGTCATCAACAGGAGGCGAGCTTTGGAGAAATAAGAGAAAGTCAACAGCTTTTGATTCCTGCCCAGTTGGCCATGGTGGGTTTACATAACCCACTCCCTATTATTAAACATGGAGATTGTTCCCATTAGGTTTCTTTTAAAAATAATGCTACCTCATCTTTGCACGTGTCTGATTGTTTCCCTAGAACACAACCCCAGAAGCAGCATGGTTGGTTAAAAGGCTGTGAACATTTTGAAGCTCTGCCATCGGTATTGCGACATGGTCCTCCAGCACCTCATTCATCTATACTTCCACCAGTCTGGGCTGCTGCTGCCATTTTTGCTCCAACAGGCACTAAATGGCTCTAGGGTTGGGTGTCAGAATGTGTCCTCTGCCTTGTTTCAGAAACTTCATGACTTGCAACTCAAGCTGTTACCACTTGAAAGATTTTCCATGTTGGAAGGGATTTATGTGGATGCTGGCCTATACCGTTGGCCTTTGTGTGATGGAAAAAGAACATTCTTCCCGACTGTGGTTCATATCCAAGGTAGGTGCTCTGGCAAGAACTTTTCTGGCCCCACCTCTCCTTGGAGTGATAAAATGAAGCTTCCGACCCGAGACACATTATATTCCTCATATATGTCAGCTGGTGTTCCAGGCCACATCTCCTCTGTCTCCAAAGAGGGTTTTGTTTTATGTGGCACATCCGTCGTTCGCCACTCTCAACAGCCTTTTCCTCAGCCTGGCAGTTTGAACTCCCACCCAGTAGCTGCCAAACTGATGAAAGCTATAGACACAAGAAGTGGGTCTGTGACCCCAAGGGAACCTTCTGAGGTTACAGTGTGGGGAAGGGGGAGGTCCAGCTTTGGAACCAGTTGTCCTGGATACAAACCCAGTTCCATCTATTATGGGCTGGTGACCTAGTGAGGTCACACGGACTGCTTGATTTCACTTTCTACAACTGGTCTTCGTAGCTAGCTGGCTCCAAGTGCCTAGAGGAAGAGCGACAAAGCCTGTCAATGCCAAGTGCAGCCCTGGGCAATGAGCAGGTAGGAATACAGACTTTACTGAAAAATGGAGAGAAAGGTGGCGTTTGCAGAGATGAGGGGGATGGCTGCCTTCAGCTCCCAAGGCTCTGAGACCTGAAAGTCCCTTAACCCCCAAATTTAACCAGCTGCTCTTTTCAAATCGAGGAAGTGTCTGAAGAGGAAAAATAGATGTGAGAGATTCATTTTCAGTCCCTGTTTTTGGTGATCAGCTCTCTGAAGATGGAGGCAATGATAAATGTGGATCAAGTAGAAGGTAGGGGCTTTTCTTCTCCCCTGTGCCCATGTCCTTCTCACCAGCTGGACTTCTATCATTGTATTTAGGTTGACACATTATTTTCAAAGCACCCCTTTAAAATAGTTATCTTCAAGAAATAAATTAGTACAGGCTCTGGAGTCAGATGACCTTGAAGTATTCAACCAACTGTGTGATCTTGGGCAAGTTACTTCATGTCTCTGTGCTTCAGTCCTTTGTCAGGGTAATGGGAATGATGCTAGGGTTTGGAGGGAGTAGATGAGATAATGCCTGGGACATAATAAGCATTCAATAAATGTTAGCTACGGCCAGTAGCTATTACTGAATACTGAGAAGAAGGAGTAGGTAATCATTCTCCCACCAGGGAGACATTTTAGTCTCTCCTTTACCAGGTGAGTCTCCATAAGGCTTTGGAAAAGAAATGCTCTTTTGTAGATGGAGGTAACTAAGTGTCAAAGAGGTCAATTATTCTTGAGTCACATGGTTTCATCAAGATCTTCTTAAGAAACAGGATAGAATGCATACCTTCCCAAAGACCTTTTCTGCTTTCTTGAGAGAGGGCTGGTGGTAGCCCTTGAAATCCACCTGTGCCCTCTGAGTTGGAGAGCTCCCAAATGCTCTCCATCTGGGGGAAAGACAGGGTCCTTGGTTTGGAAAGCAACTTGCAAAAACAAAGGTCCGATGCTAAACCCAGAGGCCACCCGGAGGCTACACCGTGGCTCTCACGGTGATGACTCGGCATTTAGAGACGAGAAATCATCTCCTAGACGACGAAGCTCCTTATTTACAGACGATTGATCCCAGTGTGTACTACAGCCAAATCCACTCCTGGCCCCCTGCCTGGTGACATGGAGAAAATACCACAGCTGCCGTGTCTTGGGTACATTTCCATCTGCCGGGGCTTCTCTGGGTTCCGGAGGGAAGTGAGTCAGAAGTCTGTCAATACTATGGATTTGGTGTCTTGATGTGGGTTCTGAGTACAGATTTTTTTAAACGCTGTGTTCACTCCCACCCCAGGAGCCACAGTGGTGATGTCAACTCTGGAGACCAGGCACAGAGGCCCTGGCTCTCTCCTGGTATAGACACCCGAACTGACAGAGTCAGAGAAGCCTTGCCTCATTCAATATGTGTTCACCAGTGCCTGCTCTGCATCTAGCCCTGTCCAAGAAGAGAAGAGGAACTTCCAGAAACTTTAGCATAATCCAGATGAAATTAAACTCCTATGACAATAGTTATGGGGACATCTGTTTATAAGGCATTAACCATGTGCCAGCTGCTGTACAGGGATAGCTACAGCCTTCGCCGTAGGTCCTACCAACATCTTCCTTTTACTCTTAATAGATTAAGAAGCTTTCTCAAGATACAGTTGCGTTTCAAACCCCCAAACAGTCAGTTCTTGTTATTCGTGGCAGTTACATTCTATAAAGTGACTATAGACACTGCATTAACCAACACTGAGCCTTCGTTCCTCCTAGGGGGCAGATAGAGTTAGGATCCTGGAGACTCTGATCACAACATTTCCATCAACGGATCAATACCTAACTTCGTTTTAAGCGTGTTTCTGTTTAAAGACATCTTAATTGACATGTACAATTGACTCATTGACATTGAATTTACAGCCAGCTGCTCTATGATTCATGCATAAATGAAGCTTCTCTAACATACTTTTTTTTTTCCTCTGTGAGACATACATCGCAGCCTGCTTGTATTTGGAATCACTGGGCGGCTACAGCATGATGCTTGGGGGCCATTTCCAACAGCACAGTTTCCAACAACAACAAAAAAAAAAAACCACAGAAGCGAGAAAGGTGTGGCACCAACTAGGCTGCAGAGGGGACACTTGTTCACATTATCCGTTGGAACAAAAAGGCAGAGTGTCATCTTGTTGTCCCACTTCAAATTTTTGTACTGCTCTGAAAATGTCTCACAATAACTGCAAAAATGTCATGAGAATCGATCTGGGAGTTACACACAAGTTTTATCAAGTAGGAAATTCACAAACATGGAATCCATGAATAATGAGGATGGTGAGTCTTATTCCAGAGTGTGCTTTTGCTCTCCTTTAGATTTTATTCCACTGCGGTCAGCAGCCTCCAAGATGATCTCCAGAAACCCCTACCTCTTGGTCTTCATGCCACAGTAATGCCTTTGGTAACGCCAGTCTCCTTGAGAATGTGCTAGACCTAGTGATTTAGGTCCAATTAACAGCATGTGGTTTAAGGCGATAGAATGTCATGTTCAAGATTCAATTTTTAAAAAATGTCACTTGCATCTTGGACTCCCCGTCCCCCACCCACCCACTCTCTCTTTGTTCCAAGGGAACCCAGCTTCCCAGCTGCCGTGTTTGGAGCTCTCTTAAGAAGAGGCCGATGGGGCAAGGAACTGAGAGCACTGAGGCGGAAACAAATCTCTTAATACAGCAAGAGACTGAATCCTGTCGACAACCACATGAGTGAGCAGATCCTCCCCAGTCAAAACCTCACATGAGGCTGCAGCCCAGGACAACGCATTAGTCTTAGCATTGTAAGAAACCTTAGTTTCAGAGGTGGCAAGCTAGCCATGTACAGATTCTTGACCTAAAGAATATATGAAATAATAAATGATTATTGTTTTAAACTGGAAAGTTTGGGGGTCATTTGCGACAAAGCAAAAGCTAATTAATGCAATGACCTTCTCTCAAGCTACATCAAGCTACATTTATCATATTGTGAAGCATTATGGGCCACTGTCTTCACGTGTTCTGTTGCAGTTCATCTTCTGCATGACCTGGTGAGTTACTGGTGTCATTCCCACCATGTAGACGAAACCAACTCTCCATCAGGAGGATTTGGAAACTTCACCCAAATCATATAACTAGAGGATGGTTTGAATCTCAGATCGGATCAACTCATGAACTCAAGGTAGATTTCATGGCACTGGGTGGACTTGCAGACCTCCTGATTTTAAACACTCTCCCCCCCCCCCCCCCCGCCATTTGTTAAAAAAACAACCAACCTTCAGGATAAAAATGTTGAGTTGAAACTGAAAGTGATTGGGGTGGCCACAGCAGTGCTCAGCACCTACCACGATTCCTTCCTAATCCTTACCTGCCAAAGAAGCCATTTGAACCAAGGATTGTGTGACAGCTGGTTCTTACAACGTCATCCAATCTGGAATAGAGTTATCTTAGCCTACCTGGGGTGCCTTAACCAATACTAGATGCTGAGTGACTTAACAGAAATTTCTTTTCTCACAGTTCTAGAGGCCTGAGATCAAGGTGTCTGCATGGTCATGTTCTGCTGAGGCCTCTCGTCCTGGTTTATAGATGGATGACTTCTTGCTGTGTCCACACAAGTCTCAGAAGGGGGAGGGGGAAGGAGAAAGCAAGAAAGAGAGAGAGGGAGAGGGAGAAACATGAAAGATCTCTACTATCTCCTCTTCACTTTAAGATATCAATTCCATCATATTAGGACACCATCCTTATGACTTTATTTAAACTTAATCATCTCCATAAAGTCCCTATTTCCAAATATTATCACACTGGAGGTTAAGACTTCAACACAGGAATTTGGGGGAGGGAAGTACAATTCAGTTCAAGACAGAAGTCAACACTCGTTTATCGGCTATGCCCAAGGCTGTGTAGGGTTTAAGAATTCTACTCCCAGGCACAGGCCTGAAATCTGGTGCTGAGGGGACCAAAGGAAACTTCAGGAATCCATCAACTCCTTACCTCTCTAATTCTTAGTCTTTAACAGACACACAAAAACCAATAACCCCACAAGAGAGGTTTGTACTTTAAGTATGTACAGCAATTGTAAATGGTCCAAACATGTCCAGCCTCCTCATTGTACAGATGGGAACTTGAAGTTCACAAAAATAAAATGACCTGCCCCAAGTCACAGAGCTGATGAGTGGCAGAGCCAGGACTGGGTCTAAGTGTTCTGGCTCCCATCCTTAGGCCCCTTTCTCTTGACTATGCTGGGGAATGAGTGTCCTGAGAAACCCTTGGAAGGAAATACTGAACAAATCCTTATGAACTTTTGGGTACATGGAGGTTATGATAGAAGGGTGTTGTATTAGACAGCTTCATGTTACTATGATGAAATACCTGAGACAATTTAACTTACAAAGAAAAAGTGTTTATTTTGGTTCCTGGTTCTGGAGGTTCCACTCCAAGATTACCCATTGTTTTGGGCCTCTGTCAAGGACAGCACATGAAGACCAGAACCATAGGGGACCAAACCTCTTGAGTCTGAGCCACAAAGCAAAGTGAGAGAGGGCAGGCAGGGGGGCCACATCCTCTTCAAGGGACAACCTCAGTGACCTAAGGACCCTCCACAAGGCCTCACTTCCTAAAGATTCCACCACCTCCCAATAGTGCCACACATGGGCCTTTGAGGGACACTTATCCAAACCATAGCAATGTATGTCTGCGTGTGTGCGGGCACGCGCGCGCGCCTGTGTGTATGTGTGTGTGTGTATGTGTGTACTGCTGTTGCATACAATACAATGCAGCTGGCCCCTTCCTCTTCCCCATTATTCAGTTTGTTATTTTGGGCCCCCTCTTCCTGTATAAAGTCCTGCTTAGCAGCTCACTAGAGTAGGGGTGGCTCAATTTTTCTGAATAGGATCAGCTAGTAGATGTTTTAGAGCCTGTAGGCCAGTTGGTCAGCTCTGCCCCTGTAGCCTCAAGGTGGCCATACATCATCCGTAAACAAAGGAGTTTGACTGGGTGCCAGTAAAATTCTACTTCCAGGAGGAAGGCAAACTGGAGTGGATCCAAAGGCTGTGGCTTACAGAGCACCTGGAATCAAGGTTCTCCCTTCATCCTGATAAACACCCCCATGAGAACTTATCGTCCCCTTTCTGATCTCTTATCTCACTTTGCCAAGTTCTCAGATTCCAGAGTCTCATGGCTCTGTCAGTCCTCCCTCCTTCCAGCTCTGGGCCTCAGTGCTACCACCACTGCCACCTTATCCTGCTCCCACGCTGTGCCTGTCCCTGTACTGAACACCTTAGGGGCATTGTGGCGTTTAATCCCTTCCACAGCATGGAGAGGTCGGTGTGGCTCCCCACCTGATACAAGTTGACTGGGCTTAAAGAACTAAGGAACTGTCTAAGGTTACTATAATTCCTAAGTGACATATTTGAACCTGGTTCTCCTGATTTATAAATCCCAAGCTTTTAATAAATTCCCTACTAACTCCTAAATGGACGGTTTTATAATAGCACAATAAGAAAGAAACACCAGAGTGAAAAAAAATATAGAGTAACAAGTTAAACTCCTTGATCTGAATTATAGGCTTAAGAGTCTGGAGCTGTGGTCACAAAGCCAGGGCTCCAATGAGCATTAGAATCTTCTGGGAGCCTAATATCATGCATATTCCTGGGCCTGGGCCTCAGAGATGCCGATTTCATAGACACAGGAAGAGACCCAGGAATCTGCATGTAAGCCAGCATCCCAGAGGATTCTGGTTTGACATTCTAGGACCAGTGGGAGGCACCAAAACCTCTGAGGTTCTACCACAAACCACTGTGATCCCATGAGGCTTGGTGTAGCTGTGTGCTTTGGGATGCCCACCTCCAGATCTCTGGTCCCGTTGGGTGGCTAGGAAGCACCCCAGCTCTTGCCAATCCAATGCCGATAATGGTCTCCCATTACTCTCCTTAGAAACTTGCTCTGATTTCAGTCCAGCCCTAGAAGATGAATGCTCTGTTTTTTTTCCCTTTTCCTCCCAACCCACCCCCTAATTCACTTATTTAGAATTCACTTATTTAGTATGCATGCCCATGCATACTAAATAAGTGAATTTTATCAGAAACCTTTCACATCTTAATGTGGACATTTGAAGCACCACATCTGAAACTTGAATACTCTCACGAACACAAACAACTAAGGGATGACTCTACTTAGCACACATGGTGGGCAATTATGGGAACTGGTGCAGATTTTGCATCGATTATTATTATTATTATTATCATTATTATTATTTTGCTGGGTGGTATCAGTACTTGCCTCTCTCCCACTGGCAGCAGCACCTTAGTTAGCCACAGCGTGGAAGGCAGTGAGAACTCTGTTTTAGAAGGTGATCTTATCCTTTCAAGTTGACAACTCGCTTGCTTTTTGGTCAATCCCCTGTTGCCTGCCCCAGAGCCATCCTTTCCAGAAGTCTCCCATTCTCCCCATGAATGAGAAATGAATGAGCTATTGCAGGCAGTCCTGCATCGTTGTGAGTGTGTCATAGGCTCCTGGGCTTCTGCTCCAAACCTGCCGTGAATGCTCAATTGCAGTCACTGAGTTTCTCCAACCTGAATTTCCATCAGGCGGATACCGCCTATGCGGGGGTGGTGGACAGTGAGTAATGTCATGTCGTTTGGTGGAGATGCTCGCTCTAATCAAATATTTCAAGGTCCAGTGTTCCAAATCTCATTATGATTTTGCTGCAAGAAGAAATGGTGTGTGTGTGTGTGTGTGTGTGTGTGTGTGTGTGTGTAACAGATTAGTTTATCTCCTCATCTGTTAGAATAACAGAAAACACAGCTCAGGAAAAGAAAGAAAACAGAGGTCAGAACATCCCATCTGCAACACACAATAACCGTGACTCAGGATATTTCATGTAATGACTTTAAACCACAGTCAAATCACAGTACCTAGGAGCACAGACACTTGGGTGAGATGGCTGAGTCTGACTTGGCACCACTACAGGCTGGCTCTCTAGCTCCCTTGCTTTTCTCTCTCTCTCTCTCTCTCTCTCTCTCTCTCTCTCTCTCTCTCTCTCCCTCCCTCTCTCTCTCTGTCTCTGCAGTATTGGGGATTGAATCCAGGGGTGCTTTACCACTGAATGACATCCCCATCCTTTCAATTTTTTATTTTGAAACAGGGTCTTGCTAAGTTGCCTATGCTCTTCTCGAATTTGCAATCCTCCTGCCTTAGTCTCCTGAGTCAGGAAAAAGAAAAATCTCTCTCTGTCTCTTTTTTTTTTTTTTTTTGAATACTGAGAATCAAACTCAATACCTCCTGCTTTCTAGGCCAGAACTTTACCGCTTAGTTATACCCCCACCCCTTCGGTAACTTTACTAAGTTTCGGCCTCCTCTTCTATAAAGTGTTGATAATATTTCCCTCACTGGGTTTTTGCAAAGATGAAGTGAAATAGTATACATAAAAGTGCTTTATGCCTGGCATATAGTAGGTGCTTAATAAATGTTGACTTTCTATTCATCAGGTTTTCATTCATAAAACATTTATGGGATGGATCCTACATGCCAGGCATTATTTTGAGGCAGTAAGGACAAAGCAGCAGGGAGACATACCTTTATGCCTAAGGGGATCAGGCAAGGAAAGTTTGATTGACACTACAGTGTTCGGTAATGAAGAATGGCCATGGTTTGCTTTCATTACATGAAACAGCAAGCAACTGGGATGTGTAGTGTCCCCCGAGACACATGCTCTCTTCACCTCTGAGTTGCGTAAGGATTTCAGTCTGGGACATAAGGCTCATTGTGGGAGTCCTGAGCAGCCTGTGATGACCAAAGAAAATTGGAGTAAGAGGCATTAAGAGATTATTGCTGACCTAATGATGTCAAGGCAGAGAGTACTTTGGTGTGGGAGGTGAGCAGAGTTCTTTACAGGAGCACACAGAAATCCTGTGCTCCCTCTTTATCCCTGCTGATAGTGGAGGCTGGGGGAAAAGGATTTGCAGGCTGTTCCCTAGCTTGAGATTAATGCATGGCATAAAAGTGGCTTCAGGAACTCCCAGATTATTATGCAAAGTTACGTATGTAAGTGCAAGAAGAAGATTCATAAATTGCACCCCATTTTCAAAAGGACCCATGCCCAAAAGCAGAGTTGGGACTGCTTGTCTCTTTGTGACTCCCGAGATGGCAACCAAGACAGTGCTGGTCCAAGCCTCTGTACCTCATGTAAGTATGAATGGTGTCCCTTCGCCCTCCAAGTGGTACAGATGGCTTGTAGGGTCTCAAGTTATAAGATCTACCCTGTTCTTTTTGTCTGTTATACTTCCATACCTCTTGACTTTAGCCCTGGCTTGAGAAGAAGAATCTAGAATACTGTCAGACCACTGGTCATACCTCCTGTAACTGCGTAGGCTGAGGTTTTCGGGTGATCACCTCTCCACAGAGAAGAGAAGAGGAGCACTTTACCTCAAGAAATCAGGAGGAAGTGTGCAGAGGATTCCCTCCAACCTGCTATTTTAAATCTTCTTCTGCATGTCCCCTTTATCCCCAGATTGAAACTGTGCCATTATGCCAATGTGGGCTGTAGGCAGGATCAAGCAAATACAAAGCACCTGGAAAACAGACAAGATAAATGAGTAGAACCGAGAGCCTCTAACACCGGGGACTTAGGTAATGAAAATCCCAGGTCTCTTCCACTGGGCTGAGTTTGAGGTATGTGTCTGGTGTCTGAGTGGCTTATCTCAAATGGTGGCTGGAAAATTCTTCCCTTCTGGGTACTTAATATCTCCGAATTTTGCTTCCTTATCAGCCAAACAAAGAGATAAATGGAAAGTAAATGTTAAGCTGCATAAAGAGCGGACAGAATTAAATATAGATGGGTGACCACCGAATTCTAGCACACTCACCTTTGCTTTATCTGCACAAGAAAGACTTTGGTTGATGATTCTTGTCTCCTTTGGGCCTTCTGACCTTGGAACAGGAAGGAAATGAAGTTGCATTCAGGACGGAAGAAGTGGAAACAGCAAGCAACTGGGATGTGTAGTGTCCCCTGAGACACATACTCTCTTCGTCATTTTTAAGACGCTCACTGTTTCTGCTTGGAGGTCTAAGGTCCTTAGTGAGTCACGTTGACGCCCTAACTTGTGTTGCCATGAGAGACAGGCTTTCCAAATGACTCATATTATTATTTTTTTTTATAAAATTGCCAAACATAACAAAAGACTATCCAATATAAAATTATCTAATTTGAGTAGACCACACTTCCTTATCAAGATGCACCACTCTGCAGACACATACACATCCCTAGCACATACACATACATAGCACCTCAGTGTCTGCACAGGGAATTCCTGCGTCCATGTGGGTGTGCGTTGGACTCAGGATACAGGTTCCCTCAGAAGCCACCTGGACCAGCAGTGGGGATTGGATCTGGGATGAGACCCAGAATCTCCTGCTGGAAACTAGAACCTCGAGTACTAGAACAGTCCCAGCAAATATCACAAAGCTATGGAGCTCAAGGTTCTAGCCCATTAGATATGACTTGAACTTGTGAGCTCTACTGCTCCCACCCAAGCTGTATACAAACCAGGCATCTCAAATGTTGATCCTGGTACTAGGCAGTATCCCTCTCTAGGTCATTGGCCACTCTAGGGGGTCAGTATGCTATGGGACTATGGGACTTAGAGTCCTAATTTCCCATATACACCAGGCCACCCCAAGGAAAGATGTATATCTTAATCCATCTGGGACCATAGGCATTGATTTTTGCCACTATTGTGTTGTTTTTGCCTTCATGGGGGGTTTTGTGTTGTTGTTGTTATTTTTGATATTAACATTTTTAAATAATGAGATTTTATATAAAAACATAATTTCTGTGTTTTTTTTTTTGTTTGTTACTTTTATCAGAAGATATCGGTTCCCTAGGCCCTCATCACACACCAAATAAGCGGACATTTGCAGTCCATGGGGTCCTGCTTCTAACTGGCACCGTTCTCTGTCCCCGCAGGCATGTCACTCTGCCACCTTGATTTGATTTGAAGGCCTCGATTCTCCCCCCTAGCAAACTTGATGCTCCCTATTTGCTCTCCCATGGTCTCTGGTTTAGACCGGCAATGCCCAAGCTTCCATTTAAGAAAGGACATTCCTACCCACCTCCTCTGCCCTCTGCAGATCTAAATGTGCACTGGTGGCCACTAGCTGAGCACTCTGTGGGGACAGAAATGGCTTCTTTGCACTGAGAGAAGAGACTCCATGCTCCCCTGAGATGAAGGAAGGGATGCAAGAGCACTCCATGAGGAAAGGGAAGATGTCTTAATCCATTTGTGCTACTAAAACAAAGTACTTAGACTGGGAATCATACCACAGAGAGGCATCATTTACAGTTCTGGAGGTTCAGCAGTCCAAGATCAGATATTGCCACACTATGTTCCTCCTAGAGGGTACTTTCTACTGGTCCCATTCATCAGGGCAAAGCCTTCATGACCTAAGTACCTTCCCAAGTCCCCACTTTCTAACACCATCACCTTGGTGATTAGGTTTCACATAAATTACGAGAAGGCACACATGCAGACCATAATAAGAGGGAAGTCTTGTCTTTTCCACCTCACCAGGTTGTGGGCAACTTTCTCTTCTAACTTCTTCACATCTGGATGAAAAATCACACAAAGAAGTTCCATGATCATCCCAAAGTCACGCACCTGGTCAGCAGTACATTCTGGATAAACATCTAGGTCTTGAGATCCACGGCCCAGAAAATTCCCTGGCTCTTTCCCTGTGACAGTATTTGAAGTGTTATTCTGGGGTGAAGCCATCCTTGTCTATTTCTCTCCCTCCCTAAGGAAGCCCCTTCATTTGTTTCCACATTCTTCCTCCCTGCTGGTCAGTGGACTTGAATTTCACAAGTACTGCAAGTGTGAATTGCCTTGGGTCACATCTCCTGGCTGGAGCCTGTAGCAGTCGATACTTTTCCGGGATGATATCTCTCAGCAAAACTTAAGCCAATATATGGCAAGCAGGCAATCAGCAAGTATTCATTAATCCTTTGATCTTTGTTCAGCACCATAAGCTTTCTGAAAAAAATATTACATTGAATCATTTCTATAGCAAGTCACAGACACCCTTTTAAAAATCACTAAAGCAAAGGGGAAATTTACTGGCCCAGAAATACAAGTCTGAATATCAGGTCATGGGAAGAGAAGGGCCATACCTGGGCCCTGGAAAATTGGAAGCAGAAACTCCAGCAATATTAGGACTCTCTGTTTAGTTCTAATATGCTTCTTCCTGCATTTTGGCCTTATTCTGCATACAGTAGAAAAAACATCCACCAATATTCTTGATCTTGGCCTCTCTGCTTTGGCTGCTGGAAAAAGAATGACTTGTGAGTCTCCAAAGTATATGGAAATTCTGATTGGTCTTAACTAATTCAGGTGCCTGTCCCCAGGCCAATCAACCATGGTGTAGATGGGAATGGAGGAGGTGCTCATCCACATGGACCAATCAGCAGGGACCTGGGGTGACCCCTGTTCTACTAACAGACTTCCACCACAACCTTGTGGAATGGGGTGAAGGTGCAGAGGGCAGTTCTAAAAGAGGAAAAAAGGGAGGCCAAGCAGGATGAAGCCCTGTGTCCAGCACAGGCCCATAAGATCTTCTAATGGAATGAGAGTCAAGAATTACATCTAGGCTCAACAGTGGTCCAAAATGATATGTCACTGGTTACGAGGAGAAGGTCTGCAGAAAGTGCTGGTGTCATCATTGCTGGCCTTCGGGGGTAGGACTAGCTTAACTAAGCATGAATCTTTTGTCCTAGATCCTCAGTTTCACTGACAATTGGGTGAATCCATTCAAACCAATATATAACACAGATCTATTATAGGGGAAGAATACAAAATTTGAATGACTCCTAAAATAAAGGTCCAATTTAAAAGATAAACAAATTTGCGGGTACTTTTTTTTTTTTTTTTTTTTGGCTTGGAATCCTAAAACTCTTCCCCAAACACACAACTGCTCTAAAAGAACTGCTGGAAAAAAGTGTCAGAAGTTTGGAGGATAAGTGGGAGTTCTTGGACATCACTTATCTTGAAGCTGAATGGTTTTGTAGCATTCAGATCCTCTGGGATAGGAATTGAAAGTGGGTGGGGAGTGATGAGCCAGGCTTTCCAAGGGGATCCCTGAAGCAATAAAGTTCTGTGTAGGTTTTGCTTCACCGTTTTATTTACTTTGGGAAGCAGGATTTATGGAGTCATAAGCTAGATGAGGTTTAATTAGTTTACAGTTCTTCTACCTCAATTCTGGGATCCACAGACTGTCCTTGTGATTTGCATATCCCCTTCAGTACTCTGTAGGCAAATGCTGCTTAAGTAATACTTAGAAGGAGAGAGCTATTTTGCAAATTAGAGGGCATCAGGCCACAAATAAAGTAGAAGGCAGAATGAAACGTGTTGGAATGAGGTCAGGGGAGGCAGCAGGGCCCTTGAGTAGCCATTCCCTTAGATGCCCGAGGGCAGGTGAGACTGAAAAGAAGTGTTTTGAAATATAGAGATGATCTTCTCCCTGGGATGGCTCAGTGGCCCTACTCTGCACCAGGCTTTTTCTGAACCTTTTTCCAATGGCAGCCACGCCCTTCTTGTCTGAGCGACTCCTTCCACCTGTGCTGGGGACACCTTCCTCCCTCCTCCTTGGGGATCCACTGATTTTCAGTAATTATCTCTCTTTCAGCTTCTACAGCCCTGCTGGTATCTTCCATCTGCATTAAAGATGCTAAGTTCTTCTCCTGGTGGACGCAGATGGAACACCACCCACTGACGTCAGGCTCCCCAGGGAGCACTATTCATTTATCTCTTGACAATTACAGCCTCGCTTCTTCTACACGCTCTTCATTTCCTTACCTTCCACTCTGTGACCGACTCAGCCATCCCAGGGCCACTTCCACCACTGCATGGAAACTTTTCTCCCTGAGGTCACCAAAGACACTTGCTCCTACATCCAATGGGTGTGTCTCATCCTTGATGGCACTTGGCTTCTTGGGCAGCTTTTAACTCCATGAGCTGACTCCAGAATGTCTCCCCTGGTCTCCATGACACCCCATTATTCTGGTATTTTGCCTTCCTCCTTCTTAGGGGTCTTTTTTTCATTTGCTCATCTCCACTCTTTCTCCTGTGTCAGGGAGGAAACTTGTTTCCTTTATGCCCTTACATTCAGGGACTTGGGGGGGGGCTATAAATCAAATTAATAAGGCCCAGATTCATGGGAGGAAGGTACACTTTTTATTTAGTACTTACATACACAGGAAATCACAGAAAAAAAAAATCTTAAAGAAGTGGTGAGATCAGGAGTTTATGTACCACTTTAATGAAGGTGTTGATTCCCCACCTCCAGTGACAAGGGCACCCTTCTCTTTCGAGGACCAGGGGCACCTTTCTCAAAGGGAAACTTATGCCCTATTTTTAGGCAAATGAGGGCAGAAAACTCTTCCTGTATTTGTTGATTCTCAGTTGTCTTTAGTTCAAAATAACATGCATGCCAAAGTTGCGTGTTTCGCCGTGGCATGTTCTGATCACCTTCACTTTCATCACCCTCTTTTCCTCTCCACTGGACTGTTCTCACCAGCCAACAAATGAGCTGTTTTTAAATCTCAGCTTAAGAAGAGTCCACTCTTGGCCCCCTTTTCCACTTGGGTTTTCCACCATTTTCCCCTTCCCTTTACAAACACATCCTGGAAACCTCTACAACACTGCCGCAGTCCGGCTGCAGCAAAATAACCGGGGGGTGACGAGCAACTTGTGTACATTGATACAGCAGGAGTAGGAGCAGTTTATTGTAGGACAACAGAGCTATTTATACATTTTGCAGTTTATCTTAATTAGCATAAACTAGATACATCAGTCAACCAATAAGGAATCTCCACACTTAATGGCTCGCTGGCCTTACTTCACAAACCACTCCCTCTGGCATTTTGCCAGGCGCCATCCAGACTTGTTTATAGACTCTAACACAACACCGCTCTCCATTCCTCCTCTCCCTTTTCTTCTTGAACTCCCTCTAGTCAGGTCTTTGCTCCCAACGTGCCACCAAAGTAGCTTTTATGAAGTTGCAATCTGGATTTAAAGGCACCTCAAACTTAATTTATCCTAAACTGAACTCTTAGGTCCAGACTTGTTCTCTTCACAGTCTTTCCCAGCTCAATTCCATTTTCCACTTGTTCAGGTTAACACCCCGGAATCCCACTCAACTCTGCTGCTCTTCCTTTCACCTCCCACATTCAAGCCAGCACCTCCTGTTGGCTCTGCTGTAGAGCTGATGTGGGTGCCCTCCCCACCTCCCCACCATATCCATAGGTTGAACCTCTAATGATTGGTGTGGCGGTATTTGGAATTACCTTTGGGAGGTAATTAGATTTAGATGAAATCATGAGGGTTGAGCCCTTGTGATGGGATTGATGCCCTTGTAAAGAGAAGAAGAGATTAGAGTTTTCTTTCTCCTCTTCCTCCTCCCTCTTCTCCTCCTTCCTTCTTCCTTCCTTCCATGTGGGGACACACAGAGAGAGAGGGCATCCTTCTGCAAACTAGGAAGCACACCCTTACCAGGAATTAAATTGGCCAGAACCTTGATCTTGGACCTGCCAGCTTCCAGAACTGTGAGTAATACATTTCTAGAGTTTAGGCCACCCAGTCTATGATATTTTTGTTATAGCAGCCCATGTGGACGGAGACAGACCCTAACTTCCATTATCTCAAGAGTCAGACCACTCCTTATCATTTCCCTGGTTGCCATCCTAGGGCAGGCCCCTGGTATCTCTCACCTGCCTTAGGCCCTCCCTACCTCTGTTCTTGGCTTTTTCAATACCACCTCATCACAGCCAGATAGTCCTACTAAAATGGAAGTTGGTCAAGTTACTCCTCTGATTTATAAATTCTGATTTTTCCCATCTCACACCAAATAAGTACCATAATCTCAGAGTCCCTCAGGATCTGCACTGCCTCCCACCCCTATCTCTGTCCCTATCTCTGATGCTTTTGTTCCTGTCTCTAATCCACATTGGCCTCTTTGCTCCCAGGAATGCTCCTGCCTCAGGGTCCTTGCACTTACTATTTCCCCTTGCTGGGAGCCTTTGCCCCCAAATATACATGAACCATGCTTCCTTCCCACTTTCAAATTTGCTCAACTGTCATCTTCTTGGTAAGAACTTCCTTGACCTTGAAATCTAAAATTTGACCCTCCTTCCCCAGACTTATTGCCCACGTTCCTGTCTTTTTATCTCCATGATGCTTATTACTATCGGCCATACTATCTGTATCTTATTTATTTTCATGCTTCTCTGTCTCCCCTACTGGTATATAAACCCATATAAGCAGGGATTTCTTTTTTTGGTCTTTTATTTGCTAGTGGAGTCCCAGATTTGTCACATAAATATTTGTTGAATTAATGAATTAAGTTAGTCATTTGAATACCATCTCTTTTTCTTAGCTTTTTAAAAATTAGTCTCTTACACATGTACATAATGGTGAGATTCACTGTGGCATATTGAATATCATCTTTACAGGTTTTATCAATTTAAACTTTAATGGATTCACTTATTAAGTTCAAATTAATTTCTTACAAGGAAATAAATTGCTGCTGTTAGTGGAGGGAAATGAATGTCTCAACACATGTGCAATAAATACATAGCTACAAAATAAACACAAATTTATTTCTATGTCATCTAACCTCAATTTTACACCAATCGTAGTGAAATAACATTTTGAGAAACATTTCATTAAATGTGCATATTTCTTGAGGTTTGTCCCTAGATGATCCTCTTCTTTATATATTCTTCATGGTCAAATTTGTCAACAGCAAATGGTCTCAATATCCACATGGTTCCAACAATAATTCTCTCATGTCAACTGGGTGCCCTGCAATTTCATTCAATTCTGACACTATCCAGAGTTATTGAAGACCCCACGAGCTAAAAGCGGAGTCTTTCACAAGACTGTGACCACTGCAAACACAAGCCATAAGACTCAGAGGACACCCTCATGTCTAGTGAACTGGCTATACATTCAGGGGGTCCCAAGGCCCCCACAGTTTCAATAATTCATTAGATCAAATTTCAGAATTCTCTGAAACTCCTATACTTGTGATTATAGTTTAATTATCAAGGATTCAACTCAGGAACAGCCAAACCAAAGAGACACAGGCAAAATCTTGGAAAGACAGATGGCCAACAGAGCTTGGAAGCCCTCTGGTCTGGGGACTCATACACATCACCTCCCCACCACACCCACATATCCACCTACCTGGCAGTTCCTCTCAGCCTCACTGTTCAAAGTTTTTACTGGGGCTTCATTATGTAGGCAGAGTTCATCAAATCACTGGCCACATGACTGAACTCAATCTCCAGCCTTGCTACCCTCACTCTGGGTTGGTCAAAGTTCTGACTCTGATCTTGTGGTTGGTTGTCTGGTGATCATTCCAGATCCTCAAGTTACCTAGACACCTACCAAGAGTCCCCTCAGAAGCACAACAGAGACATTGCCATGGCTCAGAAAATCCCAAGATTTTTGAAGCATCTTGCCAGAAACTAGACCAAAGGCCACACTTATCCTTTATTACCTTATACACATGTATGATTGAGTCATAATTTTATATCTCAGCTCATATCTCTCTTCTGAAATTAAGAAGCTCAGATCCAACTGCCACCTGGATGTCTCTTTAAGGAGACCACCAGCCCATCCACATCCAGAAATAAATTGCTCTCCTCACCCCATGACTCCATCAACAAATGAAGTCTTTCCTTTGTGTTTCTTAGTAAATGTCATTATACCACCGTCTACCTAGCTATCTAAACCCGAAGCCTAGGCTTTACCCTTGATGTTTTTACTCACATACCATGTTCTTCTCTTTGGATGTTATCCACCTTGCCACCTCTTTTCTTCCTTATAATTAGATAGTCTTGGTGTCCAGGAGTCTTTGCTGACCTCTCAGGACTGGTTAGGAGCACTTTTGCTTCCACGATCACGGTGCTTATCACACAGTGTGGTAATTTTCCATTTGTCTCTCTTGCCCACTAGCTTGGTCAGGGTAGTAATTGTATCTGTCTTATTCACTTTAGATCCTTGTACCTGGCACACAAGGTGGGTCTCAATAAATACTGAAGGAATGGATAAAATAACACAAAATCGAGGCACTTCAAAATAAGACTTTTTTCTCACCTAATTACCTTCTATTCAAGTGATTTATCCCTATAGAGGATGCCTTAGTATCATCTTATTTTGAGAATTAAGTTATTTATTGAGTAGCATTCCTAATACCTGACTTGTAAGTATCTTTACCTACATATTAATCATGTGAATATTTATTGAGTATCTAATAATGTGACAAGAAGTGACCTGGTCCCTAGAGCTGGATATGAGTGAAGACTTAGTCATAGTCTTTGGAAGAGTCAGATATATATAAACAATACCATGTAATAGGTCCTATATAATAGGAACAATTAACATGCCCTGGGAAATTAGGATTGTGGTGTGTTGGATTAGGGTTCCCAACTCTATTGGTTTATAGGAAGAATTATACAGCCATACCCCCTGCCACCTATTTTCTGGTGCATTCCCAATAGGAAGCAATATATAAACCTCCACCCTACCTTATTATGACACTTGACCAATTAACATGGACAGAAATGAAATGACAAAGCACCAGTTCTGAGCAGTCATGCAGAGCACGGTAGGTTTCTATCAGACATCTCACACTATTGCTCTCAGCCATAAGGGACATGTTCTAGGTAGCCACTGCCATTTCAGCCTGTGTTGGATTAAAGGCACAGGAAGGGGACTTCAAGCCAAACCACAGATTGCAGTGTAACATAGTCTAACCGAGCCAAACTAACTCATAGGTAGCCTATTGAGGTACGGGGAGAGGATTGTTGCTATATAGCATTTTCACAGTGGAATTCTGCTAAATTACTGAGTATTCATCTAACTATGTGGTTGGGTATGAGACATAAGGAAAAGGCTTCACGGCTGCGGCTATTTCCCAGGACACAATGCCACCAATTCTCAGCTTGTTGTAAATAATGAAAGAAAAAGTCAATAGAAGAAATTCAGTGGTTTAGTCCATGTACTGTGAAATTTGAGATCCAAGCATAGCAAAAAAATAAACATGAGACTTTCTAACAGCTTTGGCCTTCTCACAGATGAAAACTCATGTTTGTGGGTATTTTTCCATAGCTTACATTTTCTTAAGTAAGCTAGACATAGTGGCATTGAACAATCTACACTTTTACCTGTGTAGAACATTAGCATTCTGATAGCACCACCCAAGAATAGGCACCACTTGACTGAGAGAATTTGGTCTTCCAAAGCAGAGGAGCACACGGCTGTCAGAGCTGTTGGTTTCTCAGTGTGAGTTTCCTTTCATAGGTCATTCATAGTTATGACCTGTGCTACAACTTGTTTTCAGTTTGTGCCAACAATAGGTAGCAAGGGTGTTAAAATTGTATATAAAAGGAACTCTCAAACTCCTAATCTCTTTTTCTCCATTCAATAATTTTCTTGTTTGTTTTAAATGGGAAGCAGTCAAGAATACTGATTAAAGAAAAAGCACAATGAATTAGACTTCTTTGAATGAGACTCCAAATCTGGGTTCTATTAAGAATAGCATAAAAACAAGCACTCAGCCTCAGTTTCTTCATTTATATAAAATAAAAGATAATAAAAGCGCTTCTTCCCTAGGCTTATGAATTATTATGAGTCCATGAATAATCCTGTGAGGCCTCAGCCCAGTGCTAGTGGATAATAAGTGATAGGAATTATTACAGGGTGAATTTGTTAATGCAGCTTTTTCTTAGGAAAGCAGCTGTTCGTTATAGAAAGACAGACTGTGTCATGGCATTTGGTTTGACCTTTATACTATTGGAAAAAAAAAAAAGCACCTCAGGACCTGAATCATGATTAATTTATATGCTATGTTTATGAACAGCTAAGCTTTCTCTACTTTGGTTCATGACACGGAATATTTGGACTCACCACAAAATGAACACTTCCTGAAGCTTCATTTGGTTGAGATCAAATAGTTCGGCCTCTCTGATCAAGAAGGGTGGGCAGGTCTCCAGGCTGACACGTAGGGCCCTGGATTTCTCCACACATACCACTCTGGAGCTGCAGCAACTGTGCTGGGGAGCCGCCAAGGTGAAATGTTCCTCCAGCAAATTTGCCAGGAAGCTAAGAACATTCCAACAGCCAATGTGTTGCCCAAATGTGTCAGGTCACCTATTCTCTGATCCACTCATTTCCTGATGACGGGAATGACAGGAGATACTGTTAGGTTTATGGAAAATGAGGTGGCCGAGGCAAGTTAATTCTCTTCTCTAGAAACTGCTTGTTGATTTTGAAATGATGTTTCTGATTTATAAGAAAGAATTCATTATAAGACACATTAGACCATTGATCTTGAAAGGCCCTGTGAGGTGTGTGTGTGTGTGTGTGTGTGTGTGTGTGTTGGAGGTGGGGGGGCGGCATGTGCATTGTTGGAAATGAACAAGCAATTATAATATCCAAATTAATCAACCATTTGAAATGTATCCCAAATTATTCCCCTGAACAAATATATTTTCCCTCCTCTAGGAATTCTCTTCCTATCCTTTTCGTCTTTTCACAAGGCATTGAACTCACTGATGAAGCTAGGCAAATTTACAAATTTATTTTATGCGATACAGAGCTAGGAACTTGACCCCATTTAAGATACGTATGCGTATTCTCGAGTTCACTCAGAAGAGAGACAATGAGTTCAATGTGTGATTCTAGAGCAAAGATCGGTAGGGACGGTCACATAGTGAAAACTCACTTTATTTTTTAAAGAAGAAAACATACAACATTTCACCTCTCTGAAAAAACATAATAGGGAATATAAACCATTATTCAATCAACACAGTAAATAAGGAGACATGCACCCTATAAGCATACACTGTGGGAAGGCAATGAGAATGAGAATAAAGAAAAAAGAAAGGGAAAGAAAGAGGCAAGGCGAGAAAGAGTGAAAGCAAAATTTGATATAGAAAACACAAATGTGTAAATGTATACCAGACACTTTTAAGGCAATTGGAACATTCTCTAACTCTAGGCTTAAATCAGGACATTTAGACTGGGGCTCATTCTCTGTGGCCTAATAAAATTTAGTCTAGGGGTCCTTCCCTGCAGAGTAGTCTGATAGAAATTGACTGTGGTCTCTTAAATTGGGAAGAGATGAGGGTTCTTTGGGTTCCTCTTTAAAGGAGCATTTCCAAATGGCAGGTGAGACTAAATTGTCCTTCCATATTAGCACATTGCCTTATTTGTTATAATAAGCAAAAAATTCTTTTAAATAGACTTAAGAAGTAGAATAAAAGCATCTTGCATATATTCACATCTAAAGAGGCAATTGATTAGAGAGGGGGAATCTTTGCAAGCATTTCTTTTGTGTAAGAGCTTTTAAAGTCTTTTCCAATTAAAAAAAAAAACTCCAGTTTTATTTTTAAGTTATTGATTTGTAGTAGTATTTAATGTATTTTTATTTAATGTAAATGCCCATTAACTTGCCATCTTGATATTTGCCCATCTTCTTTTCCTGCCTTCTTTGTATTGTCCAGTATTTTCTATCATTCGACTTCATCTTGTCTAGTGGGTTTTATTTGTATATTCTTATATTTTCTTAAGTTGTGACTCATATAGAGATTATAGTAGTGTTCTTTAATTTATCACAGTCAACTTTAAGTTGTTATATTTGTCATGAGCAATGTAAGAGTGTGATTCCAGTTACTCCTTTCTCTTTGGTGCCATTTTATATATTTTACTTCTAATACATCAGAAATATAAAAATAAACTTATATATGTTTTAAGCAGTCAGTAGTCTTCTTTTGTATTTATACACATACTGATCTTTTCAAGTGATTTTTATTTCTACCTGCAGGTGTAGATTTATATCTGGAATATTTCCTTTCACCCTGAAGAATTTTTCTTAGTATTCTCATAGTGCAGGTAGGATGGCCAAGACTTCTCTCTGTTTTTGATTTTCTGAAGACATCTTCATTCCACACTCACCTTTGAAGGATATGTCATTAAATAGGTATTTTAGATTGATAATTTTCTTTTCATTGTTCCATCCAGCATTTCTAATAATTCAATGGTAATTCCTGTTTTCCCATAAATTAGTGTTGTATTTCCCTCTGGATGCTTTTGATTTCCTACTTATCCCACCTAGATGGATAGGAGTTTGAAAACCATGTGCTTTGATGTATATTTTCTTTGAGATTTTTTCTTCATATCAGCTGTGTTTATAAAACATATGTGTTGGAGTATTTCAACCATTTTTGAAAATATGGGACCATCACTCCTTCAAACATTTTTCTTCTCTACTGTCTCTCTCCTCTATTTCTGAGACTCCAATCCATTTCCAATTACTCTTAGCTGAATTTGTTTTTCTATGAGTCTTTGATATCCTGATATTTTTTAAACATATTTTTCTCTGTATTCTTTAGTTTGAACACTTTGTATTGAATCACTTCCAGTTCACTAACTCTTTGTTCTGCTTTGTCTACCCTGATGTGAAGTCCATCTAGTACTTCTCTGTCTTTTTTTCAAAGGTATATTTCAATTATGGAGTTTTCTATTTCATTTGAATAGTTTTTATTTATTTGCCAAATCTGTCTCTCTAGGCCCATGACATCCCTCCTTTCCTCTACATGCTTTAACATAATTATAGTACATACATATAAATAAATTCTTTCATCATATGGGTCATTACGAGTCTGAATCTATTGACCTGTTTTTATTTCTCTTGAGAGTAAGTCATATTTTCCTGCTTTTTTGAATGTCATGATTTCTAATTGAATTCTGTACAGAGTGTACAGAGAGACCAGCAGAGAACTGAAGGAGATTATAATTTTTTTTTTCCAGAAAGGGCTTACCCTTTTGTCTGATGTGCAACTATGGTTAGGGCCTGAGATCATCAGTCTAGTCATCAGTTGAGCAGAATGGGGGCTGGATTAATGGTAGAGGTAGTTTTGATTCATCTCTGCTTTTAAATTCTTGGAGGAGATCAGGATCCACCTGCCCATCAGGACTTTGGGGATCTTAGCACCGGAAGACCATCTCTCTCCTTTCTAGATCTCAACCCAGACTTTCTGATTATTCCATTTATTGAATGAAATTCCCATGAGGGAGAACTGGTGGGTAGAGAGGGATAACTTTGAGTTGGAGATACTCCAGATTCCAATCTACCATTTCAGCCCCGACCTTGCTGATTTCTTCTTGTTCCCACAAAGTTCCTTGGCCAGCCCCAGGCTTGTTTCTCCTCTAGACTCAGCAGCCTTCTAATATTGAGATATTTCCTCCCCTCTAAATCGCTCCAGTGGAACTTTAGCTCAGTGCCATGGCTCTTGCCTTATCCCTCCCTATATTTCAGCTGACTCTTCATTGTTGTTGGTGTTGTTTGCATGCACAGTCTTCATTGGCTTTAAGGAGAAACAAGTTATCTTTGTCACCTGCACCCTCAAAAGACCATTATTCTCCAGGATATATAAAGAACTCAAAAATATAATACCAAAAAAACTCCAGATAACCCCATTAATAAATAGGCAAAGGAGCTGAACAGGCACTTCACAGAAGAAGAAATATGAATGGTGAAAAAATGTTCAACATCTCTAGCAAGTAGAGAAATGAAAACTAAAAATACACTGATATTTCATCTCACTCCAGTCAGAATGGAAAGTATCAAGAATACAAGTAACAGTAAATGTGGATAAGGATGTGAGGAAAAAGCTACACTCATCCATTGCTGGTGGGACTGCAAATTAGTTCAACCACTCTGGAAAGCAGTATGGAGATTCCTCAGAAAACTTGGAATAGAACCACCATCTGACCCAGTTATCCCACTCCCCGGTTTATACTCCAACAACTTAAAATCAGCATACGAGAGTGATGCAGCCACAACAATGTTTATAGCAGTTCAGTTCGTAATAGCTAAGCTATGGAACCAGCCTAGGTGCCCTTCAATAAATGAATGGATGGAACTGGAGACTATCATGCTAAGTGAAATAAACAAGTCCCCCAAAAACAAAAGGCCAAATGTTCTCTCTGATAAGTGGATGCTAACACACAATACAGGGCAGGGGGCAAGAATAGAAATTCATTATATTAGACAAAGGGGAATGAAGGGAAGGGAAGAGGGATGGGAATAGGAAAGACAGTAGAATGAATCAGACATAACTTCCCTATGTTCATATATGAATATGCAACCACTGAAACTTCATATCATGTACAACCACAAGAATGGAGTATAACAGTAAGTTATACTCCATGTATGTTTAAAATTTCAAAATATACTCTTCTATCTAAAAAGAACAAATTAAAAAACTAACAAAAATAAAATAAGGTGACTCATGCTTCATCAAAGTCCAATGCTTTTGTAGAGGATCTTTCTCATCTGCAGCACACAAAGTTAAAGTAGTTCAAGAAACCTTGAAGACCTTCGTCTCCTGCTTCCTTGGAAATTGAGATAGAGTGGGTAGGGAAGACCTGATGTATAGACAGGAACTGAAGGATAATTAATATTTATTAAGTGATAGGTTATAGTATGTCCCTAAGCCTTTTAGATACATCAGTTTATTTTTTTTTTTTAGAATGCAAACATGTTTACTGGGCATTTACCCTGGGGGAGAAGAAAAGAGTCAAGGGAGAGGTTGCCTGGGAAATGTGTGAGGTGTTGGGCTTGGGAGCACATTTCCTTGTTCCTGATTTAGTGTGTACCAAGGCCCAGGAAATGAGGCACCTGGACCCCACATGAAAACTACATGCACTGATTCTTGGTTCTGGTTCCCTGTCCAAAAGCAGGACCCTAACTACCTCTAAGGTGGGAATAATACACAGGGCCTTCTCACACATAGGGTTTCTTGGTGACCCTCACTGTCCCACCAGTGTTTGAACCTTTCAGTTCCTTTCTCTGTTCCATTTCCCAGGACAGAATTTGTTTGTCATGGAAACAATGAGAGCCACCTGGCAGTGCCCTAGGTGAAGGACTCACTTCTGTGCTTTGATTGCAACTTGGGCACAATGATGAAATTGTGGCTACGCCATGTGGTACTCTGTCAGAAGTGGTGCACTTTGAATGATGTTCCCCCTAAGGTCACAGCGATGCCTGCTGAAAAGAAGATGAGCAGCCAGTTTCCTCCTCTTCCTGTCACTTGTCCTTTCCATTCTGCAGGTTCGCTGGCCCTACATTTCTCCCTCCCCTCCCCTCACATTCCATCTTGTCCCTTGCTTTTTTTTCTCTGTCTTTTTTCATTGTCCCTAAAATTGTTAAACCCTATTGGTTTCACTAATATCCCTTTACTCCTCACTCAGGGTGACCAACGTCATCACTGTCACCTTACACTGTCACAGGGTGAGAAGGAGGAGGAGGATGGAAATGACAGCACCGTTGAAGTCCTTACTTTATATGTATTAATTCATTAAACCTTAAGAAAACACCTTGAAACAGGTATTATTTTTATTCCCTTTTCACAGAGGAGGCAGCTAAGGCACCAAGAAATTTGCTCAAGGTCACTCCATGACAGGTGATGGAACCATGATTTGAACCCGGGCAGTCTAGCTCCAGGGTACATACATGCTCTTCATCAGTACCCTAAATCTTCTCTCACTTGAATTAAAACATTCGACACTCATCCTAAGCCCATGAGATCTTTAGGAAAGATGCTACTGTTAGTGTGACTTTGAAGAAACTGAGACCAGAACTGTCCAGAACACTTTGAAATGTCAGACTTGCATACAACACATCATTCCTTAATATATAAGTTCCAGATTCTTACGTTATTTGTGCTACCCAAATGCTCATGTGTCTTATTACTTTAACCTTTCAGAATCTCTCCACTGACAGAATTTTGGAAGAAAATAAAAGCAGGTGTGGGGGTGAGGGCAGGGACTCAGAGCAGACTGAATTCTAAAGCCCTGTTCTAATCTAGTAGCATGGGGCAGGAAAGAATAGGCAATTTTATAAATGTGACCCTGGGGACAAGGGAGCTAAAGGCCACCTTCTTCTCAGCTGATCTAATATATATCAATAAATCAGAGCCTGTCAGATTCACCATCCAGAGTTGAATTCTGGAAGTAGCAGCAATGGCATTGACAGGAAGTTTAAGTGTTGTTGAGTTCCCTGAGTCTTTGGGCAGGACGAGACTTCTTCTTTGGTAGGGAGACAGGGTGTGTGTGTGTGTGTGTGTGTGTGTGACCTTAGGGCATCAGGTGCTATGAAAAGAACCTTCCCTTACATTTTTATTCTGGTGGCCAATGTATCAGTTAGGATACTTTGGGTTGCAAATAATAGAGCATCTAACTAACAGTGACTAATGGTAGGCATGTTTCTGTTTTACTGACAAAGGACAGAAGTCCCTTTGGACTTGGCTGAAACCAGCTTTGGGTGGTGGATAACTGCTATGGTTTGATCATGTGGGCTCCCAATTTATGTGTTGGAATGTAGAACCCAATGTGATGCTATTAAGAGTTGGAGCAGTGTAGAAAGTGATTTAGTCATGGGCTCCACCCTCACAAAGGAGATTAGTAGCTTGTTAAGGGCCCCAGGGAACTAGCAAGGCCCTTTTGCACCTTCTGCCTTTGGCCAGAGAGTGAAGCAATAAAATGCCCTCTTGGAAGCAAAGACTGGGCCTTAAAAGACAGCAAATCTGCCAGCACCTTGATCTTAGACTTCCCTGCCTCCAGAACTATGAGAACTGAGTTTCTTTTACTTATAAATTAATTACTCTTAAGGATCTTTGTTATAGCAGCACGAATAAACTAAGACACTAACTCAACAAGTTCATCAGGACCCAGGCCTTTCAACTCTACCCTCTGAAGCACCTTAGATTTTTATCCTCATCCTAGAGGCCTCATGATGACCCTGGGGACAAGGGAGCTAAAGCCCAGCTGGTTCCAGAGGCCACCTTCTTCTCAGCCACTCTAATATCTCAATATTGATGGTGACAAGATGGCTGTGTCAGCTGCAGAACATCACACTTTCTCCTGGCCACCCACAGGCAAATACAGAAAACAAAGGCAGCCATGGTGTTGAGAAATCATTTCATGCGTGTCTCTTTTTTGAGGGGTGGACTATATATCTGAGCACAGTTCCCTCTTCATTTTCATAGAGCAGTGTTCAATGACGGGAAACCCTATGATCATAAGAAAGGCTGCAAAGTATCTGGCAAATAGACACCAAGTTTGTCATGGATGAAATTAGCAGAAGCAAACACAATTTATCTCTTAGGGCTGTGTACTTGGAAACGCAAACAAAATCAGAGTCCTGTTAGTGCTATATTGTGTGCATGGTAATTTACTTTGAAATCCTTGAGTCTGAGTGGTGTGGTGTGTATGTGTGCCAGTAACAGTCATCAACACTCGAGGAAGGAGTGGTTAATTAGTATTTGAAGAGTCCTTAGATGAATCAATACTTTTTGGTTGGTTAATTAGCATATGGGATGTAGAAGTATTTTTTTTTTTTAATTGGCTAAATTAGTTGGACTTCAGAGGAGACAGGGATGCTGGAGCAGGAGCCACCACTTGCATGTTGGGTCATCAAGAGCAGAGGCGGAGTCCTGGAGCACTTTGGCCCAACTTCAGGGGCGATCCCACCAGCTGTCCTGGTGATGAGGCCCCTTGACATGCTCCAAGGGAGGCTTTTTCTGGGGAGCTTCAAGGAACAAAGAGCCTGAAAGCACAGAGACGGGGGCTGTGTTCTGAGCCAGGCCAGTGTGCTTACTTAGGAGGAAGAGGAAGTCGCTCTGAAGGGCATGAAGGGAATCCCTCCCACCCGCTCCTCTAGACCTTTGGCATACTCTGCTCCTCTCCCCAGCATTCTGCCGTTTCTCCCTATTGGCCTCTGTATTAGTATCAATCACAACATAAAAAATTACCATGAACTTGATGATTTAAGAACATACACAGTCAGCATCTCACAGCTTCTGTGGGTGAGGAGTCCAGACTCAGCTAAGTGCAAAATTTAGTTCCCTGTGGCCCACTGGATGGAGAAACCATGGAAATCTCCCTCCATTTCTAGCCATTTGTTGGCCAACAGTCATTCTCAATACTTTGCCACAAGGACTTCCCAATATGACCACTTGTTTCATTAATGGCTGCAAAAGTTTTTTTCTTTTCTTTTTTTCCTCCAATAAGACTGATGTTATGTTCCTATGTAATATAATCATTGAAGTCAAGGTCTCATATACTATTGGTTTGAAGCAGGTCACAGAATCTGGCCACTTTCAAGGGCAGGGAATTACACAGGACATGAGATGATTGGGGACCATCTTGGAGGGGCTCTGACACAGCTCCTAATCTCTAGCCAATGTGTGCCTGCAGCTTGCAGGACAGGGATCAAGGTTGCTAAAACAGTATCAGAGTGAGACATCTATTAGACAACCCGCCATCCTAGGGTTCAGGTGAAACAAGGCAAAAATACAACCCCCGTGGATTAGTATGATAGGGAGTGTCTGCCCCTTTTTTCAATTTACCCAAATCTTCTATCAGTTTAGGATGTACTAAGACCCAGAAGAGGCTGGGTATGGGCTCCAGAAAGAGAGGAGAAGGTAAAGGGAAACCCAGGTGTGCTCAACCATAAGCCACATCCACAGCCCTTTCTTGTACTTTACTTACAGACAGGGTCTCACTGGGTTGCTTAGGGCCTCGTTAAGTTGCTGAGGCTGGCTTTAAACTTGTGATCCTCCTGTCTCAGCCTCCCTCCTAAGCTGCCAGGATTACAGGTATGTACCACCACTCCTGGCTACATGCATTATTTCAAGTGGTCCTCACAACAACCTCATGAGAAGGTGTTCTTATTAGCCAGATTTTATAATTGAAAAAAAGAAAAGAAAAGAAAATGCAAGCTTCAAAGATCTGAGCAACTTGCCCAAAGTAAGTGCTAGAGTCAGAACTTGAAACAAGGTTTGTCTGCTTCCAAGCCTGGGTCTAATTGCTACCTTAAAGAAAATGTAGGCAGTGGAGGTAATATGAAGACAGAAATCTATCTGGAACCAGGAGACCTGGGTCCAAGTGGTACTCAATCACTTAGAAGCTCTGTGACTTTAGGTTCTTTATCTGGCTTCCGTGGGAGTCATTTTTTCATCTGTAAAAAGGTAATCATAAGTGATGTTGTTACTATCTGCACAGAAATGTATCTTGACCCTTACCTCCCACCATACATAAAGAATTAAAATGAACCATAAGCTTACGTGTAAGAAATAAAACTATAAAATAAGCAAATATTTCTTAGATATGCTACCAAAATTTTATCTGTAAAAGAATTTGACAAATTGGACTTCATAGAAATTAAGAATTTTTTCATTTTGAATGTTATCATTAAGAAAATGAAAAGACAAAGTCACAGTGTGGAGAAAATATTTGCAAAGTATATGTCTGATAAAGGACTTCTATCTAGGCCATATAATAACCTCTTCCAGCCTAGTAATTTTGCAAACAAGTCAATAAAAAATGGCCAAATATTCAAAGGGATCCATTTCTGAAAAAATATGGAAATAATAAATAAGCACAGAGCAGATGATTAACACTGTTAGTCATTAGGGAAATATGAATTAAAACCACAGTGAAATATCACTACACACCTACTGTGCCATCTATCAATTATAGCTTTGAATCCTTTATGAAGACCCTTTAAGATACAGGTTGGGAGCAGATAAGATGTGCTTGTCTTACATGGATACTGAAGGTCATACAGCTCAGGTGCAGGACAACAGGCTTCAGACGCAGGCCACCTTATTCTAGTGTCTATCAACTTCCTATGACTCTACTAAGCCATTCAAATACTAGTCCATGAGGGCAAGGGCCTGCCTGTCTTGTGTCCTCCTGGACCCAACACACGGTAGACACTCAGTATTTGTTGAATGAAAACCAGCCACAAGTGGCCTTCTCTTGGTGTTTTTTCCTACCCACATGGCATTGGTGCATGAGTGAGTCATGCCCCCTTATTGATTCGGCTCACTTTTCAGGATAACTTTTATTTGATCTCTGAAACTTTACAACTAGTCTTGGGCGAGACCACTTCCCACTCCCTTCCTTCCTTCCTTCTCCCACTCCTCTTTCTTTTCTCCAAGGGCTGACGTGGCTTTGCCTTGCTTTTCTGTTGGGAGAGGACACATGGGATGCTGACCTCCAGTGGCAGCCACCTGGCTCACCAACACAGGTTCCTCCTGGACTGAGATCCTTGTAGTTTGAAGGGAGACTTCCTGGCCATGCCCCCTGACCCAGAGAAAGTTTTCTGCCCGGAGCCCAGCCAGCAAGGCTGTTCCTTTCAACAAGGGAGCCCGGAAGGTCTAAGAAGAGCCCTGTGGAGGAGAGAAGCAGCAGAAACCAGGACAGGAGGCACCAGGGGCGCCCGACTCCCTGAGGCCTGCCTGCTCAGGGTGAGGGGAGAAGAAGCAGGGCAGCAGCCTTCATCTCCTCTCCTGTGAAACAGGGACGATGGGAGTTCAGCGGGATTTGCTTTCAACTCTTGGATCAACACTGCATCCAAATTGCCTGCCAAGCCATATGGTTTGTAGCGAGGCAGAATCAGGCTGGGTTTTGGCAGATGGAGGGAACTATACTGAAAATGACAGAGTCTAGCAACTGGGGAGGAAGTGGGGCCAGCTGATGAGAAGCTGGGGGGAGGCTGGTTGGGATGTTAGAGGCAGGAGATGAGAAAAAGGAAATATTTTCCAATAGAGAGAGGGGGAAGCAGTATTTGTCTTGGAGACGAGAGTCCTGAGGATGTCTACGTGGTGCTTTTCTATTTTCACACATTTTGAGGGCTACTTACGTTATATTTAGATAATATTTCTTCTTTATACTGACTTTGGAAAAACATAAATAATTTTTTTTTTAAAAAAGGAAGATTTTATCACTACCACATGTGGCAAGTTTCTCATAATTGGATGGTAATCATAAGCACAGGAAAGGAAAACAATGTGGTAATATTAAATTCTAACTAGACACCAGAGCCTACTGAAGCCTCTGGACTTGGAACTCCTCTTTCCCCCCAAACAAAACAAAACAGAGCAGAATTAGAGTTTTAAAGGCCTAATAGCATCAAAGTGGGACTTTTTTCTTTGATATGATTAGAAAGTTTGAGAAAGGAATAATTTTCCTCACTGTGGTGTCAGTGTGACTTAATGCAATGATGCAAGTTTTTACTGAAACATTTTTGAAAACCCTGGGGAGGAGGGCAAAACAAAACTGGCCCTAGAAATTAGAATACAGGGCTGTTAGTTCTCTGCCACTATCATTGTCTCATCTTGGACGCATTTGCTTATGATGTGTGTCAATTCTCTCGTCGGTTGGAAGGAATGGTGTTGAACTTCCTAAGAAATGGCAAATTGGTTTCATCTTTTGGAGTTCCATATTGAGAATGATTCTGAAGCTGTATCCAAGCTTGGTGGGAAAGAAAGCCTTGATAGATTGGTGATGTCTGCCACAGGTGCAGAGTTGGGAGTGGTTGGGTGTATGCCTGCCATCGCTAGATTAGACACTTTCCGGGGTATCCCTCAACTCTGAAAGCCTGTGATTGCATGACTTACCAAATCATCCAAGAGCACTTTGACCAGCTTATTTTCTCATAATTGATAGCAAAGTATGAAATAAGACTTTTTTTATGATAGGCAAACAATTCAGTTCCGTGCAACAAACAGTCATTGAGCATCTATATTGTGTGAATCCCCTGAGCTGGGAAGACAAAAATGAACAATAAGACTAAGTCCTTATCCTGGAAGAGTTCACAGACCTGGGCAACGTGTGTGTAGAAGGGATGGTGAAAGACACATAGACGCTGTCACACAGGTCTCTACATGATGTGGTAAGTGTTATGTCAGAGATACGTGTGGCATTTTGGGAGAGCTCAAGTCACAATCACAGACTCCCTAGAACCCTACCTTTTGGAGTCTGTGACTGTGACCCTACTTTAAGATAGGGTTTTTTACTCAGATAATGAAGTCAAAATGAGGCCATTAATCTAGGGCCAAATCCAATATGACTGGTGCCCTTATGAAAAGGGGTCACAAAGAAAGACACACACAGAAGGAAAGTGACATGAAGAGATGAAGGGAAAAGATGCCACCTGTGAGCCTAGGAGAGGCCAGAGCAGCAACTTCTCTCCCAGCCTTTGGGAAGGACCAACCCTGGTGACAAGTGGATTTTGAACTTCAGATCTTCAGAACGGTAAGAAAATAAATTCTGGTTGCTTACATCACCCACTTTGTGATACTTTGTGATGGCAGCCTTAGCAAACCAGTACACAGCGGTAATTAAGACAAGGTCATACTGGGCTAGGGTACGTCCCCATCCAATGACTGACATCCTCATAAGAGGAGGAAATTTAGACACATGGAGACATATGCAGGGACCCATGCCATGTGCAATGGAGGGAAAAATTAGAGTTATACTTCAACAAGCCAAGGAATGCTAAGACCTGCGGGAACCACCAGAAACTAGAAGAGAGACATCAAATACTTCATCCCTCAGAACTCTCCATAAGGAACCAACCCCACCAGCACCTTGACCTCATACTCATAGCCTCCAGATCTATGAGAGAATAAAACTTGTTTTAAGGCACCTACTTTATGGTCTTGTTATGGCAGCTCTTGGAAACCAATGCACTAATCCTTTCTCTTTCCTTCTCCTTCTCCACCATCCTACCCTGAGTGGTCTCTTGTTCCTCTTTATTTGGGGAATCTGCTCACAAAATAGATTACACAGGCTACCAAGCAGAGCACCATATTTATCAGATGAAAAGAAGGAGACCATCATTTTGCAATACTGACCTGTGGTTTCCCCCGGGGTATTTTCTCACATTTCCTCTCCTCACCACACATGGAGAGCTGGGTTCTCATCACTTCAAAAGAATCCACAAGTCGAGTTTTGGTTTTGAGTTTACAGAGAGAAGGAGAAGTGGGAAGAAAAGGACAGGCAGTGACCGGGGTGAGCAGATAACCAGAGACTGAGAGGGAGGGTCCTCGCAGTGCACACCACCCAGAGACAAGCCCTGGCACCAGGACCTGTCCTTGTCAGCACCACCGTACCCTGTCCAGGACCAGTGAGCCCAGACACCATCCAGGGAGACAGATGGAGCAGAGAGAATCAGGCTTGACTGACATTGCTTCTACAACAAACAGAAAAGGACATGTATTAGGGGGACAGAGTGAGAAGAGAGACTTGGAATTTGCAAATAAAGTTCAGTTTAAAAAATGATAAAAGGCAATTTAAAAAAAAGAGAGAGACTACAAGTTTGAACAGAGAGATATGTACCTGCTTCAATAATCTGACTCTTTTCTCTCCTTCAGGGGTAAATAAGTTCAACCACAATTTGCATATTGAGCTTTTTTTGGCGAATTTATTGAAGTATAACGTACATGCAAATCAAAAATATGGAGCTCAATGAATATTCACAAAATTAACTCACCTTTGTAGCCCACACCCGCAACAACTAAACATTCTGGTCATGAATTCCACCTGCAGGGTGACTGCTCTTCTATCTTCCAACAGATTCGCTTTCGTTGTTTTTAAACTTTGCATAAATGGTGTCTTCTTTTGTGTCTGACTTATTTTGCTCAAAATGTGTGTGAAATTTATCCGTGGTTTTGTAGGTTGCTGTGGTTTGTTTCATGCTATGGCTATAAGATGTTTCATTGTATGGATGACAAGATTCATTTATCCACTCTGTTCTAACAGGACATTTTGGCTGCTTCCAGTTTGGAGATGTTGTATACAGTGCTGCTACCAGTACTATTGTGTGTATCTTTTGATGCACAGAAATGGGCATTACCATTGGGAATGATCCTTACAGTAGAAAAATTGCTGGGTCATAGGGTATGTGTATGGTTCAGCTTTACCAAATACTGCCCAGTAGTTTTCCAGACAGGCTATACCAATGACATTCCCACCAGGAGTGCCAGTTTCTCCACATCCTTCCCAATTTTTAGTATTGATTGTCTTTGTCATTTTAGCCATGTTCGTTTATGTGAGGACTCAAGTCATCCTTTCTCTAGGGTAAACACAAATAGTACTAGAAGCTAATTCCAAGGTTCTGCGAGACATTTTCCCGGTCATTGCCTGTTTTTGGTGGCCCAATCCTGTCCTTTTCTCCTCTTGCTAGGAATTTGGGGAAACAAGGACAGCCTATGTTTCACCATCATAGAATATTGGAATTGAAGAGGTGGCCTTCAGGATCACCTATCCCACTTCCATTAGATAAGAAATCTAACCGAGCAGGGGAAGTTAATTTACAAGACTCTTCCAACCAGCCAGGGCCTCAGTCCACTGCATTTTCTGCCTCCCTGTGCTATTCCTCCATTGTAACTTCCAAATCTCACTGCCAAATTGATGATAGCTGGTATTCTTTGGCAAGTATCAAAAATCCATGTCAGCCTGTGTCTGGACTGCTAACCCTCTCACTCGGCCCATCCTTTGGAGTGGTGAGGACCATGTGAGATGAGGGTTTCCTGACAGAGTGAACGAGTGCATTCCCAGCCTTCTTGTCTGCCTGGAGCTTGAGGTGAGATTGTATTTCAAAGCTTCTGGAAGCCTCCTTAATCCCCATTTCTCATCAGTCTTGGCATCTGCCTTCAAACTCTGAGTACTAGTTCCCAGACAAAGTCATGATATCATATTGGGGTGGAGTGTGTGATTATGTTCTCTCTCTCTCTCTCTCTCTCTCTCTCTCTCTCTCTCTCTCTCATCCTTTCATGTCAGTAAATGGGTCTGGTCACTTTTTCTTAGGTGTGAGTGATACTAACTCTAAATGAGTACCTACTATGTGCCATACATCATCTCACTCAATGTTCACAATAACTCTAGAGGGTCCATATTGCTTTATTCCTACTTTTTAGGTGAAGCATGGAAGTTGTCAAGAAATCTTGTCATCCAGAGACCCACTATGAAGTGGCTGAGTCAGGACTTGGACCCAAGAATTCAAGGCCACACTCTCAGTAACATTTTCCACGACTACATTTTCCATTACTGTGAACCATTATCATGGGATTAAGTAGGAAGAAAATGCTAGTCGGGGCATGTTTTTCTATAAGAAAACCACAGGAAGGAAAAAAAAAAAAACACTACAAGGTTGAGCAGAGACGCTATAAAGAAGATATGTTTCCTTGCAGAAGGGACTTGGTATGGTTTGAACCCAGCACTGTATTGGGAGCACGCAAGTGTTTGTTTTCACAGAATTTACTACTTGAATTTGTGACTTGGCAGAGTTAGAGAAATTCAGAGTCAAGCCTCTACTGAGATTGGGAAATGAGGATGAGGTATCTTTTCAGATATCGGGGACCAGGGAGGCATTTTGTAATCAAAGATCTTGGAGCAGCTTCTAGATGGGAACACTTAAATCTGTAGAAAGAGAGTCGAATTTCACAGAATGAGGTCAAGGGGCTTCTTTTATAAAACTAGAGGTGTGTGCCCCATCCTTTCCTTGCTGGAGAGGAGTCTAAGGTGGAATTACAGTGGGAGACAAGAAGATGTTAAGTGTAAAACTCGCCCTGATGGTGGGAGAGTGAAATCCACTTACATTCAGGAGAAGAATGTTCAGGAAACGTGGTCCGGGAACCCATGAAAATTTATGTGGAATCTTGGCTGAGGGCAGATGTCAGTGTTAGAAAGATTTTAAGCATCTGAAGCCTGCTTCCCACAGTACCCCCTCATGCCACTGTCCCCACCCTTCACTCAAAAACCTTCCAATGGTTTTCCACTTCGTGGAGAATAAATCTCAGACTCCATGCCGTGGCCTCCACATCACTACCCGATCTGGCTCTTGTTTTCTTTTCCAGCCTTTTCCTCCTTTCACTGTCCCTTTATTTCTCTGGCCACACTGTGTCTGTCCCTGGAATAAGCTGGGCTCTTGGCTGACTCAGACCCTTTGCATTCACTATTGCTTTATCTAGAAAGTTCTCCTCCATGGCTCTTTGCATGACTGGCCCCCTCTAATCTTCCCAGTCTCAGCAACTAAGGCATCCCCCTGTAGCATCTCACACTCACCAAGTGATTCTCTTTCCTATGCTTAGCATGATCTCGAATGACCTTGTCTATTGTCTCTTACTTGCTTGGTGCCTGTCCTCACCCACTAGACTTCAAGTTCCAAGAAAAGAACTTGATTATTTTGCTTTTGTGTTTTTAAACTCTGTGTCATCAGCACTTAGCACAACTCTAGAAATTTCTGGACCTTTGACATGAATTTTTTGAATGAATGAATGAACAGCTGGTAGAAGTAGATATCTCATTAACCTTGCAAGGCATATTCAAACTCCTAATTTCTACTAAGAAAAACCTACCAATTTTAAAATAGAATAAAATCAGTTCTTTGAAAAGCAATCTATGCCTTCTCTAGTGATTAGGAGTATCACATATCCTTGTTCCCAAACCATCAAATGCAAACATCTGAAAAAGAGTGAATGACATTGATTCCCAAAATGACAACGTGAGAGGTGTCACGAACCTCTTCCCAGATGAAACTGATGAAAATTATTTAAAACAAACTTTCTAAAACTCCAAAGAAGTGGTCCTAAGGACATTTAGCAAGTGAAGGAGCATCTATTCAAGAAAATCTATGAAAATTTAGTAAGAAAAGTGGAAGTCGTGGATATTTAAATCAAGACCACTCCCTACCTCCCCCTTCCCAATACGATGGAGAACATCGGGTGTTCTCTGTTCCCAGCTCCAGCCCTGGGCCTTCTTCCCAGGAGGAGAAGGACACCAGCATTTCTCATGTTGTTCCCAGCTAGTTGTCACTATGGCTGATTCCTATGTGAATATGGTCAGGGGTTGGAAGAGTTCCCCGCATCTCCCCATTCTTCCTTCATGGAATTAGAGTCTAGCTTCAGTACAACATCTTGAGAATATGGGGGGCCCCAACTGCCTTTGCTTTGGCTTCCAAGTTGGGGGTTCCATGACAGTAGAAGGAAGCAGAGAAGACCCCAGTCTTTTGGACTCTCCCCACTTAGTTCTGGAGTGGGATCATTCACCAGAAATAAGTATGCTATTATCTCCACCCTCAGCCCCAGAGATGGGATTTAGAGACTTTTCCTGGGAACTTTGGAACAGGCCATTCAACAGCTTCTGTGTTATTCAGCTTTTCATCACTGTGTCCTAAAACCTGATGAGAACAACTTAGAGGAGAAAAAGTTTCTTTGGGGCTCAGCCTGCTCTGTTGCTCTGGGCCCCAGGTGAGGCAGAACATCATGATGGAAGGGCATGGGGGGGGATTTATGCTGTTCATAGTGATCAGGAAAGAAAGAGAGAGAGAGAGAGAGGAAGGAATAAGAGACAAAATATATAATCCCAAGGCATGCTGCTAGTGACCCACACACACCTGCCTACAGTTACCACCCAGTAATCCATTCAATTATCAATCTGTCAAATGAATTAGTCCATTAAGTGAACAAATCCACTGGTCGGGTTACAGCACTCATGGTCTAATCATTTCACCTCCTGGAGGCATGGTCACAGGAGCTTTGGGGAGACACCTCATATTCAAACCACAACAGTTCCTTATCCCTTCCCAAAAGAATTAATTTTGTTTCCAACACAATGTGAAGAGAGAGTGGTTTAAAGGTGATCTCACTATTAGTGGAAGTAGAGGTGAAAGGCAATTGGAGAGATTCAGCACCAATTTCATGGAGCGAAAACTGACAAAAACAGAGAGAGAAATAGACGATTCAACACTATTAGTTGGAGACTTTCATATCCCATTTCAATAATGGATAGAACAACTAGATAGAAGATCATTAAGGAATAGGAGCTCTAATAACACCTCGAACTAACTAGACTTAATAGGTATCTGTAGAACACTTGGCCTTACCACAGATTTTATTTCTTCTCAAATGTATAGGGAACATTCTCAAGATAGACTACATGCCATGAATTCAATTCTAAAAAAAAACTGGGTAAACTTACAGATATGTGGAAATTAAACAATACATTTCTAAAATGAGTGGATCAACTGAGAAATGAAAAGGAAATTCAGAAAATGTTTCACGATAAATAAAAATGAAGACACAAATTTGCCAAACTTATCAGATGCAACTAAAACAGTGTTCAGAGGAAAATTTATAGCTGTAAATAACTATATAAAGACAGTAGAAAAATCTCAAATTGATAAGCTATCCTTCTACCTAATGCATTGGAAAAAAGAAGAGCGAACTAAACCTACAGAAAGAAGAAGGAAGAACATATTAAAGATTAAAGTGGAACTAGGGGATAGAAAAGCAATAGAGAAAGGGGCTGGGGTTGTGGCTCAGTGGTAGAGCACTTGCCTGGCATGCGTGAGGCACTGGGTTCAATCCTCAGCAACACATAAAAATAAATAAATAAAATGAAGGTATTGTGTCCATCTATAACTCCCCAATTTAAAAAAAAAAGAAGAAAGAAAAGCAATAGAGAAAAATCAATTAAGCTAAAAATGAACTTTTTGAAAATGTCAACAAATCAATATAGTTTTATCTAGGTTGATGGAGAAAAAAAGAGAGAAGAAACATTACCGGAATCAGAAATGAAATAAGAAATACCATTGCTGAACTTAGAGAAAGAAAAAAGGGTTATAAAAGAATATTATGAACAATTAAATGCTGTTATAAAAGAATATTATGAACAATTAAATGCTGGTAAGTTAGATAACTTAGATGAACTGGACAAATTCCTAGAAAGATAGAAATGTCTGGAACTGACTCTAGAAGAACTAGAGAGGCTGAATAGACCTACTAACAAAAATAGAGTGAAGAGCCAAAACAAAAACTACCTACAAAGATCAGCCTAGGCCCAGATGCTTTCACCCCTGAATTATAAATATTTAAGGAAGAATAAATAATTCTCCATAAAGGTTTCCAAAAGCAGGGAAGAAAACACTCCCAATTCCTTTTCTGAGGCCCTGATATGAAAGCCAAACAAAGACATCACACAAAAGAAAACAAGAGACCAATATCTTTTGTAAACATAGGGTAAAATTCTCCTCAAAATACTAGCAAACTGAGTTCATCAACATAGGAAATTCAGGAAATCCAATTTTATAGTCAAATCGAGGAAGTTTTCTATTCTATGCAGTTCCGTCTCTGATTCACACACATCCTGAGAAAGAGGCCTGCCCTGTGCTGCCTCTCATGCTGGTACCCAGGCAGCTCCAGAAGTCAGCTGTGTGAAGAGCTGGTAGAGGGGAAAATTCTCCTGAAAACCTGCAGGGAAAACAGCAATTAGTATTTGCCTATCATCCGGGTACAGTGACACACACCAAAGTCGCAGTGGCTCCGGAGGCTGAGGCAGGAAGATCCCAAGTTCAAAGCCAGCCTCAGCAACTTAGCAAGGCCCTAAGCAACTTACAAACAAAGGACTGGGGATGTGGTTCAGTGGTTAAATGCCCCTGGGTTCAATCCCCAGTACCAAAAAGCAAAAAAAAAAAAAAAAAAATTGCCTATTATTTTCCACAACAGCCTAGAAAAATCATAGAGAACCAAGATGATGGGGAGAAAAAGAATATGGACAATTTTTCCCTTGGACTTTTACATGGAAAATTCAGTATTTATTTTTCTCTTAGGCTTGTATTAATATTTCTAGGGCTTCTCAAGCATTGCATTAAGAACTCCCAATTGTCCAGCTATAATTTGTAGACACCCCCAACTTTGACTTGAAAGGAATTCCTAGAAAAAAGTTACAATAATCAGCTCTCATGTTGGTTTGGTATTGGTCAGGAAGCTTCATCAGACTACTAGATGAACCATGGCTGAGACAACAAAGCCATTTATTATAGCACCAAACAAGAAGCCTACGGGCAGACAGCTCCTGAGTTAGTTCACTGGCTCAATGTTGTCATCAAAAATTGAATACCTTTCTATGTATCCTATTATCCTTAACTCTTGGTGCTGTGTCCTCATGCTCATTACTTCACAAGCACAAAATGAAAGCAACAGCTCTAGATATCACATCTGTGTTCAGTGTAGGAAAAATGAAGGTGCAGCAGCACTAGCAAGTGTCATTCACTTCTATCTTTTATATAAAAATAAATTATTTCTGAAATGACCCCCAACACACTTATGTGTGTGTGTACATATGTATGTAGCGTCTGTGTGTGCATACACTGAACTGGGACTCATAGCCGCTTCAAGATACACGTGAAGCTGGGGAAAAAAAAGTGAATATAATTAAAAAGTCAAAGAGAGAGAACATGGCTTAAACCATGATTTAGTTATTAAAGCAGGAAAAAGGGCTTCTTGGACTAATATCAGGATTCTGTTAGCAGGGAGGGAGCTGGGAAAGGCTGCACAACTATGGGGCCCCCATCAACTATGGCAGGACTGTCACGTAACTTCTCTTCCTGAGACATTTTGCATTCATATTCTACCCTATCTCATCCTCGCAACCTGCATGGTATAGATAAGTAAAGTTGGGAGGTGAGTAGATTTCGTGCTCTGTAGTTTTCTGAAATGTGTTTCTTCAAATGAAAACTTCATTCTGTGGACAAAAATCTGTGGGAGAAATGCCAATGTGTAAATCATGTGACACTTACGGAGCATCTCATAGGAGACAAGAAGTGTCCCGGGAGCCCTAGAGGTACCATCTCATTTAATTCTCTTAGAAACCCTAGGACATAAGTCCCCTGACGATCATCCTGGTGTTACACAGAAGCAACACCAGGCTTGAAGGGGTAAATAACCTTTTCATTAACCAACATCTGGTAAGAGGTGGAATCAAGATTCAGATGAGAGAAATATCTTTTCAAAATGTATACTCCATCAAAGAAGCAGTTTAAAAGACTTGCCTTGTCCCAGAACTTCTCAGAGCCTTTACTGGGAATGCATTGGGAAAATAAAATACGCTAGAATCTTCCAGGGAAGGACTAACTCTTGCTGACCACAGAGCTCTATGTGGTAATAGTTGGAAAACTTTGAAGGATTGGGGTCCTGGGTGACGAACTTCTGCAAATACTGCTGTAGTGAACAGAACCCTGAGCTGTAGATTGGAAACCCTGGGTTCCCTGTGTCATGCCTCGACCACCAGCCCTTCTTCTCTGAGCTGGTTCCTACTTGCCTTTCAAAACTTCAACTTCCTGTCCATCTCCTCCAGGTAGCTTTTCCAGATCTCCACATCTGGTTCTGGTGTCCCCTTTTTATGATTTCATGCTGCTCCATGCAGTAGGGACATCAGGGGGACATTTGGCCACCTCCCCAGGATACATTTGGCAATGGATGGGGACATTTTCAATTGTCACAGCTAGTAGGGAAGGGGCCGCATTATGGGTATTTAATGAGTAGAGACCAAGGGCAGTTGGGACATCCTAGGATGCAAAGGACAATGGCCCCTGCCCCCTGCAGACCCAAAGCAAAGAATTAGCACAAAATGTTCAAGAATGTGGAAGCTAAGACACCCTGCTCTATAGTTACTCCAGCACCAGCACTTATCCCGTGGCCTGTGTCTCACATTTTGTCCTCTGTCCGTCCCTCTCTCAGTTGTTAACTTCGTGACCAGAGATCAGGGATTCTCAGAATTAATTGGGCACAAGGAGGTCTCAACATTTCCTTTTGAATAACGGAAGTTAGTAATAGGTGGCAGTAGGTACATTTGGAGTGTTCCCCTACGTCCTAGACCCTCTTTCTTGGGTCCTAAAAGCTAGCTGTTTGTGCTACCCAACTGTGTTCCTCTGTCCTGGTTACGCCAGAGAGGCAGACACTAATCCTCACAGCAGCCCCTCATATTTTCTCTACAGGGAATTTAGAATCATCTTGGGTTACTTGAACTTGAAGGCTATATGGAGCAGACATCTTTGGCATAGACAATGAAAAATATCTGGTCAGGGGAGGATTTATCTATTGCAGATAGGTGCAGACACAAGAAAACATGGCATGCTATGGACAGAAGCCCTGATTTCCAATGGCCAGCTCTGCTGAGCCCGTGCGTGACCCTCTCACGCTGCCTTGCCTGGGGTTTCATTCCTGCGCTCCGATATTAAACTCCCTCTGTTTTATTTTGATCCGAGTGTGTTTCCTTTTGTATAGAACCAAAGAGTCCTGATTAAGACACAAGTTGGGAAACACAGCCCAATCTTCTCCACCTTTAATACCAGGTCCTTCCTTCTCCCCAAACATGAAAGTTTGGAGAAGAAAAGAAATGGTACGAGAGCATCTATGAAATGGACATGAGCATGGGAGGCACCTTTATCATCTCATTTTCAGCATTCTACAAAGGGTAGCTGGAAAGGCCATTCCTATTTTTGGATGATTACCCAGAAAGGGTGACTAATGCCTGGGGGCTTGCTTTAGACTCTAAACTATATAATGTTGCAGAACCATGCATTCTCCTCTAGATGAAAAGCATTAACAATCTCCTTCAGTTTCAATACATCAAAAGAGGCTCGTGGAGACAATTATTTGCTGAAGGGGCACACGACCTTGTTGGACTTGACATTTATTTTATCTTCTTATGAAAACAGTTAAAATTGCACAATGGATGTTTTGCACTTTTAATCTTCTGCTTCTGGATGATTACCACAAAGAAATAATAGTAATAAAATAGAAGATTAAATCTGGCTGTTGACTTGGAATAGTCTTTGGAATTGTTTTCTTTCCAAAGAAAAACAAGTTTAAAAAAAAAAAAAGAAAGAAAGAAACCTCTGGCTACATCAGGGTTTCAGGGATTTTGGCCACATAAATGGGAAGCGCTCCTGGCTGTCTCTGGCTGAGATGGCCTGAAGACACACAGGAAACTGCAGCTACAATTGCTGGTCTAAGCCCAGCACCTTCAAGTTCAAGTTCAAGTTCAAGTTCAAGTTCAGTGCCTAGTTCCAGATTTGACTTGAGAACAAACTCTATTGATGATGCTTCGTCTAACCTGGGGCTGTCCATGTCCCTGAAGTGGGTCCACCCTCTGCTTATTCCTTGACCTCCTCTCACAAATCTGGGATAGTTTGTTAATGAGAAATAGCTGCTACATTTCCTCACCTATTTTTTCCTTGATGTGCCCAGCATGGATGCCAAAGAACATGTGCACAATGGACAAAGACCCTCAGATCCTAGCGGTTCTCTGTTGCAGACTACAGCACTCTGGTCCACACCAGCCATGTGGGCTTTTTCTTTACCTATCAAAATCCCCCCGCCCTCTATCTTTTTCCTTCTTGTCATCATCATTCTTTCCAGATCTGAAAATAGTTTTTCCCTAATTCATTTTCTTTGATGACCTCTGACTCCAAATCCCTTCCTCCTGGGTGCTGGTTAAACTGCAATTTTTTTTTTTTTCAAAAACGTTATTTTCTTACATCCTTTTCTCTGAGCTACGGCTCTTCTTCTTCCATACACCACATGTCAAAGCTGGCTGAGGCTCTCTGCTTCCCAAACCTCGGGTGTCAGGATTAAGTGTGGAACAAAGAGTTCACGATATTTTACGAGTCTGAGAGTCACACAATAGTCTTAGATTCAGAAAACCTCCTATCCGCATGAAAGAATTTTGAACGTTATTTTTTTTTTTAAATGAACAGGGAAAAAAAAATAAGATGATTCCTGGGATGTGAGGTCAATAATCAGCATCAAGATTTCTTTGATTCTGTGGAGAACAATCCCAGGCCGGCTCCCTCCCATGTCCTCTCAGAAGCCTGTATTAGAATGTAGGAAACCAGCAGGGGTGAGCAGGGAGCTGTAATCTTAACGGGGCTGCAGAGACCACTTTGAAATATTGCACATTTTCAGGAGAACAAATGTAATAGCTTCCACCTGACGTTATGGTCACTTGTTCTCTTTAAGGATCCAAGCACGGAGGCCAGTTTTCTGGACGTGGAATATGTCCTAAAAGACACTGAAGGATGTCATTCACAGGTCACAGTCAGCTCCCTGGCTGTGACTCTGCCGGGAGCCGGGGCTTTGATGGCAGGGCTCCTCCTCTGAATCCACGGCCATTGCAGCCAGGCAGTGACTCAAGCAGATGGCTGACTGTGACAATCCTCTTCTGACTGGTAATAAAAATACCAGAATCCACACCGCATTGTGTACAAATATGTGAGGCTATTGCTGATTGCTTTGTATCTCTGGATTCTATTTTGAGAGCAGTTGATCTTTTCTAGGCAGAAGGAGCAGTCACACCAGGTGTGTGTTTGAAGCATCTACTGTGGTTGGTTCAAGTCAGGGTTTCTTTCTTTCTTTTTTTCAATCAGGCTTCAATACCTCATTCTTCGACTTAAAGGCTCTGACAGACTGCCCCTGAATTTGGGGAGGGGGAGAGAATTTTGATCTCCTTTGATAAAAACCATCAGAAGCACTCCCAAACTCAAAGACTAAATTCTGTTGCCTGTCTCTTCCCTTACGAGATGCTGCTAATGAACAAGAAAGAAAGAGAGAAAAAGAAAGAAAGAGAGAGAGAGAAGAGTGAGCAGGCAAATTTGGGGGTATGTATGGGCAGAGTCTACACCCTCTAAACACTGTTCCATTCCCTGGGAAATGAGTCCAGGAATAGTTGAGAGCTGAGTTTGAAGTAGGGAGTCCTGTGGCTGCTTTGCTTAGTTTATTGCATTGGTTCCCAAACCTTTGGATATTAGAATCGATTGCTGAGCTTTTATAAAAGTGTAGCTTGCCAGACCCTACCTCCGAGGCTCTGTCATTCAGCACATTTAGTCTGGAGCCAGAGAACCTGCATTTTGAATAAGAACCTTGGCAAGTCTAACCTGCAACTACCGCCTTAAAATGTGGTATTAATGAGTTTAAAAGTGGGGCCAAGTGCAAATCAAGTCAGTTCAATGCTTACTATTAGGGTTCTGCTAAACAGGTTTGAAGAAGGATAATGGATGAGTGATTGGAAAGTCAGGTTTCCAGTTTTGGCTCTGTCGTTTATTAACCACATGACCTTGGACGAATGTTATTGGGAGGCTCAGTACCTGGTCTATAGAATGGGGACTGCAGTTCACACCTTGATGACCTCATTGGGTCATGAAGATTAAATGAGAAGCCATCTTCTAAGACATTTTGTGTTAGAAGCCACAACTTCTTTATTGAGAGGTAGCATCCCCCTGCTCCTCCTTCCACCACAATCTAAAGATGGTACCCCAAAGCCCCAGACCCAGGAAGCACAGGAGATCTGCTATACTGCAAGGGCTAGTTCCGAGCTGGGTGGCCAGGGCTGGGAAGGCAGTGGTTTTCAGAATCACTAGTGTGTACAGCCAGAAAGCACTGGGGCTTTCTCCTGTGGGTGGGATCTACCATTACAATAATGTCAGAGATCACTCTTAACCTGGAAGTGTGGGGAAGTCACTGGGCACAGCAGTGACAGAGCTGGGACCTAAGGAGGGAATGTGACCTCATAGGTCTCTGTCCTACTTCTTTTCACCCTGAATCCCATGCCCCGTGCCTCATTCCCCTTTCCTCCCCTGCCTGTCTCCTTTACCAATTTATGCTTTTGACCCCATGCCCAGGCAGTCCAAGCACATACCCATGAAGACTTTGACCACCATGCTTCTCCCCCTGTCAAGACTCACTCCATTCCTATCAGTTGCAACCTCCCTTCCCCCCAGTGCACCACACAGGCATGGGTCTGGCACAAGCTTTGGCACTCTTAAGATAGCTTTCGTCTTCAAAGAGACTTTTTAAAAAAATTTTTGTCAATTTATCAAGGCATTCCTAGAGAGTTCCAGTAGAGGAATATCAGTCCTGTGCACCAGGTCATTGAGGAAGATATTGTGGGACAAGGACCCTTATCCCAGTCTGTTTAGCCTTCACAAGCCAGGCCTGTCAGTCTGTATGCAGGACCACCTGATTCCAAATGGCTGATTCCTGGACTCCTTCATCTTCTCTCCTGACTCCTATGTTAGCTCTCCATTGCTATGACAAAATACCTGAGATAAACATCATGTAAGAAGGAAAGGTTTATTTCTGTTCATGGTTCTAGAGGTTTCAGATCAGGGTCAGCAGGCTCAGTTGCTTTGCCACCCAGGCAGTTCATCATGGTGGGAAACATGTTGTGGAGGTACCTCATGGCAGCCAAGAGAGAGAAAGAGGCCAGAGTCCCATTATCTCCCCCAAGGGCACACCCCAATGACCTAACTTCCTCTCCCTAGGCCCCACCTCCTAAAGCTTCCGCCACCTCCCAGTAGTGCCCCAGGCTGGCGACCAAGCCTTCAACACCTGGGACACTTAAGATTCAGTCCATAGCACCTTCCTTCCTCTACTTTCAGAAACAAGGCAACAGGGTGCTTGTTTTGCACACATGGAATATCTCCTTCCTCTGGCTTTTCCTCATCCTGCCACTCAGTTCCAGAAGCTTCCCACTGGGCTCTGATCTGAGGGTCTACCGTTCATTCTCTGGGGAGCTGGTAGCCTCTCTCCCGGGCAGGGTCCGGCCCATGGAGTCCTGTTTCCTAACTTCTGGTGTGACACTGAGCTCCTAATATCAGAATTTTCAAGGCCAGTGTCTCCCCCGAAGTGCCATCAGTAGTAATTTATTCCATGAGTACTGCATTGGATAAGGGGAGTGTGTCTTCAGCCAACACTTTTAAGGACAGTTTTGGTTTGGTTTGAGAGATTTTTTTTTTTAAGGAAAAAAAAAAAAGCTTCTTTCTTTTAACTTGAGAGTAAAGAGTGAAATGAAACGGTAAGTGAAGAAGATAAATATGGAACGAAGGCAGACTTGAGGAAAGGACTAATTTTAGCAGTGTCCAGCAGGGGATGGGAGATGACCAGCATTCCAGGTGAGTCAAGGCATCAAAGCCGGCAGCTGAGAAGGAAGGAGAGCTGGGCACCAAGCCAGCCAGACTGGACCGGAGCAGAGCTGTTCTTTTGTGATAGGCTCCATCTTAGGGGATTGCCTTCAGGGTAACAGGCTGAAAAGCTCTCGGTGCAATTCATCCACATCTAGAACAGGGGTCAACAAGCCGCAACCCACCTCCTGTTTTTGTAGATAAAATTTAACTGGAACATAGCACACCCGTTGATATTCTCTATGATAGCACAGTAGTTTTGACAGAGACCATGTAACCTGCAAAATTGGAAATATTTACTACCTAGTGCTTCACAGACAAAATGCTTGCTGACTCCTGAACGTCCAGAATGCCGTGTCCTGAAGGACACTGTTCTACACACCCCTTTTCCTTAGCCATAGGATGTGTTTTGGTGAAGAATATTTTAAATGTGGAAGCCCATAAGAAAGATAAACACGGTGTGATGTGGGAGGGAACAGGGGTCACAGAACCTAGTGACACAGCCTTCCTTTGGTATCTCTAGAACCCAGGGTTCTGTGGAATAGAGTCTGAAAACCATGTCAGAGAACATTCTTTAGCAGGTAGGATGCTGCCCTAATTCTGTGTGTGTGTATTTAGTGACTGACACATAAAATGCACTCAGTATGGTGGACAGGATGTAGGGTGAAGGGCCTCCAGTCCACCCATGTGTCCAAACTCCCCACAAAAGTGAGCTACACCTTCTCTTCTTCCCATACCCTTATGTCACTGGATTCTCACTTTGGCCCCATATATCTGCTGGAACTGTTGTCACCAAGATCACCCGTGATAACCTTAACTATTGGGATCCATTGCATCCCTTCATTCTCACCTTCAGGTGACCCTGTGAGCATTTCCCTATTGGCTTCCCTTTTCCCTTTGCGATCCCCTTGTCTTGTTAGGAAAACAACCACCACCAGCAAAGAACCTAATTTTAGTTATTAGTTTTTAGAAGTTTTGTTGTTCTTGTTTTATTTTCTTGGTACTGGAGATGGAACCCAGGGCCTCAAGCACGCTAGGTAAGCACTCCACCACGGAGCTATCCAAACCCAGAGATTTATTATATTTTTAGTTGACAATTAATAATTATGGGATGCAAGGCGATGCTTTGATTCAAATGTTCTTTGTAGTATGATCATTCGGATTAATTAACTTACCTATCACCTGAAATACTTATTGTTTCTTTGTGGTAAGAACATCCAGTCTTGTAGCTGTTTTGAAATATGCAAGACTTGATTATTAACTCTGCTAGCCATACAGTGTAATAGATCACCAGAACCCATTCCTGAAACTCTGTATCCTTTGATCAAAATGTCCCCTTTCCCACCCTCTCCCAGACCATTCTATACGTTGGATAAAGGGCTGATATCAAAATATACAAGAAGCTCAAACTACTCAATAATAAGAAACAAATAACCATATTAAAAAAACGAGCAAAGGAGTTGAGTGGACTTTTCTCAAAAGAAGACACACAAATAAATAGCTGAAAGAGGTTGGGGGAAAAATGTCCAGGGTTACTAAACATAGAGAAATGCAAATTCAAACCACAGGGAAATGTCACCTCACACTTGTTAGACTGGCTATTATAAAAAAAAATATAACCAAATAGGAAGCATTGGTGAGGATGCAGAGAAAGGAGAATGCTTGCTCAGTAGTGGTGGGATTGGAAATGTATGCAGCTCCTTTGGAAAACTGTATGGAGATTCCTCTAGAAGCTAAACAGAGAATTGATAAATGAACAAGCAATTCTATGAGTATTTATCCAAAGAAATTAAAATCAGTATGTTGAAGAGATGTCTACGCTCCCTGGTTCTTTGCAACATTCTTCACAGTAGTCAAGAAACAATAGTCAAGTGCTCATCAACGAATAAATGGATTAAAATAATGCAGGAGGGCTGGGCGTGGTGCTCACACCTGTAGTCCCAGCAGCTAGGGGAGGCTGAGGTAGGAGGATGGCAAATTCAAAGTCAGCCTCAGCAAAAGTGAGGCACTAAGCAACTCGGTGAGACCCTGTCTCTAAATAAAATACAAAATAGGACTGGGGATGTGGCTCAGTGGTCAAGCGCCCCTGAATTCAAGCTCCACTACCACCCCCCAAAATATGAGTGGGTCCCTGTTCTTCCATCTGATCATTCACACTCACTTCTGCCAGTTCAACTGGTCTCAGTATTAGGCAAACCTGTCTTGCTCCTTCTGAGCACAGAGCCGTTCCGTCTGCCTGATGTGGTCTTTAAATTCTGCTCATCCTGGAAATCTTTGCTCAAACACCACTTTCTCTGAGATGCCACCTTCCCTGATCAAAACTCAGATGCAGCCACCACGGGATCCCAGGTGGCAGGTGGCAGCTGTAACGCCCTTCCGATCCGTAGCCTCCAGCACAGGACGGGCTCCTGAAAGTACAAATGATTATAGAGTGAATTAAATGACTTATCTTTGACTCAGACCTGTTCTCCTCAAATCCACTCTGAACAAATTCTACCCTCACACACCCATCACACCTTGTCCCTGCTCTGCCTTTGAAAGGTTCCCCTTGGCCTGCGGGATGAGGTACCATCCCCATCATGGGCTTTATGATTCTCTGGGTTCGTCCATCTCCTCTTCTCACCGCTGGGCCCCTGATGCTCCACCAACCTAGGCCTGCTTCCAATTTCAGTTCACACTATGCTAGGTCCTACCTGAGGGCTTGCTCCTTGTGTAAACTTCATTGGGACTACCAATTCTTGGGAGTTTAGCACATTTGCTTTCTCCCTGCCTGCTCATGTGTGTGAGTGTGAGGCATGAACTTGGAGGAGGATTTGGGAGTAAGTTGAAACCATCACAGCCTATTCACCCCTGGACATTTCTTCAAGTGTCATCTAAGAGAAAAGCTCTTCGTTTTCCCTCTCAACGTAATTGTCACACGTGGTAGATTCAGCAATAATGGAATATCATCATACAGACCCTATTGCCCTCGTATAAAATTTATAGCTTTTCTTTAGTTACCCAGATTTCACACCTCCCTCCCGCCTCCCTGTCCTCCATTCTAATCTGGTTTCCTGGCTCCACTTCCTTGTGCGGAACACTGATTTTGAAAAGGGTAGAGATTACAGAATTGAACATGAAAACTGTCTGTTTCACTTCCTGAGCACACCACCTCCTGATTGCACCTCATTTCTGAGTGTCCCTTGAAGTTGGGTGTGTAACTATGTGGCCAAGAGGTCCGGAGATCTCGCTCTTTGGCCAGTTGAGTGTGAACAATGAAGACAAGCCCTAGGGAACAGAGGAACTGTGAGATAGGAGAGCCCTGGGTCATCAAGTCACTGGACAAACCCTATTGCCCTCGTATGAAATTTATAGCTTTTCTTTTGTTCCCCTGATTTCACACCTCACTCCCACCTCCCTGTCCTTCATTCTAATCTCATGCCAAGCAGAGACACCTGTGTGGGGTTTGCAAGTGGACAAAAATACACTTTATTCTGTGTGTCCCTCAAGCAACTGGGAATCTACTTGTTAGAGTGGCCAATGTCACCAAAGGAGGTCAATGATCCTTCTATGGAAAAGGGACTAGATGGGTCTTCTTATCCAGAGCATCATCCCTCAGGAGAGAATGGAAAGGGCAGGAATAGCCTTGTGCTTTGCTAGCCAGGGACTAGGTGGTCCTAGAGCTAAAACTAGCAGCAGGACCATCAAGAGATGCAGGAACTCACTCGTGGAGACACCGATTCCGAATCTCTTGTCTTCTAACGTTGGTGAGTGTGCTAGTGTCTAATTATTCCTTTGTGCAAGGAGGATTCCATTTAAATCTTAAGCAGCATCAGAGAAAACCATTGACACGGTGGCTTGTTTATAAATGCAGAACTAACAAAATAAAAGGAAAAAATCCATACAAGTTTGACAATATAAAAGTGATATAAATAAACAATTATGGCCATCACGTGAGCTTCTCCCTTTGTCTAATTACTATGCAGCACAATTATAAGATTTATCATTAAATATGTCAGGTTCATTATGCTAATTTATTTGATCACGACATAAGATTTTGTTCTTGAATGTATAGCCTGCATTTTCTGTTCACGCTACGGCTTGTGGCTTAAAAAATTAAAGGAAAATTTATTCACCACCCTCTTGTCATAAAAAGATTCATAGCTGAGGAAAAGTTGAGAGCATTTCTTAGACATCTAAATTTTGTGGTTCCGTATAATTTGTTTTAACTTTTGACCATGTGCACTGAATTAGGAGGGGACTGATGAGTGTGAAATGTAGAGAGCCAGAGATTTGAGGCTACTGATGGGTCCTTCCAAAGCCAGCTTCATGTCATGCTTGTGGTCTGACAGACCAGGCTGGAGTCTGCCAATCAAAATAGAGCTCGGAGCCAGGCACAGTGGAGCACGCCTATAATCCCAGTGGCTCAGGAGGCTGAGACAGAAGGATGGAGAGTTCAAAACCAGCCTCAGCAAAAGCAAGGTGCTAAGCAACTCAGTGAGACCCTGTCTCTAAATAAAATACAAAATAGAGCTGGGGATGTTGTTCAGTGGTCGAGTGCCCCTGAATTCAATCCTCAGTACCACCTCTCTCCCTCAAAATGTACATTTTGGTGTCCAAGCTTTGGGCATCTCAGTATACTTAATTAATTGCATATATTACCTACAATATCGTTTCTATGTATTAATTGCATAATAAGGTACTAATGACACTAACGTGCTCTGGCAGAGTTACTCTATTGAGAGTAGAAATGGAAAATCTTATACTTCATTACCAGTTGATGCTAATAAAATAATAACAGCACCTGATGTTTACCGTGTCCCTACCTTGTGCAACACACTGTGCTGTTTTGCATCTCAATGAACTTTTATAACAATCCCATGAGGGAGGCAGAGTGGTCATCACTTCTTCTCCTAAAGTTTGAGAGGATCTGGAACTTGCCCAAGCTCACAAAGCCCTGGTAACTGAGACTGACTGTTGGACAAAGTCATTGGCCTCCTTCACCTATTTCAACTTCTCTCCATCATTCTTCCTCCTTATTATACCCCAAGACAATACCAATCCTGGTTAAGGAAAATCTGTGAGGGAGGAGAATTGGTGTTCAGTCCCCCTCTATTGCTCCTAGAAATTTTGGGGAATACTGACATGGCTTCGGGGTGAGGAGGGAGGGCCCTCATTGCATCGGATTTAGTCATTGACAAACACATACATATTCAACAAGTGTATTTTTTTTCAAAATTATTATACTATGTATATAGAATTTTTCAGAAGGCAACCAAGCTCTCAATAAGCCATAATCTAGTGAGAGAAGGCTAAAGAGTCAGCAGACAATTGCAATGAACTGTGATAAGTGCTAGGATGGGAGAAGTACAAGATTCTATGGGAAACTCCAAGCCAGATTTGGAGGCAATTGGGAAAGGCTTCCTGGAGGGAAAGGCATCCATGCTGAGGCCCATTAAGATAGAAAGCAATTAAACCAGGAGAGGGGGAGGTTAAGGAAAGAGGATACAAAGCAATAAAACCTGCCCAGGGGTATAGGAGGAAGGAGATCTGTGCATTTAGCCAGTTACCATACACTGGCCTTACCAGATAACCACTGGGGAACTTCTAGAAAGTTCTGCTATAGCCCCTGATTTTCTTAACATTGATTCATTAACAAGAATTTCTATGAATAAGCCAGGAAGATTTGCTAAGTATGTACTACACAGATGTCACTGGGTGAGGCATTGAGGAGAATTGAAAGAACAGAGACCCTACCTCTACTTTCAAAGAGTAGTGAGTGTGGGCTGGAACATTCTCAGAGGGGGGAAAAAAGAGAGAGAGAAAATAAATAAATAAATAAATAGATAGATAAATAAATAAATAAATAAATAAAGGCAACTTTTAAGTAAGAAGAAGAAAAGTGCCAGGCAGGGACACTCAGGCTTTGGAGACAGACCCTAACTACACCACTCACCATCTGTGCTGCTTTGCAGGAATTACTTAACCTTTTTGAGGCTCAGTTCCCCTCCTCTAAAATTGGACTAATAAAAGGTCTTGTCAAGACTGGTGCAAGGATTAACCCCGCAGTGCAGGTAGAGCCTTCTGCATGCTGCTCAGCACGGAGCCAGCTCACCAGGAATGTTTAAGCCATTATATTATTATAATTAATTCACTGTGTAAAGACTCCAGTGCTGCTCTGTGATGCCTTCTGCACATTGGGTTTCAGGCCCGCTGGCCTCATGCCACACCAGCCCTCACACCTCCCTCCGTTGGATGCTTCTCTCAAGTCCGCATCATCTTGCTAAAGAAACAGCCAAAAGCTCTGGGAGGATGGTTGGACTGTCTCAGGAGCAGGCTCTCAAGCTTCCAGAGCCCCTCTCCAGACCTCCCTGCACTGTGTGTCTCCACACAGGGACCCCTCTTTCTCCTGCTGCCTACAGCCTTTTGTTCCCACTCACATGGCAATTACATATAAATCTTATGGGGACATATTTTCCATGCTGTGGTATACTTTTATCTACTATTAATGCTATTAGCATCCAGCGTTTTCTGAGCCCACATTATGGGCTGGTGCTATTTAACACTGGCCTTGCTGGCTTAAGGGACAGAAGATTATTAAACTAGGGTGAAATATCCAGCCCTAAACCATTATGGAATTCATGTTCAAGTAGAATCAGTTTGAAAGCATACTCGTTAGGAAAAAAAATAGGTGAAGATCTAGTTAATTTACCCATTAAAGAACAGGTGAAGGCTTCTTATGAGATAGTTTTGAAACATCCAAAACAACTATTTATTTATCCACTTATTTGTTGACTAACACTAGGAATGTCTCCGGTTTGGAGACCCAGTACCTGGGGAAATTGGAGCACTGTTAAGAGAAGCTGGGGATTGAAGGGGGAGAGCAGGTCTGATGGTAGGGAAGGGAAATGGGTTTGGAGTTGTGGACAAACTAGTTTCAGGGCCATCCATGGCAGGGTGTGCAAGTGAAAATGCAGTTGGCCATGGAACAGACAGACAGAAGTACATGGGAGCATCCTTCTCAGAGGAGAAGGCTGTGACTTAAAAAAAAAAAAAAAAAAACTCAACTTCTTGGACATCTGAAGTCTCAATGCAAGGGCAAACATTTTCCAAGGGTAGTTTATACATGGCTGGGGCTGCTTACATCTCCTTGCCCAAGATGGAGAATATTGACCAAGACCCAGAGGCTCTGGGGTTGCAGACCCCAGCCGCTCACCTTTGAACTCTCTTGCTGTCTTGGAACATCTCATGGATTTTCCATCCTACTCCATAATGTATAAATAAGATTTTAAATTACCTTTGAGTAAAACTGACTCAGCAACAGGAAGCCTTGAGCCTGTGGCTGCTCAAGGACAAATTACCCTGGGCTTGCCCGTAGGAAGGGAGCTCCCAGTTATCTTGAGAAGAAGCAAGAGCTGCAGCAAGGAGGAGCTTGCTAGCAGGTGAAGCCCTGCAGGAGTGGGACCCCAGACGGGGGGTTTGGGTGACAGCAAAACCACCAGGAAAGTCTGGTCTTGGGGCTCTACAGGACATGGTGATGGCCCCTGGAAGGGATAAGGAAGTAATGGCCTCCTTGCCCAAGATGTGGAATAGGGACTGAGACCCAGAGGCTCGGTTTGTTGGTGGCCATTGACCACAAGTAGAGGCAGGGACAATGGGTGTGTGATCAGGGAGCACTTTGCTTTGGGGCTCTGTGAACCAAAGACTTTTAGAAAGTTCTCCTCAGGGTTACTGACAAACTGAGATTTCTTTCCTGAGTGGAAACAGATTGCCCAAACTTCGATCCTGCAGCATATTTTACTGACAGATTGGGTGCGATTTTTCCTGGGAAAGGGGTGTTTCAAAAGCAGAGGAGGAAAGGGAGGCTGGGATTGGGGAGATTGGTGGAGGAAGACAGCTATCAGCTCCAGTGTGGCTGCAGGATGGCTCAGGCAGATGTGTGCAGAATGTGAATGGCCAGTTCCCTGAGCCACGGGCCAACCACCAAGTCCAAGGGCAGTTGGGATTGTAAAGAGAGTCCCAAGAGGCTTCGGGACCCAGGGCCTACCTAGATTCAGGGTGGGTTCAGTTCTCACATGAAAGGAACATCTCTCCTTGCACCAAATTAAACCAACTTGATCAAAATTTGTAATGCGGAGGAGCATAATTAAATTGAAGATTTTAATTAGGCACAGTTTTGATGAAACTTAACGGGAGCCGGCAGGAACAGCCTGGCTGTCTATTAAACATAATCCTGCCTGGTGAAGAGCTCTTTAGTTGATGATCTTTAATGACTGCCCAACTCTCAGCTCTGCCGGTGTGCCAGTCAGCCTGAGGAGGGTGGGGGACATGAGAGGGGATGTGGGGGTGGGGGTGGGGGGACTGACGTGGGATTTTTTTCCACCAGTGGGAAGGTGTCTCTTTCAAAGGAATACCGGTGCTAAACTTTCAGGGCACTCAATGACTTGCTTTTCATCTGCCAAAGTGGAGAAATGGTGAAGAATTATGTCGAGGGCTGTTTTACTGTAATGAATTAGAGAGGGGAAGGGGGGGGGGCCCTGCAGGCTGAGAGGCGCCTCTGTCCGCCTTCCTCACTAATTGCTTTGTGACTCTCCATTTCATTTCCCAAAACCTGAATCTCCCCTTGGCCTCCCAACAACCACGACAGCGGACAGAAATAAGGCTTCTGGGAACAGCGATCTGAGAAGAGTCCTCGGCCATGGGACTGGAAGCTCAGGTCAGCATCCCCGGTACAGCACCCAAATGAAGGGAGACTCAAGAGAACAGCTAGCGTGTCACTGAAGGAGTGAGAGAATGAGCGGAGCTGCCACTCCACCCTGGAATCTCTGACACGGAGACAGACATGGATGCTGCCGTTTCACACAACATGTCTGGGCCTCAGGAAGAAACCCGCCCTCCTTCCTTCCTCTTGTCTTTTCTTCCTCTATCCAACCAAAGTTTACGAAGGCCTCTCTGGGCAGCAGGTACGGTATTTGGACAAATACTGGAGAGTCCGAGTTCCTTCTGCCCTCGCGCATCTACCAGACAGATCAAGAGACGGGTAGAGGGAGTTGTGCATGGATTGCCGTGAGGCTCTGGGGAAGGATAACAGAGGAGTCTTACATTGGCTTAGATCAGGGATCCACAAACCACAGCTAAGGGACCAAATCTAACCCATTGCCTATTTTTGTAAATAAAGTTTTACTGGAACATGGCCCTGCCTATTCATTTACATATCATCGGTGGCTATTTTTGCCACAATGACAAAATTGAGGTTGAATTAACAGGAACCTTGTGACCCACACACCTTAAAATACTTACCATATCCCTCTTTTTTTTCTTTCAGTACTGGGAATTGACTCCAGGGGTGTTCTACCACCAAGCTACATCCCCAGCCTTTTTTTTATTTTTTTGCTTTGAGACGGGAGTCTCACTAAGTTGCCCAGGTATGGCCTCAATGGCCTCAAACTTTGGATCCTCCTGCCTCAGCCTCCCAAGTAGTAGGGATTATAGGCATGTGGCACGCAGCCTGGCAACATGTGACTTTTTATAAAGAAGGTATACTAACTCCTGGCTTAGATAGTCAAGGAACCTGGCTCAGAGGAGCTGAGGTTTAGCGCAGACCTGGAGGAGGAGAATTCAGGAGTGAGGAATTCCCTGTGGGCAGGTGAGTGTGGGTAAGGGCAGGACAGGAACAAATTGGGTGTTTAAGGCCCTGGAGGAAGGTCTGAGAGACTGAAGGGGTGTGAGGAACCCCCAGGGCGGGGATGAGTCGGAAGAAGCAGCAATGCCTTTTAACTCTGAACTTTGTAATTAGATCCTGGAAAGGCATTTGGATATGATTCTGGAAAGTCACCGGAGGCTTGGAAGCAGGAACACGGTATGATGTGAGTTTTAAAGAGCTCTCGGGCTACTGTGGGGAAAGGTGGCTTGGAGGAGAAATAGTCATTGAGATGGTGGGGCCGTGGATGGGGTTCATGTCAGTGGGGGTGAAGCGGGCAGAGCTGAGATGCATTTCGGAGGAAATATGGACAGCATTTAGGAAGAGATTGAACGTTGGGAGGGGTGGCTGGAGACAGGGAGGGATCAAGAATGATGGCTCCCAGACTTCTGGCCAGAGTGACTGCATCAATGGCAAACCCATTTGCAGAGGTTGGGAAGACTGGGGTTGGAGGAAGAGAAGGTCGAGTGGATGATTTAAGAGTTCAGTACTTTTTGTTCTCCTTAAAAATTGAGATTCGTGTGAGACTCCAAGTAGAGATGATAGGGAGACTGTTGGATATATGACCTCAAGTGCAGCTGAGAGGCCCAGTCTGAAGATAAAAGTTTGTGAGTCATCGGCATATAGATGGTATTTAAGCAACAGGCCTGGATGAGCTCACCTAGGGTGGGAGGTAAAGACAAGAGGAAATAGAAGCACTAGCTGCTGATTTCCTGCAGGCTGCTTAGCCTCAGTTTGGCCTGTTACTCATTGCTATTTATCAAGGCATTAGGCTGAGGGTGAAACACTGATGAGACTTAATTAAGGAATATACGAAAAGAAACCCAGCGACTCTCTCCTAAGCAGATGCAGTTCTTCTGAGCTGACTCCCCCCACAAAGAAGTATCCAACAGAGGGCCTTGTACATTTTATAGATTGAAAATCTGAGCAGCACATGTGTCGTCGGTTCAGTGGTGAAGGAACACTTGGCTCTCCTGAGCACTGAGATGTCCATCATGGGCTTGTCTGAGAGTAGAGGGCTTCATGGTGGTTTCCAGTCACAGCTGCTTAGCAGAGTCATCTGACCAGCTGGTTAAAACCAGGAATCCCCTGGATCCACACCCACAAAGGTGAGGACCCAGGAAGTTCTGTTTTTTAACAAAGATCCCAGGAGAGAGTGGGCTGTGGGAAACCCACACTTCCTAATGGTTTTCCTGGCCATTTCAAAGGCTAAACCTGAGATCCACCCCACCCAAAACACCACATCTTCTAGAGGACAAGGATCTGAATTTGGAAGGCTTGAATAAGACATAAATTTTGTGTTTATTGCTGTAATTTGAATGAAGAATATCTCCCAAAGGCCCATGTGTTAAATTAGGCTGATTCCTTAGCTTGCTTGTCTCAGGAGGAGGTGGGTGTTTTAAGAGGTGGGGCCTAGGAGGAGCTTTCCTGACACTGGTAGCACGCCCTTGATGGGGGACCGCAGGATTCCCATCTCTTTTTCTTTCTCATTTTGTCTCCTGGCTGCCACAATGCTCTCCCACTCACTCCCCACCATGCTGTGCTGCCTCATCACAAGTCCAAATACCATGGGCCACCTGAAGATGGACTGAAACCTCATAAATTGTTAACCAAAATAAACCTTTTCTCTTTATAAGCTGATTATCTCAGGTATTTGTTATAGTAACAGAAAACTGACTAACACACTTAAACATGCAATGTAATTATTGGCTTACCAAATGCTTGCTTCCTTCCTCTTCTTCACCCCTTGACAAGGCCTGAGAATTTCAGTACATAAAAACATAACTAGCACACATATATCTGATGCTCTCACTTATGCACACAATGTCTCTCTCTCTCTCTCTCTCTCTCTCTCTCTCTCTCTCTCTCTCTCTCTCTCTCTCTCTCTCTCTCTCTCCTGTTCCCTCTTGCACATATGCACATACACACTCCTTTCTATTTGCCAACCCTGCCTCAGTAAGGGCTTTATCATTTTTCACCCAGGCCACTGTCATAGTTTCCTAACTTCTGTCTTTGCCAGACTACTCAAGAGCAGCTGTAGTCCATCTCCAAATTTCTGTTGGAGTAAACTTACATAAGCTAAATCTAACTCCCTCAGGATCTGAGTCTGTGAGAAAACTATTGGCTTCTAATTGCCCATCAGGAGAACTCCAAATACCTTGGCCTAGTGTCTTACAATGGTACCAGTCTCCTTCACTAGTAAGGCTTCCTCCATTTCTGGCGCATTTACTCAGGCCTATTCACACCTATTTATCCAGAGCTACCCCTTCACACCTGCCTTTCCACACCTCTCCAGCCACCCCTTGTCCTATTACACCTGCCTATCTGCACCTGCCCACACCCACTTGTCCATACACACCTGTCCGTGAACACCTGGCCAACTCTGATCCTTGAAGATCCAACTCAGAAGTTCCCTTCGTTCTGAAGTCTTCCTCTGCTCCAAAGGCAGAGCCTGATCCTTCTTCCTTTGTTCTAAACGTAGCAATTTGCACACATCTTTGCTGGAGTGATTATCATATTGAACAGTAATTCTTTCTTTCTTTCTCACCAATCCCCAGCCTCTAAATCACTTTGTGAAACTATTCATCTCCCCTACACAGTGCCTCGTTCAGTGTCAGGCTTGGAGGAGGCCCTTGTTAAGCCTGTGGAGAGATGCTGTTCTCCTCTCTTGCTGTCTGGCTCTCAACAAACTGGGTCTGCGAGGAGATCAGTGCACCTGTTGGCAGCAGCCCTCTTTCACTCATTTTGCTGGTCTGCTAAGGGAGCAGGCAACTGAGCATGAGATTTTGTTAAAAACAAGAGCCAACAGGTTCCTAGAGGGCATCAGAGTGTTTCTCTAGGTAAAATACATCTGCTTCAGAGTGTGGTCTTCCAGGCAAACTCTCCTCCTGCCTCCTCCTGCCTCCTCAGTAGCACTCTGATTGTTTAAGCTGCTGGGTATGAATCTCTGGACAAATGAGAAGTCTGTGTCATGCACACACCAAACAGGGAACAGAAGTCCCACTGTCCACTATCTTCACTACCAAAAATTCAAGTGGAGAACAATAGGAATGAGGCATCATGAAAAATCACAGTGAATGTCCTTGACTTGATATCCAGAGATGGACGTTAGACAATCCAGGACTATCACTGTTTTGTATATGACACGTGTACACATGCAGGTAGATTTTCCTGGGAGTAGTTTCCATAGATTTTATGAGGTTCTCAAAGGAGTACTGACACCCTCAAGAGTTAGGGTTCACTGACGGAGAATATGCTTTGTGCCCTTTTTTAACCATCAAAATTAAAATTTACAAGGGAATCTTAAAAGGCCTTGGGAACGTGAATGATTTTCATGTTAAATGTCCCCCAGTCTCCAGGATGGCTTTTCTCACCCACAATGTTGGCCTCCAAGCCAAGGAAGAGCAAGTAGGCATCATTTCTAATAAATCCCGTAAATAAAACCAGCTCCCGCTGTATTAGATCACTGTGAAACAATTCCCCGAGGCCCCAGGGATTAAATAATAGAAGAAAATGCTTTCCACTAAACCATGCGAATGATAGAAAATATTCTCGCTATCATAATTTACACAGATTACTCCAAGACAAATTGGTTGTTAGCGCTGATCATGGTGATCACTTAAACACTCACTGCATATTATCTCTCCCAGGTTCGGAAATGCTGCAAGCGCATGGTGAAGGCCTTGTCACTGACTCACCAGCTTGCAAATGCGCCTTAAGAAAGGCTCGGGGATCTTAAAGCCAGAGTGAGCATGTCTTGCCTACAAAACAGTTGCTTGCAGTCTTTCATGTCACCGAGTGGAAATGATCAGGGCTCATTCAACATCCTTGGAGCTGCCTGCCACCAGGATCTGCTGGGTAAAGGACATCGGAGATCCCATGATGGTGGGTGGCCTTCCTGGCTTCATCTCTCCTCTGTGTCTCATGTTTCCCCACATGCCCTTCGCCAGGTTTCCATCTCATTGAATAAGGTCCCTGCAAGCTCTTGACCAAAGAGGAAAAAATAGGTGCCGCCTTGCCTGATTTCCTCTTTCTCCTCTCTCCCCACTGCTAAATCCTGTTGAGTTAACCCCATCTTGTCTTCGCAAATCTGTCCATTTCCCGCATTTTGAGGCACTGAAATCACTCCTCCGGGTGACAGCAATAGCTTCCTAACTAGTCTCCCTTACTCCAGCCTCGCCATTGCTCCAGGTTCAAAGGAAAAAACTGGTTGTGCCTTACCCCATCCTCCAACATGCTCCTTTCCCACCCATCCTACACACAGAGCTCAGCCTCTCCTCCAAAGGAGCGCCCAACATGCACGAGCTTGAAGAAGGTTGGACTGTTGGGTGGAGGACGGGCATGCGTCCAGCAGCACCCTGTCTGTGTATAGCTCATCCCTCTTCGTGGTCACTGCCTGGTTGGTGGTTGTATTGGTCAGCTTCCTGCCACCACAAATACCTGAGATAATCAAATTATAAAGAGAAATGATTTATTCTGGTTCAGAGCACTGGCGCTTTCAGCCCATGACTATTGGTACCCTTGCTTTGGGCCACTGGCAAGGAAAAATATCATGACAGGAGAGCGCTCGAGTAAAGCCACACACCTCATGGCAGGAAGCTAGGAGAGAAAGAAGGACCACTCCCTTTGAGGGCACAGCCCTCAGAGACCTAATGACCTTCCACTAGGCCTCATCTCCTAAAGCTTCTTCCACCTCCAGATAGTGCCACCCTGGGGACCAAGTCTTTAACACAGCACTTTTTATTTTATTTTATTTTTTCAGTTGTTGATAGACCTTTATTTTATTCATTTATTTATATGCAGTGCTGAAAATCGAACCCAGTGCCTCACACATGCCAGACAAGCGCTCTACCACTGTGTCACAACCCCAGCCCCTTAACAGCAGTTTTGAGAGGTATACAAGATCTAGACCATAGCAGTTGTTGATTTCCCTACCAGCCTGCATATCCTGGGAGAGCAAGAGCTGTTTCATTTAACCATTTTCTAGCTGAGCGCCTGACACATGGGCAGTAACCAGGACACATTAAATGACTCAGGATTTAAAACAAAAACAAAAGTGCTTTTTGATGTCAAGGATAATGAACGGACAAAGTTCTTGCCCAGAAAGCAGTACATACTGATGGGATGGAGACGGTGTGAGCATTTCCTTTCTGATATTTACTAATCCTCCCGTCAGCCTGATCATTTTTAGTATAAAATGCTTCTCTTTGGATCCTAAATAGTAGTGAGGGCACAGCTGGAGCGCCAGACCGAACTTCTCTTTTTAACTCCTCGCACTCAACTTACCATGCCACACTGCACGTGGGATAAGGGAAGAAGCCAAGTTCACCAGCTGGTGATATATTTGGGATTAGAATGAGATTTTTCTCAGTCCAAAAGGAAGGTGATGTTTAAATATGCAAGTCATAAACTGATACAAGCCTAGCTAAGATTATTACATTAGCTTCAAGACCTGATCACTCCACATGAAACCCCAAACATTCTTATTCACCAAGGGCTGGGGGGATAATAAAACACACCTTGTCTGCCAAATCTTTCCTGCTATTGAACTGGGGACAAAGGAGATCTAAAATGTTCAATGATTTCTAGTTGGCTCTTTTATTTCTGGTGCCTTCATCTAAACTCTAACAGCTTAATTCTGATAAACAAATACCTCTTTCTTTCTAGGTAGCTAGATTTCGAGTGCCCATCTATCTACAGGGCACAAGGTGGATTAGGTTAACATTAGACATACTTTCCATTCATGCATGATCATAAACCATGCCGGGATAGAATCCATTTCTTTGCTACAAATTAAGGGCTTGTGAAACCCAAGTTAAGGCCATCCCTAAAGATTCTATCACTGGTTTCTATGGCAGTAAGAGGTTTAGCACTCTAAAGCTAAGAAAGGATTTCTTTGACAGCAATAATTTTTGATCACCTATTCTAAGTCTTTTTATTTTAGGAAAATTTTTCTTCCATTCCATGATGCCCTGGTGGAAATATCAATCACAGTGTCCCAGTTCCATTACTGGAAAGAATAATGACCCAGACTGGCCAATACATGTATCTCCCTTCCTGGGCCACAGCAATGGGTTCAAGTTTGGGCATAGAATCACTTGAGACCCATTCTAATCTCCCAGGATTGCTATTTGAATGCAAAGAGAAGTCTTCTTTTTTGTGTGGATACTAAGCTTAAAGGCTATAGGTGTGTGGATGCCGTAGCCATTTTGCCATTAGTAGGATCTTAACTGCAAAGTGAGGTCCGCAAAGACAAGTGCTGGTGGTGATCATGATAACAGAGGACACTTCCTGAGTGTTCCTTATGGAGCCAAGAACTACTCTAAGAGTTTTGCATGTATTACTTTATTTGACCCTCACAAACTGTATGATTAGATCACTATGATAAGGCACAGCTTACACCCAGGCAGCCTACCTCCTGGACCCATTCTCTCACCCAGTTTACTCTGCTGTCTCTAACAGTGCTGACCAACAAGGAGAAAGAGGAGAAAAGAAGAGAGAGGGAGACAAACATCCTTAGACTATTGCTGGAACACTTGGATCCAGCCATGCCTGACCCTAGGGCTCCTGGATTCTCAGTGAAATGACCCACACATTTCGTTTGCTATTTAGCCACTTTGAGCTAGATCCTTCTCCCTTGCAACTTGCCTCAAATACTCCGCCTCCTGCCATCTGTCAATTTGATTGTCTGTCTTACTGCTTTGCTACAAATAATAACTTATGAAATAATCTTCAAGTATGGTACAGATTTGGAAAATACAAAAAAAGATCACAAAGAACATAAAACTTGTATGTGATACAACCAACTTGAGATAATAATTGTTATTTTTATGTTTTCTTTCTAATCATTAACATAGTTTACATGTATACACCTGTAAAGTTTCATATATATGTCTATACACATTTTTAATATTACCTTTTTAAATACTTTATCATAAACAGCCTGATGTGTTAAATGTTTTGGAAGTGCATTTTGTGCACACGCACATGCATGTTGGTGCAAGCTCACATCTCTGTGTCTGTGTGTGTGTCTCTCTCTATTGCTCTTCCATTTGCTTCCTGGAGCTTCACCTCTTTCCTGATTTAACCTTTTTTTCTGGAAGCAGGATGGACACCAAAGGTTGCAAGGACAGGCTTGACCTTTGCCGTGTTGTGTTCATTCCTACAACTGACATCAGCTTCTGCCCCATCTTGGCCTCTCAGACAGGAAAGAAACCACGTCAGAGATGTCAGAGGCAGAGGCACCTTGCTGTTCCTTGTCCTTCTTCCCATGAGCAGACCTCAGCTGCGTTCTACAACAGCAGGCTGAGAATTAGACATGCTCAGGGGAAGGCCCAAGCCTGTGTCACAGATCAGTAAGCATGAAGCCAGGACGGCCCAGCAGCTCCAGGCATGATTTATTCTAAGGCATGCAGTGTCACCAGTTAGCACAGTAAGAAACCTCTTGTTCCTGCATTTTTAACTCCACGCATCAATAACAATTTGTTTGGCAAAGCCCCGGGTACTGGGCCTAAATAGTCAAACCACCAGGAGGAAACATGAGGATAGTGTCGAGAAATTAGATTTAAAATACCAAATAAACTCTTTTCACAGTATCCCTCCCAGTTAGTTCTGCATGAAGGCTCATAACACTTACGAAGCATTAAATGCCATTGACATACACATGAGCAAAGAGAAAGTGAATGGAAAGAATAAAGAATAGTACGGCTGAATATGATGCAGATGTCAATCTCATATTTGGGAAACCTCTCATGCCACCCCAAGCCACAGGCATGGTGAATTAAGACGACAGACTTTTAAGCCCCGACCAGGAATCCAAGGCTAAGGTTAGAGACAGAAGGGCTGCCAGGTAGTCTGTTGTCAAAGAAACGTGGAGCCAACAGCATTCAGAAGAGAGCCCTCGTCGTTCCAAATCAGCACAACTACAATGATAGGAGCGGGCCCCTTACTACTATCCATGGTTCAAGCTTCTACACTCCATTAGCTGTCAGTGATATACCACTGTCACAACTATTAGTTACTCAGCTTGAGGCTTACACCAATTACTATCATTTATTGAGGGCTAACTTTGGGTCAGGTATTTTAGAAATTATTTTACATGACTCATTCAATCCTCATAACCATTCTTTTAATTGGATATTTTTATCTCTACTTTATTGATGAGAAAACTGTAGCTTGGAGAGCTAAGCAACCTGTGAAAGGTCAAGCGGAGATCACATGTGAGACCCATGGGCCCTTGCAACCAGCCACCCTCCCCTAACATAGCTCTTAGGTTCCTACCATATACCCAGCTTTGATTAGGCATTGGGGCTACAGAGGAACCTTGGACACTAATTCCTGGGGGAGGCAAAGCTGAGAATAACCAGATGAGACCTTGGAGTGAGAAGGCCGGTGGTTCCAAACACCCCCCAAAAAAGCAAAATACAGAGCATTCTAGCAACCTCAGGAAGAGACACCTAACTCTGCTTGGGCAGACCAAATAACTCAATCCGGATCCCAAAGAATGGTATGTCTCAGTCATGAGGTCGAGAGGAAGGAAACACGCTCCAGGTGGGGAACAGCACAGAGAGACAGGGAGACATACAGGAAGGTATCTCTAGGAAGCGATGCAGAGACCCCCCATGGCAGAAGAAAGAGACCTGGGAACGGAAGTATCATTGTGCTCAGATGCTCGTATTTGCAAATGACTGCCTGCAAGTCTGAAGGTGTGTATAGGTCACAGCCCTCTGCCCAGAGCTGACAAAAATAGGCCCTCCCCACCATCCCCTGCCTAAAGTGTCCACCCCGACACCCGTGTCTCATTACACTGGATCTCCTGATTAGCTTTACATTTTTGCAGCACTTAACACTGAAATATTATAGATTAAATTGTTTTCTTTGGTGCTACTGTATTGCTTCTTTCCCTCTTAGAGTAGAAACTCCGCGAGAGCAGAGATTTTTATCCATCTCATTCCCTGTTCTTTCCTCACTATTTAGAATAATACCTGGCACATGATAGTCCTTTGGTATTTGCTGGATAAACAAATAAACCTATCAGAGGGAAAGAGGGAGGCCTTGCTGTTAGTCAGAGGCAGGAGAAATGGGAGTCCTGCTATGAGCCAGGGCCCTGTCACTCACCTGGGATTCTCTCATAATTTCTCTCTAGTTACTTGTTAAGTGGCTTTGAGTCAAAATAGCTTCCATTTTCCTTCAATGCCTTGCGGGATTTAAAAGCAGTGGCCTATGCCCACGATCCATGTGCTTCGTTTCACCCACCTTCAAAGGCTGGCAGGCAAATCGCTTGCTCTTGGCCACCACTTCCCACTCCTGTGCCCATGGCAGACATTGCAAATCAATCATGGCAATTTTTCCTGTAGTCAGTAGAGTCCTTGTCAATACCACACTCCAGACAGACACTACTAATCGATAGGAGGTGGCATTAGAGATGACACTTATTTTTCATCCTGAGCATGAAAAGCATTAAGTAGTTGTGAGGACATAATATAAGTAGGTGTAAGAAGAAAGGGACAAATCCATATTCCAGGGAAATTGTGTGAGCTTTATGTCCTCAGAGAACTACCTAACGGTGGCAAAGAGAAAAGATCAGAGACAGGACACTACAGTGATTATGAGCATGAATCCTGATGTCAAGCTGGCTGAATCCAGAGAGTCCTTGCCATATAGCTGTGAGCAAGTTACTTACCCTATGTTTTAGTCAGCTTTCGACCAGCTGTGACCAAAAAACCTGACAAGACCAATTATAAAGGAGGAAAATTGGGGGGCTATGGTTTCAGAAGTCTCAGTCCATAGAGGGTCAACTCTATGGCTCTGTGCCTGAGTGAGCAGCACATTATGGCAGAAGGCCTTGACAGAGGAAAGCAGTCAGGAAGCAGAGAGGGAGAGGAGAGGGAGAAAGAGATAGAGCGAGCTACAACAAGGACACCCCCATTGACCCACCTCCTTCAACTCCTTCAACGACCCCCTGCCTGCCTACAGTTACCACCCAATTAATCCACTCAAGGGGATTAATGCACTGATTAGGTGAAGGCTCTCATAACCCAATCATTTCACCTCTGAATGCTCTTACATTGTCTTTCACATGAGATTTCGGGGGGCACCTCAAACCTAAACCATGACACCCTCTCTGAGTCTCAATGTCCTCATGTGAAAGGGAGAACTAACAACTACACCTCACTTATCAGATCCTAAGGAGAAAACAATAAAAATCCACTTAACACCCCTAACCCAGAGCCTAAGACACGGTATGTGCTCAGTAGACATTGGTTATTGATTGGTGTTTAAACTTGACAGATTTACAAGTACAAACTTAACCAGGGTCTGAAGCGGATCTCAGAAATACTTGAGTCGAAATTGGTCCACTCTCCATTAGGAATATAAAAGACAAGACCTCTTCCTACCCAACCCCAATGTTTTCTAGTCCCTTTTTTCCCCCCAATTTCTATTCATATTTAAACCACTATTATAAAAAGCATTAAAGAAAATGCTTTAAACAATAAGCACTCTCCAGTAATCATGGCCCTTTCCCACAACTCATTTCGTTTTTAATGTTTATTTTCAAGCTTTTCCCAAAAGTAGGGTTTTAAAAAATGTAACAACCGTGGTCTTCCTTTTTTTTTTTTTTTTTCTGTTAGCGCTCTGAGCCAGGAAATCTCATTTGGAGCTCTTTCTCCATCACTTTATTGCCACCTGGAGTTTACCTGGCCCCTCTCAGGCTCAGGGTTCCTCCCTGTCAAATGGGGATTATAACAAGTGCATTGTTCACCTCAAAGTCTTGTGTGATGGAGCAAATACGAAAATACGAAATACACAAATTAAGAGCTCTCATTTCAAAGGAGCCCTATTCACAGGAGCAAGCTAAATGATACATGTGAAGGAACTTACATAAAGTGAATAATTAAATGAGCAAGAGAAAAGAATAGGTGAAAATGTAAAAGTTTAAGAAAACGAAGAAATAATGCTTTAAATTACAAAGTTGTCCTGAAGTCCTTAAAAAAAAAAATGAGGCTAAATTTCACTCGAGTCATTCTCTTTGGTGATGATGCTAAATTGTCGGCTTTTCTTTTTTTGGTTTTGAGTTTGTTCCTCCTTTTCTGTACAACACTGTAGGTTTGAGGGCTGTTTTCTCTGCCTTCGTAAATAATACAGTATCCTCTGGGGTTTTTAAATATTTAGCAAACATATGGAACAAAATCACCTTTAAAACTGACACTAGGTAGTAAAGAGAAAGTATCCCAGGCAAAAGTAGAGACAACACAAGGAGTTTTTGAAACCCAGACATTAAGTCACTTGTGTTTCTAGAGCTTCCCCAAAGGAATTCCCTGCATCAAAGGATTACTGAGCTATGTTGAATTAACTAAGGATCCCATGAGAGAGTTTTCCATAGCGAACAACTTGAAGCATTCCATACCAGTTAGTAGAGGTTAGGTTCTGTTGCAGTAACTTAATTCTCCAAACCTCAGAGGCTTAGCACAACAAATATTTATCCCTCTCTCACTCTAAATATCCAAAATGGGTAAACAGGGAGATTTCGCTCAGTCTGCTTACTTGGCGAGAGAGGCAGATAGGAGATCCATGCATTTCCATGGGCCAGAAGTAACAAATGTCTCCTCTCCTCACTCTGCTCAAGTCATTGACCAAAGCCAATGACATAATCATACCTCACTTTAGAGGAGGTGAGGAAATGTCACTCTGCATGTTCCTGGGAAGAGAAGCGGAAATGCTCAGTGGATGGCAAGAATGGATCCCACGTGCTCCTTAGATATTTTCACTAAATCCATGAGCGTTCTAAAATAGAATATTTTTCTTTCCCCAACATGGCATGTCTCAGGGAGCCCCATGGCCCAGGGAAACAATCTACTTGGGTAAAGCAGAAAGAGTTAGATTCGTGTTACTGGTTTGTTTAGCTTGCTGTAGGAAGAATTCAGGGGCATACAAGGAGTGGGAGAAATGTGTCCTTCCTCCCTTGGGAATGCAGATATGCAGAGTGGAGAATGTAACCACTTCTTGATACAAGCTCCTCCCAGTATTTGGGAATTTGTCTTTTGCAGCTTAATACAGTTTCTGTTCTCACACCCCAGGCGGAGAGCATCATCTGGGATGCCAAGGGACAGGGCTTCCATGGGACATTTGATTCCTATTGCAGGAGGTTAGCTGAGAAAGGTCATTGCTTTAGTTTTGCAAGAGCACATGGGGCAAATGGCTAGGCTGCTTGTTTGGACAGACCCCATCAATCTTGTTCTTTGGCCCCCAGCTGTTTGAAGAGACTTTTGAAACTATTTTGCTGGGACTCAGAAAGTGAGAAGCTCAAGTGAAGTCTTGCTTCTTGCTAGTTAGCTTGAAGCCATCCCCCTGTTTTCTAGCTGACCCCATACTGCATTTTTTTGCAGCTGAGACCCTTCCTTACTTTTCCAAGATCGTGTACCTTCTAGATCTTTCTCATTTCTACAACTGAGAGGATATTTTTATATAGGGTGCAGAAACCTCCAACCAGGGAGAAGTTGTATTAGGAAATCTATTATAACTGTCATTTGATTATCTCATGAAATACCCACCTTGGCTCTAAAGGAGAATTAGTATCATGACCTTCTTTTTCAAATGAGAATATCCAGAATCAGACACAGCAAAAGACATGTGCACAGGGGCCAAGGCAAGACTCCAAGCCATCTCTGATGGCTCCCAATGCCAATGCTTACCCGCCATGGTAGTGGGTAAGTCCACCATTGTTGACCAAACTCCTGTTACATTGTGCTGGCTTTCTGAGGACACCAGGGACATAGTGCTATCAAGTGAAAGCTTGTATTCAGCTGAAAATTTACATGTGGTCTAAAGAGATGCTCTCACTCCTGTATTGGATCTGTAGTCATTCTTCTTTTGGGGGGCGGCGGGAGTACCAGGGATTGAACCCAGGGGCACTCAGCCACTGAGTCACATCCCCAGCCCTATTTTGTATTTTATTTAGAGACAGAGTCTCACCAAGTTGCTTAACATCTCACTTTCACTGAGCCAGGCTTTGAGCTAGTGATCCTGGTGCCTCAGCCTCCCAAGCTGTGTACTCATTCTTAAACCTGCTATGAATGTTTCTCATTAAACATCGGTAAACTCCTCCTTGAAGGCTTGGCACGCCTCCATTATAGATGCAGACTTTGGGAAAAGGTACCTATAGCAGCACTTGGCACAGAGTCTTGGGAGACTCCTGTTACCTGAGCCAGCTTTACCATTGCACCCAAAGATGCAAACAAAAGCACATTGACAAAGGGTCTGCAACCAGCCTTGAAGAAGGCATCGAATGAGCCCTCGATATACTTTGGGGCCTCCAATAAAAATGTTGCTTCTGGAGCGGGTGGAATGGGAAGTGATTGCTTAAGGGATATGCAGTCTCCTTTGCAGATGATAAAAATGTTTGGGAACTAAAAAGAACAGATGGTTGCTCAATATTGTGAATATACCAAATGTGCATACTTTAAAGATGTTTAATCTTATATGAATTTAATCTTGATTAAAATAATTAAGTCAAAAAATATTGCTTCCTTCAAGTGCCACAGTTTCTGAAGTGCCCTTGTTCAGAGTAGGATTAACTATCTACTTTGAGCACCTCCTTTCAGCTGCTTTTCCTACCTGGACCTTGTACCTTGCCTGAAGCTGTGGGAGTAACTTCCAGGCCTTCTTTCCTCTCTTAGTTGCCCTTCCTGTAGAAAGAGGTTTGCTTTTCCAGGTTGGAGAAGTCAGAAAGGAAGAGAGCACTTTCTTGTCCATCTGTAGGGCTCTGGTTTTCTATTGTTACCAGCTGTAATGCCTCCCCAAGGACATGGGGCCTTCCTAGGGCTGCCCAGAGGCACCTCCTCCCTCACCAGCTACCTGAGCCACTGCCCATCAGAAGATCAAAGTGCCCCTCTCTGTCCATGTCACTACTCTTGCTGGCAGGAATGAGTAAGCCTCATTTCTCTGCATAGGGCTTCTCTTTATGGAACGTCTTATCCACTTGATTGATTGTTTGTGATGCTGGGGATTGAACCCAGGGCCTTGTGCATGTGAGGCAAACGCTCTACCAACGGAGCTATATCGCAAGCCCAACTTCTTCATCCACTTTGAAATTCTTAGTGTTTGACAACCACTACCAAAAAAAAAAAAAAAAAAGACACAAAGCTATTTTGCTATTTTTGTACCAAAAAAGTATTTATTGATTTTCTTTATTTCAGTTTGCAATTTAAATTCAAGGTACAGGCCCCTTCTCTCTGTCAATCACCTGCTATACTTTGGCCCCATGTGTCTTTCTAGGTTCACAGACCCAGGAGAAGGACAAGTAAGATCATTCTTGCAAAATCTGCCATATTCAGAAATTCAGAACTTCAAAGAACAACAAAAAAGAGCTTCCCATCCCCTTTCTTTGTTTGTGTTGTTCTTTCTTTGGAAGCTGATTTCTAACTAATCATAGAAGAAAGGAGGTTTGAGCAATTAGGCTGTAAATCTGATCTGCAGAGGAAGCCCACCGGGATGCTCTTTTCCTGCGGCTGGAATTTTGGCCAAAATCATCTGGGAAACTTTCCTCTTCTTCTAATAGATTCTGCCTATGGAGACCTTGTAAACAATGCCAAACATGCTTCACATTTGTATAGCCATTTTAGATCTTTTTTCCAAACTCTTGTCATATTAATCATCTCACTTGATCTTCACCAGTCTCTTGGGGGATGGTTAGAGAAGGGACCCAGATGCATACATCAGAGAAGAGAGAAATGAATACAGAGAGACTGTACTACTTTCCCAAGGTCACAAAGCCAGCTAGCTGGTCAGAGACAACCAAGTCTAGAGACCTTGTTTTTAAATCTATAGCTTTATCTGTAGGGTGGGTCACAAATACAGATCTAAATGAGAAACCCAACCATAAAAGCCTCTAAAAGTTAAATCCCTCCTCTGGATCTATTTACTACTTTCCCCATATTAATGTTTGACGTTGGGATCACAGTTGTTCTCTGGTAGCTCTACTTGTCAATCTGGTGACTTCTTGTTCCCTTCACCATCTGCCTGATACTTTCTCAGAAATCAGAGGACGGGAGAATGAATTGGTAAATCTTCCTTTGATCTGTTTTAAATGAAATCCTATTTACAAGATACACTTCACTTCTTTTGATGAGCAGCTTGCTAATTAGCTCACATCTGAGAGCAGGTTCCCTGGGAGAAAAAAAAAATTAATTAGTTCATTCCATCTCAAAAAGACACAATTCTTGAACTAATTATGGTATTTGAATGATTAATCTCCTTTAAATACACATGTGTTCAGGAGTATTACAGTTAGGAAGAATGTATGATGAGAAAGAAGACAGAAAGAAAGGGAAGTGGAATGAGGGAAGTGGAATGGGCCAAGGGAGAGTTAGGCATTCTTCATTATCAAGTAGAATACTGTCGAAATGCAAAATGGTGTAGTTGGTAAAGTTCACTCTGATCCTCTCCTGCAGTCTTCCATTTTCTGCTTTTTTACAAACCCCTGATGGCTGGTGTTTTAATATCAATCAAATTACTAACAGGAGCCTATCGGGGAGAAAAAGGTCACTTAATTTATACTAAAATGTTAATGACTTTCGATGTCACTTTCTATCTGGTTCTCTTTCTCCCACAATTATGGGATCTTCAATGGCAAGCTGTGATTGTACTCCAGTGAATGATCCTCTTCTTGCGGTCTCCTTGAGGTGGCATGTCAATTTCTTCTAAGATCCCTTTAATAATAATAATAATAATAATAACAACAACAACAACAACAACAACAATAATGCGGAGGTGTGTTAATGAGGTCCTCCAAGGGCACAAAGATTGGGAATATATAAACCATGTGTCCTGCCATTCTGATCATAGCTTGTAAAAAAAAATGAAATGTGGGGAACCAGGGAGAGTTTGGGGGATTCATGAAGTCACACTGCATAGGGTAGAACCTATTCCTTGGGAAAGGCCGGCTGCCACTAAGGGTCATATATGTCCAGTAGGGGTTTTTATTCACTTTAATATTCATATTGCAAAGCCCTTGGGAATAGAAATTCTTTTTTAGTATCTCAAGAAGGCAACTCTCAGTTGACCTTGAATAAATGTTGAAAAAGCACAAAAGAGGTAGCTTAGTAAGTGTGAAATGGGTTACTAAGGTCAGACAATTAATATAAAAGTTTGGAGACTGAAGAAAGAATATGAATATTTCAGAACTGCTATGATTTCAATGACTGTCCCCACGGGTGTGTGCTAAAGACTTGGTCTCCAGGATGACACTATTAGGAAGTTCTATGCACTTTTAGGAGGTGAAGCCTCATGGCTGATGGTTGATCACTGGGGGAAGAATGCCCTTGAAGGGTATTGTGAATCTTTAGTCTCTTCCTCTCTATTTTGCTTCCTGGGGGATGGGATGAGTGGTTTTTCTCCACTGCATGTCTTGCCATTTGGGCCTCTCTAGAGGCCCAAAGTAATGAAGCCACTCATTCAGGGACTGGAACCTCCAAAATTGTAAGCCAAAATAAACCTCTTCTCTTCATCAATTAGTTGCCTCAAGCATTTCCTTATAGTAACAGAAAGCTGACTAGCACACGATAATCAAAATCAAGCATAGATTTATTCCAGTCATTCTGGTAGCCAATACAAGATGAACAACAGGTTCAGTTGTACAGTTCTCCTGATATAATTTAAAAGTCTATGAAAGTCTACCTAGAAAGAAATTTTTTTCTGGCATAAAGTCCTCGGAGATTATATTCTCTGGCTTCTCCTTATTAAAGATCATTGAGTGATATCACAGCCAATAACTTTGAAAAGGATCCTTCAAAAGATTCAACAACATGTTTTAAGTGGAGTTTTTTTTTTAATCAACTCTCTGAGATATAGTGAAAATTGCATTCAATTATGTATAACAAAATAGTATAATAGTAGAGTTGCCATAGGAACTCCCACCTTCTGCCCTACCCAGGTGGGCTCCAGCCTTCTCTCTGAGCCTTTTTCTTGTGCTTCCCTCTTTTCAGGGCCTTCCAGTGATCTGAGATGGAGATAAGTGCCTCCCTGTAGGATGAAGATTGAACTGAGCGCCATATGCAGGCACATTCCCCCATCGGAGCCTGGTCCAGGTACACTGAGACATAAGGCAGCACAAAGGGCAGGGATGGGAGGGGCCCTGCCTCTGTCTTGGAATGGTATGTGCCCTTGGATAAGTCATTTTGCCTGCCTTGGACTTGGCTTTCTCTCCTGGAAAATACGTATAGTTAGACTATCAGAAGCATGCAAAGGTTTTTCAAGCTTGCAGAAAATAAACACCAGGCTTCAAAATTCACGTTTTTTGTGACAACCCAACTGCCATTAAAGCATATCACCTATCGACCATACACAAAGGAATATGTGTACCGGTGTACCAATGTAGCTATTCACAAAACCAGTGAGCTAGATTTGACCCAGAGGCCATAGTTTGCTGACCATTTGACTAGACTATCTAAAGGTAGTTTTATAATAAAAACAGAACACAATACACAAATACTAGCCATGTATGTACATTTCGTAGTAGCCGTGTTTTTTTTTTGAAAAAAAAAGATAAAATTAATTGTAATGGTATACTTCATTTAAACTCAACATATCCAAGGTGTTATTTCAATATACAATCAATATGAAAACTTATTCATGATATCTATTTTCCCTCCTTTTAAAAAAATACTGGATCTTTGAAATCCATTCTGTATTTTTACACAACTCTGGTGGACTCACCACATTTTAGGGGATCGGTTGCCCCCCCATGGTGGAGACTTACTGTGAGGTACTTAGAGGTTCTTTCTCCTCTCCACTTACCTCCTGTATTCCATGAGAAAAATACAAAGTAATGAGCCTTTATTTTGTTTCTCATCCCTGATCATTTAATCTAAGTCTGCAAACGATGTGATAATAATTGTCAGGAGGTCAGTGCAACTTCTGAGTGACTTGATTACTATCTCACTGCAATTAGTAAATAGCTGATAATGTCTTCTTGCAGAGCTCCAACACATGTCCCCCACCACCCCCAGGTAAGCTCCTAGTGAGAGAGAGGTGTAGGCATTCACCACGGGTGACAGGTAGAGAGTGGAGGGGGTGGCCAGGGACTTGGCTGGAAAGAGCCACCCACATGAGGTACTTCTCCAAAGTCTCCTCTTTGACTTGAATGTGCTACTTCACAGGATAATCTGTTTTCTTTTTTTTTTTTTACTTGAATTTCTCACCAGCAACTGTTTTCAAACGGGCTGCCCTGCCCACACTCCTTTCAACAACTAGCTCTTCTCACCACAGATCTGTGACCAAAATTCACGCTCCCAGAAGATGCACCACATTTGTCACCATGCCCTTGGGAATAGGTTTACATAACAAGATGCTAAACTAGATGTCTTCACTGAGGCCCCAGTACACAGTGGGTTTCAACATGCTGGAGGGAGTTGTGACAGATCATGATACTGAAATGTCCTTTGAGGATTGATAGGTGACTCAAACGACTCCCTCACAGGAGGGCAGGAAGGAGTGGGGGAGAGGAGGCGTGGGGAGGACTTCTTTGGAGAGGGCAATACCATGCATCTTGTGCCCCTTATTCTCTCTAAACTGCTAGCAAGAACTTTAAAAGACAGCCAGGGACTCACTCCACAGTTGCGCAGACAGACCACAACAGGAGGGCTGGGGAGAGACCGTAGAGAATTGGGAAAGGAGAGGTTGCTGTGCTGGGATTCGCTTGAGCCCCCAGAACATTCCAGAGCCAGGGAGTCTACGAGGGCCAGACCCAGAGAAGGAGTAGGTGGGCATGGGGGGAGATTGGGAGAGAAGGATGCTAGTCCCCTTCCCCGACCCCCTTCCCTAGTTGAGGGTGAGTGGGTAATGAATCTAAGTGAAGGAGGGAGACCCCCACTATCTGATCACTTTAGGACCTGGGGAGGCTGCCACTGCAGGACCTACCATGGTCAGGGAGCTTCACATTGGCTGAGTGACAAGGAAAACACTCCTCCCCCCATTAAAGAAAGGGAAGAAGGAAGAAAAATGACAACATGACATGTCACGAGCTGGTTTAAGATTCTTGACCTCAAGGTGTGACTACACACATACTCCATGTTAACAGTCTCATTAAATGAGGAATAAGCAAGAGGAGGGCTCAGCTCACACTCGACTCAGGGATGGCTTCCACCACTACTGGGTGCAATCCCGTTCTGTTAACATGGGGTTGGATCAAGGAGGAAGAACAATCTTTCTTTGGGCTCCAGGCCAAAAAAAAAAAAAAAATCATGGTTGTGGTTTAGCAGGTAGAAATGAAGATGCCAGCTTCTCCTCAACTTTTCCACTCCTGCAGGCCACTCTCAGAAAACATCTATTTGGCATCCACCCACTGGACCAGTTTGCCACTGGGAGGTGGGTCAGCCCACGGGGCCTGAGCTTCCTCCTTCAGGCAACGCTGGACCCTGTTCATCCAAAGCTACAGGCACTTGCAGGCAGCAATTGCTAGACACCCTCTTCAGAGCTGAGCTCCATTTGTATTTTCTGTGAGGACCTTATCTCTTGCTTTTTCTTCCTTTAGTGAGTTCATTTTCTTAGACTTCTATTGTAGAATTGTAAAACGAGCACTCAGACTGCCAGTACAGCCCCATACCAGCAGGTTTCTCCTTCAAGGACTCTAGATCCAAATGACATTTTTAAAGGAGGAGCCTCGGATTTCAGACTTCCATGAGACTTTTCCCAGAATGAGTTGCTTGACCTGGGAACAAGCAGGCAAAGTTTTGTTTTTGTTTTGTTTTAGTTTGGGGTTTTTATTTTTCATTTTTGCCAGGGTCTTCACATGAACTCTGCCCTTGGATGCACATTTGAAAGAGGATGTTCGAAATTCCTCTCCTCTCTGCAAGGAGCTGATCTGACCCCAGATTTAAAAATGTTCAACTCTGAAATTAAGAAAGGTCAGTGCAACGAAGTGACTGACAGCTTGATCCCAAGTGCTGGAGTATCTTAGCTGGAAAGAGGGCAAGCCCCAGAGCAGGATGGATCAGCAATAAATCACAGCCAGAGCAGGAAGAGGCAAGGAGGACTTGATAAATTAAACTGCAAATTCTTTGATCCATTTATTTTTAAAAAATGTTTATTGAGCATTCCAAAGGGGGGGGACTGTTTTTCTGTATGTTAAACAACCACTCACAGTATACTTGCATATTAAGTCAGCTTTCTGTGACTGTGACAAAATACCTAAGACTAACAAATTAAAGGAGAAAAAGGTTTATTTTGGCTCACAACTGTAGAGGTGCCAGTCCATGATTGGTTTTGGCTCTGATGTCTGAGCTCACGCATGTGGCTTTTTTTTAGCTGCAGTTAGGTGTGTCTGAAACTTCTATAATGGCCTCTCCACTGTACCACATGGTCTCTCTGGCAATTTGGTCTACACCTCTCAGGTGGTGAAGGTGGGCTTACAAGAGACTGAAAGTAGTTCAAGCTTGGGCACACAACTAGCCCAGTGTCCATTCTGCAGCATTCCATTGGTCAAAGTGAGTCCTGGGCCAGCCCAGATTTAAGGGAAGCAGGATGCAGCCCACTTTGGGCAGCATTTGCATGTGAGCATCAGAGCAACTGCTGGCATCATCTCTGAGCTTTGGGCCTTCAAGGTGACACTGCTGAGCCTGAGACATTCTCAGTAAGCCAGGATCTTCAGAGGGACTAACCTAGTCCTAGGCCAGTAGTGTCTGTTGGCTCCCTGAAGAAGCAGCTGCAAGTCCTCTCTGGAGAAAAGCACCTTCAATGTACTCCACCACATTCTCATTACGTTTAACTAAATATAAACTCACAACCTAAAAAGTCATCAAATGCATAAGAAATAGCCACCATGAGTAAAAGGCAGTCAAAACTGCAAATAATACCATTAGATTATCCGAGGACTTCAAATTTTGAGATTATCATATACAGGATATAACTATATATATATATATATATATATATATATATATATATATATATATATTAACTTTTTCATATTATGGATTAACCACCAAAATGACCCAGGCAATACAAAAGTGAGCATTCAGAAATTATAAATACACAGGATATGATGGCTTTTGCCTATAATCCTAAAACTTGGAATTTGGTACTTGCTATGAAGTTAATATCAGGGCTAAAAAGCATAGTATGCATAACTTGAAAGAAAATAAGTAAACTGAAGAAGCTAAAGAAATTACCCAGAATATAACACTGAGAGACAAGGGGATAGAAAAATGTGACAGATTAAAAGACACAGGAAATAGAATGAGAAAGCATTTTTGTTCCCATTGCCTAATAGAGACCCAGAAGAAGAGAACAAAGGAGGGGATCACTCATAGAGATAATGGTTCAGAATTTTCCAGAACAATTGGCAATCTGAATACACAGATATTGGAAGCAGCGAGTAAACTAAATAGGATACGTAAAAAAATAAAATAAAAATAAAATCTATATCTAGACCTAGTGCAACGAGTCTAAAGACCAAAGACAAAAGTAGCCAGAGAGAAAAACATATGTCCCCACATAGACTGATGTAGTTTTTCTCTGTAACATCAAAAGGGACCAAATGGCAGGGATATCTGAGAGAAAGCCATCAAGCTAAAATTGTGTGCTCATTATAACTATCTCTCAAGAAGGAAGACAAAAAACAAAAATACTTTCAGATAAACCTAGAGAGGTTTTCTCCAGAAAACTCACCAAAGAGAAGCTCTATTTCAGGGGGAGGAAAGTGCCTCCATTCTTAAAAATCTTAAAAATCTTTAGCAGAGGAGAGATAGAAGGGAAATTCCTCAGCCAAATAAAGGATGTCTGTTAAATCTCCCAGCGTGACCCTATCCTTGGTGGTGACACACTTAAAACACACTCCCTCTCTTGGAAACGAAGGTGCCGATGAGAGGGCTGTCGCTGACTGTTTGCACTGGGAGCAGACCCTGAGCTAGAGGTGGGCACACCAAATGCATCCTGGGTAAAAGGTACACTCATACATTGCTCGTGGGACTAGGTGTACAGAGGGACTAGGTGTACAGAGGGAGAGGAAGGAAGCCGGCTCAGGCAGAGGGAGAAGTCAAGCTGGGAAACAGTTCCAGAGAAGACTTCATTAGTTGCTCATGACAATACAATGATCTTGACATAACATACATTTAATTCAAACGGGGTATGAATTCTCATTTTTTCCACATGTACAGGTTGCATTGTATTGTCATGAGCAACTAATAAAAAAATAAAGTGAATTAAATATTAAAAAAATCATCTCTTCATTGTTATTTTAATTTATATTGAAATAAATCACAATAAATAAAGTGTTATTTTTAAAATAAAAGAAGAAGAAGAAGAAGAAGAAGAAGAAGAAGAAGAAGAAGAAGAAGAAGAAGAAGAAGAAGAAGAAGAAGAAGACGATGACTTCAGCCAACCTCGTGCAATGTTCTGGACCTGGACTGGCCTGTCAGAATTATACCCAGTTGGAAAGCAGAGGCTCCATCCTCACACCTCCACATCAATCAGACATTACATATGGTTTGCTCTACAGCTTTCTTCAACCAAAGGGATCCCTCCAAAGGACTTAAAACTGAGGGCCATCTTCAGGAAGCCCTTCCAAGACCTGTGGAAAGGAGTCCTTCATTCCCAAAGCGATCTGGGCAGTGCAGAGAAGGAGCCACCACAAATGCCCTTCATCACCATTTCTATTCAATAGACTATGGAAATCTAACCAATGCAGCTACATAAGAAAAAATCCTAAGAGTTATTATAAGGACAAGAAAGAAAAATTGCTGTTATTCACAAAAGATACGATTTACTAAAAAAATAAATCAATGTATGAAAAAATGGTTAGAATGAATACAAAGTGATTTTTAAATGGCTAAAAATAAGATTAAAGTGCAAAATTCAATTGGATTTCTAAATACCATGTGAAATAGACAAAATTCCTGAAGAAATTCGCATATGTACACCAGAAAACGCTCATTGCTTTCATGTTTGGAATAGCCACACTGTGGAAACAACCCAGATGTGTGTTTACAGAATATAGACATTTTATTTTACTTATTTTTTTTTACTTTCTAAAAATTTTAGGTTTTTTAGATATACATGATAGTAGAGTGTATTTGACATATTATACATACTTGAGTATAACTCATTCTAATTAGGATCCCACTCTTGTGGTTATACATGATGTGGAGTTTCACTGGTCGTGTATTCATATAGGAACAGAGGAAAGTTATGTCCAATTCAGTCTACTCTCCTTCCTGTTCCCAACTCCCCTCCCTTCCCTTCATTCTCTTTGTCTAATCCAATGAACTTGTATTCTTCCCTCCCCCATCTTATTGGAAAATAGACATTTTATAGCTACACATGAAATAGTAGGCAGCAGGAAAAATGAATGGACTATATATTTATGCACAACGACATAGGTGAATCTGAGAAACAGTTCTTGAGTTAAAAAAAAATGATAGGAGACTATATAGACTGTAATATTTTCAAACTTGCACCATAAATTATTTTGGCAAACAAAATGCATGGTAAAATATTTTTAAAGTAGGGAACATATCAAGAAAACATTCAGCATAATAGTTGTCTGGTGAAGGAGGAGAATAAAATTAGAAATGAACACATGTCCAACCTCAGTAGGAAGATTTCTCATATCAGGAGGTGGGGTTCATGGGCATTTGTTCTATACTGTAAATACCCTTTTATATTAAATATATATGTATATATAATTGTAATTTTAAAATAATATATATCAATTTTAAATTTACTTAATTTTAAAATAATATATAAGTCAATAATTTTTAAATTGAAAATAATCTTTTTTAAAAAAAGATATCCAACATCATGGGACATAGGTGGCTAAGTACAGTTAAGGAAAGAAAAATCCTCAATGATGCTTGTTAAAGCATAGCAAGGAAGACTTGTGCTAGCACCACCACAACATTTATAGGATGCACAAAGGCAATCGGCCTTTGTGCATCAGGAGAGAGAGATTGGTCTTAACCTCAAATACAGCATGAATGAGTGGGAATTTATAGCCAAGGAGTAGGGTAGCGGGTCAGCTGATGGAAAGAGCAGGAGTGAGGGAGATTCTGGATGAACTGGCCTAACCGGATTCTTGCTGAAGGTAAACCAGCATGATCAAGGGTAGTATAAAAAAACAAACAAACAAACAAAAATCAAAAAAAAAAAAAAAAAACCAATAATGTCAAATATCCTTATTTGCCTGTTTTTCAAGAAAATTTTTCTCCATGGGTAAATACTCTAAAAATATAGCTGGTAGGCAACTATTTTTTAAAACTTGTGCCCTGTCTTGGGAAACAGGTATTTCAACTGAGACATCTGTTACAGATACAGAGAATTGAGAACTTTTTTTTTACTGAGGTTTCCATTGCAATTAAAAAATGAAGAAATATTTTAAAAAATCTGTTGTATTTTAGATCTGTAACAAACTAAGGTTTGAAAATTGTGTAGTACAAAGTAGTTTTCCTACTTACATTGTAATTGATGGAAGTTATTGTAAATAATCCTTAATAACCTGTAAAAAAAAAAAAAGGTGGAGCAGGGTGAGGCAGGGGATCAGATGTGACAGTGATTAGACATCAAGGGCAATTGGACACCAAGGGTGAGGTTCTTAAACTGATTTAGCAGAGAACTTGCTAAAACTGGATTTCCCAAGGAATTTCCCAGACATGTCTAGCGGAAGGTTCAGGAGTTGACCCAACAAAGTTCAGCCAAGCAAGGAATCTTTGTCAGCACTGCACTGGAAGGATTAGAACAGGCCTCAAGGAGAAGGTGAGAGTCTGGCCTTGAATTATAGATAGGATTTAAAGGACAGAGAAATTAATCTGGGAGGCTAGTGTCCCCAGGGAAGGTCAACATTCCCAAGACCACCCACCAGCCCAGTGACGAGGCAGTACACAAAGTGTTCTCAGTGTGAAGATGCAACCTTTTCCAAAGTGAGGGGAGAAGCCCACCTTTCTGCCATGAAGGTTCTGGGGGTTTGCGAAGTGTCAGCAGGAAATACTAAAGGATGGACCTTGGAAGTCCCCTCCCAGGATGGCAATATTAGCATACTTGACCTGGGCGCAGGCTCAAGTGCCAGAAATAATTCTCATCTTCAGGAATTTGATGAGGACAAAGCTTCTAACTGATGAAGCATGACCGCAGGACTAGCTCTGGGGGGAATGTTGTGATATTGCCTAGATGGAAGTTGAATAGTTGAAGACCAACTGTTTTCGCCTGCCTGATGATATACATTCACTTTTCTTCAAAACATCCCCCATGATCTTTGTTTCCAGGACTATCCTATCAACTTTCAGCCACAGAGGTTTAGATGGACTTTTCTCCCTCTAACTCCAGAGAAGGAGCTGAAGGTACCCAGTCTAAGTCTGCTATGGAGGCTGGCCATGTAGCCACCACAAAGGGGACACTGTCTGAAGATGGATCCAAGAGCAGAGCCAACAGATGGAGGGGACCGGCGGGCTGCTGGTAGGTAGGTACTGTTATTTATTGACTAAGGAATATTGGAAGAGTATTGACTAATGCCTTTGGGGAGGTGAGAAAAGTCCCCCCATGTGGGATTGAGAAAGGCAATGTGGAGTGGTGGAAGAACTCACAGATGCCACTCACAGATTTTCCAAACTCACAGCAGGACTCAGGAAAAGTCATTTACACCCACCCCAGGTCCTAAACTTGCTCAATTATAAGATGGAAATTGTTAATAGGTTTTCATTAATTGTTGAGATTAAATGTATAGCACACATCACATTTAATGAGGTGCACAGAAATTATCCAGTAAATATTATCTTTATCATTAGCTTCTTGCATATCTTCTTCCCTAACCTCTGCTGTTCTGCTATTTGTTCTATGTTCCTTTCTGCATCAAAAATGATTTATTTCAGATCTACTGACGGCGGGTGGGGGGTGAGGGGGAGATTGAGATTATTGATTTAGTCTTTAAGACCAATAAAAGCAATTTAAACCTAAAACAAGACAAGAAAAAGTTTCTTGCCAAGGAAGATGCAAGGAATGACTGCTTGGCAGCTGCCAGCCCTGTGGGCTTTCATTGACACTGTCCGCCAAGCCTCATTTAAGCCTAATCTGATTGTTCTGACCCCAGAGAAGCTGTCTAGAAACTGGGTGGGGTTAACAAAAGATTCCTTGTGTCCCTGTGGCTGCCTGAACCCTAAGGCTTATCACACATCTGATGTGTCCAGATGCCATCTAGATAACCTGAATCTTAATATGTCATCCAGAAGCCAGAATGTTGGGACAGCAATGTCACATAGATGTCCCTATGTCTCAAAAGGAGACAAGATCTTCTAGAATTAAAAAAAAAAAAAAAAAAAAAAAAAAAAAAAAAAAACAGAGCATTTAAAAGGGGGGCCCTGAGAATTCTGTGTTCACAAATCAGCACCCAAAGCAGGTAATTTGACTTTAGTCCCTTATCTATTTTAAATGAAAAACCTCTTTTTATTACTTTTCTCCACTTGAGTCAGGAGGAAATTTGAGTCTAGGATGGCAAAAAGATTTCAGCTCACATGCCAACTTCCATCAATTTCTCTGAATTAATAAAAATTCCCAGACTGATCTTAAAAGAAAATCATGCCACAATCAATTAACATTGTCTGCCATGGACAACATTCAGAAGCTGGAGGTCTGACTGCCTACATGTTTGTCAGTGGTTATAACAGGGTAAGGCTCAGAGGGAAAAATTTTAGGTTATCCATGATATTCTTTGTCCTTCCTTTTAGATAGGCCTTGACATTTTATTTATCCCATCCCATTTTTATTTTGCTTGGTGGACATGGTTAGAATAGTTACAAATCATTGCTCCTGGTAGCTCCCCAGCCCACATGAGAGAGGAAGATAAATTGCAATATCAGGTCATGGGCCAGCCATGTTTTGTTTGTTTCTCCTCATGGAGAATGATGCCCTGGCCAAACATGTCCTTCTTAGGGAATAACACCAGAGCTGCTGCAGAAACCCATTACAACCTTTTGTTTGATTTCTTTAAGGTAAAGATATCACAGGCTCTGGAACCTAGGAGAGGCTTGCTGGACAATCTAGGGAGATTTGATTTTATAGATGAGGAAACTGAGACTTAAATGAGACAAATGGTTTGCCCAAGGTAATAGAGGGAAATGCAGTGTTTCCTGTCTTTGTTACTCTTTCTCCAACTTTCTCTCCTCAGTTATGGTATCAAGCTTTACACCTAGAAATCTTTTGAAAAATAACAACTAAATGAATGGCCACATGACCCACTTCGATCTTAGCAGAGAAAAGGCACCATGAATGCAAGGTGATAATGACTAGCTTATGTCTCAAAGGCAAGTGACAGAGAGTGACAGAAGATTTGAAACAGTGGTGGTAATATTATTCTAGCAAGGAGCCTCTGCATTTCCTAATCATATCAAAAGTCACATCAGAAATCTTTCCTAAAGACCCGAAATGGGGGCTGGGGACGTGGCTCAAGCGGTAGCGCGCTCGCCTTGCATGCGTGCGACCCGAGTTCCGAGTTCGATCCTCAGCACCACATACCAACAAAGATGTTGTGTCCGCCGAGAACTAAAAAATAAATATTAAAAAAAAATTCTCTCTCTCTCTCTCTCTCTCTCTCTCTCTCTCTCTCTTTAAAAAAAAAAAAAAAGACCCGAAATGGAACATAATCCTTTATTTGCGTATCTCCTAAAGACAATATATACGTATATTGATGGTTTTCCATTTTGATAATTTCAAACATTTTGATAGTTTTTGCATTATCACTGATCCCCTCCTCCGGGCCAGGTATGTTTCTAGGTGTCAGTAACAGACAGAAGACAGAGTATAATGTAAGCTTTGCAAATCTCAGTCTGGTTGGAGAGATCAAAAAATAATGTAGGGGGCAATATAAACAGAATTAGAAATGTATATGTAAGGTAAAATAATATGGCACTGAAGAGGAAGGCTCTGGGAGTTTTTTTTACAGAAACCACATCTGAGCCCAGCTTAGAAGGATAAAAAGGAGTTCATTACTAGCTCTCCTACAGTTACCTATTCAATAAACTTAATAGCATACCCAAGGCAAGCCAATCACCATGTTAGGCACTGGAGATGGAGAGATAGGTAAGATAGGGTTCTTGACCTCTCGGAGCTCAGAGACTAGACAAAAGGCTCTTATATAAACAAACAAACCAAAAATTACCCTGCAGTATGTTGAAAACAACAGTCAGTGAGAGTATCAAGTACAGTCATAGGAAAGGGGCAAGGACTTGGCCACTCGTCCTCCATGTTTTGAGTGGTCCTTCTCAGTAAGTGTTTATGGTTACAACGTTGGAGCATCAGTGGCAGAACAACTGTGTGTAAGAGAAACAAAGAGAAGATAAACTGGAAAAGTGACTGAAGCTCAGCTATTGACTCCCATGTAACAAAAGTTCTTGAGTACCTGCATTGCACTCGGCACCATGCTAATTTGGGGGAATTTAAGAGAAAAAAATACCAGCAGGTTAACAAAATAGATGATGTAATCAGCCTTCCTGGGTCCAAATTCTAGTTTCCCAACCCAACAGTCATAAGTTCTTGGACAAGGTGTTCAATCTCTCTGTATTTCAGTGTCTTCATTTAAAAGAAAAAAAAAGTGGATGAAAAAAAATAACTCTTGCCATTGTGATACAAAAAAAAATTGGCCAAATATAATAAAGTTCTTAACTAATTCTCTGGCACATAGTAATGTTCAATAAAAACATTAGTAAGGAGGAAGACGATAATGATGCTTACAGGCTTGTGGGAAGTCAGAGGAGTTTCCCCAGAAGAGACAGCTGAATGAAGAGCCCAGAGATAGTAGAAATTAGTCAAAAAAATGAGGGTGTCAAAATGCAGATTATATTTCACCACCTTTGTATCATCTATCACATTTTTCTTTGCTCAACAAGTTTAAAGTATTATAAGTCACAGACAAAATCTTACTCTTATATGCCTAAGAATGCATGTTTTTAAAATATGGGTTTGGAATTTTGTTTTGTTTTTTAAAATAAGATTCACCTTATCCTTTTCCTCTGCCCTGGTAGTGACAGTCCAGAAGGGCTCCCCTCAGCCAGGTAGTTGTTGGGTGAGGAGACATGGAGATTCAATTGTCACTACAACATCACCTGATCCTTTTTCACTAACACAGGTGGTTTTGTGAACCACCCATTGCCTCACATCAGAGCACATGATGTCTGGATTTAGTAATGTTTATGTATACCAGGACGTTCCCTCTTCTCAAGCATTTGTGGAATATTCTCAGGATATAAAGAATTAAAGTCATCACACTACAGCAATATGTGAGTGCCCATGTTACAGCAGCTCAAGCCACAATAGCCAAACTATGGAACCAGCCTATGTATCCATCAACAGATGAATGGATAAAGAAAATGTGGTATGTACAAACAATGGAGTTTTATTCAGCCATAAAGAAATATGAAATTATGTCATTTGCAGGAAAATGGATGGAACTAAAGACCATTATCTTAAGCAAAATAAGCCAAAGTCAAGGTTAGGCTCAGATCATATGTTCTCTCATATGTGGAAGCTAGAGAGGAAAAAGGAAAAGAAAGGGGAAGGGCAGGAATCTCATGAAAATCAAGGGGAGATCAGTAGAGGAAAGGGACCAGGGGGAGGGAGGAGAAAAAGAGAGGGGGAAGTACTGGGGAGTGATATTGACCAAATTATATTGTTTTATTTTGTGCAGGTACAAATATGTAACCACAGATTTCACCACTATGTACAACTATAATGCACCAATAAAAGTGTAGAAAGAAATCTTCTCCAGGGTTGACTGTATGCAAGGCCATAAAATAAGTTGGAATAAATTTGAAAGTATTGAATCATTAAGAAGCATGTTCTCCAAACACAACAGAAATATGTTAGAAATCAAAACCAGAAAGAACAGTAGGACATCCACATGTGGAAACTAAACACACATTTCTAAACAACTCTTAGATCAAAATATAAATAAAATATAGAAAAGGGCTGGGGATGTGGCTCAATGGTTAAGTATCCCTGGGTTCAATCCTCAGTACCCCGCCCCCCCAAAAAAAAAGAAGAAAGTGGAGGCAGGGGAGAAAAGGAGCAGGATGGGATTTTTCTAATGCTTTTTGCTATCATAACAGATGAATTACTATTCAAGACGGGAAAGATAAAATCATGAAATAATATAAAGCTCAACAAGCGTGAATGAACTATATTTTTAAAAGAATCAGTAACCAAATTATCACTTCAAGAATCTAAAAAATTATGAACAGACTAAACCCAAGTTAAGAAAAATAAAAGAAAAACAAAAAAATTGAGTGTAAATCCATGGAATGGGAAACAGAAAAAAAAATTAAAGAAATCATAAATTAATTTTTTAAAAGATCAACAAAATTAACCAAGCCAAAAAGCTGCATAGCATCATAATCAAACCAATGCCACCAAATTCAAAAAGTGGTCACCTGAATAAATTTAGACCAACGAATAACTTAAATGAAATACACAATTTCCTAGAAAGATCCAAGAAGAAACAAAAAATATAAATAGGTCCATAACAAGTGAAGAAATTGAATTAATAATTTAAAAACCTTCTGCACACAGACACACAAAAGTTCAGGCTTAGATGGCCTCACTGATGAATTCTATGAAACATTTAACCAAATAATAGCAACCCTGCTCTCAGTCTCCCAGAAAATATAGAGGAAGAGACCCTTCCCAGCTCGTTCTTGGAAACCAGGAATACGCTGATATCCAAGGGAAAGAGATCAGACAAAAAGAAAATTAATGACCCATATCCCTCATATCTAAATGTGAGAATCCTCAACAAAATATTAACAAATAGCAGGGCATGGCAGCACACATCTGAAATCCCAGAAACTCAGGAGGCTAAGGCAGAAGGATCACAAATTCAAAGGCAGCCTTACCAACTAGCAAGGCCCTAAGCAACTCAGGAAGATTCTGTCTCTAAATACAATTTTAAAAGTACTGGGAGTGTGGCCCAGTGGATAAGTGCCTGGGTTAAAACCACAGTACCAAAATAAAAAAAAAAAAATAGCAAGTAGAATTCAGTCTCATAAAAAAATAAGGCACATAGCCACATGAATTTTATTCCAGGAAACAAAATTGTTTTACCATTCGAAAGAGACAGCCTAACTCCTCCTTTTTAAGAAGGTTTTGCGGGATTCCACCTCTTGGGTCCCCTTCTTCCTCTGGGAGAAGTCTTTTCTGCTGTCCTTTAATAAACTTCTAATTTCCACTCTGAAAAAAAAAATAAGAAGGTTTTGCTGATAATGTGTTCCTTCATGGGGCTCTTCTGCTCCCTGTATTTTTATTAATGTTTATTATTTTTATTAGCTTTTGGCCTATCTTTCCAGAGTTTCCTTCACAAAGATAAATAGTATACACATATATGGGGGTGTTTGTGGTTTCTTTCTTGTCTCACAGTTATGTACACTGTTTGCATCTTGCTATTTTCTCACAAGTACTAATCTCTAGGGTATATAAAGAACTCAAAAACTAAGCACACAAAAAAAAATGACCCAATCAATAAATAGACCAAGGACCGACACTTCTCAGATGATGATATCTAATCAATCAACTAATATATGAAAAAATGCTCATCATCGCTAGCAATTAGAGAAACGAAAATCAAAACCACTCTAAGATTTCATCTCACTCCAGTCAGAATGTCAGCTATTATGAAGACAAACAACAATAAGTATTGGTGAGGATGTGGGGAAAGAGGTACACTCATACATTGCTGGTGGGACTGCAAATTGGTGCAGCCATTATGGAAAGCAGTATGGAGATTCCTTGGAAAATTGGGAATGGAACCATCATTTGACTCAGCTATCCCTCTCCTTGGTCTATACCCAAAAGACTTAAGAACAGTATACTACAGGGACATAGCCACATCAATGTTTATAGCAGCACAATTCACAATAGCTAAACTGTGGAACCAACCTAGATACCCTTCAATAATTGAATGGATTAAAAATGTTGCATATATACACAAAGGAATATTACTTGGCAATAAAAGAGAATAAAATCATGGCATTTGCAGGTAAGTGGATGGAGTTAGAGAAGATAATGCTAAGTGAAGTTTTTCAATCCTAAAAAACCAAAGGCCAAGTGTTTTCTCTGATATAAGGAGGCTGATTCATGGTGAGGTAGGGAGGGGAAACATGGGAGGAATAAACAAACTCTAGATAGGAGGGGAAGGGAGGGAAATGGGGTTATAAATGATGGTGGAATGTGATGGACATCATTGTTCAAAGTACATGTTTAAAGACACAAATTGGTGTGAACATATTTTGTATACAACTAAAGATGTGAAAAAATTGTGTTGTATATGTGTAGTAAGAATTATAATGCATTCCACTGTCATATATAAATAAAAAATAATAATTAATAAAAAGAGTATCAGATGAGCATTTTGAAAAGATGACTCTATTTTCCTTATGCAGAAAAAATCAGAAGTGGTTATTCCTACTGGAGATGGGGAGGCCATTAGGAGGCCTCTGCCATCATCTGAATCAAGGTGGCCTGGACTAGGATAGTGGCAGTGAGAACAGAAGTAGGAAGATTTGAGATAGCCTTAGAGTTTGCAGGGAAAGGACTTGGAGATCAATTGGATATAGGGGGTGACCTCAGCTTTGGTCACATTAATAGTCCCAGGGAGATGACATTTTCTATGTAATAGAAGATTAGGCTGTATATATATATATATATAAAATTTCTTTTTTCTAAAAAAAAAATTGTAAACATATAAACATAGAAGAGTCTAATGGACCCCAACCTACTCATCACAGAGATTCAACAATTGTCAGTCCAAAGCCTATATCTCTCTACCTGTTCCTGATGTCCCCCTTCCATTACCCCTTCACCCCTCTCTCCCCATTGGTATACGTTGCTGTAGTTCCTGGACACCCCATCATTTTATCCACCTGTTCAATATTTTCCAGCACCCTGAAGGGACATTGTTATCCAAATTCCACTGTTCCTTTTCTCGATTCCTGACAATCTGCTAACTTGACTCATCAAAGCTCATTCCTTTATTGTAAGGCTTGGTCTCTTAAAAAATTCAACATGGCTTGTATTTCAAAGAGATGCTCACTGCACAGTGTGACTTCAAAATAAAACTTGCTTTAGCCAGAAGAGAGTAGAGGTCAGAAAGATTGGGTGTAATGGTGACTCAGTCATCTATTCATCTTCAGCACTCCTTGATTTTCCCACTTCCCTGTAAAAACAAGAAGGTACCAGTCACACTAGAGAGCCTCTGGCCATGGGCATCTTGGACAAAGAGGACAGAGAGCAGAGAGGGGTACACCTCACTCCTGGAGCCAAGGTCCTAACTGATGGCAACCATTGAGCCTCCATGTCAGGGTCAGAGAACACTTGCTCCTCTCCCCAGCAGATGCCTAGGGCTGTTCCAGGCTGCACACTTACATGGAATGCCTTCCATGCCACTGGTGTCTTCCTTGTCCTTACTTGCCATCTAAAGCTTCTCTGACTTATCTCAATGTCCTTTGTCACCAATTCCCACTTCATTACATCAGCCATGCCTGCCTGAGTGCTGCCACCCAGTGCTTGGTTACCAACAACTGTCCTAACCTTCCTAAGGCCTACATTCCCAACCTGGAAAATAGGGTCCACTTTGTCACCCACCTAATAGCACCAGTGTGACTGAGACTGAATTCAACATGGTAGCCAATGGCACTGGACAGCTCGGATACAGCGCTGTGACTGCACTTGGCTGATTCCCCCATGGGCACTGGTCCAGTCCTCCATGTTCATCCTGCATTCTGGATGAACATGAGTTCAACAGCCTTCTACACATTATGGGTTTTCAACATGTTTTGTGAAATTTGTCATGAGGGTTAAACAGAACAGTGGATGTGAAGGTGACTGACGTTCTACCTGGTACACTGTAAGCACTCAGCAAAGACCTGGATGGTGATAAGACCTGAGGCCAGTCCCTGGTTGGGTGCAGATGTTTTTCTGACAAGGTGAAAAAATTTAGGTCATCTGTCAATGGGCAAAGAGGAAAAGGAGAAGGTGTGGGTGCTAATCTAACAAGTCAGATGTCACAGGCCCTCAACAGTTGTTCTCCTTGAGGCTATTTGGGCCCAAAGATATCCATCTTTCAGGTGAGGAGGCATAAAATTATTTGAGCTAACCTGAATCATTTGATAGATGCTGCAAATTTCCAGAATTCAGCAACCCCAAAATGAGGGTTGTTCTACTATTTCTCTGTTCTCTTCAAATTATCAATCAGAAGTCAACTATTCATTTATCTTGTCCTGGAGCTAGGAAATCAATCCATTTTAGATAGATTATGAATATAGTTCTAGGACTCAGTGGCCTTTGTGCCACTAAACTCAGCTGAACAGGCCCCCAGGGATGAGGGGGTGGGAAGGAGACAGCACCATAGTGGAAAAAGTGGTTTTAATTTTAACTTTTATTCTGCATTAACCATTTTCCCACACTGCTTTCTAAATCACAGTGAGGAAAGAGAACAAAGCAATAAAAGCAAAATATATTCAAATAAAGGCCCACAGTGCAGCAGAGTGGTAGGTGGTAGTACCCTTGGGGGCTCATTTTTTTTAAATGTCTCATTTGCTTCTGAATTTGAAATTTCAGCAGGCAGAAGAAAACCTCAGCTATGACTTATTTGAAAAAGTGAATGTTTATATTACTTTTAAATAAATGCACAAAAAATCCACCCACCCTCGACTCCTCTTTTTCTTCCAGGAAATCACCCTGATGATATCATCCATCTTTCAATAACGGGCGAGGAGGATACTAGCCTTCCCTAATTTGGGGGCACATTAATTGTATTAATCCACCTCTCCATACAGTGCAATTGTATCATACACACTTGAATTGTATATTCAACTTCAAGCACTTGGCAAAAGAGGAGCAAGATGGAGAGAATTAGAAAAGTATAGAGAAGTCCACCCACCATTCCTCTCATCCCTGAACAACTGCTTGTGTTCAGGTTTCAGGAAAGACTAATTGCAAAAGTACTTCTCCAGGCCAAGTGTGTGTCTTAGATATTGGAAATTCATGTTTTTTAAGATAGTATGGTCTCTAAACTTCTCTGTTTGTTGATCAAAACAGAAGACAGCAATGTCTTCTGACTCTGCAAGGAAATGTAATTGACATTCAAAGGTAGTTTTACTTATAGACGTTAACTTCAAACCAAACCCTCCCAAAACACAACTCTCCAGATGTGGGGGACATGGATCAAGATGGCTGCCCAGATCACAGTGTTTACCTCAGTGGCACCAACTGTTCTGGCTCCATGATTGAGTCATCCTGGAGCAGATGCGACATCTGACTCAGCCAGACAGATTCTTCTCTCAGAAGCCTGAAACCCAAGTAGGCAGATGTGGATGAGGATGTCTCTGTTTCCAAGTTATTTGAGTGACATTTCCAGTAACTCTGAGGGTTGAAATCTTCCAAACTGCTCTGGTTCCTGTTCTTTTCAAAACCTAAGAGTTCAGGAACTCTTAGGATTCAGTGAATTTTCCTAGTATCTTCAAGTATGTTAGCCAGAGTAGCTTTTTGCATTTACAACTAGAAGAATCTTAATTAACACACAGCATTATCATCCCCTTAAGTTAAAAGATTCCTAGAATTAGAACTGAGTCATTAACAGAAGCTCAAAGGGCCTTGGAGGGTGCCTGTTGCACAAACAGCTCAGGAGAACCTAAAAGGAAGATGCCAAAGGGTGGGCCCAGAGCAGTGAAGTGATGTAGACTAGTGTTTCCCCAAGTGGGTTCCATGGAACCTTAAGCCAACAAGATGATCTCTGCTAAAAGAGTTCCATGAACAAATCAGTTTGAGAAAAGCAGAAAACTGTATTCCTCACCTAGAAAGTCGTACAAATTAGCCCTTCGCGCACACACAGAATCCCTGCAGAAAAGACATGTAATTTACTTAAACAGAATTTATAGAACCTTAAAAAATAGCATAGCAGCTAATCCCCTCTACCTTTATCTTCTTCCCCACCCTTACCCCAAACCCCTCCCCAACTCCTACTAACACACACTTTGGAAGTACCTCCAGTGAAATATTACCTGGGAACTTTTGGCTTTACACTTGTAACTTTGGTCCAAAGGTTTGGTCTCTTTATCACTTCTTGAGTAGTTGCTGAAAACTATAAAATGCTCAGCCCTGTTTTGGATGTTCTAGGAGCTACCATGGTAGAGTCGGAAGAATGAAAAGACCTGATTGGAGTCCCAGTTCTGATCCGGAACTGAAAACTGACTTACTGTCTTGGGGAAACCTTGCTCTCTTTCAGACTGTATCTCCTCATCATACGGGGCTATTAACATCAAACTCACCTTTCCACTGCGCTCAGTGGTGAATAGTACTATTCAAAACAGACCTAATAGGATAAAGGATGTGAGGAAATTCTGTAAACTTCAAGACATTAAATAAATGTTAGCTATTCTAAAAAAGTAACTTAGAGAATTGTGTTAGATATATGGAGGGAAAGAGAGGTTGCCTTAGGAACACAACTTTAGGTCTTGTGATGTCGGAATGCAATAAATATTTTAATATCAAGATGAATATTAAGACAATTTTCTAATCCATCAAACGAGATAAGTTCACTTGCACCTCTTTTTGTTAGTTACTGTGCATAATGAACTGTCTTGAAACCCAGTAGCATATTTATGTATTAATAGTTATTTCCTGTTCTTCTATCTGGGGATGGATAGATTCCGCTGGTCGAGGCCAGGCTTGGCTGAGTTTGAATCCAAGCTATGAAGGGGTCCAAGTCAATTCTCCTTGGACTCATGGCAATAATGACAGAAATATAAGAAGACACTCTACTACATAAGCACATTTCCAGCCCCAATTTGGTCATGTCCATTATTATCCCATCGGCTCAAACAAGTCACACAGAAAAGGCCAACATTTTATTGTTGTTGTTTTTATTCCTTTCAATTTTTTGGGTTTTGTTTTTATTGTTTCCAATCAGTTTCTTTTGGCTTTTGTTTCAGTGCTGGGATTGAACCCAGGGCCTCACACAGGCTCAGGCAAACACTCTAACACTGAGCTACACCAAAACCCCACATTAATGGATGGGGGAAGTAGAGTCTTCCATAGACACAGAGTGGGTAGAAAGAGAGGGAATATTTCCTCCTCGGTAATCTATCTTCTAGTCTCTGTGCTAGGGTTTGTTCTTCCATTTCAAGCAGGTAATCAGACTCAGGAGGAATGACTCCCTCCAGGATCATTCCACATGGGGAGGCAGGAGGAAGCAGAAATTGACTGACAACAGCTCTCCCAGTTTTTCAGAAAAGCCCAAGACTACTGAAGGAACTACCTTTGAGGTCAATGGGGAGTGAGAGGATGGCTTTGAAGTTCACCTAAGAGAAAAGAGGAGAGTTTGCAAAATTTTTAAAAAGCTCATCCTTGGAAAAGAGAGATCATCAGTTAAAATATAGCTTCTAAATGTGGAGGTACATGGTTGGGAAAAAAATATATACCCTAGCCCCATAGGGTACTCAAAATAGATCCCCACTACCTACAGGGGCCACTGTGCCCTAAGCCATGACACATGGCAGGCCACCTTGGAAGCCTGGAGTTTGGAGCCCTACTCTGACTCTTTGGACATTTACCTATGACTCCTGGGTTGACATGGTGCCCTGGGAAGGTACAGGACCCCTTAACAACTGAGGCTGAACTTCCTGCTGTTTTGGCACTCTGAGACCAATTAAGTTCCTGTCTAATAATAAAGATGACAAATCTTGCACACCAGCCTGTATGGCTAATATTCATATCTGCTACATGGAGTTTTATTTTATATTATTTTTTCCTACTATGAATGATGTCATGGACTTTTTGGGTGATATGAAATTAGTTGCCAGATGTAGCAAACATAAATGTAGGTCATCCAGTTAGGTTTGCATTCCAGATAAATGACAAATCCATTTTTTTTAATTTTTATTTTTTATTTTTTTAGAATCTGAGGACACACACAAAAAAGAGATTCTCCATTTTTCTGAAATTCACATTTAACTAGAGGATCTGGCAACTTCATGTAGAGCTTTTCAAGCTTAAAGCATTTTTTTGATCAGTGAAGGATAACTGTTGACCAACTGGCCATTTCTGGGTTGTTCTTTAGCTATACAACATACAATTGGAGGCTGGGGTTACTCCAAAGTCATCTTGAAAGAAATAAAAGGCAGACTTCCCACTGGAGACTGGGGAGGAGGGCCGAGCTCTTCCATTCCTGGTGCATCAACGGATTCGCCCATAAGTTCTCTCTCTATTTGGAAGACACGTCAGACCAGAGCAGCAGGAATTCCCACATCCAGCCTGCTTCTCCCCTGACCTTACTATTTAAGATGGTTTCCAAGATTTTCTGGACATAACTGGGTAATCTAATAAAGGTAGATTAAATTACAGCTGAGTATTTTCAGATCAAAACATGAGAAAAATGTATCCTGTTTCAAAAAAATGATCAACTGCTCCATACTCGTTCTGTTTTTCTTTTATCTGGGAACTGGTCAAACAGGAACTATCTCGAGTGATTGTATGTGAAAGTCCTCACAGCTGTGTTGGTTTTTCTAACAAAAAAAGGGGGGGGGAGAAAAGAAAGAGAGAGAAAGAAAAGTAGAGGAAGAAGAAAAAAATCTCAAATTCACAAAATTCTATTTTTATCACCTATCAAAGATGTAAGGAATCTAAACTACAATTTCAAGAAGATATTTTATTTTGGAAACTATACTGATCTTTTACCACTATTCTACTACACATACACACACACCATTTCTAAAGGCTCTCTAAGTGAGGAATGCTGTCTATCAAATCACTTAGGTAATTCTGGAGAGAGAGAGAGAGAGAGAGAGAGAGAGAGAGAGAGAGAGAGACAGAGAGAGACAGAGAGAGACAGAGAGAGACAGAGAGAGACAGAGAGGAGAGAAGAGAATATGGATTTAAACCAAATGAAATATTGGCCCTGTTCTGGTTCAGCTGGTAGGATATTTAGATACAGGGTTTGGGTCTGTTTCAATAGGGTTAGAATATTTGTTGGGTGAACTCCAGTTTTTGGTGACATTATAGATAGAGTCCCAAGAGAGAAAGTGAAGTTCTTTCCTAATTTGCTTTAATCTGGCTTCCCTTTATTTATTTATTGTTTGGCAATATTAGCTTTGTCTGGGGGTCTAATGCAATAAAGCACATGTCTAGTAGAGTCTGTTTGCCTAAAACTTGCGGATGTTTCTTGGCGTTTTCTCATGAGCAGAGTGTGATGGTAATGACCCTTGTCAAGCCACATAGGGTTGAGCTGAAGATCACTGGAAGTGCAAGTAATTCTCTCTTGGGTCCCTTTTGAGAATTTCTTTTTCCTGTCTTGACTCAGCACATGAATTTAGAGCTTCCCAGAATGCAGAAATTTAAGATGAGACGCCCAGAGGTCCAGAAAGCGCCAGCAGCTTTCCTGAATTCAAACAACACACATCCTAATCTGTTCGCTGACACTGACCTTGCCATGTTTTAGAAATAAAGTATTGGAAAACAAAGTGAGAATGTGTACAAGAAAAAGAAGCAACAACTTTGAGGAGTATAAACATCCAAGAGAACAAACTAATTCAAGCACTCTAGAACTCTCTAGGAACATCTCTTAATGTAGTAAGAAAATTACAGATAATTCTAAGATATTTATTTTTAAAGTTGCTTAAAAATATTTAAAATGAAATCCATAAGCCCCATCCCAACACCTTCACTCCATAAATGCATCCCTCATATTCAAAATGTTTTCAGAGAGCAGAAGGGGTGTGTAGTGGATTTATTATATACTTAGCCCAATATTCTAAAGTTGTTGGAACTACAGACTTTTTAAATTCAGCTACATAAAAATTTCAAGCTACCCAGGACCACAGTCCCTTGATCTCACAGATGAATAAACTGAGGTTCAGAGAAGTAAGTTGAAATGACTTGCCCAAGGTCACACTTTTCACAATTCATGGACCCAGGACAAAAACTCAAATCTCCTCTTCTTGGGTCAGAGCATAAAAGGAATTAGGCTCATAATAGTGTCCCCCAAGGTCTCACAGCAATCCCTGTCACCCAGAATGACTGACCTCTAGCCATTCCCCAGTCCTTACCAAGCAAGAAAGAGAACTTGGACTCTCTGAAAAGATGTCAAATAATCCTAGGACTGAAAAAGATTGCCGGCCTAACCCTTAATTACCCATCAAAGTTCTGAGACAACCCAATTTCCTTACGCATTTACAGCTGATTTCCATTGTTTGGGAGCCCTTACATTTTATGTGTTCCCCTTTTCCTCCATCAGAAACAGGGTCTTTGTTAATTTAGGTTTAAACCATGAGGTTCTCTGAGCTTTCTTAAGAGTCCTGCACTCCTGAGCCTTGCTGAGACTATTTTTCCATATCTTACCACCTCCTTTCTAACTCCACGAGAACAGCCCTGGTACCCTTTTGGTCTTCCTTTATGACAACCACAGCAGAGCCTGACTCTGGACTGACAAAACAGGAAAAAAAAAATGGTCACCATCCTGGGAGTCATTACTCCTGGGATCTATGTGCCTATCCATGCTAATAAAGTGTGAGCCTTTTTTCTATTCATCATCTTTAGTTCCTTGGAGACACCAGAAAGCAGTCTTCACTCAGGGAATGAGTCCATCTGATTAACAGCGCAGCTCAGCAGCCGGAATCCTTCATCACAACATCTGAAATGAAACAAAGGGGTGGGCACACGTTACCGATACCCAGTGCCTTCATCCTGACCCTTTGTTTCCTCTTATCTGCTGCGGCCGCCCGATTAGCAGCCAGGCCTGGGAGTGGAAGGGGCTGACATTCAGCTCTGTCTTTTGCCAAAACTAATTTCCTTTCCAGCTTTCAAGGCCTGGCCACGGGGCCTTCCTGGCAGCTCTGGCTCTTCTGCCAAATAATGAATGTCAGGGGCTCTCTTGTCTTGGAAAGGAATGTACCGCTTCACTGGTCTCCAGCAAGTTCCAGGGGACCCAAACACTGGGTCACAGCCCCATTGGTGCTGGCTTTTGACTGGTGGCAATGACAACTGGCCAGAAGTAATACCAAGACCTAGGCTGGGTGCCTCTTAAGCAAGTCTTTCTATTTCTTTCTTTTTTTTTTTTTTTAAGACGATACTGTGGTTAGGGAAAGAAGTTCTCATGAGAGAAAGAGAAGGGGCAGGATTCAACAAAAAGAAGTCATAAAATCTGGAAAATATTAGGTCCCTTAGGACCTCGAGATGCCCTTAAAGCCCTTGCGTGGTTGACATCCATCTCATTTTCCAGCTTCCTCTCCTGTTACATTTCTGAACACCCTGTGACCCCAAGCACTCTGATTTCCTTTCGGTGTGATACTTCCTCCCTCCACAGGGCCTTTGCACAGGTTGTCCTTCCTTCTGGAACTTCTCCCGTCCCACCACTATCCCCATTATCTAGCTAACCCCACTCAACACTCAGATTTGATTCAAAGACCTCTTTCTTGGGGTGCCTTCCCTGCTCTTTCAAGCTAGACCAGGCCCATATGTGTAATGATTCAGCACAACCGCTGCCCTTGGAATGTTGCCTTCATTCGTGGGATCATTTGAATAATATCTGCTCTTTTGTGTGACAGGAGTCTCCATGAAGCTCGCTCCTGCATCTGGTTTCCATGGTAGCTGCAGCACCTGGCCCACTTCAGAGCAGTTAGGGAGACACACTGAGGGGGGATCACGAGCAGCATTTTCACCAAGGAGAAGAGCAGGTCACAAAGAGCAGGTTAAACCCAAGGTCACAAAGCAAATTAGGGGGAGCAGAGTCTAGAAATTAGGCCAAAGAGCTTCTAATCCAGAGTCCTCATGATGTTAGGCAGGTGAACAGAGGGCTTGGTTCATGACTTGGCCAACTTACCTAACTTCTCCTAGCCTCATTCTCCTCTTCTGTGAAAGAGGATGAATAACACTCTCACATCATAAATGTAACTAAAGTAATAACGATCAACTACTATCCTTCTAGGAGTGCCTCAAAAATCCAGACTCTAGTAATCAAGAATTTGTGATAGTTCAGATAAGAATTTCACGGATGTTGACCTTTTCAAAATCTGCAAAGAGCCCTCAGCCCCTAAGAGCTGTGTTGAACTTATTTGAGGTGAGGCAGAAAAGAAGAAAACTATAGAATGCAAATAGAAGGGTTCACGGTGTAAACAGACTAAGAGGACAAATTGTTTTAGAAATGTCAAATTAGGCATTTTTAGAAGCATTTATTTACAGACAGTCCTGTTATGATAATTACAAATAGTTCCTCTCTGTTCATCAAAGGAGGTTCCCTGAGGGTTTCTCAGTACAGATTATTTATTAGCCTGCTTCCAATTAGTATTTAGTGCTTAAAAGTAACAAAACTGCATTTCCCTCAAAACATTTTATTACTGATGGTCTTACTGGTTCCAGCAAGCCCATCTCTCCCAAAGCCAAGGCTGCCATTTCTTGGGTGTCTTGCAGGGATCAAGCTCCTCTATGCCTCCAAACCTCTGCCAGAAGCAACTCCCCAGGTCTTCAGAAGGTACTCTCCTCACCAACTGGGACCCAAGGCACGTTCATTCCTCAGCAAGCAATTTTCTAAAAGAGCTCCCTCTCCCTCCCTCACAGGACAGCACTTGGCTTGTTTTGAATTCTTCCAAGGTTTTACCACTGTGGGGATTACCCCTGTGGGCCTGCATGTTAAATGCTTGTCTCTGCCCTCGAGGGCAGGGGCTTCCAGAGATGCCAGGATTCTCCTGTTTTGAGCATCTGGTACATGATAGAGGGTCAGAAATTATTTCTTGAATGAATGAAGTGCGCAGTTTCTAGAACAATTTGATTGGGTTAGGAAAAGCTGATTAGAGAGCTAATCCTGAGAGATCCAAACAAACAGAAAGTCCTAAACCTCTTCAGCAGGAGAGCTCTTTCTTTCATAAATAGTGTACATTTTCAGAATTTTTACAGGAAATCAGCTGCAATATTGGCAAACATTGGCTAGTCGGGGAGATGAGAACTATTTAAAGGATGGTTCAAATTGATTAATGTTTTAATGAAACATCAACAAGCCTTACCTTTCTCTGTATTCCAACCCACACAGTTGCACCACCATTTCGGAAAGCTTTAACCTAGACACACTTGGGACCAAATGCCTTGCTTTATGAAATTAATACAAGCTGGAAGAAGGCACTAATGATGTCATTCATATGGTAGCAAAAATTCCAGGCTCAATAAATATTAAACCAATCATCCAGAAAAGCTAATATAAACAGTGCATTGTTGCTGACTAATTTATTTAAGATTTTCCATCTGATGTATACTCAGAAGAGCCTCTTGGAAAGTTCATTATTTGATAATGAACATGTTGATGCCACCTCGTATTGATGAGGACACTTAGTGACCCTCAAAGATTACATGCCTTGGTCAAGGAAATGAAATGGGCCTTTGGGCCACATGGGAAAGGAGAATTCCAATTCCTCCTGCTGTCTCCACCTGTCTATCCTCTGTCTCCTTGCTCTGGATTAGTCCCTTCCCATATTTTAAATTTTCTCTTCCTTTTTATCTCCACTCCCCTCTCCACCCTTCTCTATTTTCCCTTTAAAAACTGTCTCTCTATGATTACTCAGATCTACAATTTAGGGGTATCTGGAGAAGGAAAAGGTGATTCTAGTCCTAAAAATGTCATATATAAACCAAGGCTCCCAAGCTCAGAAACCTATGGGGACTGTGTAGACAATTTGAGTTAGTGATCTAGGCAGTGTCAACACTGTAGTGGGGACTGGGTAAACTGGAGGTGGCAAGTGCCCCTCCCCTTTATGACCCAGCTCCATGCAAAGAAGAGGGGAACCCCAAATTATTGGATCTTTCAAACAAGAAATCTGGGGATTTTGTGGGAAATTGCCCAAATTTTTAAAACTCCTGTTTGGACCGTCAAATTAGTGTTGGATGGGATTCCCACAGGCTGGCAAGATCAGAGCCCTGGTCCATGGCTGAGCCCACCACACCTCCTGGGAGCTCATCTTTGCTTGTTACTGTCACCGCCCCCACCTCCTCCAGCTTCTCTGTTCCTTTGGGTTGGTTTCTGTTCGGTGGTGTTGTGATTCAAGTCCACTTCCTCCCTCTCTTTTCCTCTGGGTCCCGCCTCCTCCCTGTCCCTTCACTGCTGAGGTTTTGGAATTGGTCTCCCTGCAAGGCCCACGCAGCAGACAGGATGGAAAGCAAACAGCTGGGGCCTGAAGGACAAGGACTGGTTCCTTGGGATCCTGCCAGGCCCAGTGGGGGTGTGGGAGGAAGTGGGGGAGGGAAGAAGAAGAAGGGGGAACTCTCCAAGGCTCTTCAAAGCCGAATTCCTGGCCAAGGTGGGGAGACCGGAAGTTCTGCCAGCCACATCCGGTCGGCCACTCTGCGGCCATGCTGGCAACCGGGCCGCAGGCACTGCTGGGTCTCCACCTCAGGGCACCGTGGGTGGCTTGTCTTCCAGGAATCGCCACATTCCCCGGCCCCCCATAATGCAGAGGTGACAGTCTTCATGGAAGGACTGACTCTCTAAGTGCCGCACACGTCCGGTGCCATTTAATTCTGCCAGGACTCGGTGAGGCAGGAATTACAATGAGCTCCACTTCATAGATAGGAAAATAGAGGTGCAGAAACGTTAAGTGCTGGCTTGAAGGTCATAAATTCATCCTTCTCGAGATTACTTTGGAGACTAAAATGGGATTCTGCACATGCTCCGTTAATAAGATGTGCATTTTAATTCTAAACCAATTAGCACAAAGCTATTAACAGCAAATAATATGTTAATATATTGCCCTTCCCAGGGGACTCATTCACTCAATAAATATTGATTGAGCATCTGCTATTGCACCCTAGATGTACAGATGTTCATAGGAGGTTCTAGAATCCCATGATTCTGTCCAAGGTGGCAGGGTGACTGAAAGACAAAGAGGGCCTCTCTCCTCCTACTGAGGGGTCCTAAACCGACCACACCACTTGGTCTTGTTGTATGCTGGACTGTTCCTTCCAGAGAAGGCAGAATTCACTCTATTGTTTGCAAGACTCTGTTAGGCTTTCTGCCAGCTCTGCTTCCGCTTCTTGAGTGACTGATAAATATGTAGGCCCTTGTTCTACCCAACAGCACCCCTGCTGCCTTTGCTGCCTGCATCAGCGCCCCCTTCTGCCTCCCCTTCCTCCTCTCATTCCTATTCATGGGCTCCAGAGCCAAGAACATAAGTCACCTTGAATTGATTATAGATGGCAAGCTCCATGGGAGGAGCCCTAGGTGAAGCTGCTTCCCTTCTCTTTTCATAAGACAACCTTTTCTTCTCATCTGGGTCATTTCAAGGGCATCCAGGAAGTAATGGGTGGTATGATAGTATATATGGGAAGCACCTGGGACTCAGGCCAACTGGTGCTGGTCAGTTGGAAATGTGATTTTTTTTTTTTTTTTTTTTTTTTTTTTTTGCAGGGGAGGGGGAGAGTTCACGTTCTCCATTGCTGAACTGGAAAGTCTGGGCAAAATGTTCTCACCATGAAGTTTAAATGATCTTAGACATTCAACTAGACCTAAGGTAATGTAGGAAGCTCTGGGTAAATCCAGACTCTCTCACAAGCAGAGTGAGCATCTGTCTTTGTGGCGCGATTTCTACCTTTTCCCCATTGTCTGATGCCAAAAATGCCCCCCACATTATCATCATTTGGGGAAACTGAATTCATGTTAAAATGCAATGTCATTACAGAAATCTCAGCTTTAAGGATTCTTAGATCAGGAGGGAATGCACCTTGGGATTGCATGAGAAAACTTTCACCATGATGTGAAGCTGGCAGTTGCCAAGGGTCATAAATAAAATAGGACTTCTGGGAACTAGCAAGGAGAAAACATTCGATTAAGTCTCCTGCGGGAGGGAAAGCATTTGTCTTTTTCACTGCGACATCCCTGGTATGCTTCTAGTCTTCTCCTTTAAGTCAGTCTCTCTGACAAACAAGCGGATGAACGAGCCTCAGCTTTGGATGAAGCAAAGTGGAAAGATGTTCTAGGATGGGCCTCCTGCTTTCTGGTGAAAGGGGGAACACAACTTACCCACCATGAGCTGAGCAAGCACTGACATTCATTCCATGGCTGCTCCTTAGAGAAAGAAGCCCAGGACATGTGCCCAGAAGAGGCAGAGAAGACAAGGGAGGAGAGCCCAAAAACTATGACCAGCTTCTATTCTCCTGGCATTGTCCCAATTGTGGGGCTCCTGCTAAGAGAAGCCATCTCCTTAGTGGCTATGAGAATAGGCTTTGGAATCGAGAGACATGACCTTGAATTCTAGTCCTCTTGCTGACCAGCTATGTGACACTGAAAACATAGCTTTATTTCTCTTTGCTTCGGTTTCCAATATGTTAAACAGGGACTCACAGGTCAGAACAACACTGTTTCCAAAACACATGCTAGTGCTGACACTGAGCAGCACTCAATAAAAGGTATGGTGATGTTGGTGACAGAGAAAAGGATGAGAAGCATCTAATTATAAGGAGCTGAGTTCACAAATGTTAGCGCCATCTCCATTTGGTGTGTTGGTGAGGGAATGACTCACATGGAGGGTCTAGACTCTGGGCAAGTTACTCATTTTTCTTTTTCCTCTTCTGTTACAATGAATGCAATAATTGTCTGTTTATGGGATTTGAAAGAGAATGCATTAATTCATCAAATATTTACTAAGCAAATATTTAGTGGTAGGAACTACCTTGTGAACTTGGGATGCCTGTGTGAACAAAACAGACGAATATCCTAATCCTATGAACCAATATGTAAGCCTTTTGGAGCCGAGCTTGGCACTCAGTCACCCCTCGGGGAAAGCAACTTGAAAGGTTTGGAGATGGAAAAATAACACCTATAGCCTAATAAAACTACATAGACTTGGATCCCAGCTTTGCCATTTCCCAGCTTTAGAACTCTAGATAAGTTCTTACCCTCTCTGGTTCTCAGTCTTTCCCAGCTGTAAAAAAAAAAAAAAAAAAAAAAAAAAAAAAGCAGTAGTTATTCCTTTCCTGAGGGCTGTGTCATAGCAGAAGCCAAACACTTGTTACCTGTTAGGCATCTGTGCATGTGGCTTCCCATGCGAGTTTCCTGGGGCTTCCAAAACACAAGTGGAGGCTGAAACAGCAGAGATTTATTCTCTCACAGATCTGGAGGCTACAAGTCTGAAATCAAAGTGTCACCAGGAACTGTCCCTCTTGGAGGCTTTTAGGAAGATCTGTTCTGTCCCTCACTCCTAGCTTCTGGTGGTTGTGGCTGGTCCTTGGCATTCTTTGTCAAGTAGGTAAATCCAGTCTATGCCTCCATCTTTGCCTCTGGAGATCTGCCTATAGAATTTCTGCACATCCTCCTCTGTTTTTATAATGATACACATCATTGGATTTAGGGCCCATCCTAATCCAGTATGACCTCATCCTAATTGTATCTGCAGAGACCCTAATTCCAAATAAGGTCCCACTGTGAGGATTTAGGCAGACATGAATTTGGTGGGGGGGGGGGCACCTTCCCCTTGTTAGAGCTCCTTTCTAACCCTTCATTGGCAAGGTTCATGAGCAAAAACTTCTCTTTTGACCTTACCTTGCTCTGTGGGGCAGAACCTGGGGAACATCGTGTCTTCTCTGCTCTACCACAAAGACCATGTTGCCTCTATAAATACTTGCTGGATTACCAACCCCTAGGGAACCATTTCGCTAGTGAGGGAGGCAGATTTTTTAGTTTTCTTACATGTATCCCCACCAAGAAATGAAGGCTCACTCTGCTTGGGAAATGAATCCATTCTTTCCAACCTACTTAGTGATTTATCTCCAGTGGTTGAGTAGCAATAACCTAAGGTATTAATGAGTCAGTCAACCAATTAACCCTCCTGGCTTTTAGATCTTCATTTCAGCTCAGTCTTTCTGGGGGCAAGGTTTTAAATCAAGGGGTGCTTTAATGGTGGCAATTTCAAGGACTCACGGGTACTTTGGAAGGTGTTTGGAGAAAGAGAGGACCTGTGGTCATTCCATTTAACTCCACTAACACTTCTTGAGCATCTCCTACATCCAGGGCTCTGACCCAAGCATCCACATGGAAGCCAAGAAGAGTAGAACCCAGTTCCTGCCTTTTGGGGATTTATAATAAAGTGACCACTCACAAATAAGAGTAAAGTAAGGCAACGAGGAGATGTTTGAAAGAGACATGAAGGTAAGAGCTTTCTTACGTGGGCTCCCGCCATGAAGAGGTGGAGGTTGATTTGGGTGACACTGAACTGGAAGAGGGGATTGCAAATCCTTGTAGAAAGGAAGATTTTAAAAGGTAGATAAGCAAGTGGAGATGGCATTCCAGGTAGCGGTAAGTAAGACTGCAGAGATGGGGAAGGCAGAGTACCCACCACCGCTGTGTGCTATCTGGTCTGGTCTGGCAGTCGGAACATGTTGGTAGGCACTGTGGGTGGTGAGGACCAAAGAGCTAGACCATGTCTTGGTGGTGAATGGCTTGGTCTGCTAGACTGAGGCTGTGAGGTTTGTTTTTTTTTTTTTTAGTTGATTCTTAGTTATATGTGATATTTTGATAAAATTATATATGCATAGAGCATATCTAATTCTAATTAGGACCCATTCTTAGGAAAATTATGTACATAGGAAATTATAGCAAATTCATTCTACTGTCTTTCCTATTCCCATCCCATCTCCCCTCCCTTTATCCCCCTTTTCCAATCTACTGAACTTCTTCTCCTTTCCCTACTTTATTATGATTTGGCCTCCACATGTCAACAAAAACATTCAACCTTTGATTTGGAGGGGATTGGCTTATGTCACTTAGCATGATAGTCTCCAGATCCACCCATTTACTAGTAAGTGTCAGAAAGTCATTCTTCTTTATGGCTGAGTAATATTCCCTTGTGTATATATGTACCACAATTTCTTTATCCATTCATCTGTTGAAGGCCACCTAGGTTGCTCCGTAGCTTGGCTATTGTGAATTGTGCTGCTATAAACATTGTTATGGTCACATCACTGTAGTATGCTGATTTTAAATCCTTTGAATATATACCAAGGCATGGGAAAATGGGGTCAAAAGGTGGTCCCATTCTTAGTTTTTTGAGGAATCTCCATACTGCTTTGCAGAGTGATTGCACCAGTTTACAGTCCCACCAGCAGTTCATGAGTGCATCCTTTTCTGAGGCTGTGCATTTATCCTGAAGGCAGCAGCTGACATTTGAGAGGCAGGAAAGCTCAATGCTTAGGAGCACTGGTGTGTTCGGCATCCAGCTGCTGCCCTTGCTCTGGACATCCCATAGGCTACTTAACTTCCCTGAGCTTCAGTCTCTTTGTCTATTGAGTGAGATGATTCTAGGCCTATTTTATAGCATCCTCATGAAGATGCAGTAAAGCAAAGCAGGCCACTTCCTGTATGGTGCATAGACACATTAAGCCTTTAACAGATGCAATTATTGGCTTTAAAGGTTTGACAAGGGCAATGGTAAAATCAGAGTTTTTCTCAGGGGGCCAGCTGTGTGACTACCCAGACAAACTAAATGAAGGAAACTGAGAGAAGACACAGGGCAGCTACAAGAGGGTCTGGTCAAGAGTTTGGAATTGAGTGGGGTGAAGCTTGGTCAAACTAGGACCCAGATGGGGCACTGCACTGGAAAGTTCTAGGCACTGGCAACCATGCGAGGAATACTTTTCTCTGCTGGACTTGGAGAAAGCAACTTCACTTCTCAAGAGGATGGAAAGGACTTCAGTTTCCACAGGATCTCTCAGGAGCTAATTAATCAAAGGGGCCAGGGGAAAGGCAGCAGCATGAACAAAGTCCTGGAGGTGGAACAGAATTCGTGGAACAACCAAGTGCGTGCTCAGTAGTTGCACTTTTCTTGCAGTGCCCTGCTGCCAACTGCCAAGGTGCCTGTGGGCGAGTGGACCCCACCATACTGCACGCAGCCCATTTTGACCAGAGCCTGCAGGTGCTCCCCATCTCCTCTGCTCCTGCTTAAGTCTCACGGCCTTTTGGGACCATTTCCAACAACCCCACTCTATGCTGCTCTCTCCCTTCTCTGAATACCAGAAAACCTAGAGCTCGACTCTCTATTCAGTGGTGAGTTTTCCATTCATCTTCAGAGGAGGAGAACAACATAGAGGTGTCTCCTGTCGATTAAATGCAACAGCCTTGATCACATGTGCAGTTCAGTACCTGGTGCCTACTCAGTGCATGATAAGTAATGGCTACCCTCCTGCTGCTTCTCCTGTTGCACACAGATATTATCATCCTCACTTGGACACAGATGGTAGATGGCGTCCTTGGGAACAATGCACTCCTTGAGACAGGGTTGCATGGCATTAGCTGTTATGCCAATCCTTTCTCTCCCACTCAGGAAAACATCCTAGAGAACTAAATGAATGAATATGACATTATTATTAAGATAACCTTGAATCCTACTGTAATTCATGTTTATTTTTTAAATCATCTGCCAACACTGGTACTTTAGCTTTATGAGTCACAAATTCCTTGTGGCACACCTCATAATATGTGATGACTCACCAATGTACTGTGTCCCTGAAGGTAAGAACTTCTGCTGGAAGTATTCCCCTGTTTGTTCTGCCTTCCCTGATAGACTGAAAACTCAGTGAGGGGAGGGGCCCTGGCTGGCTTCCCTGCCTCCACCAGGGCACCCAGCACAGTGCTTGGCACATACGTTCTTGATAAACAGCCCTGTGCTGAAGAACTGCTATCTAGCAATGCTTATAGAAAGGTGCAGGTTGTTCAAAGCTAGAAATTTCAGAGGTGTATGCAGTTCTGCCCAATTTCTGCAAAACGCTCTGTGAAGGGAGAAAATTTCATCCAGACTTTTCTATACAGTCATCAGGATGCTTTGGGGTACAAGTGACAGGAAACTAATTCATGCTTCCTTAAGCAACTGTTCACTTCCATACAAGTGAACAGTCTGAAGATAAAGTTAGGTTCAGCTAAGACGAGATCCAGATGCCCAAATTATATCATCATGAGTTTGTCTCACAGTCCCTGGACTCTGTTTTTCCTCTAAACTGTCTTTATTTTCTAGCTGGTTTGACACTGCTTGTGGCAAAGTCTGCCACCAGAAGTTTCAGGATCCTGTTTCATCAGCTTGACAGTAGCTGGCAAAATCCAGCCATTTTCCCATTTTGTCAAAATCCCAGAGCTGACCCTCAGAGGCAGGGTTAGTCCCATAGCTCCACCTGAACACATGCCTGTCACTGGGTTTGACCAGCTATGGGTCACATGTTCAGGGTAGGGCTGGGGTGAGACAGATACTCTGCAAAATAACCAGTTTGAGAGTTCAGAAAGATGATAGCCCTAGATTCTTGATGTGTTCCTAGAGATAGAAGAAATGGGTTCTGGGCAGACACATATTATTGCCATCTGGTAAGCCTGGGGAAGGCACAGCAGTTATGTGTGGAAGCAGGAATGAGTTTCTATGTCAACTGCTGTCACCATGGTGAGGAGAACACTGACCCATTGCATCATCTTAGGACAGATGCGGGAGGGCCTTTTGCAGAGCAGAATCCTAGTTCAGTGGCCCTCACAGGCAGAGCCTGTCCCTACCAGAATGAAGAGCTGTTGATGGCATCAACTGAGCTACATGGAGGAGAACTCGGCAGGGAGTGGGTGCAGCTGACATAACCAGCATGGGCAAACATCTGGAAACAGCTGTCAGCCAGTTAGCAAGAAGGTGAAAGCCTTCTGTCCCTAGTCTGATGGCTCTATCTCAGGAATGGCTTTTCCCTATGGCCCTGGAGAAGACCATAACTCCACCCACACCCCACCCCATTTCCACTCTCAATCTTCTCTTTTCTATCACTTCCCATTCCCTATAAACAAGAGCTGACCCTGGGCAGGGTTGCTGCTGCGTAAGACCATAGAGAAATACACTAGCTGGGCGAAGAGCTCCTTCATCAGTATGATCATTCTCTTGGCTTGTGTGCTCTTGAAGACATAAGCACAATTGAAAGACATAAGCACAATTGAAAGACAAGTCTGATGATGAAGATATCTTTCCTTTATTGGGTTTTCCTGCTAGAGAACTGACTTGGTAGTTCAGAGGACATGAAGGCTTTTCTGAGGCAGTTTTCTCTTGCTATAATTGAATGGGTGATTTTAAAGAAGAGAGGTTTCCTTAGCTCATGGTGCTGGAGTCATCTCATCTTCTGATTAGGACCTTCTTACTGCATCATCACATGGCAGAGGGCACCACATGGCGAGACAGAGCAAGCATAAGAGAGAGCCCACTCTAACAAAGCCACCCCACAATGGCCCATTAGCCCAGGAATGGACTAACCCATCAATGAGAGCAGAGTTCGCATGACCAAGTCACTTGCCAAAGCTCCTTCCTTTCTGCGCTGCTGCACTGGGGGACCAAGTTTCTGACACATGAAATTTGAAGGGCATCATTATAATAATCCACTAATAGAGCATAGGCAACACAAAAATAATAAAGTGTTAGGATAACCAAATGGGAAGTGACCTTAATATTCATTCCAACTCTAAGATTTGAGTTCATCAGTTGAAATTGTTTTATTCACTACTTTACTCTCAGCAACCAGCAGCCTGTCTAACATTGTGCATGTGAAAACATACATTCTGTGTTCCTGACAGACATCACTAATCGATCACACTCTTTCCCATGGATTAGAGGTAAGGCCTCATAATCATTGTCATCATAGGATCCTAATAATCTAATACCAGCCATATAATATTGGCACACACATACAAAAACAAAACTGATTTGCCATTCCTGAACTAGTGGCTTGTCCAAAAACTATGAGGTCTTAAGGAGAGACAATTTTTTTTTTCTTTCAACCCATGCTTCCATTTAAGAAAAACCAGAGGTTCAAACAGTTTTTGGTCATCTGGAATGGTGACTTCTTTGGGCTTTGTTGTTCATACAAAACACTCTATTTTATAACCTTAGCACCATTTCTCAAAAAAAATAAATTACATTAAAAAACAGATGCCAAACACCAAAGATTAATTTCTGGAGACTGTGTACTCTTACCAATAAGTTTTACCTCCTTTGTATTCAATAGGATAATCATTAGCATGTAGAAGCCAGTCTATAGACTAGCATGAGGCTAGAGGTTTAGGTACAGAGAGAACATCCCTGGGGGTTCTTTCCCCTCTTTTGGCACCGGCCATTTATCATTTCAAGTGGTGGAGAAATGAAACTCAGAATGAACTCTACTCAGGCAACAAACTCCCTTCTTTTTAGAGGTTAGACTAACTGGCATTAGGAAACAGTCATAGACAATTTGGGCTCCTGCAAATAACAGTAGAAGTTAAACTGACTTTCTATGCAACAAGAAACAGGTCCCTGGAAAACATCTATCCAAATGAGCCCATGGTGCTGGGCCATCAGCGTAGCCAGAAGGATCATAAGAAGCCAGTCAAATTATTCAGGTAATGGGAGTTAAAAAAAAAAAAAGGGCCCAGGGGCTGGATCACTTGGATAACTGAAACTGCAGATGATCAAAAACTCTTTTGTTGAATTGGACTAAAAGGCGACTAGATTGGCATCAGTCCCAATGAACAAGGACTTAGCCACATTTGCCAGCAATAGACCATACTGTTAATACCCAGTAGTTAAAGAGATCAGAAAGAAAATAGCCATTTCAAGCCAGACTGACCAGAAGGCTGTCATGGAAATTCAACAAACTTATAAGTAGAACCTAGCAGTCCAGAGGCTCCCGAGCATCGAACATCACTGGACTCTGAGGGGGCAATCAGCCATTCCCTGAGAACTGCTAGGAAGAGGTAAAAATACCTCCTGCCTGGCTCTCTTCTTAGGTGTTATTAGAATGATTTAGTGATTATCAGTCAGCTGCAGGGTTCAGCAGCAAGTTTCTGACTCACATCAGCAGTTGGGGGTTTGTACATCTCTAACCTGCAGACGAAACTCACCCTTATATCTGCATTAGCAATTAAAGCAATTGTCTTTATGCTAGAAAGGTGAAATTGATGAGATAGATCCCAGGACTTTAAAAGAGAGACCTAGCCCCTGAACTCAGCCTCTTGTGCATGGGTGGTCCTACCTTTCTTGTGAGAGACGGGTGTAGGGGAAATCACTAGAAGTGGTTAATCGCTTGACCTTGGATGTCAGACCTGGAGTTACATTACACTTCTGGTATTTAATGGCTGTCTGACATTAAATAAGTTATTTAAATGGACCAATTCAGCCTTTTTTCTTCAAAATGTGGATTATAATATTACATGTTTCCTCTTCGTAAAGTGGGAATAATAGTAACATTCTTATGAAAAATGTACTTCAAGTGCTCTATGTGGATGATTTGCCAAGATAGACCACATATTGGGATGTAAAATAAGTCAATATATTTAAACCAATTCCAGTCATACAAAATGTTTTCAGATTGAAATGGACTTAAAATTAGAGATCAATAATACAAAATATCCCTAACCACCCCTCCCCAAAACACTTGGAAACTATGTAAGATACTGCCCAATAATCCTTGGGTGACCGATGAAATAAAAAAGGAATTAAGATACTATTTTGAACTAAATGATTATTGGGCAGTGGTAGAAATTGCAGGAGGTGGGAGCTACTTGAAGGGAAGGGATCTTTGGGGATACTCTGTCTTGTCCTGGCCCCTTCCTCTCTCTATTTCCCAGCCACCATGCAGTAAGCAGCTCTCCCCCACCATAGCCTCTGCACCGTGATGCTCTCAGGGTCATAGCCATGGAGCCAGCCAACTATGGACTGGGATCTCTGAAACCTTGAGCCAAAATTAATCTTTCCTTCTCTGCAGGTGCTGTTATCAGGTATTTGGTCACAGTAATGAAAAGCTAACACCAATCCCAATCAGAATCCTAGTAGAGTTTACTGTGTTAATTAACAAACTAATTTTGAAATTGATACAGAAATGCAAAAGACTCAGGCTGGCCAAAACCATTTTTAAAAGAACAAATTTGGAGAGCTAACACAACCCGATTTCAAGACAACATATAAAAATAAAGTGATCAAGTCACTGTGATGTTACTATCAAGACAGATAAATAGACAGACACAGTGGTACATACCTGTAATCCCAGCAACTTGGGAGGCTGAGGAAGGAGGGTGGCAAGTTTGAAGCCAGCTTCAGCAACTTAGCAAGGCCCTAATCATCTTAGCAAGACCCAGTCTCAAAAAGTGCTGGGGATGAGGCTCAATGGTTAAGCATCTTTTAATCCCCAGTGGTGGGGGGGAGGACAAATATATAAGTGGAACAGAATATACAGTCCAGAAATAGACCCAACAGGTATATAACAATTGATTTTTGGTAAGGGTACAAAGGCAATTCAATAAAGAAAGAATAGGCTTTTTAAAAAAATAGTGCTGTTAACAGTTGATATCTGCATAGAAAACAAACTAGAACTTCACGCATGCTGTAGTTTCAATCTGAATGTCCCTCAAAGGCCTATGTGCTGTAGGTTTGGTCCCTAGACTCTGGTACAACTGCCAGGAGGCGGGGCCTATGTGGAGGAAGTGAGGTCTTAGAGGCAGGCCTTACCAGGGTATACTGGGACTCCAGCCCTTTCTGCTTCCTGTCTGCCAGGAGGGGAATAGACCTTGTCCACTACACAGCCCCTCCAAGAGGTGCTGTGGCACCCAGGTCTAGTGAAGCTCCTATGTTCCCTCTGTCACCTTCACACCTGTCCTTTCACATATGACTCCCCCCCCCTTTGAAAGATGAAGATCAGAAAAATTAAGATCTTATTTAACATCTGAATTCCAAATGCTGGGGTTTTTCATTCCTCTATGCTTCTAAAAAAACACAGAGCACCAATAAGACCTAGGTGAACTAAGGTTCAAGTGTTGATGGAAAACAAGAACAAACACAGATGAACAGCCTTTGTCTTGGAACAATACTTCTGGCCCTGGAAGTGGTGCACAGAGCTTATTAGCACAGCTGGAGATGGAGAAGTGTCTTGGGAGTGGAGAGGGAACAATACATTTCTAATATTTGGTAATTATCATGAAAATGACTTGCTTCTTGTTTACACTTAAACTTCAGCACAGAGGAATGCCACTTATTTTTCCTCCCAGCATGATGTGTGTGACGCATCCAGCCACCAGCTGCTTCCCTGGACTCCTAGACCCCTCTGGGAGTGGGGACTTGTTTATACCTCTGCTGAGGGGGCTGCACAGCCATGCATCTTTCCTGTCCTGTACCTTCTTCCAAGAAGGCGTCAGCAGGCTGTGCCTTGGACAGCACTGCTACATTCCCTCTCTGTAGTGAAATTGCAACATCATATGTAGGGACAAGGGAGGGACTGACACCCCAAATACCCTTCAAAACAGAGCTGTGGAACCAGGTCAGGTCACGGTCATTTGCCATTTCACCATCTTTGGAAGATAGTTAATAAATGGCGAAGCAGATTGTTGAAAGCCTGAATTGAATATTGAGTAATTTGACAACTGATCCTTAATTTTTTTCATCCTATAAGAGTAAAAATAGCTTCTTATGGGATGTAATAATAGCTACCATTTATTAAGTCTAAACTATGAGCTGGGTGCTGTCTAAGGGTTTTTCATGCATACTTCATTGGACAGCCTTATTTGAGACTTACTATTGCTTCATTTTACAGATGAGGAAACAGAGACTTAAATTGCTAAGGAAGATAACCATTTGACTCCAGACGCAGAACATCTAATCACTGTGATAAAGAACTTTGCACAGAGGTTGGGTTTGGGCTCAGTGGTAGAGTGCTTGCCTAGCATATGTGAGGCACTGGGTTCGATCCTCAGCACCACATAAAAAAATAAACAAACAAAATAAAGGTTTTGTGTCCTTCTACAACTAAAAAAGAAACTTAAAACAAAACAAAGAACTTTGCACAGAATTTCTATAATTTTTATAATTGGAGAGGCACATCCAATAGATGTTAGCTAAAATCACATTGACTTTAGTAGTAGCACTGGGTATTGAGACCTGGGGTCCCTTTAATGCCACTCCTGTTATTACTTATTTATGCTAAAATAAATATATAAAACATCTTACAAAACTAATGTAAAGTACAATGATTTTCATAAGGCACACGTCATGGTAGTCACCACCAGGTCAAGAAATAGAACGTTTCAACCCATGCCAAAGCCCACCATGAGCCCCATCAAATCATAGCACTCCCAAAAGTAACCATGATCTTAACTTATATGGAAAGAACAAGGGTGGGTTTCCTTTGCTTTTCATTGTCCATGTGTATCCCTAGATTCCTCTTTGGCATCCGTTTCATATGTTTGTTAATCTATAAGCTTCCATTCCCACCTTGCCCCATCCCTAGTCCCAGCAGTTTCTCTCCATGTGGGCTTCTATCCTGGAAGAGGTGCCCAGGTGTTCAATTTGAGGAGTTTGTGGGGGTCAGATAGCTCTGACCTCTATACCCTTTCTTCAGATCTCTTATGCTCCCCCGCTGCTAGCTTGGGCAAAAGATCTCTCACTTGAAGAGGCCATGCTCAAGTGTGTCCTTCAGTATGTGTCTATTGTCTATTTTGAGTTTCTCCTGTTCTCGGATCTACCAGATACCCCTTTGCTTCCCTTTCATCTTCATGCACAGATACTAACACTATGTGAGTCTTGGAACAGCTTTGTCCCTATGAGTTGTATTTGAGGATTCACAGGAATACTTTGGCATCTAATTTTGCTTTGGATTTTGTTTTGTATTTCTTTTACTTTTATGTGGATATGGGGGTAAACTAAATGAGGTTGCCACTATTCTTATTCTCTAAAATCCCCTAGAACTCTTGACCTTTTTTAGATCTCAAGACCTTGTCCACTTTCCCTGAATCCATAGAAGACCAACAAATTTATCCTACGAGAATCTGCCTCATGATCTACCCACCTCAAACTCTGCTTTCTGTCTCTGATAATGGACACAATTGATCTGTCCTGGGAAGATGGATCTATGTTCCTTCACAATAGATTTCACCTCCATGTAAGACATCATTTAAAACAGCAATGAAAAGAGCTTCCAGGTAGAGAAGAGATCAAAGGTCCTTGTAGCAGGAGGAAGTTGGTCTAGAGATTTAAGACTCCTTCCATCTCTAGTGTCTTGGGGTCCCCAATTGTGCAGGAAGAAGCCCCCTGAACATCCTCAGCTTCCTTTAATTAATCTTATCTTGAGATAACAGTAGAAGTCCCCGGATATTAGACCTCCAAGGCATGGAATTTGAGATTTCCAGAGGTCACTAGAATAAGACTAGACTACTCCTATTTTTAATCACTGTAGACATGCAAAAGGTTTTTATCGTTATAAACATGAAAATGGTGGCAACATTGCTCCTGCTATCCATGAACTCACAGTCTGAGTCAGTATCATAAAAGTCCATTATTTTTATATTTTAAAAAATTTATTATTTTAAGATAACATTTGGCTCAGGGAGGACATTTCTGACTTTTGGAGGTCTGCATTAAGGGATTTTAATAACTTTATATCTTTACAAGAAAAAAAAAGAAAAGAAAAGCTTGTATAACAAAGAAGTTTTAGATTTTATTGTGGCTCTTGTGAACGCTACTCACCGCCTATAGTTTGCAAGTATAGAGTAAACCCTTCTTAGAACACTGTGCTGGAAAGAGAGGGTCTTAGCTGTTGCTCCCTGTCCACCCTTTTCCAGGAGAGATTAATCTGAGAGACACCATTATAGGATTCTGATTGAATCTCAACGATAGCAGGTAAGGTCATTGTGGATGTAATGTTTTGTTCTGTTGGCAAAAGACAAATGTCAAAGGCCTAAAATATTCTCCTAGAACTCTTCCTATTTCCATCAATTGTTTTTCAATCTAAGAACTGACAAGATCTAAAGGATATCTTATGGGTACTAAAAAATATTCTTCAAAATTTCATTTTTAAATACATACAAACCATTTTAAACCCCCAATGAACAAACAGACCTTGTGTTTTGGTTAGCTTTTTTATTGCTGTGACTAAAAGACCCAACCAGAACAACTGTAGAGAAGGAAGAGTTTGTTTGAAGTCTCCTGGTTTCAGAGGTCTTAGCCCACAGACAACAGGCTCCATTCCTCAGGCCTGAGGTGAGGCTGAACATCATGGTGGAAGAGTGTGGCAGAGGGAAGCAGCTCACATGATGACCAAAGCAGAGAGAGAGAGAGAGACTCCACTCGCCAGATACAAATTATACCCCGAAAGGCCCACTCCTAGTGCCCACCTCCTCCAGCCATATTCTGTCGGCCCTCAGTCACCACTCAATCCCATCAGGGTGTTTATTCACTGAATTGAATTGGCTCTCATAACCCAATCATTTCTCCTCTACACCTTGCTTTGTCTCACACATGACCTTTGGGGGACACTTCACATCCAAACCATAATACCTTGACATGTGCTATATACCATTTTTTAATTCGTTGAGTCTAACACAACTATTATTTGTCCTAAACTTTTGTTTGTGTTTACAAATCCTACACTAAATTTCCCACTATCTGTTTTCATTTTTTGTTGATAAGAATCCCCTGATAGCATAAGCTGAACTGCTTTTAAAACTATTATTGCTTGTAACTACCTACCTATTTGAGTCACATTTTATTTTTTTTTTAATGTTAATGACTTTTTAAAAAAAAAAAATCTTTATTTTTATGTGGTGCTGAGGATCAAACCCAGTGCCTCATGCGTGCGAGGCGAGCGCTCTCACTCTGAGCCACAATCCCAGCCCTGAGTCACAGTTTCTTAATATTGAGCATATTAGATATGTTTTGGATACAAAAGACAGAATTCCAAGCCAATTTGCCTGAAAGATAAAAGGAATATTTCCAATTTGCCTAACAGAAAAGCCCAGGAGAAGGGCTGATGTAAGTTCCAGCTAGATCCAGACATTCCAGTGGTGTCCTACAGTCCAGGGCGCATTCCCCTGAGTGGGCTTCCCTGTCCATGTGGTGCAAAACCCCCACCCCCAGCAACTTCTGGCTGACACCCTTCCAGCTCAAGACAGCATGAAGGGCTCCCCCTTCCCAATTCCCCTGGTCCCTGCCTTCCAGGCCCACCTCTGTAGCTGGAGTAGCTTTTCCAGAGTCATAAGTAGAAAGGGGGGAACTAGAGCCTAGGCAGCCAAACAGCAGGAGTCCATTCTTCTGGGCAGTCTAAGCAAAATACAAAAGCATACTGGACCCCGAGGCTGCACTAGCCCCACTTGATATCAGTTCCTGATATCAGATCCCCAATTTCCCCAGAAGGCTCTCACAGGCTCATCTAATGATAGGTAAATAAATATCATGCCCTTAAACCTAAAGAAATGAATGCATGCTAAACACAGCTTTTTTACCAGCTTCAATAGTTGGGACCTCACCACGAGATGTCAAGGAAGCGTGGTTAAGGTTGTGCGGTGTTGTTAAGGTGTGTGCGCACCCACATCCTGGGGAGCACAGCCCACAAAAGCTCCTTGACCACTCGGGCTCAGAACCCTGTCCCTTTTGTCACTCATTCTTCTTGTTGTGTAGAGACTCAGGCAAAGAGGAAGTTTGTAACCCAAAGTTCATGTCCAAGCTTTGCTCTTTAATGTCTATGTGGCTTCCCTTACCTGCAAATTGAGCCCGTTCTCTAATCACAGGGGCAATGAGGCTAGAACATTTTGAGGGAAAGTTCTTTAAAATGAGTAAAATGTTAAGTGATTACAAAGTATTACCTTTTATTCTACGTTAATTATATACCTATGTTTACATAGCAGTTTTCTCTGTTTATTTAATTAGCCCCCCACAGTGGATCACCTGCACTGATGGCTCATTTCTTTATCCCTCCCTGAATTAGCATCGTTTACTGGGCAAGTTTAGAGTCCCCTTGCACTCTGTGCATTTAACCATTGCCTTGCCTTGGCCAATGGTGTGTGATCCAGGAGCACAGACAGAGGCCCAAGGAACACTGGAACAGGGGTTTGCTCACTCCTGCTCCTCTGCCTTGGTGCCTGAACTAGCCTGATGGATGATGACACATCACCCCTGGTCAACCAACAGACAGTCAACCTCCAGACATTTGTGAAACTGAATCAGAAAACTGCCCAGCTGAGCCCAGGCTAAAATGGCAACATGTCAATTTGTGAGCCAAATAAGCACTCCTGTTTTAACCCACTGAACTCCCTAGTGGATATTTGTGTGTGTGTGTGGCAAATTGTGATGCTCTCCAATTTCTCCAATCCTCTAAAGGGAATTAATGTTACAAGATTTTTGAAAACTTTCTAATGTTTGGGTATATGAGGTAGTATTTACACAGCACCTCATTTAATCTATACAATATCCCTCCCTGAGAGCTAGGTATAGGTGAAGAAACTAAAAGTTAGAAGTACATGGCCTAAAGTCACACAACAAGAATAGTAGAACTGGATTTTCCATCAGAGAACCTGCTCCTTATATCCGTTCTCAATCTCTACCTCATTTGATTAAGTGCCTTGCACCATTGCCCCAAGGATCGTAATCATTCAAGTTGGCCTTTTGCTAGATGTCCTCTTGATTTCCAGTGATAGCGTATTTGTTGACCTTGGATCATAGACCTTTCTGGATTTTATTTTCCCTTGTCATACTGTAGGATGATATATTTATTGCCTCATTGGTTTGACTCCTCAAAAATCACAAATTGTCAGTTTCTTCACATTTATTGACTGTAAATAAATGGAGGGAGGGGACATGCTTTCCAAAGATCTTAAGAATCTATCTCGCATTAGCCCAGATTTGGCCCTCACTTTGCATTCCAGATTTCTGGCCCCAATATTTAAGTTGCCCTCTTCTCTACACCACAAAGAAGTTATCTTTAAGTTGCAGTTTTGTCCAAAAAGCATTTTTCACAGAATGCCTTGGAAGGTTCTGGACTTTCTGTTCACCACAAGAACTGTCCCTCAACTCCACCTTTTCTGTCTGGGGAGTTTTTGTTTACACAAGAGTCACGTGTTCTCTTTTCATGAAGTTACTTGAGTACTTTCCTTCTACAACCTTGACCATATTTTCCCTAAGGAAGGTTGGTGTGTGATCTTCCGGGCACAGAAGTGGACACTATCAGTTAAGAAGGAAATCACTACAAATACCTTCCTCTATCTCCCGAGCCACAACCCCGACTTCCCCTGGATTCCTCCAGTCCAGCTCCCTTTATTCCTCTGAGCCCTACCCCCTTCCATCTCCTTTGTGAAGGGTTCCTTGACTCTGGACTCACAATACTACCCCTCTTTTATGAATGTTTAGAGAACCTAAAATATTTGATTGAATGTTTATTTAGGCACTTACTTACTGGGTGTACACTTGTGCTAGGCTGTATCCTCCAAAAGCTTACAGTCTACCATAGATATGAAACCACCCACAAATAAGATGGATTGAGGTGGGGGTGGTGATATTTTAAAAACAGGACAGTGGACAGAATAAACAAGAGAATGGGAGGGTGACCTCAGACTGGTGATCAGGGTGAAGATCTCTGAGAAGGTGGGGCTTTCCTGGAAGACAGCCAGTCAATCCTCCGGAGAAAGAGTGGCCCAGTGGAGGGTATGGACAGTACAAAGCCCTGTGGCAGGAACCATCCTGGCATGTGCGGAAAGGAGTCTAGAGTGGCCAAATCACAGATGAGAAGACCGCGGTGCAGAACAGGGCTCAAGAGGAAGGGAAAGCCTTCCAAGGTTGGCCAAGGAAGGAGTTTGGGTTTCTCTCTTCAATGCAACTGAAGTATAGAGAGTTTAAATCTGAGAGTGATATCTGATGAGTGTTTATTAAAATCTCTTTTCTGGAGCCTGGATGGACTGGAAATGCAGAGATGACTATCATTCTCAGAACTAATAATAGAGATTTGGACAAAAAGATGGAAGAAAGCTGTCATGATTTATTTTAAACAGCCTTTCTCCTTCATATGTATATTAAGTCTGCCTACTTTTAAATGTGGACCCGGGCTTGTATTTTGTTCTGTTATTTATGATTCCAAACCAAACGAGAATCGGTGACAGGCAATTAGATATTTGCCCAACCAACTCTGATTTTATGGCTAGGTTTTTTAAATTGGGCATCTGGTAAGCTCTCTCTCCCTTAAACTATAAGTTAAACTTGGAATGTACCTTTGAAGTCCGTGAGGTCTGAGTTTACATTTCAATCTGCAGTTGTAAGTCATCACATAACAACCCCCTAAACATGTCGACATCAGCAATGTCCATGACACTGATCCCATTGTGAAGCAGTAGACTGCAGGGCCTGCAGAAGGATGCTTTCCTAATAAGCCTCTGCCTTGTGCAACCATGCTGCTCTGATCTCTGTGCCTTGCAGCTGCTCACAGCCCCAGCTAATAGAATTGGTCACTTGAACATTGTTCAGACATGCCTCTGGCTTCTCCCACTGCTTCACAGGGACACATGGTGGGCAGGTTCTGGGGCTCTGCCAGACACCACTGAGGCTTTCACACATTGACAAGGCAGCAGGCAACACCTGGGAAGACTCCCGGCATTTCCAATGCCTCCTCTTCAACTATTTCCTCACTCACTGTCAGATCTCACATCTCACCAGCCGAGCTTATTATTCAAGGTGGCTAAACTACTCCAGGAGATGTGAGAATAGCTTGACCCTTCTCTGTGAAGCATCACCCTTTCGGTAAGCTTAAACAGTGTTGCTAATGGACGAGACGATCTGCCACGCACTTTGGTTCCTATAGATTCAGAGGTTTATTTGAATGAGTCTTATCTGTGCCCTTGGTAGTTGGCTGGGCAAAAGCAATGCAAGCCAAGTGAGACCACTAAAGATCTTGCAGTTTCCTCTTAAGCCACAGGTCTTTCTGGGGTAAGGGACTATTTGGCTCTTTAGTGTAAGATTTTTAAAAACAGGATTTTAGAGCCATAAGGGTCTTATACAGCATCCAGTCATTTGGCAGAAGGAAAATGTGGAATAGAAAGTTTAATTGAACTTCTGATGATCTCAGAGCTATATATTTTCTGCACCAAGTAGTACGCTCTTAGGGACAGACAACTTGCTGCAAGACCTCCAATGGATGTTTGAATCTGTAAGAATACCAAACCCTACAATGCTATGTTTTTCCTATTTGTACATATCTAAAATAAAATTTAATTTGTAAATTAGGCACAGAAAAATATTAAGAACAATAATAAATGGTAAAATAGAACAACTATAGCAACACACTGTAATCAAATTTGATCCCTCTCTCAAACTGTTCTATCATATGACACTCACTGTTTAGCTTCTTGTGACAATGAGAGATGATACTTGAAGGAAGAACGTTATGGCTTCTCTTGACATTATCTGGATTGCCAGCATCACTACTCTTGCACTCTGGGGTCATTAAGTAAAATAGGGGTTACTTGGACAAAAGCACTGTGATACTGCAGACAATTTGGTCCAATAACTGAGAACACTACTAAGTGACTAACGGACCAGTAGCATATATGGCATGGATACACTGGAGGATTATTCACAGACAGGTGGTAGGAGCAGGACAAAATAAGATTTCATAATGGTACTTGGAATGGCATATGATTTAAAGCTTATGCATTATTTATTTCTGTAATATTGCATATAATATTTTCAGACTGCAGTTGACCCCAGGTAACTGAAACTTTGGAGTGAAACCACAGATAGAAGTGGATATTTTTTACTGAAGTATCATTATTCATTAGACATCATAGCAGGTTTTATATACATGCTGGTCTTACTGCTTCCTTCTGACAGTTCTAGAACAGATGTTGATATCACCACATTATACATGGGTAAACTAAAGCCTGAAAGTTTTGAAGTAACCTTTCCTAGAGTTTTAGAATCTTTAGATGTTATAGAGCCTATTATTATTTGTAAACATTCACTTTCTTCCCCCTCTATTGTAGTGTACCTTCCTATCCTCTAGATGTTGGGTTTGGCCATTCGACTTGCTGTGGCCAATGGAACATGAGCAGACACAGCAGAGGCCACATCTAAGCAAAGGCCTTAAATATGCTTATGTGGTGTAATGTGGTTTGTCCCTCCCTCTCTGTCATGGCAGGCCATGCCCCAATCACTGCTGTTCCACTAACCTGGGTTCTGCAGTGATCAATGGAACCGAGCCCTCCCAATGTCTGCAGAAATCTCCCACTCACCTGCAGTCAGCACCACATAACATGAGGAAGATGATTTGGTTCTGAAAGCTGTTGAGATTTGGGAGCTGTTTCCTACACAGCATGACCTAGTGAAAGGCGATGGACACAGATGGACAAAGCCAGGCTCTGCACCCTGATCTTTCTGCCTCCAAATTTCTACCAAACTTTTCTGACTATCTACACATTGGTTTTAGCCTCCGTCAGCAAATATTGCTCTTTCAGACCCAGGTCTTTAAACTCTTCTCAGCATCCAAGACATTTTCTTTCTACCATCTTCCTCAGGCTCAATTTCCTGCCGTCACAGATGCCCTTTCCCCAGCTTTCCTCAGAGGTGAGCCTCCTGGGCTCTTGAAGGCAGACAGGTCATCGTGCATAAACCCATCCCTGCATTTCTAGATTTATTTGTCCCATCACCTTTTCTTCACCTGGCCTTTCAGCTCCAGGAAAAAGCCGATTTATCTTCTGTGCAGAGACAACCTCTCCACTCTTCTCTTAATCCTCCTTCAGAATCCCACTCCGCCACCTTTCTTGTTTCTTCCATTCATCTCCCTTTCTAATATTTTTTTCCATCAACCTACAAACAAAAGTCTCCTTCTTTTGCTGAAATAAAATCTAAAATATCTTTACTGTTCTATTCTTCTTAGGCCATTTTTTAAAATTTTTTACCTTCCTTCGACACCAAAATCCTCCACTGAGTCGATTCCTTTCCTGAACTCATTTTGTCTCCATCAGCATTTCTCTGTCCACCCACTAACTTCCATATCCTAACTGTATAGCTCTGGTGAACCTGTGCCTGCATACAACACTGAAGACGCCTTAATGTTCAAAGTCAATGATTTCCCATCAGACTTTGGTCAGCCTGTTGGGTTGAAAGATAAAATATAAGACTCCCAATTATATGAAATATGTGGGATATAAATATAGATTATTTTTATCTGGAATTTGAATATTGTCCTGCATTTTGGGGGGTTGTTTTCTTTCTTTCCTTTTCTTTTCTTTTCTTTTTTTTTTTTTTTTGTACCAGGGATTGAACTCTGGGAGGCTCAACCACTGAGCCACATCCCCAGCCCTATTTTGTATTTTATTTACAGACAGGTCTCACTGAGTTGCTTGGCACCTTTTCTTCGCCGAGGCTGGCTTTGAACTCAGGATCCTCCTGCCTCAGCCTCCCACGCCGCTAGGATTACAGGTGTGCACAACTGCTCCCAGATTTCCAAGGAATCTCCATATTGTTTTCCATATTGGCTGCACCAATTTGCAGTCCCGCCAGCAATGTATGAGTGTACCTTTTCCCTCACATCCTGCATTTTTAATCACTAAATCTGGCAGCCTTATCAGCCTACTTTTCTACATTTTTATTTCAATGGTATTTCCCTTCTTGAAATCTGTGGTCCCAGGACGCAATTATATGTTTCTTCCTAGCTCTGTGACCACTCTTTTTTGTATCTCTGTTTCTTTCTGGGCCATAAATGTTGCTATTCCCAGGGTTATGTTTTCAGCATTTTTCTCACACTGTGTGAACTAATTCGCCCTCATGATTCCATCTCATTTATGCTGACTCCCAAATATTTACTGCCAATTTTATCTTGCCTTTGGAGCATTAAATTGACATGCCTAGCAATTAATGGAACATCTTCACTTGGTTGCCCTATAACAATCTGAACCTCAACATGTCACCCTAACTCCTTCCTGAAGATTCATTCTTCCTCCTGTGTTCTCTGTCTCAATTAAAAGCAAGCCCAGAACTCATAATTTTTCATGGATGCCCATCCAGTCCCTTAAGTATCTCATGAACGTAATGCCTGTCTGTATTCTATTCCACCTCTCTAAGCTATGGTCACTGCCCTGATTGAGGTTTGTTTGTCTGGATAGTTCTATGACTTCTTCCTGCCAGTGAGAATCCCTGCCCTCTAGTCTTGTGACCCCTCCTGGCGGTACTCTGCATTGCACCAAGGTGATCTAAGTTTCAATCCATCTTTCTCCTACTTAAAAATGTGTTTAGACTGAGGAGTGGGATAGCTGGGCCAAATGGTGGTTCCATTCACAGCTTTCCAGGGAATCTCCATACTGTTTTCCATATTGGCAGCACCCATTTGCAGTCCCGCCAGCAATGTATGAGTGTACCTTTTTCCCCACATCCTAGCCAACACTTATTGTTGTTTGTGTTCTTGATAGCTGCCATTCTGACTGGAGTGAGATGAAATCTTAGAGTAGTTTTGATTTGCATTTCTCTAATTGCTAGAGATGATGAACATTGTTTCATATATTTGTTGATTTATTGTATATCATCTTCTGAGAGGTGTCTGTTCATTTCCTTGGCCCATTTATTGATTGGGCTATTTAATTTTCTTTTTTTTTTTTTTTGGTGTTTAGCTTTTTGAGTTTTTATGTATCTTAGAGATTAATGCTCTATCTGATATGCAGGTGGTAAAATTTTCTCCTATTCTGTAGGGTCTCTATTCACCTCACTGATTGTTTCTTTTGCCAAGAAGAGCTTTTTAATTTGAATCCGTCCCATTTATTGCTTCTTGATTTTAATTCTTGTGAATTAGGAGATATGGTATATATATACACAATGGAATATTACTCAGCAATAAAAGAGAATAAAATCATGGCATTTGCAGGTAAATGGATAAGTTGTAGAATATAATGCTAAGTAAAGTCAGCCAATCCCCAAAACCCAAATGCTGAATACTTTCTCTGATATAAGGAGGCTGATACATAGTGGGGTTGGGAGGGGGAGCATGGGAGGGTTAGATGAACTCTAGATATGGCAAAGGGGTGAGAGGGAAAAGGAGGGGATATGGGGGTAAAAAGATGGTGGAATGAGATGGAAATTATTACCCTAAGTACATGTATGAAGACATGAATGGTGTGAATATACAACCAGAGATATGAAATATTGTGCTCTATATGTGTAATATGAATTGTAATGCATTCTGCTGTCATATATAACAAATTAGAATAAAAATAAATTTTAAAAAGCATAAAAAACTAAAAAGAACATTTAAAAAGTGTGTTTAGCTCCCTGTTGTTCATAAAATAAATCCAAAATCTTTAATGTGATAGTCAAGACTCTTCAAAGTCTGGTGTTACTTTTTTTCTTTCAACTGTATTTTTTGACACATCTGTTCACAAACCCTCTATTATAGCCACAATGGATGACATCATCCCTAATTACAAGTCACACTTCACTTTCCTTACTCATACTTTCCTTTGCAAATATTACAAATATTAAAAAACTATTATCCTCTCTGCCTCAACAATCTCACACCCTCCCACATACCTACTTTGCTTCCCTGGAAAAGTTTCATATTCCCTGCTGAGACCAGTTGAAATGTCACTTTTCTGTAAAATCTCCTCCCATTCTTCATTTTGCCTGAATAGTGGAGCAGGTAGTAGCTCCCACTTGAGATTTATCAATAAAGGAGTTAGTTCTAAGGCTTGTTCACACGAATTAATGTTTTTTATCTGACTCACATCCATCAAAGAGAATGCCATGCTAATATAGATGTCTCTTTGCACTTAAGATTAGCTGGGAAAGTTAAAAATCATGCATTTGCAGTTAGGATGAATACGTCTAGAGGTCTAACGTACAGCGTGAAATCTACAGTTAAGCCGAGGGCACGCTGATAATTTGCTCAAAAATGAATTATATCGTTTAGTGTTAATTATGAAGGTGGTTTTTCTCTGTCCTCTGTCTCCCCAAGTTGATGAACTAAATTGATGGACATTGAATGTCCCTTTCATCCCTTCTAGCTCCATGTGTGTAGCCCCTGAAGCTCTCAACCTGGTCAAAGAGGGGGGTGTTGGTCTTTCCATTGTGGTGACAAAATATTTGAGAAAATCAACTGGAGGATGGAAAGATTTGTTTTGCCTCAGGATGCTGGAGGTTTTAATCCATCATCACTTGATTCCATTGTTTCTGGTCCTGTGCATGGAGAGTGCATGGTGGGAGGAAGCTGCTCACCTCATGGCAGCCAAGAAGCAGAGAGAGAGGAGAGGGGGCGAGAAAGGGGCCAGAGACAATTGAAGACCTTTAAAGGCATGTTCCCCAGGACCTGAATAGGCCCCACCTCCTAAGTTTCTCCCAACTCCCAATAGCCCATTAAATTGTGAATCCATCAACGGATTAATCCATTAATGAGGTGAGAGTCATTACTGCATTGGAGACCCAGTCTTCCACACAGGAGCTTTTGGGGGACATTTCATACCTACACCATAACAGAGGGCAGTCACCTAAAGCATAAAGCAGTACTACAGGATGACAAATGGCTTCATTCTTGAGCCAATACATTAATAAATTAGTAATGTCCTCCCAAAATGCTGTTGAGACAAATTCCAAAGCCACATCCAGATTTATAGAAAAGAATCGTAAGTTGTGCCTTGGTATGAACCCAGAGAAATGAGTAACAATCATGCCATAATTTAGCCACTTCGCCAATAGTATTTGAATAGCTACAATCCCATTATGTAATCACAAATAAGTTTCCATGGTTCTATTCAGTGTGAAAATGTGTTTCCTTGCCTAAAGTCTTAGTAGTATTTACATTTCCCTTAAACGGTGTTTTTAAATTAGAGTTTGTAGCTCTGATGAAGAATATTTAATTAGCATATTTGATTTTTAAAAGCCTAACAAATATTTCTTGAACATACAAATATCAGCAAAGAAGCTGTCTTTCCCAAAATCACGATCTGGATGAAAGACAAACCACAAGCTCATTAAAAGGCTTTTTTTTTTAATTATGAAAGTTAAAATAAGAATACAAATAAAAATGCAAGTTACATCACTATCACTGCATGGTTAATTGCCAAATGAGCACTTTGAATTAGAGTGATGGAGAGAGAATGAAGATATTCATTACAGCCTTGATCACTCCTGTCAGGAGAAGAAAATGATTGTGAGTTTGGGTCCTTGCTAGAATATGTTCAATGTGAATGCACACATCTGTGAGATGTGAATACATTATCGATGGGGAACAGTAAGTAATAAAGAGACTTTTTAAAAAACAGATTTCTGTTTTCTGCTAATAATGACTGATTTAATTTTTTTTCTTTCTTTTTTTTTTTTTTTTTTTTTTTTGCTAAAGAGTTTTTCACTGGTTAGCCTTCCTAGTGGATTAAGAGAAGCACACTTCCCTTAGTTTTTATATGGTGATTGTTATGGTTTAGGAGTGAGGCATTCCCCCAAAAACTCATGGGTAAAAGGATGCCAGAAACTTTAGAGGTAAAATGATTGGGTTATGAGAGGCTTAACTTAGTCAGTGCCTGGATCCACTTGAAGGAATGAACTGGGTGCTAACTCTAGGCAGGTAGGGTGTAGCTGGAGGAGATAGGTCACTGGGGGGCATGCCTTTGAGGTTTACATTTTGTTCCTGAAGAGCAAAATTCGCTTTCTACTTCCTGATTGCCATATCCTGAACTGCTTTCTTTCCTCTGTCATACTCTCCAGCCATGATGTCTTGCCTTCCTGCCAGCTCAGAGCTAAGGAGTCAGCCATCTATGGACTGAGACCTCTGAAACTATGAGCCCCCAAATAAACTTTTCCTGTATTACATTGTTCTTGTCAGGTTTTTAGGTCAGAGCAACAAAAAAAACTGACTAAAACAGTGACCCATATGGGACTCCGCATTTTATTTATTTATTTATTTATTTATGTTATTTTTTGGTACTGGGGATTGAACTCCGGGGCACTTGACCACTGATTCAAACCCCCAACCCTATTTTGTATTTTATTTAGAGACAGGGTCTCACTGAGTTGCTTAGCACCTCGCTTTTGCTGAGGCTGGCTTTGAACTTGCCATCCTCCTGCCTCAGCCTCCCGAGTAGCTGGGATTACAGGCTTGTGCCACTGCACCTGGCACCATTTCTTACTCCAAGGATAAAAACGCATCCTAACACCCAGTTGTAAGCCAGTTTTCCATTCTTTGGTCACAGTGGTTGGTTTGGGAGAAACATGCAACTGACAGCCAACAAATCATGTTAATTGTGTGTCTTCACTTGCAAGGGTAGGAAGAAAGAGGCATTCACGCTTTCCTACCTGGCTTGAACTTGGAATTTTGTACCTGATTCAGCTACCTGGCCAGTATGTGGAGCCTCAGGAGAAGGACCAAGAGAGGAGAGAATTTCAGACTGCAGAGATGGGGTTCTGGGAGCATCTTTTGCTGAATCCAGCTGTGCTGGAAGCAAGAAGATTCAACTTTGGAATTTCCAATTATAGATACCAATGAAGTCCTTTGTCTTGCTTAATCCTGTGTGGGTTGAGTTTCTGTCAATTCTAATGAAATGACATGGTTTCTGTCATTTATAAGGGTCCTTAGTTTTAAAAGTCCTTAGCCTTGTTTCAATGTAACATCTTAACTATAACGACTAACACTTCACACATAACATCTCACCCTACCCCCACTATGAATTCTTTCAAAGCTTGCCCATTGGTTAATTCACTCAGTTTCAACCACAATTTTCTCAAGTTAAATAGAGCAAGTTTTATTGGTCCCAGTGGATAGAAGAATCAGCTTTAACCCAAGGAAGGAGTGTACCCAAACTAAAACTTAAATCCCTGAGAAAGAGCCCAGGACTTCTGATTCCCAGCTGGGATTCTTTTACTAAATCTTGCTCTCAGTTTTCCCCTACATTTCATTTTGGACCTGCCAGTTTTCGTAGCATCATTCCCAGAATGGAAGCATCCCAGAAAAACTTTCTAGAAGTGGCTACAGAACCAAAATCATTTTGCTGATTCCAGCTTCTCCACCCAAAAAAATTATCCCTATTAAGGGATAATTACAAACCTATTGGATGGGATTTAATTGTGCTAGTAGTGATGATGATGGTGGTGGTGATGATGATGATGATGATGATGATGACATCGCATAAAGAACATTCCAAATATACAGAAGACTCAGAGGAGCCAAGACACAGAGATTGACCATATTTGCAACTAACAGTAACCACCACTGACAGCTCTCACCCTTAGCAGCTTTGGCCCATGGAAGTCACACCTTGTGCTAAATTAAGATGTTCTCAGGCTGAGTGGTGGCATAGAACGTTGCTGGGAATCGGGCCCCCAGGTGCTGGAAGCACTGAAGCCTGGCACACAGGAAGAACTGTTTGGCAGTACAAAACCCCCCTCGGGGACACACTGGAAGTGAAATAAATGAACTCGACAGTATGTGCCTTCGCCAAGCATAAAACTGTTTCCCATGAGCAATCATTTGCAAGTAAGAGAATCATGTCCTCTAGAGAAAGGGTCCTCGAGAGAGGGTCAGAACCTTCTGGTGGATGTCAGGGTCTTTTCAAGTAGATCATAGAAGTCAGGATGTGGCACAACTTCACTCCTGACACCAAGGGACTCACCTCTACCCCAATAATCCCCACCCACCCCTGCCTCTCCTGCACACTTGGATGGGTCTCCCACAGGGAGGTGAATTCTGGACCTCTTGGGAACCTTAACTCAAGTACACACTTCATTTCACTCAGGTGCTCAGAGGTACCCTCCACACCTGCATCCATCCCAAATGTTCATCCTCAGTATTTACTTTTCTCAGAAAGACTGATATCCTGTCATTTTTAAAGGCAATATCATTATTTCAGTTTACCATCATCAACTTCAAATTGGCTGTGAATTTCATTCCTTCCTTCAGCACAGATTTATCTGTTGTCTGCTGTTGAAAAGCACCATGTCAGAAGGAAAGAGATCCAACTCTGTCAGGTTCATCATCCCATCACGGTGACCCCGCCCTATCCTGGCTCATGGTAACATTCAGGAGGAGAGTTACTAGGCTCTCTCTTCACTCTGAAAGTCTGTGACTCCTTGGTTCTCAGCTGTGGTTAGAAGATGTATGTCTCCAAAGGTTAAAAGACAGAGCAGGAGTTTCACAAACCGTCCCTTAACAAGGACTCTAAGAGGTAAGGATGGAAAGTACTGAGGAGAAGAAGAGAACTTGCAGGCCTTTGGAAGGAAGGTAGGGAAGGATTTGTGGAGGAGATAGGGTTGGTAGGAGGCCCTACAGATAAGGAGTGTTGGGACAGGCTCACCAATGTTAATGCTGGAAGTGATTCAAATGGAATAGAAGAAATCAAGTTCCAGGGGTTCCCATGGGACAGAGCTTTCTGAACAGGAAGAAAAAAAAAAACACAAAATGGACAAATTCAGTGTCCTAGTGGAGAGTATAAATAATGCCCACAACAAGTAAAATATGGAGGGTGCTAAAGGCAATGGAAATAAATAAAGCCAGGAGCAGGGGTGGATATTTAGAATAGACTGGAAGAGGTGATGTTAGATTAAGTGGTCAGGAAAGATCTCACTGAGAAGACAACATTTGAGTGAGCCCCAAAGGCAGCAAGAAAGTAAGATTTGCAGGTGGAAAATATTGACAGCAGAGCAAACAGCAAATGCAAAGGCCCCAAGGTGGATGATCCCTTGTGGGCATGAGGAACAGGAAAGAGGCCAGCTGGTACAGCAGAGGACAAGAGGGACAGACCAGTAAGAGAGAAGGTCAAAGATACTAGTGATCTTGTAGACTACTGTGGTGAACTTTGAGCCTCATGTGGACTTCCAAGCAACCTATCATTCATTGTCCTGGACTTGGGGACTGAAGCTCAGAGAGTTGATATGGTTGGACGAAGACTACAAGATGACAGGTAGCAGAGCCGGCATTCAAACCCAGCCTACCTGGCCCCTTCTATTCACCTGACTCCACTCTCTTCTCTCTGCACACACACATAACTTGACCTCCCTACTGTCAGTCTTCCAATACACCAAGCTCTTCCCTGCTCAGTGGCTTCACAAGTGCTGTTCCCTCTGATGGGAATGCTCCTCCCCCTGCTCTTGATTGATGGGCCCACGCATTGAGCCTTGATTCAAATGGAAAGACCTCGGAGAAGCCCTCCTGACCCTCTAATGTGTTTTGGCTTCACTCTCAAGTACCTTCCCTTGAAAGGCCACAGTGCCACTTCCCATGGTAATTGCATACTTGTTTATATGTTAGTTTAACTTCTTGCTTCTGTTCACCCTTATCTGCATCCCTAGGCTGCACCTAGCTCAGTGCCTGGCATAATATGAGGCACTCAATAAGCACTAAATAAATGAGAAGTCCAAAGGGATAAAGGAATGGAAGCAGAAAAAACCCAAAGCAGTTTCCAGGCATCTGCAGGGAAAAAGAAACCAAGAGCTGCTGCACAACAGATTTGGGGTTATCTGTTTCCTGCTCAGTTTTGAAACAAGACACCAGCCTGTCTCTGTCCGCTCCACAATCTAATACATTTGTCATGTGACTCACCACTGCACCCTCCCCCTCCCCAGCAGCCTCTGGAATGAATGTTATTTGGAATAATTGGCCAAGCACTTAGAAAATGCTAAGGTTTATTTTTAAATATGATTAGGACCTGTCTCTTGGTTTCTGGAAAATCACATGTGCTTTTCAGAGATACAAAATACAGTCATTGCACTCTTAAAACCAAATTTTTAATCTTCCAAACTGGCTAAGTTGATCTGGGGACAAGCATAACCATCCCCATTTGGTTGATAGAAAAACTGAGGCTTAAGGGAAATTAAAGGCACCACCTAAAACCAAATAGATAGTGGAGGACAGAGACAGGGCAGCTGTCTTGGAAACAGAGGCACGGCATCCACCTACACTTTGCCTCCCCTGTGGGAATAATACAGATGGTCCCCCCAAAATAAGAATTAGGGAAAGGGAGCCTCTGCCTTCTTGGTTTGGTGTTTTACGAGGCATCAGGGCAACCAATCGTTCTAACTAGGCCACGGGAAGCCTGTTTCTTTTTAAGATCCCATTAGCAAGCTGGCAAAAGCTCATCCCATCTCCATGTAAATAAATAAGGATAAATTTTCCCACCTCGGCCTCCCAGAGCTAAACCAAAATTCTCTCCCTTTGCACATTTTTGATAACCTGCTCATTCTGGAATACCTCACAATTAAAGATAGCGTGCTCTGGAAGTCAATAATTCATGGTGGAAGGAGGGGAAGAAGGAGGAGATAATTAACATTCTCTGGCTAGCTTTAGCTGGGAAATAGCTTAGTAAGCACAAGGACATTTGGGGGGGCTATTTCCATCACCAGAGTAGGATAAATAAAATGGATCACTTTGCACACCAGACCTGAAGGGTTCCCAACAGGCAGGTTATCCCCAGCTCACAGAATTGGGTTGAGACTTCACTGAGAAAGGAAGGTCCTACTAAGCAAAAGCCATCAATGTGGCCCTGGGGCTGAGGAGTGATCCTTCTTCTCCATCTTTTAGCGCATGCCTCAAGCTTCAACTTTTCAAAGAACTGATCTTAAACCCCCCATTTTTCCTTCTCTGACCTCCTTTGTCAAATCACTTAACACCAGTGAAGCTCCTTAGTGTGTCCTTCTGTAAAATGGGAGAGACAGTGTGGAGCAAGCAGGGTTACTGAGGATAGAAATATCATCAGCATCCACCACCACCCTCAGCACTAGGTCGTATGAGTTATTTGCCTTGTGCCTCGGGTTTCATGATGTTGCATTTCATTTGCGTTGTTAAATCTGATACCTCTCAGGATAAATGACCACTTTGAACCTCAAAGTAAGCTAGAAACAGAGATTTTAATATTCTGTGTCGCACAGTGACAAATAAATTAACAACACACACAATCCCAGGGGATGGTGTGGGCAACCCCAAAGGGTTCGAGTATGTTTATGGGTGACAGAGCCATAAATGGGTGCTGGGATATACCTAACCTTTATGGTTGACGTCACAGGGGAAGCAGTTTCTCTACTAACAGAGATCAAGGGCGGGTACGGCATGTCTGTGCCTCTGGTACCCACCCCATGGGACCTCTGTTGGCAGCTGAGTGTCAGCCTGTGTGGACTATGGGTCAGTCCCATTATGGCAGTTCCTATATTTTATGTTGTTATGGTTCTTAAGAGAAAAAGATTTTTTTTTCAGCTGTGACTGGTTTCTGTGCTGATCCACTGACCATTATCCCAGTAACTTTACTCCTTCTAAATTCTATTTTCTTGTTCTAAGTAGTGAAAATGTGGTCATAAATTATTAAAACAAGTCACAGAAGCATTGTCCAAAACACCTGAGCATCTTAGCCAGCACATGGAAAGTCATCTCCCACTTCCCTGTATGTGTTCCTTAAGACCCCCTCATGCCCACCCACCTCTGCCTCCTTCCCTTCAGGCCTGATGGAAGGATAATTGTCCTGCAGTCTAACACGAATCCGGACACAGGCACCTCACTTCACTATTCCCAACACATACCTCCCAGGTAACTGACCACGTGTGTCATCCTGCCCCTGTCCTTCATCTTCAGCCACCTGCCCACAACTCTCCAGCTGGGTCCTTCATAGAAGCAGGCAAATTTCTTCATGGGAAGGAAGGAAGGAAGGAAGGAAGGAAGGAAGGAAGGAAGGGAGGAAGGGAGGGAGGGAGGGGGAGGGGAGAGGAGGGGAGGGAGGAGGGAAGGGAAGGGAGGAGGGGAGGGGACGGAGGAGGGGAGGGAGGGAGGGAGGGGAGAGAGGAAGGAAGGAAGGAAGAAAAGAAAGAAAGAGAGAGGCAGGGAGAAAAAGAGAGAGAAAGCCCTCGTGGGACCCCTCATCCTTTTCCATCCTTGCTGCCCTGTCTCCTCTTCCCCACCACAGCTGATGGCTAAGAGAGTCAACATCTGCTCCCCCACTTCCTCACTTCCCTCTTTCCTCCCTGCATTTCAGCTGGTTCTGCTCCTGCTGGGCCCTCCAACCTGAGCTTATCAATACATTACCAGACTGTTGGGTTTGGCAGTCAACCCAATAGACACACTGAGCCACCTAATGGGACCTCTCTGTGACGGCGGACAGCGAGAACCTCCATCCTGACAATCTACTCTTGAACTCCCAACAGCAAACTTCCTTGATTTCCTTGCATTCCTCCAGGTCCTCCTCCTTATTTTCCATCAAGGGTATCCCTGCATTGAGCCCTTTCTAGGTCCTCGTCTTCTCTCCTTCCACGTGATCTTCCTGGAGCATCCAAGGCCATCACCCTGCCCATGTGCCAGTCGCCTGAGGGTCCCGTCCTGCAGCGGGGTGATTTCTCCCTGGCTTCTGGGCATGCCTGCCTGGATTTCTCACAAGCCTCTTACATGAGTTTCTAATTGCCGTTTTAACAAATCTCCACAAAATCATTAGCTTAAAACGACATAGGGTTGCTATCCTCCAGTTCTGGAGGACAAAGCCTGAAATCGGTCTCAGCGGGCTGCGTCCTTCTGGAGATTTCACAGGAAAATCCATTGGCTTCTTTTATTTTCCTCCCCAGCTTCTGGAAGAGCCTGCATTCCCTGGCAGGTGGCCCTGCCTCACTCCAGTCTCAGCCTCTGTTGTCCCGTCTCCTTCTCTGACTCCGATTCTCCCGACTCCCTTTTACAAGGACCCTTGTGATTTCACTGAGACCAACCAGATAATCCAGAATAGTCTCCCCATCTCAAAATACCTATTGACATCTGCAAAGTCCCGTTTGCCATGTATGGTGACATGTTCACAGGTTTGGAGAATTAAGATATGGGCATTTGGGAGCTGCCAGCGTTCTGTCTATCACACTCCTCATGTCCTACCTTGAAATCATCTTTGCCAACGAGATGCTTTCATCTTGGGGACAGGCCACCCTTCGTCCTACTGAGCCAGTCAGAAATATGGTACCATCCTCAACTCCTCATCTCTCCTTCCTACCTCTAATCAATCAGTGAATCCTATCAGTTCTTACTATCGCAAATACATTCACGTAACTCCACCTCTACTGCTGATACCTTCATTTGAGCCATCATTCTTTCTTTCTTTTTTGTTTTTTTTAAGATGGACACAATACCTTTATTTTATTTGTTTATGGTTTTGTTTTGGGGGTTGGTTTTTTTTTTGATTTTTGGTTTGTGTGTGTGTGTGTGTGTGTGTGTGTGTGTGTGTGTGGTGTTGAGGACTGAACCCAGTGCATCACTCATGCTAGGCAAGCCCTCTTCCACTGATCCAGAACCCCAGCCGGCCACTATTATTTCTAACTGGACTATTACCGTATGTTCTTCTCTGCTGTCTCTGATCTCAGCTCCTCTCGGCCATCCTGAATTCTGTCCCCAGAGAGTTCTTTCAAAAACACAGATGTTAATCTTCTTAGAACTCATGAAATTCCCCCACCACACCACCATCAGTGCCAGGATGAGATTCGGGCTGCTTAATTATGATATTAAGTGACATAAGAAGAACATATATTTGGCTCTCATCCCTCATCCCTGACCCAGAGCTCCTAAAATGCTTGGAATTTCCTGAGTGTTAGGAGAGAGAAGAGTGCCATTTGGTATTCACAGTCAGCCCCTTTTAACTAAACCTGAGTTTATGCTAATAGTTGACTCCACCCTTACCCCCAATCCAAGAATGGGGTCTGGCTGCCAGAAAAACCAACGTGTGATTAGATGACTGGAATTTTCAGCCCCCGCTTCCAATTTTCAGAGAGATTGAGTTCAACCTCCAACACCCATGTTTATGCAATGAAGCCTCCATAAAACTAGGGGCAGAGAAGGGTCTGGAGATTTTATAAGACTGGTAAGTACATGGAGGTGCTGGGAAGGTGCTTTCCCATAAGACACCTGTCACCCTTTCACCCAACCAACCTCAAGGCAATCTTCAACATTAGCTCAGTTATCACTTCCTCTCTGGCCATGGAACCTCTCACCCCCATACCTGGTCTTGTATATGTCTTCCCCTTGGCTATTCCTGAGTTGTATCCTCTATAATAAACTGGCAATAGTTCCGTGAGCTGTTTTAGCAAATTATTAACCCAAGGAGGAGATTTATAAACTCCTGATTTATAAAGGGCATGACCTAGAACTTGTAGATGGGTATCTAAAGGGACAGGGGGTTATCTTGTAGAATTGTTTCCCTAATCTCTGAATTCTGCAAAAACTCCAAGTAGTTATTGTCGGCATTGAATTATTGGACATCCAGTTGGTGTCCAGAGAGCTAGAGAATTACATTAAAGGGTAAAATCCACACATTCAGTGTCAGAAGCATCTCCGAATGCTATATACAGAGAATGTTTAACACTTTTATTAGTGTAACTACAAGGCCCTTCATGATCTGATTCCCAATTTACCTTTTCATTCTCATCTGCCACTCTTCTCTTGTATTCTTAGATGGTAGCCACATGGGGCCATAAGCCACTCCCAGATAAATCTTGGATGTTTGCACATCTGGCACATCTGCTGCCCTGCATTATCTTTACCATAAGACAACTGTCACTCTTTCACCCAACCAACCTCAAGTCATTCTTTAAAATGAGCTGTTATCACTTCCTCCAAAAAAGTCTCCCCTGACATTCTAGCCAGTTTGGGTTCTTCGCTGATTCCTGTATCTTTGCCCTTTGCAGGTGACTTCACAACTCCTTCCATTAAGAGGCAGAATCGATTTCCCCACTCCTTGATTCTAGGTTTTCCCCTATGACTTGCACTGTGGCCAAAGAGATTTTTTACAGTTTCACACAGAGGTAGACTTTGGGTTTTTGTTTTGTTTTGTTTTGTTTTGTTTTGTTTTGTTTTGCTTTGCCATGACTGCAGTTCATCATTTTGCTGCTCCTTTGGTGGCCCAGTTCCGTGCTGTGGTTTGTAGAGCCTTCTTCCTGAATGCTTGCCCTGCAGACTATTTCTTCAGCCCACTCAATTTTATGAACTGTTTGGTAATAATACTCCAACAAAAACAACAAATATAACAAAACACACTTGTCATCTACTATTAGTAAGTCCAAAGTATCTAGAGTGGATTGTTGTTGTCTGCAATTAAGATCTGGAGTCCTTGTGGAGGAGGAGGAAAGACAGAAAGAGAGGGAGGAGGAGAGGAGAAAAATAAACCACAGGGAAGGAGTAACCAAGGGGCTGCAAAGGTGGCAACTTATTTTCTCTTCCCAGGTGTCTTTAAAGTATGTTAAGTCCATGGGAAAACGTCCCTGGCATAATACATATTTTAGCCATTTTTTTTTTGTTGCTATGACCAAAAGACCTGACAAAACCAATTTTAGAGGAGGTTAAGTTTATCTGAGACTCACAGTTTCAGGTCTCAATCCACAGAAGGCCAACTCCATTGCTCTGGGCCCCAAATGAGGCAGAACATCAGGGCAGAAGGGTGTGGAGGAGGAAAGTGTTCAGGACATGGCAATCAGAACCAGAGCGAGCTCTCACTCACCAGGGACAAAATACAAACCCCAAAAGCATGCCCCCAATGACCCACCTCCTCCAGCCAAACCCTATCTGTCTACAGTTACCACCCAGTTAATCCCTAGTAGAGGATTAACGTACTGATTAGGGTCTCCTACCCTCATCATCTCAACTCTAAACTCCTCTGAACTCTCTTGGTTGTCTCACATGTGAATTTAGGGGGGTACAGCTCACATATTTGGGGGGAACAACTCACATATAAACCATAACAATACATTTTATAACTTATGCACATTTTAATCCAACTTTTGCAAAGAAAAAAACACGTACATATATACATACACATGGATAGTAAACATGTTAAAAAACATAAATCACTATGTTAACAGCTGTTATTCCTAGATAGTGGAATTACAACTGTTTTTTTTTTATTATTTTTAATTGCTCTATAATGCACATGGAAAATAAGAAGAATAATTATGCTTCATTTCCTCTGGACCTATTTCCTAATCTTGTTTAGCAATAAGTTTATCAGACACATCAGTCCTTGCAAATGACTTTGAGGCTAAATATTCATATTATCTCTGGAAAATATCTCATTTTTATATATAGAGAAAAAAACCAGGAGAGATGACATACCTGATTCAACTTAACTCTTTATTTTAAATATATGTATATAATAAAAATATAAAATTTATAAATTTATATATATATATATAAAATAAAATATATATAAATATAAAAAATAAAATTTATTTATTGGTACTGGAGATTGAACCCAGGGTGCTTAACCATGAATCCACATCCCCAGCCCTTTTTACATTTTATTTTGAGACAGGGCCTCCTTAGTTGCTGAAGCTGGTTTCGAACTCTTAGGCTCCTGAGCCACTGAGATTACAGGTGTGGACCACCGAGCCCCACTCAATTTAACTCTTTCTAATGTATCAACTCCTGGGTTACAGATGCCAGCCAGTAAAGCAGCTGGAAGCACTGGTTTTACAGTCAGTCTGGTTTCTAATACTGTTTATTATTTAATATCTATGTAAATAAGCAATGGAGTTTCTTAATGTCTGTGAACCTCTGTTTTTCCCCCTGAAAATGGGTATAAAAATAGTACAAGTTCACTCATCCTTAATCAGAAAATCTAAAATCCCAAATATTCCCAAATTAAAAAAACTTTTGAGTAAAGTTGATACAAATATTCCAAAATCTGGAAAACACCAAACCCTGAAACACTTCTGGTTTAAGGAATACTGAACTTGTACCTGCTTCTCAGGGTTGGTGTGCCTCTCCCCTGAGATCCTGCTTGTGAAAGCTTGGAACACCACTTGGCCTATCATGCTCAATAAGTGCTAGTTACTGCTACTACTGTTATCATATTATTCTACTGTAATAGGATTGCTATTATTACTGTTATTATCCTGCTATTAATTATTACCATAATTGCTATTTTTATCCGGTGGTAATTACTTTTATTACTATTATCATCCTGCTGTAATAGGATTCTGTTGCACATACTTCTTTAATTCTGACAGGATGGAGTGGAGAGTTGCCCTAATCATCTGTGGTCTCAGCATCCAGCACAGTGGATGCTAATTTAAACGAATGAATCAGTGAATAGAAGGATAGATGGATAGAAGGATGAACAGAGACAGATAGATGGGAAGTAAATCACTGGGTGGGTTATTGATGGATGGGCAGAAAGAAAGAGGATCTTAAATGACTTAGTATGTCAGATGCCTGGACTGGAAGGCAGAGAGAGGGTGGGGTGGGGGGATGGAAAGGTGGGTAAATGATAGACTGGTTGGGTGGCCTGATGGACAAATAATGGATGTACAGATAACGAACACAGATAGCTGCTTCCTGGCTTTCCTCCCCCTGCGTCCCCACCACGTGCCCTCCCTCAGTTCCAAGGATCCCAGAGGCAGGGAGCTTCCCTGGAGAGCTCCCGGGGTTGGAGAAGCGGCTCTGAGGATCAGAGCAGTGATCAGCCCCGACCTTGGCCAGAGCCGGGGGCCTGGGTCGCCTCCCCCGCACCCTGCCAAACACTGGGCTCGTCTGCATTGACGTCTGTGGCCGCAGAGGCCCTGCTCTCTGGAGCCACGGTGAATTATGATGCACATCCAGCGCGGACGCTATAAAAAGGGCAGTGACTCACAGCCCGTCCTGCCGCGGAAACTTCCAGAGAGCCCGCTACGCAGGGGCCGGCGGGCTGGCGGGGGCGCAGGGCCAAGGGCTGCAGCGCCCAGCCGCGGGGCTGCAGCCAGGTGTGTCTCGAAAGCAAAAGGGCAAGGACTGTGGCAGAAGCCAGAGTCCCCAGGGCTCTATGCTCAGCTGCAGGGTCTGGCTCCACCCCGAGAAGCGCAGAACCAGCTCCTTTCCAAGCTGTGGCAGGGGGCAAAGCGGTGGATGATGGCTCACACTAGCAGCTAGCCTACATGTGCTAAGCACTCTCCGGGTCATAATTCTCTTATCCCTCCAGGTGGCCCTGAAGGCAGGTAACATGATTGTCCCAGCTTTTCAGACAGGAATATTAAAGCCAGAGGTGGAAGGGGATTGCCAGGGGTGACACTGCTGGTATTCCAACCAAATCTCTCAGTATTTCAATAAAGCACCTATTTGACAGACCCTATCACCAGCACCGCCTGCCCAGGTGGACAGATACAGCTACAGAGGAGGGCAGAGACATCCCTGCCTGCCGGTGAGGAGCTCAGACACAAAGCTCTTTCCCTTGATACTCCCACAAGTATTTACCTGGGGGAACTGGATCCATCCCTTCCTGTCCTACAAACGTTTCTGAGCCCCACTATGTGCAGAGAGCACAGTGGCAGAGGAACAGATAGAGGATCACTCTGGTGACTAAGGCAGCCTTGGTTCACTTGTTCACTTACCAAATAGTTATTCAACATCTACTGTTGGGCCCTGTGAGCAAAGAAGCCTGACACCACCACTCCCCCACATGGAAGACATTCCGGCAGGAAGATGGGGACAGGATGTAGCAGAAATGTTACACGAGGGTGCTGGAGGAGCCATCAACAAGGAGGAGAAGCTCTTGGCCTGACCTGGGCCATTAAGAAGGATTGGCTGGTGGAAAAAACTTTGAAGCCAGAACCTGGAAGGTCATAGAGATCATGGAAGTTAGGCAGATGGAGAGGAGGCAGAGATGGAGAACAGCATGTGCTTACGTCCAGAGGTACAAGAGATGCTGAGTGATCTGAAGAGGAGAAAAGCATTGGTACAGCCATTGCAAGGAGGCAAAGGAGAGGAGTGGTGAGCAGAGGGAAGAGGAGGCCAGGCCATGCAGAGGACCTCTTGGAGGCTTAGAGCTGGCCACAGGGCAAGCACACTCACAGCATAGCCCACTGCATCTGCAGGGAGAGAGGAACATCAGTTCTAGCTGAACCCAAGAGGGTCGAGAGGACCAGAGAAGACTTGCTGGTGAAGGAGGTGGGGCTTTCGGCTGACCTCGTTCATATCTCTCCTGTAGATATGGAAAGGGAACTAGAGATAAAGTGATGTGGATTGTAGAACTCACTCAAGCATCGTATGGACACTCTTTAAAAGGCCAGGGTGTTTATATGACCCGGGTTAATGCAGTATTATTCTTTTAGGGCCTAGGGGTGGATGATATGGCCCACAGTGAGTACCGTGGGGAGGGAAGACACAGCTGTGGTCCATCAGCTGTCCACTGGTCCATTCTGTCCACTGGTGCTAACAACTGGAAAACAGAATTCACTTAATTATTCAATGATACATATATAGCACCCACTACATCCCAGGCTGTGGTAGGCACTAGAAATCCATTAGAGAACAAGAAATAATATGGTACACATCTTCATGGACATTAATTCTGGGATGGAAAACACACACACACACACAATTCCCACCATGAAGATACCCCAGGCACAGGTACTCCAGAGGCTATGAGCACAGGAGAGGATTGCTCTCTTCTGGAGAACCTTAATGATGCACCAGTTGAGCAGGATCTAAAGGATGAAAAGAGGGCAGAAAAGCAGAGATGAGAGGAAAGAATGCACCAGGGAGAGGAATCAGAGGATGCTCTTGGAGGCTTATCTGTTATGGGTAATTCTTTTGTTCATTTTGCTTGTCCAGAGTGATGTTTCTTACGTAAATGGGGGAACAATAACAAGTATATATTTTAAGGGAATCATGTAAGCTTTTTAAGTTCATGCATGAAGGATCAAAATCTTATTTTTTTTTTCATCCTCCTATAGAGCCCAACACAATGCCTGGCACATAGTAGGTGCTCAATCAACGTATGTTAAAGGACGAAGTAGTTGGAGATGCAGATTAAAGTGAGGCAGGATGATAGAAGGCCAAAGCTGGCATTTTGTTTTGAAATGAAGTTTAGGCTCATGTGTCAGAAATCAATTTAGTCGTGTAACAAACCCTTAGAACTGAGAATTTGCCTGCTGTTGGCCTCATAGCATGTAGTGACCACACCCTGACTCAAAGACAGCAAATTCCTCAGTGAGTTTCAGTTGAGCTCTTTCGATGTGTCCAGTCCTGTAGAGGCTCTCCAGGGGAACAAACCAGGGCCCCTTGCCAGAGTAAATATTTTGATGCTGAGTGATTTGATGAGACCTGAGAACACTGGCTCCCAGGGCTGGCTCTCCTAACCAAATGGCACAACATACTATGATGTTAAAATATTAGGTTCTTAATCATGGAAACATCTGTTGCCGTGGAAGCTCCCTCCCAGATGGCGCGTCCCACGGATTTTGTCATCTGAAACAGTATGAGGTTTCTTAAATGGCTTCAAGCTTCCAAATCATCCTGTACACAATGGCAGCCTGTTAATTAAGTGGTCCCTTTGTGATTGCATTTGATAAATATGAGATGAGAAAGATTTATTGAGATGTAAGAAAAGCAACAGGAAGGTTAGAAAGGACTGAATGCAGGCATCGTCCAGTAGCTTTAAGGAAATCGAGGACAGCTCTGGATGAGCAGAAAGGAGGCAAAGATCCACACAAAGCTGCCTCCCTTACCCAGGGACACCTAGTCATAGGCAGCTCACATGCAGATAGTCTATGAGGAGCTCTTTGGTTTCCATGCCTCATGCATCTCTTTCCACCGAAGCAGACAGGATCATGGAAGCCTTCCAGGGCTTTCTTGGAGTGACTCGTGCCTCTTGGTGATGTGCAGCTGTCAGTCGCACTGCCAGGCACTGTTTTGACTCTAGTCAACAGGATTTGTAAAATAGAGCTCCAAAAAAGGTATCTGCTGTGGAAGCATCGTTCCTTGTTCTTGCAAGAGCAGATGACTTGGTGACAATGTACAATTAAATATAAACGCTCGGGCACAAGAACTTAACTTGGAGGGTTGGTGAAGTTTCAAGTTTGAATTGTGAAACTAGCCTTCTCTAAAGACTGGGCAACTTTCCCCAAAAACAGCACACAAGGAATCAGGCCTAGCAATAAGTGGAGTCTCCAACAAAACACAGCTTTCTGTCAGCCACTCTCCTCCCTCTAGGAAGAAATAAATCAGCTCCAGGTTGGATAACAGAATCTGAGGTTCCCAGAGGACCTGTCTTCCTCTGGGGTTCAATCTTAATTCAATCACTCATGCAACACATGCCTATTTGGCCTCTTCTAGAAGGAAGACGTGTCTGGGGTATTGTGGCCTGGCTGGTAGGCCTCTGTCCTTGAGGAACATGCAGTCCAATGGGCCCATGTTCTGTGAGCCACTTGGGACCAGAAGCTTTGGCTTTTATCTTTATGTGCCCAATACCTCACCTGGTGCCTGCTTATGGCAGGTGCTCAATAACTGTTTGCTGAGTGGCTTCATGAATGGAGGCTAATCCCCCCTCTGCTGTAGTTTACAGGACTCTGGATCTCTTCTGACTTCTTTTTACTGTCACTGATTTTTACTTTTCTAGCTTTGGAGGCTATAAAGAACAGCTGTTTTTCCATTTCTATATTCTAATTCTTCATATACTTGGAAATTGTTTATAGTTCACCTCTTGACTTTGGCTCCTTCGGGCCCCTCTTGTCTCCCTGGCATTGGCATCTGCTCTTGGTCCCCTGAACTAAGAAAAATAATTTGTCTTGGCATCTAATTTTCCTTTTCATCTTGCAAAAGTTTTCACTTTTTCAGATTTTTTTAAGGACCCCAGGAGAGTACCCAGTACGCCTCAACCTCACCCGGGCTGCATGCACCCAACTTCTTCTCTAACCCCAGACTCTTTCCCAACTTGTCCCCTCAACTTTAAAGTTCAACATCAGTAGATTTTAAACTTTCACATTAAAATATGACGCAGGGAGCACTTACTACCCCAAACAGGCATCACACTGACATTTAACGTTTTTCACACTAGAGTATAAGTTATGCCAGATCCTGTGTGAAAGTGGGTTGTAATAGAGGAAGAAAAACTGGAAAACCACAGAAGAATCCAGAAAAGTTGCCCCCAGCAGCCTGCACAGCAGCAAATCCTTGACCTTGGCAGAGGGATTCGGCAGTAACGGATCTTGGTAATTATTATTATTACCACGACTACTATTACCATCAGTGTTGTTTCTACTCTATGAACACCCATCCAACAAACTCTGGTTTCTTTCATGAAATGCAAGCTTGACTGGTTATTATGCTTTCATGGTTGTCCACAAACCAAGCCAATCCTTTTGTTTTGCTTCATCCTAAGTGTCAACAGATGTTCTCTTAAAATATTCGCAAGCTGTACCAAAGGGAGAGGTTTGGATGGCTAGTACATTTAAACAGAACTGGAAGCAAGAGGAGGGGGTTTCTTTGGGGTAGTAAATGCAGGATAGTGGCTAGTAGAACACTGACTTTCTTCCCTGTCTCTGAACCAGTTTTCTCCTTCTCTGGGAGGGAAGGCCTCAGGCCAGCAGTGACTTGGAGGGTTGGGAAGTTTCAGGTCTAAATTGTGAAAAGAGCCTTCTCCAAACACTGAGCAACTCACTTACACTCTTTCACATGTTCAAGTGATGAGCCAGTGGCATCCTGAGTTTTGAGTGCCTCCTTCCCACAGCTAGGCTCCCCGACTGTGTCTTCATTGGATCTCCCGACCCCAGGACACTGCCTTGGGTTCCACACTGACTGCCCTTGTAGAAGGAAACTGATAAGGAGCTTTTCCAGGTGTTCCTGCCTCCTGTCTATTTTTCAGATCCGCTTGGCTTCTGGTCTCCCATCTTCTGAATTCCATTCATTTCTTGACTCTTCTCAGCGTCTGCTTGGACTTCTCACCTCCAGATGCTTCTGAGGTCCATGCTGCTCCTCCTGCTTGATTTCTTCAGGCCTGGCTATCTTCATGACCTCCGCAAGCCATCATGATTGCAGCCCCCCAGATCCAGTGCAGAGGATACGAACTTACAACTTCCCAGACATGCCCTGCTGATGATGGAGTGTAGATTGTTGCCAGATGAGAAACGGGTCACAACCTGCTATAAATGAGACCGTGATCATCCTGGTTATCCCCAACCCTGACCTAATGACTACTGCTATACTCTGATCCTTCCTTTGCCCCGATTGGCCATCTTGGTTAGATGGAAGATGTTAAATGGCAAATGGACAGTTCCATGGGAGAACTGGAATATTTGATTTCTCTTAACCTTGCTCACAAGGAGGCTCTATTTTCTCCAGAAGCATGGGTGAGATTGTTGATTATTTGTGTGTGTGTATTTTTTCCCAAATGAACTTTATTTTTTAGAGTACTTTTAAGCTTATAGCAAAATCAAGAAGAAAGAACTGATTGCTTCCCTATACACACACACACACACACACACAGATTCTGTGTCCACACACCCCCACCCAGAGCTGTACTTTAAAAAAAAATTGATAAACCTACACTGACACATCATAACCACCCCAGGTCCACAGTTTACATTAGTGTTCACTTTTGATGCTGCACATTCTACAGATTTTGATAAATGAACAATGACATGTATCCACCATTATAGTATCATGCTGAATACAGCCCTAAAAATTCCCTTTACTCCATCTATTTATCCTTCTTTCCCCCCAAACCCCTAGACACAATCTCCATATTTTTGCCTTTTCCAGAATGTCAGATAGTTGGAATTACACAGTACACAGCCTTTTCAAATGGGCTTCCTTCACTTGATAATGTGCTCTTCGTGTTATCTGTACCTTTCCATGGCTGGGGAGCTAATTTCTTTTCTGCATTGAAAAGATCTTTTATATCTAGATGCACCATGGTCAATTATTCATTCACCTAATCGAAGGTCATTCTGTTGCTTCCAAGTTTTAACAATCATGAATAAAGTTGCTGTAAACATCCTTGCAGGATGTAGTTTTAATTATATATTTTGTTATCAATTATGACTTCATGATGAGTAGGGATGAGTTACCACAACATGCTGGCTCGGTCTGTAAGGTATACAACCACCCCAAGATTTCCCAAACACCTGTCCTCAAATGTCTATACATCAATCTTCAAGAAATTTGTAAAAGACAACAATTTTTGAGCCTCCACCCCCCAAAATGGATTCAATAGGCTTTAGAAACCAACCTGTGTTCGGAGCACAGGTTTAACCTATAAAAGGAAGGAAGCAAAGGGAAGTTAAAATCTCCCCCTGGGGCAGGTGGAGACTGACACCCAACACTCATTTTATGGAGACATTTTGTTCTTCTCAGAGTCTCTCTTGGGGAAATGACATGGTGGCTAAAAGAATGTTGATATGTGTTATCCTCTCCCATTAAAAGGAGCTAAAAAAGCCTTGGGCACCAAGATGTGAACTATTTCCTTCAGGGTAGAATGGAACCACTAAAAATAGCCTTGGAAAATGAGTTGTAGAGGTTCAACAAGGAAAACAAATCAGAAATAAATTTGGCACTGAGAAAGAAAGGAGGAGAAAGAGAAGAACTCTCACAGGCAGTAGAGAAAAAAGGCTATTAGTTTGGACACATAAAAGCAGGTACATTTTTCCCACCCACAGAGCTGACGGCTGGCATGCCTGAAGCATAAGTCAGTCTCCCTGGAGGAAAGGGAGATGAGTCAGAATCAGCCAGGACAGGCTGGGTTATGCCAGGGTAACCAACAACCCCCAAATATCAGTAGCTTAAATGCACAAAGATTTTCCCCACTCTCTTGCACTACATATCCAGTGTGGTTTGGTGGATGCTCTGCTTCTCCTAATTGCCCAGGGACCCAGATTGATGAAGGCTACATCACGTGCATTTCCAAGATTCCTCTGCCAGGGGTCAGGGAGACTGGCCATTAAATTCATCTCCCTGGAAATGAGACACATGACTTTCTCTCACATCTCATTGGCCAATGCAGTCAGACGACCCTGCTGGTGTTCAAGTGGGATAAGGAAGTGAAGCCATACCATGTGCCCTTAAGGAGATGAATAGGAACTGATATAAATAGCTCTATGGCAACTATAGTCAAAGAAGCTGAGGGTAGGGCTGGGGTTGTGGCTCAGCGGTAGATTGGTAGATTGCTCACCTACCATGTGTGAGGGAGGCCCTGGGTTCGATCCTCAGCACCACATGAAGACAAATAAATAAAGGTATTGTGTCCATCTACAACTAAAAAATATTTTTAAAAAATAAGAAGAAGAAGCGGAGAGTACATGTGGGGGGGGGGGCAATGGAGAGAAAGCTCCTTTGGAGCCATCAATTTGCAACATGTGCTTCAACCTTCTCCTACCAATCCAAGGGACCAGCCCCATTCAGCACCCCTGAGGGTATTCCTGGTGTCACTTCCTGCAGTGTAGTGTGAGCTGCATGGACCCTTCATTGAGCAACTCATTTAATCTCTGAGGACCCCGCTTTAGTGAAGTAGATGACAATAGTGCCTACTTCGTGAGGTTGTTCTGAAGATTCAATGGGTGCTTCAGGCCAGAGATGCTGCAACTGGGCTGTTGCCAGGGAACCCCCAAGAACCCTGCTCCCATGCATTTCTCATTCAGCTGCTCCTAGGTGAGCCATGAGATCCTCCATTTTCAAAGATCTCCCAGCTGCTGCCAACACTGCTGATCCATGGACCACGCTTTAGTACAAGGATTTAGAGCAGCAGGCAGTGCCCCCGCAGTGTAGAATGTATGTATTCTTAAAACTGGATCGAAAGACTCCGCAGGTTCTACTGCTCCTATCCCCAGGGAATGGAAGGCACAGCTGCTTGTTGGCACAAGGTCCAAGTCAGATCCTTTCAGAGATAAAAGCTTCAGAGGGCTCTGGGGGTTAGGGAACAAGTGCGAACTTCAGGAGGCCTGGGTTGTATCTGAGCTCTGTCAGTTGGCAGCCATGTGGCTTGGATGAGAAACTCTCCAACCTTCTTCATCTGTATCTGTGAAATAAGCATAATGATACATATCTGCCATCCCTCATTAGCATTCCACAGTCCTGAGAGCTTTGAAAGCCACAAGTGTCTTCACCACTGACTTGAGTGCCAAAGTTGACCGGTTTGGGCATGAAGCTATTTATAATCGTTTTTATTTATCCCACTTTTCTGAGTATCTCAATGTTGTACCACAGGAACATGAATGTTTGTTAACAAGATGTTGCAGACTCTGTCGAGGGTTTTAGGTAATGTATAATATATATAGTATGCAACTTTCTAAAAACTAAAAAAAAAAAAACATGAATTCTGAAACACACCTGGCCTCTAGGTATTGGAGAAGAAATTCTGGATCTCAAGTACTTCTTCCTCTAGGAGTAGAAGGGAATTAGGGACAAGGATACCGAAAACACTTTGCACCATACCCAGCACATGGCAAGTGCTCCACAAAGAGGTGTTATTACAAAAATTGTTTTTTCTCCCAGTCAGAGAGGAAGGCAATGTGGGAGGTGGTACCTTTGGGCCCCTAGACATAGGTGACAGCATCAAAACTGTCTCTACCAATTTTCAACCTCTTGATTCGTCTTCTATTTTCTCCATTAAAAAGGGGGTGGCTGGAATTATGGCTCAGTAGTAGAGCGCTTGCCTAGCATGTGTCAGGCACTGGGTTCGATTCTCAGCACCACATATAAATAAATAAAGTCCATTGACAGCTACAAAATAAAAAGAAAGAAATACAGAGAAATGAATGCATAGAATGGGAGTGCAGTCAGAGATTCAGAACAAGGCAAGAAGAATCAGAATGTGGAAAGAGCCCCTCCCTGCCACACCCCACTCCCACCTACAAAGCAGCCCGAAGGAGCTCCAGGTTCATAGCCAGCCAAGGACATCTGCTTTTCTGACACCTTTTGAATATACGGTTTTGTTTTTGTTTTTTTGAAGAGTCTCACTTGAATGAAGGACTCTGAGGGAGGAGATGGGATTTCCATTCCTTCCTCTGCCATTCATCTGTTGGGAGACCCTGGGAATCCCTTCATCTTCAATGATCTTGTTTTCTTATGTGGAAATGAGCCAGTATGAAGTCCTTGTAGTCACTGCTTTATCACAGGGGACACATAAAAGCAATCACAGATGTGAATGTATTTTGAAAGGGAAAATGTATGTTCCCAGGCAGAGCATAATTATTTATCTGAATACAAGCAGGAAATCATCAAGGGAACTGCTGTCATACAGGGTGTGCTGCCACACTTCTGTTGTCCCCTCCAAAGGCATCATTGTCTGCGCTGGGCTCCCCCGACCTGCACTGGGGCCATTTGTACTTCTCTGTGAAGGCTGACATCATTGATTTTCATAAAAGGTGAATTAACTGAGCCACATCAGCCTCACAGCCATAGATGGACAACCCAAACCAAGGCTTCAGGGTACTGCTTTTTGGTCTAATAAAGGTCAATTATTCAAAAGAAAATGAATACGAACAGGACCCAGATTTGAGAATTTGTCCCTCCCACCACTTTTATCTCTATTTTCTTTTGCAGGCTATTGGCCAATAACTTTCTCACTGTCTTCAGGTCCCATATTAGCAGCACTGGCTTTGAGATCAGACAGACCAGAGCAAAACCCAATCCAGCCTTGCTGTGTCTTTTGGCAGGTCACTGAACATTCTGAGCCTCAGTGTCCTCATCATTAAAATGGGTACGCCTTATTCTATGCTGTGTGTATATAAATAGGATGCAAAATTTAAACCCTTTTTGTATATAAATTCAATTACATCTTGCACACTGCATATAATGGAAAATAAAAAACCCTATATGCTACACAAAGGTGCTATTTCCCTTGGATGCACTTAATAAAAGGTAGGATAGCAGAACTAGTCCAGCAACAATACATTCAAAGAGAATTGAAACAATTTAGAAGAGGATTCTGCCACATGACCCTTTCTCCAGCCCAGGAACAAGAAGGGGAGTGCCCCTGCGTAAGCTTGGTGTGGTAGAAGAGGGGACAGTAGCCAAGAAATACACTCCTAGAGACTGGGGGTGCCTAGATGAACCAAGGTTAGCATCTTGCTGCTGCCCAGATCTTTACAAAGGTGCGGAAGGAAAGATTCCATGCTATCATAGGATAGGAGCCAAAAGAAGCCACCTCGCATAGCATGGCTTGCATTTGGTGGCATGCATGACTTAAGAACTTGTTTGTTCCAAAGGCAGGGAGTGGGGAGTGAAGCCACATACCATAGTAGGGTCCAGAGATGGGGTTTGGTAGAAAAGAGCTTGCTCAGCATTTGGCAAGGCAGCATGTGAGAGTTTCCCTCAGTTCAAAGGGATACCAAAGAAATCAGCAGAGTCTAAGCCTTTCTGGTGGGCCCCAGCAATAAGATGCTCTGGAGTGGAGTACCAGGGTAGGTGCAGGGTAGTGTCATAAAAGGTCAGCTTGAGACTGGGTGCGGTGGTGCACACTCCCAGTAGCTGGGGAGGCTGAGGCAGGAGGATTGCAAGTTCAAAGCCAGCCTCAGCAAAAGTGAGGCACTTAGCAACTCAAGGAGACCCTGTCTCTAAATAAAATACAAAATAGGGCTAGGGATGTGGTTCAGTGGTCAAGTTCCCTGAATTCAATCCCCAGTAACCCCCCACAATAAAGATCATATAGATGTTCATTTAGGCTCTGGAAATCTGCATGTGCATGCAAGAGGGTGTCCTGCCTGTCAGCAGGAGGGTATCTGTCCCAAAGACAGCACTAATGGCTAATTGCCACATTCTTTCTTAGAAGAGGGTCTCTTTACCCTTAATATCCACCCCCTACCCTGACTGGAAAGGACCAGCCACAGAAACAGACAATAAAGTTAAGGACAAGCTGAGAGAGAGAGAGAGAGAGAGAGAGAGAGAGAGAGAGAGAGAGAGAGAGAGAGAGACCACTTTTCCCCTACCCCAAACTCATTGCAGTTGGGGATGGGGATTGTAGTTAGGATTGGGAGACTGAAGTTTGGCTGTAGCCTGGAAGGGACCGTTTAGTACCTGAAACAGTCTGAGTGACCAAAAGAGAACTTGTTAACCAAAACTGATGAGAAAGCAGAGTATGGATCTTCCCAGGATGTCATCAAGAGGCTGGAGGGAATCCACAGAGCATTTGGACTGCAGCCTGTAGAACAAAAAAGAAATCCGTTTTCTATTTGTGCTCCTATTGACTTCAGCCCACTCAATAAACTGGTTCCATAGATCAAGTGCTTGACTCTCAGGCTGGTGCATGGCTCAGCAGTCAGATGACAGTGGTTATTGCTATCGTGTTATCATAAATTCCATTACAAATTGATTGAGACCTTTTTAGTCAATGTACTAAAATAGATATACCTAATAAACGAGGAGATAGAGAGATTTCTTAGGTGGTTCTTAAATTTTTTTGAAAGTTCCCACCTTCACAGGTGAAGTTAGAACCATCTTTAGGATCAAGCTACCATGCAGTCTGCTAATGCATCGAAACAAGGGCCCTTCTAACACCTCCAAGCATCATGGTGATATGTGTCTGTCACCAGCATCGGCCACAAGGAGGGAGTGTGTGAGGGCCCATGGGACTGTGTGAGTTCCCAGTTCCCTATTCAGGCATAATAAAAATCACATGCTGTTGACCTTCCATGGGGACAGAGTCCCCATACACTCAGAGATTTCTCTCCTGTTCCTGCACCAAAAATCTTCCTATCTCAAGGCTCATTTCCTTTGGGTCCTGCTCTCTCCTTTCCTAGCATGTCTATTAATCAAGCCATTTGTTGACATAGCTCCAAGAGGCCAAATCTCAAATTCCAATTCATGCTCTGACATGTAATACTGGGAAGCCCTTCCCAATTATCTTCTCACCTGGCTTCTACCTTCCCATGTGAAATGGCAATGATGGCACCTGCCGTGTTTATCTCACAAGGTTTTTCTGGGGTTCAATTGCAGTTGTGGATATAGGTGGACTTGGAACACCTTAAAGCACCACATAAATGATATCAAAGAGCTCATGAATATAATGCATGCATCAGATCCCAGTTAACACCTGGCACGTAGATAGACCCGACTTCAGTGCAATTCAGAGGTGAGAATTCTAGCAACACTGCAGGGCCAGTGTGAAACACATTTTTGAAAAATCTCAATCTGTCCCACCAACCATTTGAAGATCCATTGTGCTTCTAATAGACTTGGTCTACTCCAAGATCTATCCGAAATTTACTGG